>NC_035163.2:18370747-18981349 GCF_001659605.2 Manihot esculenta | reverse complement strand
TGGAGGAAGATAGTGGAGAATCAGCCCGAACCATAAGCAGGTTGTGGTTTCGTCCCTGAGGTTGTGGTTTCTGCTGGAACTATTGAGGCATACGAGAATGTGGGTGGTTTTTAAAGACTTGGCAGTTATTTTTGTTATTTTAGCTTGTTTCCCTGTTGGGATAGGAATTCTGACTTAGTATTTGTTTTCCTTTTCCAACTAGGTTTAGGTTTTTGCCTTACACTATAAATAAGGCCTTAAATTCTTATATCAGACAACTTCTTTTGTTTTTTGACAAATTTAATTCAGATTTGCTTTATGCAAATTTCGGCCTTCTTTGAGAGAGTGAGAGTTTGCTTCTTTCATTGATTGCATCACGAATCAGACCAACTTATCAATTTCGATTGTGGCGTTCTTCTGATCCGTTCTACAAAATCCTTCCGTTATTAGTGTTCTAGCTTCGCTAAGCTTAGGGTGCTATAGAGGGTGGTTTATCCACGTTCTTGGAATCTATATCAGAGGTGCGACGGGGTTTGAGGACTAAGTGCCATAGGGTTCCGCGTCATTTGGTATCAGAGCCAACAACAGGTAAATCTTTATCTATCTGTCTTTCTAGGGCTGTATTATATTTTCGTTTTTTTTTGGTATCTTAGTTTCGAATTTCGTTAGGGTTCATTGTCTTCAATTCGTTTCTGTTCAATTCGATTCCAATTGTTAGGTCCTGGATTGTCCATCCAAAATCATTGTGTTGCTTGCTATTTTGTTATTTGGCAATTTGGTTTCTTTTAGCAGCCATTATTTCCCTTCGAACTGAATCTGTTAGTGAATTTTTTTTTATACACACTCAAGAATTTCGTGTGGTGTTGTTTGAGACCCAAGCAAGGGGATAAAAAAAAAAAAAAAAAAAAAAAAAAAAAAAAAATTGCTCCAACAAAAAATTTTCTTTTTAGTCTTGCTATTTAAGTATTAAGGATCAGTTCTAGGTGGGTTACAATTAAGTGAAAATTTTGCTTCAGATTTTTTTTTTCCACCATTGAGGGGCTGCTATTCTTTTATTTCAAATTGCATAGTATAGTAGCATTCTTGGGGTGTTTTCAAACCAGCGTTTGGGGTAGAAGATTTAGGTCCATAAATCAGCTTACCAAGAGCGAGTTGGTTTTGATACATTCTGACCAGAATTGTCTATTTTATTGCCTCTTGTTTCTATTTTGTTTTTGAGCTAGCGTTGAAATTCCATTACATTGCTGAGTATCATTTGTTTGTTTCGATACTTAGTTTTCAATCGTGTAGTGCAAACGTTCTTGTGCTGCCTCCGGATACTTGTCAAGTTGTCTTCTAGGTGTCTAGGGATTAGGATCCTACCTTTTTGAACGTACTTGGCAGATTGGTGAGTGAACCTTGGTTCTGAAGTGCAATCGAAGAATCGGCAATAGTGAGGTAAGAGCGAAACACTTGTGAATTCTTTCTTTCAGTTACTAATTGTTTCTTGTGAGTTTCTCTGTTGTGGTCATGACTAGCGGGAATGGTAAAGATGTTGCTTCAATTTCTAGCAATTTTGAGACATATATGCAGCAAAGTAATGAGAAGATGGAAGAGATGGCAAGAATGATGGCCACCCTACAAGAGAACATGAATCTAATGATGAGGGAGAGGGTACAACAGCCCGCACCCCCAGTGAGATTACCACAACGAATCTTACCAAGGGGAGGCGAAGAGGAGGTCATTAGGAGAGCAGCAAGAGGAGGTCGAGGTGATCAGGAAGAGGTGGCTGAAAACTACCAAATTGTGACTGACAATGACCTTAGTTCCATCAAGATGAAGGTACCCGAATTTAAAGGGAATAACAATGCGGAAGAATACATTGAATGGGAGCGAAAAGTGGAACAAATTTTTGAGTGTCATAATTACTCAGAAGAAAAGAAGTCCCATATCGCAGCCGTGGAATTTAGGGGATATGCTACATTCTGGTGGGATCAACTCAAGTCTAGTAGAAGAGGAAAAGGATTGCGACCCGTGCCGGAGTGGGAGGCCTTGAAAGACTTAATGAGAATAAGGTTTGTTCCTTCTCATTACTATAGGGATTTGTATAATAGGTTGGCAAGACTGGTCCAAGGTGGTAAGAGTGTTGAAGAATACCACAAGGAGATGGAGATGACCATGGCCAGGGCTGACATTGAGGAGGATGAACACAGGCTAATGTCCAGATTTCTGGGAGGTCTAAATTCCAACATTGCAAGTGAGCTGGAAATGTATGATTACAATTCCATGGAAGAGTTAGTTGAGAAGGCCATGAAGATTGAAAGGAAAATCAAGAACAAGAGCTCCACCAAATATGGGAAGTTCCAGAATGTGGGAGGAAGTAGTTCAACCTTTAAGGGGTCTTCAAATGATTTGCCCTCAAAAGGTGGAGATTTCAAGAATTCCTTCCAAAGGAGCAATCCTCCACCTACAAGTGGAAAAGGGATGAATGGAGGTTCAAATAAGCAGCAGTCAGGTATTCCTAATACTACTCCTAGTAGAAATATTAAGTGTTTCAAATGTTTAGGAAATGGGCATATTGCATCTCAATGTCCAAATAGGAGAGTTATGATTGCTACTGATGATGGGGGTTTAGTTTCTGATTCTGACCATAGTGATGGTGATAATAATGATATGAATGATATGCTTGATGATGTTGATGAGTGTGAAGAAGAAGTTGAGAATGTGTTGGTTGCTGAACGTGGTGATATGTTAGTTGCTAGGCGTGCTTTGAATATGCAAGTGAAAGAAGAAGGTCTAGAGCAACGAGATAACATATTTTATACTAGATGTTTAGTTGAGGGTAAAGTTTGTATGCTCATCATTGACAGTGGTAGTTGCACCAATGCTGCAAGTGAGACAATGGTGGAGAAGCTGAAATTGACTTGTTTAAAACATCCACATCCATATAGACTGCAATGGTTTAATGATAGTGGAGAGGTGAAGGTTACTAAACAAGTGAAGATACCATTCTCTATAGGCTGGTATAAAGATGGAGTGTTGTGTGATGTAGTTCCTATGCAAGCTGGCCATATGTTGTTAGGAAGACCATGGCAATTTGATAGGAAGGCGCAGCATGATGGGTATTCAAATAGGTACACATTTACCTATGAAGGAAAGCTGGTTACTCTTGTACCCTTGTCACCGTTGGAGGTGTATGAAGATCATCGGAAGATGCATGAAAAAGCAAAGCAAGATTCGACCAAAAGGGGTGCTACTTTAAAAATTAAGGGAAGTGCGAGAGAACATGATAAGGAGAGTGAATGTGAGAAGAAATTGGGAAAGGAGGCCAGAAAAGAAAATAATCAAATAAATGGCCCAGTGGTGAGAGAAAACCAAGGAAAGGTGAAACAAACTTTTTATGCGAAACCAAGAGAGCTTAAATTTGCAATATCTAACGAGCAGCCGTTATTACTCATTAGATATAAAGAAACTTTGTTTACTAATGTTGATGTTTCACTTGACCATTTGCCTTCTAGTTTTGTGTCTATGTTGCAGGATTTTCAAGATGTGTTTCCAGAGGAGCTGCCTAGTGGTTTACCGCCATTAAGGGGAGTTGAACACCAAATCGACTTCATACCTGGTTCGACGATTCCAAATAGACCAGCATATCGAAGTAACCCAATGGAGACCAAGGAGATGCAACGACAAGTGGAGGAGCTGTTGGAGAAAGGATTGATTAGAGAGAGCTTAAGCCCTTGTGCCGTTCCTGTTTTGCTGGTACCAAAGAAAGATGGCACGTGGAGGATGTGTGTCGATTGTAGGGCTGTAAATAAGATCACGGTGAAGTATCGACATCCCATTCCACGACTTGACGACATGTTGGACGAGTTACATGGTGCAAGGTATTTTACTAAAATTGATCTTATGAGTGGATATCATCAAATTCGTATGAAACCTGGGGATGAGTGGAAAACAGCTTTTAAAACAAAATATGGCCTATATGAGTGGTTAGTAATGCCTTTTGGGTTGTCTAATGCACCGAGTACATTTATGAGATTAATGAACCATGTTTTGAGAGCTTATTTGGGCAGATTTGTTGTTGTTTATTTTGATGACATTCTGATCTATAGTAAGACATTAGATGAGCATTTAGAGCATGTTAGGATAGTGTTGGAAGCTTTGAGAACAGAAAACTTATATGCCAAGCTTAAGAAATGCACATTTTGCATGGATAGGCTTGTTTTTCTTGGCTTTGTTGTGAGTGCACAGGGATTAGAAGTTGATGAAGAGAAAGTGAAAGCTATAAAGGAATGGCCTGTTCCTAAGAACGTGACTGAAGTGAGGAGCTTCCATGGGCTAGCAAGTTTCTATAGAAGATTCGTGAAGGATTTTTCTACCATTGCAGCACCACTCACTAGCATTATCAAAAAGGAGGTTGGATTTCAGTGGGGAGAAGAGCAGCAAAAGGCGTTTGAGAATTTGAAAGGGAAGTTGACATCTGCACCTGTCTTAGCTTTGCCTAATTTTGATTCAATTTTTGAGATTGAATGTGATGCTTCTGGTGTAGGTATTGGGGCTGTGCTGATGCAAGAGAAGAAGCCAATAGCATATTTTAGTGAAAAACTCAATGGTGCACAACTGAGTTATTCTACATATGACAAGGAGTTACATGCTTTGGTGAGGGCGTTGGACGTGTGGGAGCATTACTTGCTGCCAAAGGAGTTCGTGATTTATACTGACCATGAATCCCTCAAGTATTTGAAGGGCCAAGGTAAGTTGAACAAACGGCATGGTAAGTGGATCGAATGAATTGAGAGATTTCCATATGTGATTAAGTACAAGCAAGGTAAAGATAACGTTGTTGCTGATGCGTTGTCTAGGAGATATACATTACTTTCTGTTTTGAGTTCTAAGTTGCTTGGATTTGAGTATATTAAGAACTTGTATGTTGGTGATGTTGATTTTGGCAATGTTTATGTTGCATGTGAACAAGGAGCTTTTAATTCATTTTATAGGCATGAGGGATATTTATTTAAGGGAAATAAATTATGTGTGCCCAGATGTTCCATGCGTGAATTGCTTGTTTTGGAATCTCATTGTGGTGGTTTAATGGGGCATTTTGGTGTGTCTAAGACTTATGATATTCTGCTTGAGCATTTTTATTGGCCATCTATGCGTAAGGATGTTGGGAAGTTATGTTCTGCTTGTATTGCATGTAGACAGGCGAAATCTAAGTCTATGCCTCATGGTCTTTATATGCCATTGCCTGTACCTAGTTCTCCTTGGATTGATATTAGCATGGATTTTGTGCTTGGTTTGCCTAGAACTAAGAGAGGTAGAGATAGTATTTTTGTGGTGGTTGATAGGTTTAGTAAGATGGCACATTTCATTGCATGTCATAAAGCTGATGATGCGAAAGTTGTTGCTGATTTGTTCTTTCGCAATGTTGTGCGCTTACATGGAGTGCCTCGGACTATTGTTTCTGATAGGGATACAAAGTTCTTGTCCCATTTTTGGCGTGTTTTGTGGAGTAGACTAGGAACTAAGCTTTTATTCTCTACTACTTGTCATCCACAAACAGATGGGCAAACTGAAGTTGTGAATCGTACTCTTGGTACGTTATTGCGATCTATAGTGGGTAAGAATTTGGCTACTTGGGAAGATTGTTTACCTTTTATTGAATTTGCTTATAATCGTTCTATTCATTCTTCTACAGGTTATTCGCCATTTGAGCTAGTTTATGGCTTTAATCCACTAACTGTT
The DNA here is from genome assembly GCF_001659605.2 of Manihot esculenta. NCBI lineage: Eukaryota > Viridiplantae > Streptophyta > Magnoliopsida > Malpighiales > Euphorbiaceae > Manihot > Manihot esculenta. The sequence goes on along the minus strand of NC_035163.2, from coordinate 18,975,646 downwards.
CTTGATCTTTTGCCATTACCTTCTAATGAACTTGTAAGTTTAGATGGAGAGAAGAAAGCTGACTTGGTGAAAGCTTTGCATGAGAAAGCACGAGCTAACATGGAGAAAAAGACCAAGACGTATGCTGATATTGCGAATAGGGGTCGCAAGAAGATGGTGTTTGCTCCTGGAGAGTGGGTTTGGGTGCATTTTCGCAAGGAGAGGTTTCCAAATCAAAGGAAGAATAAGCTGGATGCGCGTGGTGATGGTCCATTTCAAGTCTTGGAGAAGATCAATGACAATGCTTATAAGATTGACTTGCCTGGTGAGTATGGTGTTAGTGCCACTTTTAATGTTTCTGATTTGTCTCCTTATGACGATGCAGATTTGAGGACAAATCTTTTTAAAGAAGGGGAGAATGATGTGAACCAGCATGGGAAGCAAGGCAAGGATCCCTTGGAGCTACAACAAGGACCATTGACAAGGAATAAAGCAAGGAAGTACGGCGTTACTCTTGGATTGCATATTCAAGAATTTATTACAAGAGAGATGACTGAAATTGCTAGGGATAAGTGCGAGAAGGAACTTGAAGGTCATTCGAAGCTGATTACGTTGCTGGGTGTATGCATGGATGAAGCAGAAGCAAATTGAAGATTTGTAGCGCTCGCTACCATTATCAAAGTCGCGCTCGCGACATTCAGTTAGCCGAAGATACTTTTGTGTTTTGTGGAAGTTAATTTTGGAGCACATCATGGAGGAAGATAGTGGAGAATCAGCCCGAACCATAAGCAGGTTGTGGTTTCGTCCCTGAGGTTGTGGTTTCTGCTGGAACTATTGAGGCATACGAGAATGTGGGTGGTTTTTAAAGACTTGGCAGTTATTTTTGTTATTTTAGCTTGTTTCCCTGTTGGGATAGGAATTCTGACTTAGTATTTGTTTTCCTTTTCCAACTAGGTTTAGGTTTTTGCCTTACACTATAAATAAGGCCTTAAATTCTTATATCAGACAACTTCTTTTGTTTTTGACAAATTTAATTCAGATTTGCTTTATGCAAATTTCGGCCTTCTTTGAGAGAGTGAGAGTTTGCTTCTTTCATTGATTGCATCACGAATCAGACCAACTTATCAATTTCGATTGTGGCGTTCTTCTGATCCGTTCTACAAAATCCTTCCGTTATTAGTGTTCTAGCTTCGCTAAGCTTAGGGTGCTATAGAGGGTGGTTTATCCACGTTCTTGGAATCTATATCAGAGGTGCGACGGGGTTTGAGGACTAAGTGCCATAGGGTTCCGCGTCACCTTCCATCCACAGACAGACGGACAGTCAGAGAGGACCATCCAGACCATAGAAGATATGCTGAGAATGTGTGTGCTGGACTTTGGCGGTTCTTGGAGGCAGCATCTACCTTTGGTGGAGTTTGCCTACAATAACAGTCATCATGCTAGCATCGGGATGGCTCCATATGAAGCTTTATATGGAAGGAAGTGCAGGTCACCTGTTTGCTGGGAGGAAGTTGGAGAAAAGGCCTTGGCAGGGCCTGAGCTAGTAGAGATGACCAGCAGGGTGGTACCCTTAATCAGAGAAAGAATCAAGACTGCTGCAAGCAGACAGAAGAGTTATGCAGACATCCGCAGAAGACTAGTAGAGTTTCAGGAGGGGGATCTGGTATTGCTTAAGGTGTCTCCAATGAAAGGAGTGGTTCGGTTCGGGAAGAAGGGTAAGCTGGCTCCGCGGTACATCGGACCCTTTGAAGTCTTGCAAAAGATTGGGAATGTATCGTACAAGCTGGACTTACCTGCTTCTATGGCGAGAATCCACCCGGTTTTCCATGTTTCTATGTTAAGAAAGTTCGTGTCAGATCCGGGCAAGGTTCTTAGTGAGCCTGATGTGGAGATCCAAGAGGATCTCACCTATGTTGAGCAGCCAGTACGGATCTTAGACACCCAGATCAGGAAGCTGAGGAACAAGGAAATCCCGACGGTGAAAGTCCTTTGGAACCACCACAATATTGAGGAGTGTACTTGGGAGACACGGGAGTCCATGCTCCGGCAATATCCTCATCTCTTTTAAGGTTAGTCTCTATGTGTTTTATGTGCAGGTTGTGTTGTTTGCTATGCATGTGCTAGTTGAGGAACATTCGGGGACGAATGTTCTTAAGGGGGGGAGAATGTAATACCCGGCTAGACTCCGGTATCAGAATTCCTACCGTCCTGTGGGATCTCGGATGTCGGAGACCTCTAGAAGGGTAGAATCATGTTTTATAAAAATGTTTTAATGTGTTTTATGATTTTGAGTATGAAATTGAATGAGTTTTTGCATGAAAAGTCCTTGGAGGAAAACCCAGGTTCGGCCGCCGAAAGTCAAGTTCGGCCGCCGAACATGCATGCGTTTTGGAGGCATGTTAGGCCCCCGAAAGCATGAGTGAGGGAAGTCCAGGTTCGGCCGCCGAACCTCATGTTCGGCCGCCGAACATGGCATGCATACGGAGGCACATTCGGCCCCCGAACGTGGTCTGGCCAGCCACTATAAAAGGGTCCCTTAGCCGAAAACGGGCGAGCTTTTCCCCATTTTCGGCCAAGGTGAGCTCTCCGCCGTCTCTCACCCATTTTTGATGTTCTTCCTCTAAATCTTTCAAGATTTTCACTTGTTTTCACTTGGTTTTGAAGATTTAAGCTTTTGAAACAAGTTTTGGAGCTTTGGGAACTCAGGAGCTCATTTTCGTGGATCTCCAAGTTTAGGTCGTCTCCCTCTCGATCTTCAAGAGGTAAGAGCCGATCTTAAGCTCCTTATGTGTTTTAAATAAGTTTTATGCAAGATCTATGAGTAGAAATACATGTTAGGGTATATGTTGAGTTATGGGTTAATGTTGATGTTTTGAACAATGTGGCTTGCTTGAGTATGTTTGAAGTGTTGTAGTTGGGGTATTTGATGTTTTGAGGCCCCTAGGAACTTGTATGCATGATTTGGTTGAGATATATACTTGATTTGAGGTTTTGGGAGGCCAGGGGTTCGTGTGAACCAAGTTTCTGCCCTCCTGGCAGAAACCAGGTTCGGCCGCCGAAGGGAGTTTCGGCCGCCGAACCCCCTTTGTGGAGGCAGCATTCGGCTGCCGAAGTTGCCCCCGAAAAGAGACTTTCGTCTCTGTCTGGGACTTTCGGCCGCCGAAGGTGCCGCCGAAAGTGCCTGACTTTCGGATCTGTCCAGGACTTTCGGCCGCCGAAGGTGCCGCCGAAAGTGCCCTGTTCAGCCATTTCATGCATATCTCTATGTGATTTTTTCAGGATGTTTTAGGGGGTTTTTGGGGAGTAGTTTAGAGTTATGTTCAAGTATGTTTGGTCCCTCATTTGAGTCCACCTGTGTAGGTTCGGACCCGAGGAACCGAGGACCCCAGCAGTGAGTTCAACTGCTTCGGTATTGTCAGAGTCAGCCAGAGGTGAGTGGAACTAAAACTTAATCTTTTAAATTAAATGCTTTATCATGTTTCATGCATCATGATTATGCAATAGGATGATTGCATTAGTTTTCACGAATATGCCGTATTGCATAAATTATTGTTGTTGTGGGTGAATGTCGGATGACCCAATTAGTCCATGACAGGAAGACCAGGCCCCATGCTACAGGCCTAGCACAGAGTAAGAAAGACCAGGCCCCATTCTACAGGCCTGGCACAGAGTAAGGAAAGACCAGGATCCCATCCTATAGTCTAGCACGGTTATGGGACTTGAAGACCAGGAGCCCAGAGGAGGCCCTGGGAAAATGGTAAGTAATATATGTTCTGACAGGAAAGACCAGGACCCCATTCTACAGGCCTGGCACAGAGTTAATTTGGACTAATTGGTGACGAGTTCACCCAACCCTTTTGTGAATTGTTTGTGTTATGATGCATTTCATAGAGCATAGTGTTAACGTGTTTTACTAGCTCTACTCACTGGGCTTTTAGCTCACCCCTCTCCCTTTACCCCCAGGCTGCAGGTACAGTATAGTGCGGGAGTCCGGATAGAGTAAAGAAGTCATGCTTATGTAATAGCTAGCAATGGACATGATCAAATTGTAATGTAAAAGTACAGTATAGTTATGTAATGAGTTTTATGGATGTTAGTGTGTGCTTGACCGTAGATTGTTGTATCCCTTTTATACATGATCTTAGAGATTTTTATGATGGTTATGTTAACCAACTCAACAGATGTTATGTTGCCCATTGGGGGCACAGATGAGATCCCACAGAGGGATCAAAGTTATGTTTATGTTTATGCACAGGTTGAGTTTGGTTGATGAGTATGGAAAGAAAAGTTTTAATTTTTATGTATGTTGTTGATCATGTATGGGATTATACAGGTTTACAGGTTGTATGTTTGGCTTGCTACGGGTCCCGGCGGCCTTAAGTCGACCCGGATCCTAGCGCCGGTAGCGGTCCGATTTTTGGGTCGTTACAGAGCAGTCCATTCTTCTACTGGTTATTCACCTTTTGAGGTTGTGTATGGTTTTAATCCATTAACTGTACTAGATTTAATGCCTTTACCTTTGAACGAGTTGTCTAATTTAGATGGAAAAGCGAAGGCTGAAATGGTTAAATCAATACACGTGAAAGCGCGTGAGCATATTGAGAAGCGTAACAGCATATATGAGAAACAGGCCAATAAGGGTCGCAAGAAAGTTGTATTCAAACCAGGTGATTGGGTTTGGATCCATATGCGAAAGGAAAGGTTTCCAACTCAAAGGAAATCAAAACTCGATGCACGAGGGGATGGACCATATCAAGTGCTGAAACGGATCAATGACAATGCATACATAATTGATCTGCCAGGTGAGTTTGGTGTAAGTGCTACCTTTAATGTTTTTGATTTGTCTCCTTTTGATTTTGGTACAGATTCGAGGACGAATCCTTTTCAAGAGGGAGGGGATGATGTAAGCACGACCAACAACACCAAAAATGATGAGCTAGCATTGCCTCAAGGACCAATTACAAGGCTGAGATCCAAGAGGTTGAAGGAAGCACTTCAAGGATTCATGAAGGAATATGTTGAAGCTTTGCAAGTTCATTTTGAAGTTGAAGAACAATCTGGTCATTCCAAGTCAATTAGGCCAAATGTGTCCTTATTGACAATTCAAATTTTGTATTTATAGTGGGTAATCATTTAGTAGTTGGTAGTTAACCAGTAGTGGGTAGTTATTTGGTAGTGGGTAGTTATCTAGTAGTGGATAGTGGCATAGATCATGGGTCCATGCATAGTTGTGGGAAGTGACAAAGATCATGGGTCCATGTATAGTAGTGGGAAGTGGCAAAGATCATGGGTCTTAATTTAGGCTATATAAAGCATCTCTTTTTCTATTGTAGACACAGATTATCAATTATTCAATACAATTACTGATACGGATCCAATAGGACAAATTTCTAACTATGGTGTGGAGCAAACTTATATCATTCCAATGGATCCAAGAGTAGTTCAAAATCATATTCATATAATCCATATATATTTGAGGCTTGTGCCATAGGGTTCCGCGTCAGTTGGTATCAGAGCCAAAGTGAGGTAAATTCTTATTTATCTTAGGATCTAGGGTTTTTGAGTTTTCCTTTTTTCTTCCTTGTTGATTTCAGTGAAAGCTTGTGTATTCATGGCTGCACCTTCTTGATAAATTATCACATAACCTGTTTTGGAAGAAAAATTCAAAATCCAAAAAAAAAAAAAAAAAAAAAAAAAAGAAACGAAAATCAGAAAGAAAAAGAAAAAGAATTGCCTTTGCCATAGTTATCTTGATCTGGCCGAAATTGTGATCTCCTTCCTTTTTCATCTATATGTCCTTACCTATCTCAATTGATTGCTGTAGTTTATGGGAATCAATTTTAAATTTTGAATTTTGATTTGGGTTGAATCCAGATTAGGAGACAAAAGCAATCTGCCTATTGAATTTTTTTCCTGTTTCTATTTGTGGGTCTTGATACTTTCCTTTTTGGGTAGATTTAAATAGATCCATATTTAATTTACTTTGAGGTGAATTAAATTCAATTTTTTTCCAGATTCGTTTTTATTTGAATTCTAAGTTTCCTTTTTTGGTTTAAGCTTGCTTTTACTTCCTTGACATTGCTGGAGTATTGTTTGCTTGTGTCTATACTCTAGGTAATATTTTTCAAGTAGCACAAAACCTAGTTCATGTGTTACTTTCCAAATTGTCAGTGTCTTCTTTCTAGTTTTTGCGCGCTTCATTCTTTCTTTAGGTTTTCTTTTTTTTGTTTCATTAAACGCACCTTGTGGTTAGTTGGTTGACCTTAGTTTCTGAAGTGCAATTGAAGAATCAGCAAAAGAGTGGTAAGTGTGCAAACACTTGAGTTCTTTCTTTTCTAACACAATATTTGCTAGTTCTCTTTGTTCTTTGTTGATTAAAGGTAGGATGAGTAAAGATCAGAATGTCTCACCAGCGTCCACTTCTACAAGAATACCTCAAAGAACTCATAATTGCAATAATGACTGTGATGATTCGGATGTGTTTGTTAATAATGTGTTGCTTGCTGCACATTGTGAGATGCTTGTTGCTAGGCGTGCTCTGAATATGCAGGTTAAGGAAGAAAGCCTGAAACAACGGGAAAACATATTTCACACTAGGTGTTTGGTTAATGGAAAAGTGTGTACTGTCATTATTGATGGAGGTAGTTGTGCAAATGTGGCTAGTGTGTATATGGTGGAGAAATTGGGCTTGGCTTCTATTAAACACCCTAAGCCATACAGATTGCAATGGTTGAACGATTGTGGTGAGGTCAGAGTTACACGCCAGGTGGTTATACCATTTTCTATTGGTAGGTATAAGGATGAGATCTTGTGCGATGTGGTACCTATGCAGGCAAGCCATATATTGTTGGGTAGGCCGTGGCAATATGATAGAAAGGTGCAACATGATGGGCTCAATAACAAGTACTCCTTCACTCATGAAGGACAGAAGCTTATACTCGCTCCTTTATCACCTCAAGAGGTATATGCCGATCACATAAAAATGCTGGAGAGGGAGAGGGAGGCTTCGGCCTTGGCTACAAAGGAGAGTGAGAGCTTGAGTTCTGTGGAAAAAATGAGAGAAAAGAGTGAGTTTGAGGGTAACGAGGCTGGAAAAGAATCAAGACTACTTCAAGGAGGGAAGATGGAGAAAGAAAAGGAGAAAGAAGAGGCTAACGTTCCAATGTCAACTTCCATAGAGATTGAAATTGAAGAGGAAGTTTTAATGCATGCATCTAATGTAGTTGTTCTTGAAAATTCCATTAATGAGCTTATAGAAGAGGTTGTGAATGATGGTGGACATGGGGAGCACATGATTGATGAGGTGGAGGAGGTGAATAAGACTGTTTTGGAAGTTGTACAGGAGAATGGGTCACATCCACATGATCTTTCTATGACTAATATTTTTATATCTTGTTCATTTGTTCTTGATGTGCAGGTTGTTGATGAAAACATCCATGATGAAAGTTTTATACTATTTCCACCTATTCAAAAGGAGGTCTTTGAAGATACATGGGTGCCTAAAGCTTTCCTTCTTGACATAAATATCAGCAAGATTCGAGGACGAATCTTTTCTAAAGAAAGAGGGAATGATACGGATCCAATAGGACAAATTTCTAACTATGGTGTGGAGCAAACTTATATCATTCCAATGGATCCAAGAGTAGTTCAAAATCATATTCATATAATCCATATATATTTGAGGCTTGTGCCATAGGGTTCCGCGTCAATTACTTTATGCGATTCTTCTTTGAGAGCTTAAGAGAGATCTTGGTTCTTGACATTGCATCACGAATAAGGTTTGATACTAACTTGTATGTTTTTTATTCTTGCTGCTCTTAAAATCAATCCATTATAAGTGTTCTTAATTGCATGTTAATTAAGGGTGCTTTAGATTGGGGAATTATTTTCTGAATTAAGTTCTTTTTACTAGGGTATGTGTCATTTCAGTCTCTAATAGGCTAGGGTTCCGCATCACGGGGTCATCCAGGTCTGGCTTTGTTCTACCTGCAACATCGTGGCAATTTTATTAAAAGTAGGTGTGCTCACGTACTGTATGTATACTTCATCGGGGAGCTGTTCTAGCTCTTCCTTGGATAACCGACTAAGCAGGTCTGCTTCCTCGTTCTCCTCTCTAGGTATTCTTTGGTATTTAATTATGACTCCTCGACCCTTAAGCTCGGCCTCTATGGCTTTCACCTTTGCTAGGTAATTCTGCATGGTTGGGTCTCTGGCCTGATATGCCCCAGTTACCTGATTGATCACTAGCTGGGAGTCACTATTTACCTCGAGGTCGGTTGCCCCTACCTCTATTGCTACCAGCATTCCATTTATTAAGGCTTCATACTCTGCTACATTATTGGAGGCCTTGAATTCCAGGCATAGGGCGTAGCAGACCTTGAATTTTTCAAGTCCCCTAAGCATTATTCCAGCGCCACTTCCCCCAGCGCTTGATGCCCCATCTACATATAACTTCCAGTTGAATTCCTGGAAGAGCTCTTCTTCTCTCTCCTTCTCAGACGCTTCTGAAGATGCTTCTTCCCACTCTTCATTGAATGAGCATTCTGCTATGAAGTCAGTAAGGGCCTGAGATTTTATAGCGGTCCGAGGTCGATACTCTAGGCAATAAGGACTAATTTCGATAGACCAAGCCAGCATCTGACCTGATGTTTCTGGCCTGTGCAGAATCTTCTTCAGGGGTTGGTCTATCATCACTATCCCCTGATGGCTTTCCAGATAGACCCTAAACTTCCGAACTGCTAGCAGCATAGCATACGCCATCTTTTCAACATTCAGATATCTGACCTCGGCATCCTTAAGCACCTTGCTGACGTAAAACACTAGCCTTTGTTCTCCTTTATCAACTCTTACCAATACTGCACTGATTGCTTGGTCAGAGGCTGCTAAGTATATCAAAAGTTCTTCTCCTTCCAAGGGGCTACTGAGCACATGCGGCGAGCTGAGGTATCTTTTGAGCTCTTTGAAAGCTTCTCGGCAGTCTTCCGTCCATTCAAAGTTTGGCACCTTCCTCAACTTCTTGAAGAATGGCAAGCATTTCTCTGCCGATTTTGACATAAAGTGGTTTAACGCCACTATTCTCCCAGTTAGTCTTTGGACATCCCTTACACAGGTGGGTTCCGACATATTCAGTATAGCTTCTACTTTCTCCGGATTGGGCTCGATTCCTTTTCCATTCACCATGTATTCCAAGAACTTTCCTCCCCTGATGAAGAAGGCACACTTCGCTGGGTTCAGCCTCATTCTGAATTGTTCTAGCACCCCAAATACCTCCCCCAGATCTACCATGTGTTGCTGGAAGGTTGGGCTCTTGACCACCATATCATCTACATAAACTTCTACGTTTCTGCCGATCTGATTTTTGAAGATTTTGTTCATCAGTCTTTGGTATGTTGCCCCGGCGTTCTTCAGCCCAAATGGCATGGCTTTATAACAGTAGGTCCCATCTTCTGTTATGAACGAGGTCTTTTCTTCGTCCGACCTGTCCATTGGGATTTGATGATAGCCAGACATAGCATCCAAAGAAGACATGTAATCGAAACCGGCCGTAGAGTCGACCATTTTATTAATATCAGGGAGGGGATAACAATCTTTAGGACAGGTCTGATTCAGGTCAGTAAAATCTATGCACATCCTATATTTGCCATTGGCTTTTTTGACTAATACAAGATTTGCTAACCACTGCGGATACATTACTTCCCTAATAAAGCCTGCCTCTTCTAATTTTTGTACTTCCTCCCTGGTGGCCTGTTGCTTCTCCCTTCCTACCACCCTCTTCTTCTGTTTACTGGTTTGGCATCAGGGAGGACGTTCAACTTATGGGTCATCACCTTTGGTTCAATCCCGGGCATGTCAGAAGGCTTCCAGGTGAAGCTCGATGCGTGACCTCGGATCAGGGCCATGACTTCGGTTTTTTGTTCTTTAGTGAGGCCGACATTGAGACTGAAGACCTTATCTGTCTCTGCTTCTGATAAAGGAAAAGTCTCCAGCTCTCCGACCGGCTTCGTTTTGGTTTCTTTCTCCTCATCCCTGACCTCTAGCACCTCTGAGTCGAGTCTCTCTGCTACCGAGCTCGGCTCTGCCACTGTTGCTACATACACCGCTCTTGCCTCTTCTTGGTCACCCCGGACTACTCCCACCCCTGCCTCTGTTGGGAACTTCAACGCCAGATATCTAATACTGGTGACGGCCTTGAAGTCAAACAGCGCAGGTCTCTCCAGGATTGCGTTGTAGCTCAATGAGAGTTTGACCACTAAGAACACTGCATAATGGGTGCGAGCTTTTGGTGCTTCGCCTAAGGTGAGAGCCAGCTTCACTTTCCCCTCCACGGGCACTGGTACTCCTTTGATCCCCTTGACCGGTGCCTGATCCCGGACTAATTGCTCCTCAGGGATTCCCATCTGCTGGAAGACCCGATATGGCAACAGGTTAACCTTACTCCCGTCATCCACTAGGATCTTCTTCACCCGATAGTTGTGAATGACGGCTTCGATGACAAGAGCGTCGTCATGGGGCATTTGAACACCTTGAGCATCTTCCGGAGAGAAAGTGATGGTTACTGGAGTGTGCTCAACAACCTGCATGATCTCGGCACTACTGCCTTCTCCATCCCGACTCCTCTTCTTCCCTCTACGGCTCATCCGGCCTCTTGTTTCCCCAACAATCATGTTGATGGTTCCACTGGACCCATCATTTACTGGTCCAGCTCCCGTTCTCCTTGGCACTTGGGCTGCCGGATTGGGTTGAGGCCTCTGTCCTTCTGGTTTCTTTATGAAGTTTTTGAAGTGCCCCCTTTTTATCAGCCTCTCGATCTCTGTGATCAGCTGGAAGCAGTTATTGGTGTCGTGGCCATGCGTGCGATGGTACTGACAATATTTGTCTGGGTCCGCTGGTTTGCTTCCGTTTTCATAGGCTTAGGCCATTGGAGGAACTCTTTATCCTGGACAGCTATGAGCACTTCGGCTCTAGAAGCATTGAGTGGGGTCGGCTTTTCTGGAACCCATGGAGGGAGTGGCCTCTATTCTGAGACTCGAGGAGGGAGAGGTCTTTGGTCCCTTCGCTCCCAGGGTTGTCTATGAGGCTCAGGCCTCTTGCCATGTTTCTTCTCGTGCCTCTCCGGCCCCTTTTCCTCTGGGGCCTTCCCCTTATCGGTCGTTCCCCTGGCGAACCTGCTTGTCACTAAGGCATCATCCTACCTTATGTATTTCTCGGCCCGCTTCATCAGCTCGGCCAGTGAGGTCGGAGGCTTCCTGCTCAATAAGCCAAAGAACTCGGCAGAGGTCGTCCCCTTCTGCATGGCCTCCACCGCTCTTCCCTCATCAAGCTCAGGAATTTGCAGGGCCTCTGTATTGAAACGAGCGACGTACTCCCTGAGCGATTCGTCTCTCCTCTGCCTGATTGTCTCCAGGTAGCTCGTCTTTCTATCTGCGGGTACCCCGGCGATAAACCGGCTGATGAAGCGAGTGGTCAGATCCCCAAAGCTGCTGATACTTCCGGCTTCTAGGTTATTAAACCATGCCCATGCTGCCCCTGATAGCGTCGTGGGAAATACCTTGCACATCGAGGCATCTGAAAGAGTTTGCAGCTCCATGAAGGTCTTGTAGTTTAAAACGTGCTCCCGGGGGTTCCCCGCTCCGTCGTATGCGGCCATAGGTGGCATCATAAATTTCTTCGGGACGGTCTCCTGTTGTACCCATCTTGAGAAAGGTGAGGAAGTAGGCAGAAGAGTTTGGCTGGGTTCCTTCGCCCCTAACTCAGCCAGAAGTTGCTCTCTCATCCTCTGCAACTTTTGGTCTACGCTCTCTTCTTCCTGCTTGGGCCTTTTCTCCACGCGATCTTCCTCCTCCCACGTCTCGCTCCCCGCTCTTCCAGTGGTTCCGGAAGAATAACTATCAACCTCATCATTCTCAATCAACTCCCTCGCCCTCCTTCCGTGAACCCTTGCTTCTGGTTCTACTTCTCCGCCAGCTCTCCTGCTTCTCTCTCCTATTTCTCGGCTGGTTGTTTGAGGGGGATTGAGGGTAGGTTGGCGAGGTTCATTGGTTCTAGGTTCTTCTATCACTGGTGACACATTCACCGAGGTGTTAAGGCCCCTCTGTTGCATTATCTGTCCTAACCAGTGAGCGGTATTTTGTAGTTGGAGGGCCATGGTTTGAAGGTCCTGGTTGGATAGAGCGGCTTCGGGCATATTCTCTGCCAAGCTTGGCGAGGGGTTGAAAGGGATTGGTGATGGGTTGTTTGGTGTTGTAGGACTGGAAAAGGAGAACTGCTGCCCCTCTTGGGCAGAGCTCAGGTCATTGGGAGTGTTAAGGTTGTTGTTTCCATTGTGGTTAGCTATCGTGGATCTCAGTGGGTGTGTTTAGAGTGGAACTCCGGTGATGAAAAGATCTCCTTCGTTTTCCCACAGACGGCGCCAATTGATGATCTGAGATCCAGAAAAATAGAGTTTTACAGAGGTTTTTGGAATATTGAAAAAACTTAGAGCTTAGGGGAGGGTAATTCTTCTTTTATCTATTTTCATTGTCTGCCAGTTACGTGTATCGGCCGGGTTCTTATTGGAACACCTGTCTCTGCCATACTGATACGATTGTACGAGGATATTAGGTACCTGTCTCATGCATAACGGCCCCTGATTCTCTCCATGCGCGTGTGGATGGGTCCACAAGGCTGATGAAGGGGTCTTCTTTCCGATTCCGGGCTGGGCCGGGAGATAGAAATAAGACTGAGCCCAGAGGAGATCAGCCTGAGAAGCAGTGAGGGTTGGGCCGGTCTGGTTGAGAAATCCATATGGGGCCCGGTATCAAGATTCAAGCGAGTTGGACCTATTGGCGCAGAAGACGTATGGGCCTTCGGACGATGGACCGTAATCGTGGGCCGAGCTCCTGACCGAGGTGGAGAAGTCCAGCGGTCATCACACAGTAAATATAATAGTGCCTAAATAAAAATAAGTGAAATTTGGACTAACTTTTTTGTATTGTCGTGCACCTTAGCTTTTTAAATAATTAACAAATTTAAAATTTTCACACTGTTTCTTACCATAAAGACATTTTACCATTAAATTAAATTGTATAATTCTGATATAAGTAAATAAAATTATCCTCATTGCATAGGGTGGTGATGTGATGGCAATTCCCTTAGTAGCCCAACCACTAGAAATAGAAGGGATGACGCATACAATTCAAGAATTTTTTTTTTTTTAAAAAAAAAAAGGGAATTGATGCATATCATGAATTTACTAATTGATACACATGGATTTCCTGGAACCAAATCACCCACTAAAAATAATATTGCATCCAGATCAGATTTTCCTGATTTTCTTTTCAAATTATTTTCTGATATAGAAGGGATTCTCCACTCCTTTAAACCCAAAGGAAATTTAATAATTGTGCCTTTAATTAGGAAATTAATGACACAACATGATTATACACAAAATTCAAAACATGAAGGACTAGTATACACAGTAAAGCCAAAGAGATATGACCTGAAGGTACACAAACCAGTATGAAGTTTGGATCCCCAGTAAATTGTGGATCTCAAGCTTTTACATCCAAGCAAACCCAGAAATTTTGGATCTTGATCTGAAAATCTTGAGCATGAGAATTCTTCTTCTCTCTATTTGTTCAAGCATCACCTATTCAACAATCTCTTATTGCCTTTTTCATCATTCAACAGCTTCAGCTTCAGCTTCAGCGCTCCTGTACTTCAACAATTTCTTTGACTTGCAAAACTTCGTGAGAAAATACCATACAATGGCTCCCACAGTCATCAAGCCACTCACTAAATAAACTGTCTTAGTAGCAATGACCATTATCAGGACTAAAAACCCAGATGGTATCAAGCACATTATCACCAATCCTGGCAGCTTCAATGGAATCCTGTAAGGTCTTTTCAATCCTGGCATTTTCATTCTCAACCAAAGAAAAGATGAAAATTCCAATAACATACCTAAACTATACAAGAAATTGGCTGATGAAATAATATCAGCAAAATTCATGTATGATACCCCAATTGTGATCAAAGTTGAAAGCAATATCCCTACCCAAGGAGTATTGAACCATTTGGACCTTTTAGCAAAGATTGTAGGCAGAAATCCTAAGTCAGCCATACCAAGAAGCTGATAGGCGCTGCTGCTCAATTGAGCCTCAAACAATCCTATAGCAGATAACACAGCACCAATTTCAATCCAATATTTTAGCCATTTCCCTGCAATCATCTCTGCTGCAGTGGCATGGAATCCTGATTCCCATTCAGTTTGAGCCACAGAAACAGCACCAGTCACAGCAAAGAGAGGAATCAAATAAGACACACAAGTGAAGATCACAGCCACTAATAGAGCCACAGGAAATGTTTTATGAGGTTTATCAACTTCTCCAGCTAGAGTACTGACATTGTCCCAGAAATTCAAGTTCCAAAAAAGGGTATTGAAGAACAAAGTCCAATCTTTCTTCACACCCTTTTGGCCTAAACTGAGCCATCTATGGGGACGAATCTTGGGGATTGCTATGAGAGACATGATTATGAAAGGAGAAAGAGAAACAATACCAAGCACAACAGCAACATACCCAACTATGGCTAATCCAGTATAGTTGAGAAAAGATAGGATTAGCGTTGACATCAAAACAGCAAATTTTCGAGGCCACCCTGAATCCAACGCCGGAAGTACCTTTTCTAAATAATCAATACAAAGAACTGGAAAGGCAGCGATATTAATAACACCACTCAGGAATTTCCATGCCCCCATCAAGGATCCAAAAAAGGGACCAAAAGCACTATCAGCCCATATCACAAATCCTCCATTTCCAGGATACGCTGTAGAAAGCTCAGCTGTAATCAAAGCCTCAGGAATACTCCATATGAAAGGAAATATCAAGAAACCAAGAAGAGCATAGAGAGGACCTGCAGCCTGGACAGCAGGTTCTTCACCATAAGGTCCACCGGCGACTTCAAAATAGATTAAGAATATGAGAGGGACGAGAGTCAGTTTCTTTGGTAAGTTGACGGTGGTGATAGGGAGTTCTCGAGACATATGATCAGGCGACTTTGGTGGATTTTGCATGGTGGGTTCTCGATTTTGGTTTGGCTTGTCTTGTGCGATGGCTGTTCCGGTGTCGTTTGATAGTATTTCTAATTAATGGGTTTCCATGAATCATGAAAAGAAGGTGAAGGACAAGAGAGGCAGCAACCAGTAGGATTCTATAGATTCTTATTCAGAAGGGAAGCCGTCAACTATGGTTAGTAATGAGGAAGGAGGATTAGATAGTAACATTCTTGACTTTTTGCAGTATAAGTCCTATTAGAAATGATGAACGAATATGGCATTTCAGTAAACACGTACGTAGATTTATATTTATGATTTGATTTGGTTTGGTTTTAATTCTTGATACCAAACCATATCAAAATTTAATTATTTAATATTTAAAAATCAACATAAGAATATCATAATTTTATATATAATAATGAAAATTTAAATTAAGATTAAAGTTAAAATTTGGTTCACATCACATCTTTAAATGGAGATAAAATTTCTAATTTGAGTATTTCATTTTAAGAAAAGAGTTATCTTTATTTGGTTAACTGAATCTCCATTGAATAAAAAGAAAATAAGAAAATTATTAATGGTGATAAGTATGATGATTTACAACAATTCTGCCAACTACTAATTAGGAAAAGATTTATATCGCAATTTATTTCCATAATATCATAAAGTAAAAAACATTATTGAAAATAATAAAATAAATATTAAAAAATATGGAATAAATTGAGGATGAACAAAAAATCATATTATTTTTTTCATAATTTTAAAATTTAAAATTTTTACATATTCCCAATATATTAAATATTATGTTTAATTAATATTTTTAACCATTATTTTACTTAATCTAAAAAATATTAATAATTAAACATGCATAATGATAGTCCAATTGCAGAGCCCTTGATTAGTAGCATGCCATCTCTTCTCTCTCCTTATCTTGGGAGAGAATTTTCTCTCCCGATAACTTTTTATTATTATTATTGATTGGGAGTAAGGTATTTGGTATTTTGTGACAACAAAAGTCTAGATCTGCTGCTCCTTCAGCCACCTGTTTCATCTCATGAAGAACAAATAATAGGACAATAAAAATTAGGAAGCTATTTTCGTGACAATAAAAATTAGCTGATTTAGGGCATAGTGAATTTTAAGATGAAAATATTACCTATTGTCTGCTTCATTTGTGGTAAATTAGGACATAGTGAGAACTTTTGTAAAAAAAAAATTATAATACAAAGTTATCGGTTATGCGTGTGTGGGGATTACGACTACGATCTTCTTCTCGTATGACCAATTTATTTACTAATAGAGACTTCGTGATGATGATGGGACATTGTTGGATAATGGTACTGAGCATATATATATATAATAGTGTTGTTGGTCAGGGTGATTTATGATTGTTGCGGCAGCCCTAGAATTATGCTATGTTGATTGACACTGAGAGTGGAGATATTCAGTGTGAGGAGGATTAGGAGTGTAAATGAATCAAATCGTTGAATCAAATCGTTTGTGAGCTACTTGAAGTTCGATTCGATAAAAACTCAACCGAGTTTGACTCGATTTCTAAACAAGTCAAGTTCGAACTTAATTTTTAGGTCCGTTTAGTAAACGAGTCAAGCTTGAACTCTATAGTATTTGGCTTGTTAAGCCTCGTGAGCTCTGCTCGTTTCCGAGTTCATGAGCAGACTCGCAAATAGGCTCATGAACAGTCTCGTTAAACAAGTTGAGATTACTATCATAAGAGAAATAAACTCAAATCCTGCATATACTTTCATAGGCCAAAATTAAATTTTCTAAAGTTCAGTTCTATATACTTTAATTACTCTTAAAACTTTTATAATATATTTGGATAGTTAAGATTTAAAAACTCATCTTTATAAGTTTATAAGCTAATTTGTAGATATACTTATTTAACTAAAATTATTTAGCTTTAAACTTATTAATTTTAAACTAAAACTCATTGTACATGTAAATAAATTGAACTGTTCATAAACTATTCGAGACTAAACTCGATAAAAACTCGACTCGTCTAAGCTCATTTGCTGAACGAGCCAAGCTTGAGTTTCTTAATACTCGACTCGAATTCGAAAGGAGTAAAAGCTCGAACTCGAAAAAATTTTAATGAACTAAGCTTGAGCTCTTCAAAGTTTAGCTTAGCTCGGTTCGTTTACACCCCTAAGGAGGATATGGGGTTGGCAATCTTGGAGATTAAAAAGCGTCAAAGTATTGGGCAACCTACCTCGGGTGTCCCGGCTTCTATCTCGAGTGAGCTTGTTCCTTTTTCTGCTAGTATTGGTGTGGATATCGATGAAATAACATGCCTTGTTTTTCAGGCCTGCGAACAACAATGAGTTGGTTAAGTTGAAACTGTCGAATTCTTGGTAACCCTCGTGCAGTTCGAGCTCTGAAGGAGCTCATAATTTTGCATAAGCCAGATATTGTTCTTTTATGTGAAACATTGGTGTTATCGAGTAAGATTGAGGATTTATGGGTCTATTTTGGTTTTGATGGTTGCTTGAGTGTGAATAAATTAGGTCGTGGTGGTGGGTTAGCTGTTTTGTAGAAATCTAATTCCCTTGTTACCATTAATGTCTTCTCTCAGAATTATATTGATATGACTATTGCCAGCTCAGCAGGGCCATGGAGACTTACTGGCTTATATGGTTTTTTGGAAAGGAGCAGGATACAATAATCTTGGGACCTTCTAAAATCTCTTGAAGGTATATGATCCTTGCATTGGCATGTATTGGAGATTTTAATGACCTGTTGTCTGAGAAGGATAAAGCTGGTGGGCTTCCTCATCCTAAGCATTTATTTCGGGGATTTTGGGACATTGTAGATGCTTGTTAGCTAGTTGAGCTTCCATAGGAATGGGGACGCGATCTAGTCGATGGATTCGAGAAAGACTAGATTGAGCTTTTTTGTCTCACTCATGGCTGAAGCACTTTCATAATTGTAAGTTATCTAATCCAAATTCTTCAGTGTCTAGAGCGCTTTCATAATTATAAGTTATCTAATCTACATTCTTCAGTGTCTAGTCATTCTACTATTTTATTACAATGTACTGTTAGTCGATGGATGGATCGAAAAAGGAGATTTAAATTTGAGAATTTTTTGTTGTCAAAACCTGATATCTATACTATTATTAAAGACTCTTGGGAGGGCTCGAAAGGTAGAGGCATTAGCCAGCGTATTAGCATGTGTACTCAAAATCTAAGGTTTTGGAGCAAAAGTTTTAATAGTGATTTCCGTAAGGAGGCTAGTCGTATTCACAAGGACATGGAGGCGGTCAGGGGTCATAATGATGATATGTCTATTTATATTGCAATAGTTTGACGGAGGATTTAAACAGGGTTCTCTGCGAAGAGGAGATGTATTGGAAGTAGCGCTAAAAAAATTCTGGTTAAAAGAGGGAGATAAGAAAATTAAGTATTTTCATACTCAAGCCTCTGCTAGGAAAAGAACTAATCATATTGATTTTAACATTGCAGGTGAATAAGTGTATGATAAATAAGGATGAGAACTATAATTATGGAATACTTTCATAATCTCTTTTCTAAGTCTAATGGTGATTGTTCAGGTATTGCAGAGCTTATTGAGTTTGTTGTAAACTCACATGATAATGACAGTCTTCTAACCCCTTTCTCAGTTGATGAATTCCATCGAATTGTTTATCAGATGCATTCGGATAAGGCTGGTGCCTGATGGTATGAACTTTGCTTTCTTTTAAAAGTTTAGGAATATAATTAGGAGTTTTGTGGTGGCTTCTTATCAAGAATGGTTGCATAGTGGGAGCTTTTCAGAAACTTTAAATGACACTACTATTGTTCTTATACCTAAAAAGGAGAGCCCATCGGATTTATGGGACCTAAAACTTATTTTATTATGTAATGTCTTGTACAAAATCTTGGCAAAGGTTCTTGCTAATAGGTTGAAAATTTTATTATCAGGTATTATCTCTTCCTCTCAGAATGCTTTTATGCCCGTAGGATGATTACTGATAATATTATCATAGCGTTTGAGCTCATTCACCACATGAGAAGGAAAATAAGAGGTATGAAAGGAAAAGTGGCTCTTAAAATTGATATTAGTAAAGCTTATGACAGAGTTGATTGGAGCTATCTTAAGTTGATAATGTTGAGATTGGATTTCAGTAGTAGGTGGATTGATTTAATTATGTTGTGTGTCTCTACAATTTGATATTTTATTGCTTTAAATGATGAAGAATTTGGACCTATTTTTTCAAAGAGAGGGTTGCGATAGGGAGATCCCTAGAGTCCTTATCTATTTATCCTATGTTCTGAACGTTTGATAGCTTTATTTCACAATGCAGAACGGTGTTGACTTATACATGGTACACGAATTTGTCACAGGGCGCCTGCTGTGTCACATCTACTTTTTGCTTATGAATGTTTTTTCTTTTTTAGAGCAGATGGCAGGGAGTGTCAACATATTAAAAATATTCTAAGAACTTATGAGCATGCTTCAGGTCAAGCTATTAATTTTCATAAATCGGGTATCTTTTTTAGTTCTAATTGTCCAAACACTAGTAGAGAAAATATCTCTTCGATTCTGGGGGTGCATAATTCTCTTGATCATAGAAAGTACTTAGGATTACCCTCCCTTGTTGGGCCAAATAAAAGGCAAATGTTCTCATTCTTGAAAGATAGTTTATGGAAACGGGTGTGTAGTTGGAATAGAAAGTTTCTGTCTAGAGCAAGTAAAGAGATATTGCTTAAGTTTGTTGTCCAAGCCATTCCTTCTTATGTTATGAGCATGTTTGCCATTCTTGTGTGTTTGTACGATGAACTGGAGAGGATGATGAATTCTTTTTGGTGGGGTTCTACTTGTATTGATAGGAGAAAAATTCATTGGTTATCATGGCAAAAGATGTGTCAGAGCAAAGATAAGGGGGTTTAGGTTTTTGAAATCTAAGGTATTTTAATTTGGCTATGCTTGGTAGGCAGGGTTGGAAATTAGTCTCTAATCAAGAGTCTATTCCTTTTTGCATTCTCAAAGCTAAATATTTTCCTAGAGTGGATTTTCTTGATACTAATGAAGGGGCTAATCCAAATTTTGTTTGGAAGAGCATTTTGCAGGCGAAGGATTTGTTGAATCTTGGTACATATGGAGAGTAGAAAATGGGATCTAATTAGAGTTTTGGGGGATTTTTGGCTTAATAGAGATGATAATTTTTTTGTTGAGACTTCTTGTGTGGAAGGGTTGGAGGATCTCAGAGTTTTGGGTCTACTTAACGAAAATGGCACGGGGTGGAACTTATTATTACTTTCGGAATTATTATTGTCTAATGATATTACTTTTATTTCTTATATTCCTTAAAGTATTTCTAAACAACATGATAAAAGAGCATGGCATCATGCACACAATGGGTTATACACTATTAAATCTGGTTATTATTTGTTAATTAATATGGATGAAGAATTTGATTAGTTTGCCATCTTAGGATCCTAGAGGAAACTCTGGTAGATACAGGTACCACCAAAATTTAAAATCTTCATGTGGAGGGCTCTTCGGGGTATTCTCCCTACTAACTTAATTTTGATTCTAAAAAGTTTAAATGTTCCTACAGGTTGTAATGTTTGTGGTCTAGGGGAGAATACTCTACATGTCTTGCTCCATTATCCTATAGCCATTGAGTATTGGAGACTGTTGGGATTTCTTATTCCTGTTCATCATATTTCAAATATTTATACTTTATTTTAAATTATTTTGGAACTATTGATGTCATTATAGGATAGGTTGTGTATAACTCTTTGAAATCTCTAGAATGGCAAGTATACCCACCTGCAACGAGATCGACACCCAAGTCTCCATTTGATTGTTCGATCAGCTGGAGACTTCCTATCATCATGGCTGAATGCTCAGCATTTAACAGGTAATCTTCATGACATCTCTCCTCCCATCTCTTTTAGTTCATGGCAAGCACTTAGTGTTAGGCGAGTAAAATGTAATGTGGATGCAAGGGTTTTTAGTCATTCTATCACTATCAGTTATGGTGCCATCTTAAGTAATGCATCTGACTCATTTATGGCTGCAATTTCTAAGTATTTGCGAGGTAGCCTCTAGTCCAAAATGGCTAAAGCTCTTGCTTTGCGTGAATCTCTCATGTAGATTAATGTCTATAGTATTGGTTTAGTGGATGTTGAACTTGATTCGAGAGCTGTTGTAGATGTTGTTTTGTCCCAACATGATGATTTTTCAGAATTTGGTCAACTTATTAATTATTGCATATCTCTTTTTAGGTAAAGGTCAAATTGGACTTTGATGACCGCTGGGTTTCTTCGCCCCGGTCTAAGGCCAGGCCCATTAGGGCAGCCCATGATCTGAAGGCTTCTACGCCTCCTCTAAGAACCAACCCCAGCCCACTCAGCTCAAAGACCGGGCTCTCAGCTCTTCCGGTCCAATGAACAGATTCCCTCTGGACCTAGTCTTAACCTTGTCTATCGGCCCAGCTCGAAACCATGAAGGAATTCAGCCCATTCGCCTTGTGAGACCATCCGCATGCGCGCCCAGGGAGAATCAGGGGCCGTTACGCATGGGGCAGCGATTTGATTTTCTCGTACGTCCATATCAAAATAACAGGGATAGGTGGCCCAATGACACACATTCTGTTACACGTCACTAGCAGACAAAAGGAAACATATAAAAGGAGAAATACTCTCCTCTAGGTCTAAGTTTTTCCAGTTTTACAGAATCCTTGTAAAACCCTATTTTCTGGATCTCAGATCATCAATTGGCGCCATCTGTGGGAAACGAAGGAGATCTTTTCATCGCCGGAGTTCTACTCTTACAATACCCACTGAGATCCACAATGGCTAACCACAACGAAAATAACGTCACCCCAAATGACCTGAGCTCTGCCCAAGAGGGGCAGCAGTTCTCCTTTTCTAGTCCTACAACGCCAAACAACCAAACACCAATCCCTTTCAACCCCTCGCTAAGCCTGGCAGGGAATGCTTCCGCTGCTATCTTGTCCAACCAGGAACTCCAAACCATGGCCCTCCAACTACAAAGCACCGCCCACTGGTTGGGGCAGATAATGCAGCAACGGGGCCTTAGCACCCCAGCAAACGTGTCGCCAGTGGTAGAAGAACCCCAGACCAACGAACCTCAGCCTACCTTCAACCACCCCAGAACTATTAGCCAAGAAACCGGAGACGGGAGGAGGAGAGTCGGAGAAGAGGAAGATCCAGAAGCTCGAGTTCATGGAAGGAGGGTAAGGGAGCTGATAGAGAATGATGAAGTCGATAGCTACTCTGCCGGAACCACCGGAAGAGTGGGGAGCGAGACATGGGAGGAGGAAGGTCGCGCAGAGAAGAGGCCCAGGCAGGAAGAAGAAAGCGTAGACCGAAAGCTGCAGAAGATGAGAGAACAACTTTTGGCCGAGTTAGGGGCAAAGGACCCCAGCCAAACCCTTCTGCCTATCTCTTCACCCTTCTCAACGTGGGTACAGCAGGAAACCGTCCCGAAGAAGTTTATGATGCCACCTATGGCCGTGTACGACGGAGCTGGGAACCCCCGGGAGCACGTCTTGAACTACAAGACCTTCATGGAGTTGCAGACTTTGTCAGATACCTTGATGTGCAAGGTATTCCCTACGACGCTCTCGGGGCCGGCGCGGACGTGGTTCAACAGCCTTGAGGCCGGAAGTATTAGCAGCTATGGAGATTTGGCCACTCGCTTCATCAGCCGGTTTATCGCCGGGGTGCCCGCAGATAGAAAGACGAGCTACCTGGAGACGATCAGGCAGAAGAGAGACGAATCGCTCAGGGAGTACGTCGCTCGTTTCAATACGGAGGCCCTGCAGATTCCTGAGCTCGATGAGGGAAGAACTGTAGAAGCCATGCAGAAGGGGACGACCTCGGCTGAGTTCTTTGGCTCATTAAGCAGGAAGCCTCCGACCTCACTAGCCGAGCTGATGAAGCGGGCTGAAAAGTACATAAGGCAGGATGATGCCTTGGTGACAAGCAGGTTTGCCAGAGGAGCGACAGATAAGGAGAAGACACCAGAGGGAGGGAGGTCGGAGAGGCACGAGAAAAAGCATGGCAAGAGATGTAACGACCCGAAAACTGAACCGCTATCGGCGCTAGGATCCAGGTCGGCTTAAGGCCGCCGGGACCCGTAGCAAGCCTGACATACAACCTGTAAACCTGTTAAATCCCATACATGATCAACAGCATACATAAAATTTTGAACTTTTCTTTTACCAAGCTCAACCTGTGCATGCCCATAACATATACATAAACATAAACCCCACACTGGAGCTCTCATCAAATGCTCCAATGGGGCATCTCATCATACACAAGCTTGGTGGAACATAACATCATAAAACATAGATCATGTTTACAAAAGGGATTACTATACACATAGGGTCAAGCACTACCTCTAATCCTCAATATCATTTTTACATAACATAACTGTTCATAACTTTACATCCTTTTACAATTTATCATGTCCACATTCTATCTATTACATACACATAACTTCATTCATCTCGACTTCTCTGCCTAGCCCGTACCTGCAAACCTGGGGGATTAGGGAGAGGGGTGAGCTACTAGAGCCCAGTGAGCAGAATAGTAAAAACATTATATTAACATTTCATGCTTTCATGGAATGCATCACATCACAAACATATCACATTAAGGATGAACTTGTCACCAGTAGCCCTTTACATATCCAATAGTGCCAGAACGTAGAATGGGTCCTGGTCTTTCCCTTACATAGCATAACATAACATTCCAATGTGCCAAAACGTAGAATGGGTCTTGGTCTTCTCTTACATAGTGCCAGCGAAAGTAGAATGGGTCCCACTGGTCTTTCATTCCGTACCGTACATATCATATCGTCACATCATAAGTCGAGGGCTATGGATCATCCAACGTTCATCCACATCAACAACAAAATATGCAATGCAACATATTCGTGAATTCTAATGCAGACAACCTAGTATATCTCATGGCATTGATGATGCATGAATCATGCTAAAATGTCCATTATTTGCTTTAAAACGTAATGAGTTATTCCACTCACCTCTGGATAGCTCTGACCAGACACTGGAGCAGTTGACTCACTGCTGGGGTCCTCGGTTCCTCGGGTCCGAACCTACACAGGTGGACTCAAATGAGGGACCAAACATACATGAACATAACTCTAAACTACTCCCCAAAAACCCCCTAGAACATCATGAAACAATCATAGAAAAACATGCAAAGGAGGGCTGGACAGGGCACTTTCGGCGGCAGGTTCGGCGGCCGAAAGTCCCTCCAGAGCCGAAAGTCAGGCAGGTTCGGCGGCACCTTCGGCGGCCGAAACTCCCAGACAGAGACGAAACTCATGCATGTTCGGCGGCACTTTCGGCGGCCGAAACTGCCCTCCAGAGACGAAAGTCCTCTTTTGGGGGCAGGCTTCGGCAGCCGAAGGCTGCCTCCACAAGCGGGTTCAGCGGCCGAAAGTTCCTTCGGCGGCCGAACCTGAGTTTCTCCAAAGTGGCAGAAACTCAGCTCCAACATGCACAAACGCCTCCCAAACCTTTCAAACATGCATAAACCTATTCTACAACACTCCCAATCAGACACAATCAAGCATACAAGTTCATAGGAGTCTCAAACTAGCCTAAACCCCAACCACAACACATCAAACATACCCACATTGCTCATGAACACACATTAAACTCATAAACTCAAAACAACCTAAACATGCATTTCTACTCCATAAACTTGTATAAAACTTGTTTAAAACACATCAAAAGCTAGAGATCGACTCTTACCTCTTGAAGATCGAAAGTAGAGGCGATCTAACTTGGAGTTGGGAGAGATTTAGCTCCTTGGGTCTCCAAGCTCAAAAACTTGTTCTTTTGCTCAAAAATCTTCAAAACGAAGTGAAAACTAGTAAAAATCGTGAAATATTTGAAGAAAGAACTCAAGATCGGTGAGGGGCGGCGGAGAGCTCACCTTGGCCGAAAATGGGGAAAAAGCTCGCCCGTTTTCGGCTAAGGGCTGGCCAGGCCACATTCGGGAGCCGAACGTGCCTCCGCATGCATGCCATGTTCGGCGGCCAAACATAAGGTTCGGCGGCCGAACCTGGACTTCCCTCACTTATGCTTTCGGGGGCCTAAAAGCGCTTCCGAAGGCATGCATGTTTGGCGGCCGAACCTGAGTTTTCCTCCAAGGCTATTTTCATGCAAAAACTCATTTCTTTCTTGATTAAAAACATAAAACACATTAAAACATTTTATAAAAACATGGTTTTACCCTTCTAGAGGTCTTCGACACCCGAGATTCCACCGGACGGTAGGAATTCCGATACCGGAGTCTAGCCGGGTATTACATTCTCCCCCCCTTAAGAACATTCGTCCCCGAATGTTCCTCAACTAGTACAAGCCAGGCATAACACACATCATACACATAAAACACACGTAAGAAGAGATAAGGGTACTGCTGGAGCATGGACTCCCGTGTCTCCCAAGTGCATTCTTCCAAATTGTGGTGGTTCCACAGGACTTTCACCATCGGGATTTTCTTGTTTCTCAGCTTCCTGATCTGGGTGTCTATGATCCGTACTGGCTGCTCAACATAAGTGAGATCTTCTTGGATCTCCACATCAGGCTCACTAAGAACCTTGCCCGGATCTGACACAAACTTCCTCAACATGGAAACATGGAAAACCGGATGGATTCTTTCCATTGAAGCAGGTAAATCTAGCTTGTACGACACATTTCCAATCTTTTGCAAGATTTCAAAGGGTCCGATGTATCGTGGGGCTAGTTTACCTTTCTTCCCAAAGCGAACCACTCCTTTCATAGGAGACACCTTGAGCAATACCAAATCCCCCTCCTGAAACTCTACTTGCCTTCTGCGGATGTCTGCATAACTCTTCTGTCTGCTTGCAGCAGTCTTGATCCTTTCTCTGATTATGGGTACCACCCTACTGGTGATCTCTACTAGCTCAGGCCCCGCCAAGGCCCTTTCTCCAACCTCCTCCCAGTAAACAGGTGATCTGCACTTCCTCCCATACAAAGCTTCATATGGAGCCATCCCGATGCTAGCATGATGGCTGTTATTGTAGGCAAACTCCACCAAAGGTAGATGTTGCCTCCAAGAACCGCCAAAGTCCAGCACACACATTCTGAGCATATCCTCTATTATCTGAAGCCGAAGGCTGCCTCCACAAGCGGGTTCAGCGGCCGAAAGTTCCTTCGGCGGCCGAACCTGAGTTTCTCCAAAGTGGCAGAAACTCAGCTCCAACATGCACAAACGCCTCCCAAACCTTTCAAACATGCATAAACCTATTCTACAACACTCCCAATCAGACACAATCAAGCATACAAGTTCATAGGAGTCTCAAACTAGCCTAAACCCCAACCACAACACATCAAACATACCCACATTGCTCATGAACACACATTAAACTCATAAACTCAAAACAACCTAAACATGCATTTCTACTCCATAAACTTGTATAAAACTTGTTTAAAACACATCAAAAGCTAGAGATCGACTCTTACCTCTTGAAGATCGAAAGTAGAGGCGATCTAACTTGGAGTTGGGAGAGATTTAGCTCCTTGGGTCTCCAAGCTCAAAAACTTGTTCTTTTGCTCAAAAATCTTCAAAACGAAGTGAAAACTAGTAAAAATCGTGAAATATTTGAAGAAAGAACTCAAGATCGGTGAGGGGCGGCGGAGAGCTCACCTTGGCCGAAAATGGGGAAAAAGCTCGCCCGTTTTCGGCTAAGGGCTGGCCAGGCCACATTCGGGAGCCGAACGTGCCTCCGCATGCATGCCATGTTCGGCGGCCAAACATAAGGTTCGGCGGCCGAACCTGGACTTCCCTCACTTATGCTTTCGGGGGCCTAAAAGCGCTTCCGAAGGCATGCATGTTTGGCGGCCGAACCTGAGTTTTCCTCCAAGGCTATTTTCATGCAAAAACTCATTTCTTTCTTGATTAAAAACATAAAACACATTAAAACATTTTATAAAAACATGGTTTTACCCTTCTAGAGGTCTTCGACACCCGAGATTCCACCGGACGGTAGGAATTCCGATACCGGAGTCTAGCCGGGTATTACATTCTCCCCCCCTTAAGAACATTCGTCCCCGAATGTTCCTCAACTAGTACAAGCCAGGCATAACACACATCATACACATAAAACACACGTAAGAAGAGATAAGGGTACTGCTGGAGCATGGACTCCCGTGTCTCCCAAGTGCATTCTTCCAAATTGTGGTGGTTCCACAGGACTTTCACCATCGGGATTTTCTTGTTTCTCAGCTTCCTGATCTGGGTGTCTATGATCCATACTGGCTGCTCAACATAAGTGAGATCTTCTTGGATCTCCACATCAGGCTCACTAAGAACCTTGCCCGGATCTGACACAAACTTCCTCAACATGGAAACATGGAAAACCGGATGGATTCTTTCCATTGAAGCAGGTAAATCTAGCTTGTGCGACACATTCCCAATCTTTTACATGATTTCAAAGGGTCCGATGTATCGTGGGGCTAGTTTACCTTTCTTCCCAAAGCGAACCACTCCTTTCATAGGAGACACCTTGAGCAATACCAGATCCCCCTCCTGAAACTCTACTTGCCTTCTGCGGATGTCTGCATAACTCTTCTGTCTGCTTGCAGCAGTCTTGATCCTTTCTCTGATTATGGGTACCACCCTACTGGTGATCTCTACTAGCTCAGGCCCCGCCAAGGCCCTTTCTCCAACCTCCTCCCAGCAAACAGGTGATCTGCACTTCCTCCCATACAAAGCTTCATATGGAGCCATCCCGATGCTAGCATGATGGCTGTTATTGTAGGCAAACTCCACCAAAGGTAGATGTTGCCTCCAAGAACCGCCAAAGTCCAGCACACACATTCTGAGCATATCCTCTATTATCTGAAGCCGAAGGCTGCCTCCACAAGCGGGTTCAGCGGCCGAAAGTTCCTTCGGCGGCCGAACCTGAGTTTCTCCAAAGTGGCAGAAACTCAGCTCCAACATGCACAAACGCCTCCCAAACCTTTCAAACATGCATAAACCTATTCTACAACACTCCCAATCAGACACAATCAAGCATACAAGTTCATAGGAGTCTCAAACTAGCCTAAACCCCAACCACAACACATCAAACATACCCACATTGCTCATGAACACACATTAAACTCATAAACTCAAAACAACCTAAACATGCATTTCTACTCCATAAACTTGTATAAAACTTGTTTAAAACACATCAAAAGCTAGAGATCGACTCTTACCTCTTGAAGATCGAAAGTAGAGGCGATCTAACTTGGAGTTGGGAGAGATTTAGCTCCTTGGGTCTCCAAGCTCAAAAACTTGTTCTTTTGCTCAAAAATCTTCAAAACGAAGTGAAAACTAGTAAAAATCGTGAAATATTTGAAGAAAGAACTCAAGATCGGTGAGGGGCGGCGGAGAGCTCACCTTGGCCGAAAATGGGGAAAAAGCTCGCCCGTTTTCGGCTAAGGGCTGGCCAGGCCACATTCGGGAGCCGAACGTGCCTCCGCATGCATGCCATGTTCGGCGGCCAAACATAAGGTTCGGCGGCCGAACCTGGACTTCCCTCACTTATGCTTTCGGGGGCCTAAAAGCGCTTCCGAAGGCATGCATGTTTGGCGGCCGAACCTGAGTTTTCCTCCAAGGCTATTTTCATGCAAAAACTCATTTCTTTCTTGATTAAAAACATAAAACACATTAAAACATTTTATAAAAACATGGTTTTACCCTTCTAGAGGTCTTCGACACCCGAGATTCCACCGGACGGTAGGAATTCCGATACCGGAGTCTAGCCGGGTATTACATTCTCCCCCCCTTAAGAACATTCGTCCCCGAATGTTCCTCAACTAGTACAAGCCAGGCATAACACACATCATACACATAAAACACACGTAAGAAGAGATAAGGGTACTGCTGGAGCATGGACTCCCGTGTCTCCCAAGTGCATTCTTCCAAATTGTGGTGGTTCCACTGGACTTTCACCATCGGGATTTTCTTGTTTCTCAGCTTCCTGATCTGGGTGTCTATGATCCGTACTGGCTGCTCAACATAAGTGAGATCTTCTTGGATCTCCACATCAGGCTCACTAAGAACCTTGCCCGGATCTGACACAAACTTCCTCAACATGGAAACATGGAAAACCGGATGGATTCTTTCCATTGAAGCAGGTAAATCTAGCTTGTACGACACATTCCCAATCTTTTGCAAGATTTCAAAGGGTCCGATGTATCGTGGGGCTAGTTTACCTTTCTTCCCAAAGCGAACCACTCCTTTCATAGGAGACACCTTGAGCAATACCAGATCCCCCTCCTGAAACTCTACTTGCCTTCTGCGGATGTCTGCATAACTCTTCTGTCTGCTTGCAGCAGTCTTGATCCTTTCTCTGATTATGGGTACCACCCTACTGGTGATCTCTACTAGCTCAGGCCCCGCCAAGGCCCTTTCTCCAACCTCCTCCCAGCAAACAGGTGATCTGCACTTCCTCCCATACAAAGCTTCATATGGAGCCATCCCGATGCTAGCATGATGGCTGTTATTGTAGGCAAACTCCACCAAAGGTAGATGTTGCCTCCAAGAACCGCCAAAGTCCAGCACACACATTCTGAGCATATCCTCTATTATCTGGATGGTCCTTTCTGATTGTCCGTCCGTCTGTGGATGGAAAGCAGTGCTAAAATTCAACCTGGTACCCATGGCATTCTGCAGACTCCGCTAAAACCTGGAGGTGAACTGGGGTCCTCTATCGGACACTATTGAAACAGGAACCCCATGCAGCCTGACGATCTCCTCAACATACACCTGCGCCAACTTGTCCACAGAATAGCCACTCCTGACAGGGATGAAGTGAGCATATTTGGTGAGTCTGTCCACAATCACCCATATGGAGTCCAATCTGTTGGACGTCGCCGGTAACTCCACTACGAAGTCCATAGCTATATTCTCCCATTTCCATTATGGAATAGGTAGCGGGTTAAGCATTCCAGCCGGCTTCTGATGTTCCAGCTTCACCCTCTAACACACTTCGCAGGCTGACACGAACTGTGCCACTTCTCTCTTCATAGCTGGCCACCAATAAACTTTCTTCAAATCTTGATACATCTTGGTGGCTCCGGGGTGAACGTTGTATCTTGCATTATGAGCCTCTCTCATAATGTCTCCCTTTAACCCTAGGTCATCTGGTACACATAGTCTGCTCCCATAGCGGAGGATCCCCTTGCTGTCGAATCTGAACTCACCATCTTTGCCTGACTGAACAGTCCTGGCAATCTTCACTAACTCTGGGTCCTCATGCTGTTTTTGAGCCACCTGCTCCAGAAACACGGGTGCCACTCTCATCTGAGCAATCAATGCACCTATACCAGACAACCCCAACTGTAGACCTTCATCAATGAGCTTGTAAAACTCCTTCACCACTGGTCTCCTCTCTGCCGTGACGTGGGATAGACTGCCTAGTGATTTCCGGCTTAGGGCGTCTGCCACAACATTCGCCTTACCGGGGTGGTACTGAATCTTGCAATCATAATCACTCAGCAGCTCTACCCATCTTCTCTGTCTCAAGTTCAAATCCCTTTGACTCAGGATGTACTGCAGGCTCTTATGATCTGTGAAGATCTCACATTTAACCCCATAGAGGTAGTGCCTCCACATCTTGAGTGCAAAGATTACTGCTGCCATCTCCAGGTCATGTGTGGGGTAATTCAACTCATGCTTCTTCAACTGTCTAGAAGCATAAGCAATTACCCTTTCATTCTGCATTAACACACAACCCAATCCCACTTGGGATGCATCACAGAAAACTGTGAAATCCTTATTGCTAGCTGGCAAAGCTAACACTGGTGTTGACGTTAACCTCTTCTTAAGCTCTTCAAAGCTCTCTTCGCACTGGTCAGTCCACACAAACTTCTGATTCTCCCTGGTTAGTCTGGTCAGAGGAGCTGCAATTTTTGAGAAGTTCTGAACGAACCTCCTGTAGTAACCTGCCAAACCCACGAAACTTCTAATCTCTGTCACTGAAGTGGGTCTAGGCCAGTTAGCCATAACTTCTATCTTCTTGGGGTTCACCTCTATCCCATTTTCTGACACTACATGCCCCAAGAACAAAATGCTCCTCAGCCAGAACTTACACTTAGAGAACTTGGCATACAAGCCGTGTTCCCTCAAGGTCTGCAGAACTAACCTCAGATGATGGGCATGCTCCTCTGCATTCCTGGAATACACTAAGATATCATCTATGAAGACAATAACGAAGTGATCCAGGTACTGGCTAAACACTCTGTTCATGAGATCCATGAATGCTGCAGGGGCATTGGTTAACCCGAACGGCATAACAAGGAACTCAAAATGCCCATATCTGGTCCTGAAAGCTGTCTTTGGCACATCCTCTTCTCTAATCCTCAGCTGATGGTACCCGGACCTCAGATCTATTTTGGAAAAACAACCCGCTCCTGCTAGCTGGTCGAATAGATCGTCGATCCTTGGCAGAGGGTACCTATTCTTGGTAGTGACTTTGTTCAACTGCCTGTAGTCGATACAAAGTCTAAGGGATCCATCCTTCTTTCTCACAAACAAGACTGGAGCACCCCAAGGTGAGGTACTCTTTCGGATGAAGCCCTTTTCTACCAGCTCTTGCAACTGTTCTTTCAATTCCTTCAACTCAGCTGGAGCCATCCTGTAGGGAGGAATAGAGATCGGTCTAGTTCCAGGCATCAATTCGATTTTAAACTCTATCTCCCTAGCAGGTGGTAGACCTGGCAGCTCGTCTGGGAAGATATC
The DNA here is from genome assembly GCF_001659605.2 of Manihot esculenta. Lineage (NCBI taxonomy): Eukaryota > Viridiplantae > Streptophyta > Magnoliopsida > Malpighiales > Euphorbiaceae > Manihot > Manihot esculenta. The sequence goes on along the minus strand of NC_035163.2, from coordinate 18,943,852 downwards.
CTGAAATTCTCTAACAACTGGCACTGAGGCTGGCTCCCTGACCTGAATATCTAGCTCTCTCACATGAGCCAAATACCCCTGACATCCCTTCCTAAGCAACCTACGAGCCTGGAGAGCTGATATCAGTCCTCTAGGTGTACCCCTCTTGTCTCCTCTGAAGACGACCTCTGACCCGTTCTGATCTCTGAACCTGACTACCTTGTCTCTGCAGTCCAAGGTAGCACCATGGGTAGATAGCCAATCCATCCCTAGAATGACGTCAAAGTCTGTCAACTCTAGAACCACAAGGTCGGCGGAGAGGCATCTTCCCTCAACAAAAACTGGACTGTACTGGCAGACTGACTCTGCCACTGACGGGTCACACTTGGGTCCACTGACCCTTAGGGGACACCCTAACCCAGAGACCATCAGACCCAACCTCTCAACGGCTCTCGGAGCAATAAAAGAATGAGATGCACCCGGGTCCATTAATGCATACACATCAGAACACCCAATGATTAGATTACCTGACACTACGGTGTTGGATGTGTTAGCCTCCTGCTGTGTCATGGTGAAGATCCTGGCTGGAGCTGATGGACCTTCACCTCGGGAACCAGAAGAAGAGGCTGCCCCTCTCCCTCTACCTCTGCCACTGCCCTGAGTTGTGGCTGGAGCTGCTGGCTGTGCCACACTACCAGAAGCTGTCTGCTGGGGCTGGCCCATAAAAGGTTCTCTAGGACACTCCCGAGCCATGTGTCCCTCCTGTCCACATCTGAAACATGCATTAGTCCCAGCCCGACACACTCCCTTGTGTGGCTTCCCACACCTTAGGCATTTTGTACCATCTGAGCCTGAGCTCGAGCCACCGCCTAATCCCAGACCGGATTTCAACTTACTCCAGAACTTGTTCTTCTTCGGCTTCTTGGTGGTGTTACTCCACCTCTTGCTAGCTGAGCTCTAAGAAGAGGGACCTGGCCCTCCTCTACCTGGGGTCTTAACTCCTGAAGACTGGGTCACTGACTGCTTCACTGACCCCTCAATTATAGCACTAGCCTCCATCCTTCGAGCCATATCCACCACAGTGTGGAAACTTTCCCTCTCAACTGACTGAATCAAAGAGGAGTACCTAGAATGCAGTTTCATGACATATCTCTTGGCTTTCTTCGAATCTGTATCTAGAGCTTGCCCTGAAAAAGGCAATAGCTCCAAGAATTTATCCGTGTACTCCTCTACACTCATGTGTTCTGTCTGCCTCAGTTGCTCAAACTCAATCATCTTCAGTTCTCTGGAACTGTCTGGAAAAGCCCATCCAGCAAACTCATTTGCAAATTCCTCCCATGTCATGCCGTCTAGTCTTGGGTCCACAACACTTGAACCATTCCCGTGCCTTTTTGCACTTTAAAGTGAACCCTGCCATCTGAATGGCCCTGCTGTCATCTGCCCCTAGCTCATCAGTTATCGTCTTCACTACCCTCAGGTACTCAAAGGGATCATCCCCTGACTTGTATTTGGGAGCATCCAGCTTAAGGTAATCTATCATCTTCACCTTGCTCCCACTGGCTGAGCTAGGTCTAGAAGGTTGAGTAACTGGGGCTGCTGGTTCTGTAGGTGGTGGAGGTGGAGGTGCAGCATTCCCCGAGGTGGGGTTTGCCGGGTTAGGATAGAAGGGTGAGGGTGGATAAACTGGGTACTGTGGGTGAGGTGGATAGAAAGGTGGATAAGGCATGTAGGTAAGGTAGGGGTTAAAGCTGGAGTAATCCGATGTGCCTCCCATCGGATACCCTGAACCCTATGGGAAGGGTGGATAATGGGGTGGAAAACCATACCCCGAGGCCTGAGCGCCTCCCTGTGACTCCCCTGTCCCTTCTTCCGACATGCTGACATCCAGATTCCCATCCCTCCTCTGGTCCTCTTCCATAACCTCCCTCACATCTGAAGAACTTCCTTTTCTATCTGTCCCCCTTCTGCTAGCATCAAAAGACCTTCTAGGGTCTCTTGACACTCTTTCTCTGCTTGATCTACATGACATTGCCCTAGGCAATGCAGGAGGACGGGCGCTCGTGCCCTCATCCTCAGGTGGTACTCCAGTCAATCGTGCAGATCGACGAGTTCCTCTCATCCTGTTTTCTGAAAAACAGTACACATCACACAAACATTAGCATCATATGGTTCATGTGGGAACACATGAACCCGCATCACATACATATCATTCATATCATAGCATTAATGCACATGTATATAATCATGGCATTTCACATCATTAAACAAGACAGGACTCCACATCCTACCCTAGTGGACATGATCTTTCCTATTGTGCTTGACCTTCTATAACATCTATGAGCCCGACACTCTAGGTCCAACCATATGAACCTAGAGCTCTGATACCATTCTGTAACGACCCGAAAATCGGACCGCTACCGGCGCTAGGATCCAGGTCGACTTAAGGCCGCCGGGACCCGTAGCAAGCCTGACATACAACCTGTAAACCTGTTTAATCCCATACATAATCAACAACATACATAAAATTTTGAACTTTTCTTTTACCAAGCTCAACCTGTGCATGCCCATAACATATACATAAACATAAACCCCACACTGGAGCTCTCATCAAATGCTCCAATGGGGCATCTCATCATACACAAGCTTGGTGGAACATAACATCATAAAACATAGATCATGTTTACAAAAGGGATTACTATACACATAGGGTCAAGCACTACCTCTAATCCTCAATATCATTTTTACATAACATAATTGTTCATAACTTTACATCCTTTTACAATTTATCATGTCCACATTTTATCTATTACATACACATAACTTCATTTATCTCGACTTCTCTGCCTAGCCCGTACCTGCAAACCTGGGGGATTAGGGAGAGGGATGAGCTACTAGAGCCCAGTGAGCAGAATAGTAAAAACATTATATTAACATTTCATGCTTTCATGGAATGCATCACATCACAAACATATCACATCAAGGATGAACTTGTCACCAGTAGCCCTCTACATATCCAATAGTGCCAGAACGTAGAATGGGTCCTGGTCTTTCCCTTACATAGCATAACATAACATTCCAATGTGCCAAAACGTAGAATGGGTCCTTGTCTTTCTCTTACATAGTGCCAGCGAGCGTAGAATGGGTCCCACTGGTCTTTCATTCCGTACCGTACATATCATATCATCACATCATAGGTCGAGGGCTATGGATCATCCAACGTTCATCCACATCAACAACAAAATATGCAATGCAACATATTCGTGAATTCTAATGTAGACAACCTAGTATATCTCATGGCATTGATGATGCATGAATCATGCTAAAATGTCCATTATTTGCTTTAAAACGTAATGAGTTATTCCACTCACCTCTGGATAGCTCTGACCAGACACTGGAGCAGCTGACTCACTGCTGGGGTCCTCGGTTCCTCGGATCCGAACCTACACAGGTGGACTCAAATGAGGGACCAAACATACATGAACATAACTCTAAACTACTCCCCAAAAACCCCCTAGAACATCATGAAACAATCATAGAAAAACATGCAAAGGAGGGCTGGACAGGGCACTTTCGGCGGCAGGTTCGGCGGCCGAAAGTCCCTCCAGAGCCGAAAGTCAGGCAGGTTCGGCGGCACCTTCGGCGGCCGAAACTCCCAAACAGAGACGAAACCCATGCATATTCGGCGGCACTTTCGGCGGCCGAAATTGCCCTCCAGAGATGAAAGTCCTCTTTCGGGGGCAAGCTTCGGCAGCCGAAGGCTGCCTCCACAAGCGGGTTCGGCGGCCGAAAGTTCCTTCGGCGGCCGAACCTGAGTTTCTCCAAAGTGGCAGAAACTCAGCTCCAACATGCACAAACGCCTCCCAAACCTTTCAAACATGCATAAACCTATTCTACAACACTCCCAATCAGACACAATCAAGCATACAAGTTCATAGGGGTCTCAAACTAGCCTAAACCCCAACCACAACACATCAAACATACCCACATTGCTCATGAACACACATTAAACCCATAAACTCAAAACAACCTAAACATGCATTTCTACTCCATAAACTTGTATAAAACTTGTTTAAAACACATCAAAAGCTAGAGATCGACTCTTACCTCTTGAAGATCGAAAGTAGAGGCGATCTAATTTGGAGTTGGGAGAGATTTAGCTCCTTGGGCGTCCAAGCTCAAAAACTTGTTCTTTTGCTCAAAAATCTTCAAAACGAAGTGAAAACTAGTAAAAATCGTGAAATATTTGAAGAAAGAACTCAAGATCGGTGAGGGGCGGCGGAGAGCTCACCTTGGCCGAAAATGGGGAAAAAGCTCACCCGTTTTCGGCTAAGGGACCCCTTTATAGATGGCTGACCAGGCCACATTCGGGAGCCAAACGTGCCTCCGCATGCATGCCATGTTCGGCGGCCGAACATAAGGTTCGGAGGCCGAACCTGGACTTCCCTCACTTATGCTTTCGGGGGCCTAAAAGCGCTTCCGAAGGCATGCATGTTCGGCGGCCGAACTTGAGATTCAGCGGCCGAACCTGAGTTTTCCTCCAAGGCTATTTTCATGCAAAAACTCATTTCTTTCTTGATTAAAAACATAAAACACATTAAAACATTTTATAAAAACATGGTTTTACCCTTCTAGAGGTCTCCGACACCCGAGATTCCACCGGACGGTAGGAATTCCGATACCGGAGTCTAGCCGGGTATTACAAGAGACCTGAGCCTTATAGACAACCCTAGGATCGAAGGGACCAAAGACCTCACCCTCCTCGGGTCTCGGAACAGAGGCCATTTGTAATACCTGGCTAGACTCCGGTATCGGAATTCCTACCGTCTGGTGGAATCTCGGGTGTCGGAGACTTCTAGAAGGGTAAAACCATGCTTTTATAAAATGTTTTAATGCATTTTTATGTTTTTAAGCAAGAAAGAAAATGAGTTTTTGCAAGAAAATGGCATTGGAGGAAAACTCGGGTTCGGCCGCCGAACATGCATGCGCTTCGGGAGTGCTTTAGGCTCCCGAAGGCATAAGTGTGGGAAGTCCAGGTTCTGTCGCCGAACCTTATGTTCGGCCGCCGAACATGGCATGCATGCGGAGGCACGTTAGGCCCCCGAAAATGGCCTGGCCAGCCACCAATAAAGGGGTCCCCATGTCCGAACGGGTGAGCTTTTTCTCCCCATTTTCGGCTAAGGTGAGTCTTCGCCGCTCTCATGCCGATCTTGAGTTCTTCCTTCAAATCTTCCATGATTTTTACGAGTTTTCACCCTTGTTTTGAAGATTTTTAAGCAAATAGCAAGTTTTGGAGCTTGGAGGTTCAAGGAACTCGATCTCTCCCATCTCCGAGCTAGGATCGTTTTTTCTCTCGATCTTCAAGAGGTAAGAGCCCATCTTGAGCTCATTATATGTTTTAAACAAGTTTCAAGTTGCTTCTTAGGGTAGAAATACATGCTTAGGTTAGTTGAGCTTTGTTAGGTTTTGTATTGTGTTTATGGATAATGTGGGTTGCTGAGTTGCTCTTGATGTGTTGTAGTTGGGGTTTAGGATAGTTTGAAGCCCCTAGGAGCTTATGTATGTGTTTATGCATGTTTTGGTTGAGTTGTATGCATGATTGAAGGTTTTGGGAGGCAAATGTGCATAAAGAGCCGAGTTTCTGCCACTTTGGGAGAAACTCAGGTTCGACAGCCGAAGAGACTTTCGGCCGCCGAACCTGCCTGTGGAGGCAAGCTTTCGGCTGCCGAAGCCTGCCCCCGAAAGTGGACTTTCATCTCTGGAGGGGACTTTCGGCCGCCGAAGGTGCCACCGAACATGCATGAGTTTCGCCTCTGGAGAGAACCTTCGGCCGCCGAAAGTGCCGCCGAAGGTGCATGACTTTCGGCTCTGGAGGGACTTTCGGCCGCCGAACCTGCCGCCGAAAGTGCCCTGTTCAGCCCTCCTTTGCATGAATTCTTTGATTGTTTTGAGGTATTTTAGGGGGTTTTGGGGGATATTTTTAGAGTCATGTTCTAGTATGTTTGGTCCCTTATTTGAGTCCACCTGTGTAGGTTCGGACCCAAGGAACCGAGGACCCCAGTAGTGAGTCAGTTGCTTCAGTTCATTGTCAGAGTTAGCCTGAGGTGAGTAGAATAAACCTTATGTTTTAAATTAATGCAAGTTTTAGCATGAATCATGCATCACGAATGCCATGTGATATAATAGGTTGTTGCATTAGAATCCACGAATATGTTGCACTGCATTCTTTGTTGTGGATGTGGGTGAATGCTGTATGATTCGATTAGTCCCTGAGGAAAGACCAGGACCCCATTCTACGGCCTGGCACGGTATGGAACGCGAAGACCAGGTGCCCAGATGAGGCCCTGGGGCAATGGTAAGTAATGTTATGGTATGACAGGAAGACCAGGACCCCATTGTACGGCCTGGCACAGATATGATGCTGGGACTATTTGGTGACAGGTTCACCCTTGATGTGATTTTTCTGTGATATGATGCATTACATGATGGCATATGTTTTAAATGTTTTAGTATTCTGCTCATTGGGCTCTAGTAGCTCACCCCTTTCCCTATATCCCCCAGGTTTGCAGGTACGGGCTAGATCAGGGAATCAAGAAGAGTAAAGTCATGTGATTTGTAATAGTTAGATGTGGACATGATGATTTGTAAAATGATGTAAGGTTATGAGCAGTCATGTTATGTAATATTGATATTGAGGATTAGAATCGTGCTTGACCATAGTATGTTTGAATAATCCCATGTATATACATGATCTATGTTTTATAATGTTTATGTTCAACCAAGTTTGATGTCTGATGAGATACCCCATTGGAGTATGTGATGAGGCTCTAGTGTGTGGTTTATGTTTATGTTTTTGTGCATGTACAGGTTGAGCTTGGTAAAAGAAAAGAAAAAGTTCTCATGTTTATGGATATGTATGATCATGTATGGGATTTGACAGGTATTCAGGATGTATGTTTGGCTTACTACGGGTCTCAGCGACCTTAAGTCGATCTGGATCCTAGCGCCGGTAGCGGTCTGGTTTCCGGGTCGTTCCAGAGTGGTATCAGAGCACTAGGTTCATATGGTCGGACCTACAGTGTGTCGGGCTCATAGGTGTCATAGAAGGTCAAGCACAATAGGAAAGATCATGTCCACTAGGATAGGATGTGGAGTCCTGTCTTGTATGATAATGTGAAATGCCATGATTTTATGCATGTGCATTAATGATATGCTATGTATGTGGTGTATGTGATGCGGGTTCATGTGTTTGCACATGAACTATTTGATGCTAATGTTCTATGTGATGTATGCTGTTTTTTAGAAAACAGGATGAGAGGAACTCGTCGATCTGCACGATTGACTGGAGTACCACCCCAGGACGAGGGCACCGATGCCCGTCCTCCTGCATTGCCTAGGGCAATGTCAAGTAGGTCCAGCAGAGAAAGAGTAGTAAGGGACCCTAGAAAGTCTTTGGATCTGGGTAGAAGCAGATCAGTGAGGGGAACAATGCACGGGGATATGTCAGAGGATGTGGGGGATCAGATGGATGTGGATCAGAGGAGGGATGGCAGTCTCGGAGTAAGTATGTCGGAAGAGGGGATGGGAGAGTCCCAAGGAGGCACTCAGGCCTCGGGATTTGTTCAGCCACCTTACTACCCACCCTTTTCACATAATCCCAGGTATTCAATGGGAGGTACATCGGATTACCCCAGTTTTAACCCTTATCACTCTCAGATGCCATACCCACCGTACCCACAGTACCCTATGTATCCACCCCCACCCTACCATCCAGGTACAACAAACCCTACCCCAGGGGATGTTGCACCTCCTCCACTACCAGCAGCACCTACTGTCCTAGAAACCCAAATGCCTAAACCTAGCTCATCTGGGGGGAGCAAGGTCAAGATGACCGATTACATGAAGCTGGGTGCCCCCCAGTTTGAAACCGGTGATGACCCGTTTGTGTATCTTGAGAGGGTCAAGGTAATTATAGATTAGATAGGAGCTGATGACAGTAGAGCCATTCAGATGGCTAGGTTCACACTAAAATGCAAGAAGGCCCGAGAGTGGTTTAAGAACTATGTGAACCCGAGGTTGGACAGCCTATCATGGGAGGAGTTTGTAAATGAATTTGCAGGATGGGCTTTCCCTGACAATTCAAGAGAATTGAAGATGATTGAGTTCGAGTAGCTGAGGCAGACGGATGAGATGAGTGTGGATGAGTTCACAGACAGATTCTTGGAGCTGTTGCCGTTTGCAGGGCAAAATCTTGACTCAGACCAGAAGAAGTCAAGGAGGTATATCATGAAACTCCATTCCAGGTATTCCTCTTTGATCCAGTCAGCAGATAGGGAGAGCTTCCATGCCATAGTGGATATGGCCCGAAAAATGGAGGCCAGTGCCATCATTCAGGGGACAGTTAAGCAATCAGTGGCACAGTCTTCTGGTTTCAAGACCCCGGGTGGGGGAAGGCTAGATCCCTCTACCTTGAGTGCAGCAGCTTCAGGCAGTAAGAGATGGGGTAAAGCCAAGTCTAAAAAGAACAAGTTCTGGAATAAGATCAAGTCTGGTCTGGGATTAGGTAGTGGCTCAAGCTCTGGTGCAGATAATGCAGTATGCAAGAAGTGTGAGAAGCCGCACAAAGGAGTATGTCTGGTTGGGACGTCAGCCTACTTCAGATGTGGGCAGGAGGGACACATGGCACGAGAGTGTCCTAGGGCAGCTTTTGTGGCACAGTCTGATCAGCAGACAGCTTCTGGTAGTGTAGTTCAGCCAGTAGCTCCAGCCGCGACTCAGGCTAGTGGCAGAGGTCGAGGGAGAGGGGTAGCCTCTTCTTCAGCGGGTTTTAGGGGTGAGGGTCCGTCAACCCCAGCACGGATCTTCACCATGACTCAGCAGGAGGCAAACACATCCAACACCGTGGTGTCAGGTAATCTCATCATTAGTTGTTCAGATGTGTATGCATTATTGGACCCTGGTGCATCTCATTCTTTCATTGCTCCGAGGGCCGTTGAGAGGTTGGGATTGATGGTCTCTGGGTTAGAGTGTCTCCTATGGGTCAGTGGACCCAAGTGTGACCCGTCAGTGGCAGAGTCAGTCTGCCAGTATAGTCCAGTTTTTGTGGAGGGAAGATGCCTGTTCGCCGACCTTGTGGTTCTAGATTTGACAGATTTTGACGTCATTCTAGGGATGGATTGGCTATCTACCCATGGTGCTACCTTGGATTGCAGAGACAAGGTAGTCAGGTTTAGATGTCAAGATGGGTCAGAGGTTGTCTTCAGAGGAGACAGGGGGAGTACACCTAGAGGTTTGATATCAGCCCTTCAGGCTCGTAGGCTACTCAGGAGGGCTTGTTAGGGTTTTCTAGCTCATGTGAGAGAGCTGGATAGTCATGTCAGAGAGCCCGCCTCAGTGCCAGTGGTCAGAGAGTTCTTAGATGTTTTCCCAGACGAGCTACCAGGTTTACCACCTGCTAGGGAGATAGAGTTTGAAATTGAATTGATGCCTGGAACCAGATCGATCTCTATTCCTCCCTACAGGATGGCACTAGCAGAATTGAAGGAGCTTAAGGAGCAGTTGCAAGAGTTGGTAGATATAGGATTCATCCGACCGAGTACCTCACCTTGGGGTGCTCCAGTGCTATTTGTGAAAAAGAAGGATGGATCTCTCAGACTTTGTATCGACTACAGGCAGTTGAACAAGGTCACTACCAAAAATAAGTACCCTTTGCCTAGGATCGATGATATATTCGACTAGCTAGCAGGAGTGGGTTGTTTCTCCAAAATAGATCTGAGGTCCGGGTATCATCAGTTGAGGATAAGAGAAGAGGATGTGCCAAAGACGGCTTTTAGGACCAGATATGGGCATTTTGAGTTCCTTGTGATGCCGTTCGGGCTAACCAATTCCCCCGCAGCATTCATGGATCTCATGAACAAAATTTTCAAACAGTACCTGGATCACTTCGTTATTGTCTTTATAGATGATATCTTAGTGTACTCCAGGAATGCAGAGGAGCATGCCCATTATCTGAGGTTAGTTCTGCAAACCTTGAGGGAACATGGCTTGTATGCCAAGTTCTCCAAGTGTGAGTTCTGGTTGAGGAGCATCTCATTCTTGGGGCATGTTGTATCAGAAAATGGAATAGATGTGGACCCCAAGAAGGTAGAAGCTGTGGCTAACTGGCCTAGACCCACTTCAGTGAGGAGATCAGGAGTTTCTTGGGTTTGGCAGGTTACTACAGGAGGTTCGTTCAGGACTTCTCTAAAATTGCAGCTCCTCTGACCAGATTAACCAGGAAGAATCAGAAGTTTGTGTGGTCCGACCAGTGCGAAGAGAGTTTTGAAGAGCTTAAGAAGAGGTTAACATCAGCACCAGTGTTAGCTCTGCCAGCTAGCAACGAGGATTTCACAGTGTTCTGTGATGCATCCCGAGTGGGATTGGGTTGTGTGTTAATGCATAATGAAAGGGTGATTGCTTATGCTTCTAGGCAACTGAAGAAGCATGAGTTGAATTACCCTACACATGACCTGGAAATGGCAGCCGTAATCTTTGCACTCAAGATGTGGAGGCATTACCTTTACGGTGTTAAATGTGAGATCTTCACAGATCATAAAAGCCTGCAGTACATTTTGAGTCAGAGAGATTCGAATTTGAGGCAGAGAAGATGGGTAAAACTGCTCAGTGACTATGATTGCAAGATTCAGTACCATCCGGGTAAGGCGAATGTGGTAGCAGACGCCTTAAGCCGGAAATCACTTGGCAGTTTGTCCCATATTTCAGCAGAGAGGAGGCCAGTGGTGAGGCAGTTTTTGGAGCTCATGAATGAAGGTCTACAGTTGGAGTTGTCTGGTACAGGTGCTTTAGTTGCCCAGATGAGAGTGGCACCCGTGTTTCTGGAGCAGGTGGCTCAGAAACAGCATGAGGACCCAAAGTTAGTGAAGATTGCCAGAACTGTTCAGTCAGGCAAGGATAGTGAGTTCAGATTCGACAGCAAGGGGATTCTCCGCTATGGAAACAGATTGTGTGTACCAGATGACGTAGGGTTGAAGGGAGACATTATGAGGGAAGCTCATAATGCCAGGTACAGTGTTCACCCTGGAGCCACCAAAATGTACCAGGATCTGAAAAGAGTTTATTGGTGGCCAGCTATGAAGAGAGAAGTGGCACAGTTTATGTCAGCCTGCGAGGTGTATCAGAGGGTGAAGCTAGAACATCAGAAGCCGGCTGGAATGCTCAACCCACTACCTATTCCAGAGTGGAAATGGGAGAATATAGCTATGGACTTCGTGGTGGGGTTACCGGCAACATCCAACAGATTAGACTCCATATGGGTGATTGTAGACAGACTGACCAAATCTGCTCACTTCATCCCTGTCAGGAGCAACTACTCAGTGGATAAGTTAGCGCAGGTGTATGTGGATGAAGTGGTAAGGCTGCATGGGGTTCCTGTTTCGATAGTGTCTGATAGAGGGCCCCAGTTCACCTCTAGATTTTGGCGGAGTCTGCAGAATGCTATGGGTACCAGGTTGGATTTCAGTACTCCTTCCATCCCCAAACTGATGGACAGTCGGAGAGGACCATCCAGACTATAGAAGATATGCTCAGAATGTGTGTGCTAGATTTTGGCGGTTCTTGGAGGCAGCATCTACCCTTGGTAGAGTTTGCCTACAATAACAGCTATCATGCTAGCATAGGGATGGCTCCATATGAAGCTTTATATGGGAGGAAGTGCAGGTCACCTGTTTGCTGGGAAGAAGTGGGGGAAAAGGCCTTGGCAGGCCCTGAGCTTGTTGAGATCACCAACAGGGTGGTGCCCATTATTAGAGAGAGGATTAGAACTGTTGTGAGCAGACAGAAGAGCTATGCAGACATCCGCAGGAGACAAGTAGAATTTCAGGAGGGAGATCTGGTATTGCTCAAATTGTCTCCTATGAAAGGAGTGGTTCGTTTTGGGAAGAAAGGTAAGCTAGCCCCACGATACATCAGACCCTTTGAAATCTTGCAGAAGATTGGGAATGTGTCGTACAAGCTAGATTTACCTGCTTCAATGGAAAGAATCCATCCGGTTTTCCATGTTTTCATGTTGAGGAAGTTCGTGTCAGATCCGGGCAAGGTTCTTAGTGAGCCTGATGTGGAGATCCAAGAAGATCTCACCTATGTTGAGCAGCCAGTACGGATTCTTGATACCCAGATCAGGAAGCTGAGAAACAAGGAAATCCCGATGGTGAAAGTCCTTTGGAACCACCACAATATGGAAGAATGCACCTGGGAGACACGGGAGTCCATGCTCCAGCAATACCCTTATCTTTTCTAAGGTTAGTTTCTTGTGTGTTTCATGTGTTTTATGTGTATGATGTGTTACATGCCTTGCATGTGCTAGTTGAGGAACATTCGGGGACGAATGTTCTTAAGAGGGGGAGAATGTAATACCCGGCTAGACTCCGGTATCGGAATTCCTACCGTCCGGTGGAATCTCGGGTGTCGGAGACTTCTAGAAGGGTAAAACCATGCTTTTATAAAATGTTTTAATGCATTTTTATATTTTTAAGCAAGAAAGAAAATGGGTTTTTGCATGAAAATGGCATTGGAGGAAAACTCGGGTTCGGCCGCCGAACCTCAAGTTCGGCTGCCGAACATGCATGCGCTTCGGGAGTGCTTTAGGCCCCCGAAGGCATAAGTGAGGGAACCTTATGTTCGGCCGCTGAACATGGCATGCATGCGGAGGCACGTTAGGCCCCCGAAAGTGGCCTGGCCAGCTACCTATAAAGGGGTCCCCATGTCCGAACGGATGAGCTTTTTCTCCCCATTTTCGGTCAAGGTGAGTCTCCGTCGCTCTCTTGCCGATCTTCAGTTCTTCCTTCAAATCTTCCATGATTTTTACGAGTTTTCACCCTTGTTTTGAAGATTTTTAAGCAAATAGCAAGTTTTGGAGCTTGGAGGTTCAAGGAACTCGATCTCTCCCATCTCCGAGCTAGGATCGTTTTTCCTCTCGATCTTCAAGAGGTAAGAGCCGATCTTGAGCTCATTATATGTTTTAAACAAGTTTCAAGTTGCTTCTTGGGGTAGAAATACATGCTTAGGTTAGTTGAGCTTTGTTAGGTTTTGTGTTGTGTTTATGGATAATGTGGGTTGTTGAGCTGCTCTTGATGTGTTGTAGTTGGGGTTTAGGATAGTTTGAAGCCCCTAGGAGCTTATGTATGTGTTTATGCATGTTTTGGTTGAGTTGTATGCATGATTGAAGGTTTTGGGAGGCAAATGTGCATAAAGAGTAGAGTTTCTGCCACTTTGGGAGAAACTCAGGTTCGGCAGCCGAAGAGATTTTCGGCCGCCGAACCTGCCTGTGGAGGCAAGCTTTCAGCTGCCGAAGCTTGCCCCCGAAAGTGGACTTTTGTCTCTGAAGGGGACTTTCGGCCGCCGAAGGTGCCGCTGAACATGCATGAGTTTCGCCTCTGGAGAGAACCTTCGGCCGCCGAAAGTGCCGCCGAAGGTGCATGACTTTCGGCTCTGGAGGGACTTTCGGCTGCCGAACCTGTCGCCGAAAGTGCCCTGTTCAGCCCTCCTTTGCATGAATTCTTTGATTGTTTTGAGGTGTTTTAGGGGGTTTTTGGGGGATATTTTTAGAGTCATGTTCTAGTATGTTTGGTCCCTTATTTGAGTCCACCTGTGTAGGTTCGGACCCAAGGAACCAAGGACCCCAGCAGTGAGTCAGCTGCTTCAGTTCATTGTCAGAGTTAGCCTGAGGTGAGTAGAATAAACCTTATGTTTTAAATTAATGCAAGTTTTAGCATGAATCATGCATCACGAATGCTATGTGATATAATAGGTTATTGCATTAGAATCCACGAATATGTTGCACTGCATTCTTTGTTGTGGATGTGGGTGAATGCTGTATGATTCGATTAGTCCCTGAGGAAAGACCAGGACCCCATTCTACGGCCTGGCACAATATGAAAGACCAAGACCCCATTCTACAGCCTGGCACGGTATGGAACGCGAAGACCAGGTGCCCAGATGAGGCCCTGGGGCAATGGTAAGTAATGTTATGGTATGACAGGAAGACCAAGACCCCATTCTACGGCCTGGCACGGATATGATGCTGGGACTATTTGGTGACAGGTTCACCCTTGATGTGATTTGTCTGTGATATGATGCATTACATGATGGCATATGTTTTAAATGTTTTAGTATCCTGCTCACTGGGCTCTAGTAGCTCACCCCTTTCCCTATATCCCTCAGGTTTGCAGGTACGGGCTAAATCAGGGAATCAAGAAGAGTAAAGTCATGTGATTTGTAATAGTTAGATGTGGACATGATGATTTGTAAAATGATGTAAGGTTATGAGCAGTCATGTTATGTAATATTGATATTAAGGATTAGAATCGTGCTTGACCATAGTATGTTTGAATAATCCCATGTATATACATGATCTATGTTTTATAATGTTTATGTTCAACCAAGCTTGATGTCTGATGAGATACCCCATTGGAGTATGTGATGAGGCTCTAGTGTGTGGTTTATGTTTATGTTTATGTTTATGTGCATGCACAGGTTGAGCTTGGTAAAAGAAAAGAAAAAGTTCTCATATTTATGGATATGTATGATCATGTATGGGATTTGACAGGTATTCAGGATGTATGTTTGGCTTGCTACGGGTCCCGGCGACCTTAAGTCGATCTGGATCCTAGCGCCAGTAGCGGTCCGATTTCCGGGTCGTTCCACCATTCCCTCCGTGGGTTCCCTAGAAGCCGACCCCATTCAATGCCTCTAGAGCCGAAGTGCTCATGGCCGTCTAGGACAAGGAGTTCCTCCAGTGGCCCAGGCCTATGAAAACAGAATCAAATCAAGCGAGATCCTGACAAATATTGTTAGTACCGTCGCACGCACGGCCACGACACCAATAACTGCTTCCAGTTGATCACAGAGATTGAGAGGCTGATAAAAAGAGGGCACCTCAAGAACTTTGTGAGGAAACCAGAGGGACAGAGGCCTCAGCCCAATCCGGCAGCCCAAGTACCAAGGAGAGCGGGAGCTGGACCAGTGAATGATGGGTCCAGTGGGACCATCAACATGATTGTCGAGGGAACAGGAGGTCGGATGAGCCGTAGGAGAAAAAAGAGGAATCGAGAGGGGGAAAGCAGCAGCGCCAAGGTCATGCAGATCGTCGAACACTCTCCAGTAGCCATCACCTTCTCTCCGGAGGATGCCCAGGGTGTTCAGATGCCCCATGACGACGCCCTTGTCATTGAAGCCGTCATTCACAACTACCGAGTCAAAAAGATTTTAGTGGATGATGGGAGCAAGGTGAACCTATTACCCTACCGGGTTTTCCAGCAGATGGGAATCCCCGAGGAATAGCTAGTTCGGGATCGGGCACCAGTCAAGGGGATTGGAGGAGTACCAGTGCCCGTAGAGGGGAAGGTGAAGCTGGCTCTCACTTTAGGCGAAACGCCAAGAACTCGCACTCATTATGCGGTGTTCTTAGTGGTAAAACTCCCACTGAGCTACAACGCAATCCTGGGGAGACCTGCACTGTTTGACTTCGAGGCCGTCACCAGTATCAGATATCTGGCGTTGAAGTTTCCCATAGAGGCAGGAGTGGGAATAGTCCGGAGAAGCCAAAAAGAGGCGAGCGCAGTGTACTTAGCCACAGTGGCAGAACCGAGCTCGACAGTAGAAAGGCTCGACTCAAAAGTTCTAGAGGTCAGGGATGAGAAGAAAGAGGCCAGAACAGAGCCAATCGGAGAGTTGGAGACTTTTCCTTTATCAGAGGCAGAGACAGATAAGGTCTTCAGCCTCAATGTCGGCCTTACCGAAGAACAAAAAACTGAAGTCATGGCCCTGGTCCGAGGTCACGCATCGAGCTTCGCCTGGAAGCCCTCCGACATGCTTAGGATTGACCCTGAGGTGATGACCCATAAGCTGAATGTCCTCCCCGATGCCAGACCAGTACAGCAGGAAGAGGGTGGTAGGAAAGGAGAAGCAACAGGCTACCAGGGAGGAAGTACGGAAGTTAGAAGAGGCAGGCTTTATTAAGGAAGTCATGTACCCGCAGTGGTTAGCAAATCCTGTATTAGTCAAAAAAGCCAATGGCAAATATAGGATGTGCATAGATTTTATTGACCTAAATCAGGCTTGTCCTAAATATTGTTATCCCCTCCCTGATATTAATAAAATGGTTGACTCTACGGCCGGTTTTGATTACATGTCTTCTTTGGATGCTATGTCTGGCTATCATCAAATCCCAATGGACAAGTCGGACGAAGAAAAGATTTCGTTCATAACAGAAGATGGGACCTATTGCTATAAAGCCATGCCCTTTGGGCTAAAAAACACCGGGGCAACATACCAAAGACTGATGAATAAAATCTTCAAAGATCAGATCGGCAGAAACATAGAAGTTTATGTAGATGATATGGTAGTCAATAGCCCCACTTTCCAGCAGCATATGACGGACCTGAGGGAGGTATTTGAGGTGTTAGAACAGTATAGAATAAGGCTGAACCCAGTGAAGTGTGCCTTTTTCATCAGAGGAGGAAAGTTCCTAGGATACATGGTGAGTGGGAAAGGCATCGAACCCAATCCAAAGAAAGTAGAAGCTATACTGAATATGCCAGAGCCGACCTGTGTAAGGGATGTCCAGAGGCTGACTGGGAGAGTGGTGGCGTTAAACCACTTCATGTCCAGGTCGGCAGAGAAATGCTTGCCATTCTTCAAGAAGTTGAGGAAAGTACCAAACTTCGAATGGACAGAAGACTGCCGAGAAGCTTTCAAAGAGCTCAAAAGCTACCTCAGCTCGCCCCATGTGCTCAGTGGCCCCTTGGAAGGAGAAGAACTTCTGATATACTTGGCAGCCTCTGAACAAGCGATCAGTGCAGTATTGGTAAGAGTAGATGAAGGAGAACAAAGGCCAGTGTTTTACGTCAGCAAGGTGCTTAAGGATGCCGAGGTCAGATATTTGAACATTGAAAAGGTGGCGTATGCTCTGTTGCTAGCAGTCCAGAAGTTTAGGGTCTATCTGGAAAGCCATCAGGGTGTAGTGATGACAGATCAACCTCTAAAGAAGATTCTGCGCAGGCCGGAAACATCAGGCTGGATGCTCGCTTGGTCCATGGAGATTAGCCCTTACTGTCTAGAGTATCGACCTCGGACCACTATAAAATCTCAGGCCCTTGCTGATTTCATAGCAGAATGCTCGTTCAACGAGGAGCAGGGAGAGTCATCTTCTGAAGTGTCAAGGAATGAGAGAGAAAGAGAGCCTCTCTGAGAATTCGACTGGAAGTTGTATGTAGACGGGGCATCAAGCGCCGGGGGCAGTGGCGCCGGAATGCTGCTTAAAGGACCTGGAGAATTTAAGGTCTGCTACGCCCTATGCCTGGAATTCAAGGCCTCCAATAACGTGGCAGAGTATGAAGCCCTAATAAATGGGATGCTGGTGGCAATGGAGGTAGGGGCAACCGACCTCGAAGTGAATAGTGACTCCCAGCTAGTGATTAATCAGGTAACCGGGGCATATCAGGCCAGAGATCCAACCATGCAGAATTACCTAGCAAAGGTAAGAGCCATAGAAGCTGAGCTCAAAGGTCGGGGAACCATCATCAAATACCAAAGAATACCTCGAGAAGAAAATGAAGAAGCAGACCTGCTTAGTCGGTTATCCAAGGAAGAACTAGAACAGCTCCCTGACGAAGTGTACATACAGCATGTCAGTACACCTGCTTTTAATAAATCAACCACTGTGTTGCAGGTAGAACAAAGCCATACTTGGATGACCCCGTACCTGGAATATCTGGAAAAAGGAAAACTCCCTGAAGACAAGGATGAGGCGAGAAGGATAGCAGCTCGTGCTGCTAACTACCAAGCAGTGAGGGAGACCTTGTACAGAAGAGGGAAGTCCAGCCCATGGCTCCGGTGTGTGAGCCCGGAGGAGGCAATAAAGGTGATGGAAAAGATACACAGAGGAATGTGCGGAGCTCACGAAGGAGCATGAACATTGACCAATAAAATATTCAGGTAAGGGTACTACTGGCCCACTGTCAAAAAAGAGGCAGAAGAGTTCGTCCGGAGATGCGATGTATGCCAAAGGTTTGCCAACGCCATCAATATACCAGCCACTCCTCAATCCAGTATATCCAGCCCGTGGCCGTTCTCACAATGGGGAATAGACATCCTGGGACCCTTTCCCAAAACCACAAGGCAGAAAAAGTTTGTAGTGGTAGCTGTGGAATACTTCTCAAAATGGCCAGAGACGGAGGCAATTCCCACAATCACAGCCCGCCAGATGATAGATTTTGTATGAGGGCACATCATCTGCAGATTTGGCATACCCAGAGTACTCATCTCAGACAACGGCAGGCAATTTGATTGCAGTGCCTTCAAAGCGTTTACGGCAAACATGGATATATGGCACAAGTTCCCCTCAGTAGCCCATCCTCATACCAACGGTCAAACAGAAGTCACCAACAGAGCAATCCTCCAAGGATTGAAGAAACAGCTGGATGGGGCCAAGGCAAACTGGGCGGAAGAACTCAACAGCATCCTGTGGACACTCCGAACTACCCCCAGAACGTCCAGTAAAGAAATGCCCTTTGCACTCGCTTTTGGCACAGAGGCCGTAGTCCCAGTTGAGCTGCAAATCCCCACTCATCGAGTCCAATTTGCTAGCGAGAGCACTAACGAGGACAAATTAAGAAGCAACCTGGATGCTCTCGAAGAGGTTAGGGAGGAAGCTCTAGTCCGAACTGCCGCTTACCAACAACGGGTGTAACGACCCGAAAATCGGACCGCTACCGGCGCTAGGATCCAGATCGGCATAAGGCCGCCGGGACCCATAGCAAGCCTGACATGCATCCTGTAAACCTGATTAATCCCTTACATGATCAACAACATACATAAAATTTGAAGTTTTCTTTTACCAAGCTAACCTGTGCATGCCCATAAACATATACCTAAACATAAACATAAACCCCACACTGGAGCTCTCAACAAATGCTCCAATGGGGCATCTCATCATACACAAGCTTGGTGGAACATAAACATTATAAAATATAGATTATGTTTACAAAATTTATTACTATACAAACTCGGTCAAGCACAATTTCTAAACCTCAAAATCAACATTTATATGACATAACTATTCATAACTTTACATCATTTTACAATTTATCATGTCCATATTCTAACTATTACATACACATGACTTCATTCATCTTGACTTCTCTGTCTAGTCCGTACCTGCAACCCTGGGGGTTAGGAAAAGGGGTGAGCTACTAGAGCCCAGTGAGCAGAATAAAAAAAAACATTTAAATCATATGCCATAATGGAATGCAACACATCACAGACAAATCACATCACGGATGGTATTGTCACCAATAGTCCTTTACATTCCAAAGTGCCGGGACGTAGAATGGGTCAACCGGTCTTTCTCTTAAACATATCATAACATAACATTTCCAAGGTGCCGGGACGTACAATGGGTCAACCGGTCTTTCTCTTACATAGTGCCGGGACGTAGAATGGGTCAACCGGACTTCCATACTATGACATACCGTACCATATCACATCATATCATATGAGGACTAAAGGATCATCCGATAACCAATCCACATCAATATCATAGAATGCAATGCAACATATTCGTGAATTCTAATGCAAACAGCCTAGGATATCACATGACATTCATGATGCATGAACATGCTCAAAACTTTATAATTTATTTGCTTTAAAACGTAAGGATTTATTCTACTCACCTCAGCTAGCTCTGACAATGACTGAAGCAGCTGACTCACTGCTGGGGTCCTCGGTTCCTCGGGTCTGAACCTACACAGGTGGACTCAAATGAGGGACCAAACAACTAGAACATGACTCTAAAAACATCCCCCAAAAACCCCCTAAAACACCTCAAAACAATCATGCAAAACATGCAAAGGAAGGCTGAACAGGGCACTTTCGGCGGCAGGTTCGGCGGCCGAAAGTCCCTCCAGAGCCGAAAGTCAGGCAGGTTCGGCGGCACCTTCGGCGGCCGAACGTGCCCTCCAGAGACGAAAGTCCATTTTCGGGGGCAGGCTTCGGCAGCCGAAAGGCTTGCCTCCCAGGCATGTTCGGCGGCCGAAAGTTCCTTCGGCTGCCGAACCTGGTTTCTCCCGAAAGGGCAGAAACTTGGCTCTTATGCACATTTGCCTCCCAAAACCTTCAATCATGCATATAACTCAAGCAAAACATGCATAGAAACATACATCAGCTCCTAGGGGCTTCAAACTATCCTAAACCCCAACTACAACACATAGCAAACAACACATCAACTCACATTGTCCACAAGTTCACAAAAACCTAACCATGCTCATCTAACCTAAACATGCATTTCTACCCTATGAATCAACTTAAAACTTACTTAAAACATAAAAAGAGTTCAAGATCGACCCTTACCTCTTGAAGATCGAGAGGGGAGGCGACCTAAACTTGGAGAACGGAGGGAGAGAGCTTCTGAGTCTTCCAAGCTTCAAAACTTGCTTTATGCTCAAAAATCTTCAAAACAAAGTTGTAAACTCATAAAAATCATGAAGAATGGAAGAAAGAAACTCAAAATCGGCGAGGGACGGCGGAGAGCTCACCTTGGCCGAAAATGGGGAGAAAAGCTAACCCATTTCGGCTAAGAGACCCCTTTATAGGTGGCTGGCCAGGCCACATTCGGGGGCCGAACGTGCCTCCGCATGCATGCCATGTTCGGCGGCCGAACATGAGGTTCGGCGGCACCTAGACTTCCCTCACTTATGCTTTCGGGGGCCTAAAGCACTCCCGAAGGGCATGCATGTTCGGCGGCCGAACTTGAGGTTCGACGGCCGAACCTGGGTCTTCCACCAAGATTATTTTCATGCAAAAACTCATTTTCTTTCTAGTTTAAAAACATAAAACACATTAAAACATTTTATGAAAACATGGTTTCACCCTTCTAGAGGTTTCCGACATCCGAGATTCCACCGGACGGTAGGAATTCCGATACCGGAGTCTAGCAGGGTATTACATTATCCCCCCCTTAAGAACATTCGTCCCCGAATGTTCCTCAACTAGCACATGCAATGCATAAAACATATCATACACATAAGAACTAACCTTAGAAAAGATAAGGGTATTGTTGGAGCATGGACTCCCGTGTCTCCCAGGTGCATTCTTCCATATTGTGGTGGTTCCAAAGGACTTTCACCATCGGGATTTCCTTGTTCCTCAACTTTCTGATCTGGGTGTCTATAATCCGTACTGGCTGTTCAACATAGGTGAGATCTTCTTGGATCTCCACATCAGGCTCACTAAGAACCTTGCCGGATTTGACACAAACTTCCTCAACATTGAAACATGGAAAACCGGATGGATTCTTTCCATTGAAGCAGGTAAATCCAGCTTGTACGACACATTCCCAATCTTTTGCAAGATTTCAAAGGGTCCGATGTATCGTGGGGCTAGTTTACCTTTCTTCCCAAAGCGAACCACTCCTTTCATAGGAGACACCTAGAGCAATACCAGATCTCCCTCCTGAAATTCTACCTGTCTCCTACGGATGTCTGCATAACTCTTCTGTCTGCTTGCAGCAGTCTTGATTCTTTCTCTAATTATGGGTACCACCCTGCTGGTGATCTCTACTAGCTCAGGCCCTGCCAAGGCCTTCTCTCCAACTTCCTCCCAGCAAACAGGTGACCTGCACTTCCTTCCATTTAAAGCTTCATATGGAGCCATCCCTATGCTAGCATGATAGCTGTTGTTGTAGGCAAACTCCACCAAGGGTAGATGTTGCCTCCAAGAACCGCCAAAATCTAGCACACACATTATGAGCATATCTTCGATAGTCTGGATGGTCCTTTCTGACTGTCCGTCAGTCTGGGGGTGGAAGGCAGTACTGAAATCCAACCTGGTACCCATAGCATTCTGCAGACTCCGCCAAAACCTGGAGGTGAACTGGGGTCCTCTATCGGACACTATTGAAACAGGAATCCCATGCAGTCTGATGATCTCATCAACATACACCTGCGCCAACTTGTCCACAGAATAGCCACTCCTGACAGGGATGAAGTGAGCAGATTTGGTGAATCTGTCCACAATCACCCATATGGAATCCAATCTGTTGGACGCCGCCGGTAACCCCACTACGAAGTCCATAGCTATATTCTCCCATTTCCACTCTGGAATAGGTAGCAGGTTAAGCATTCCAGCCGGCTTCTGATGTTCCAGCTTCACCCTCTGACACACTTCGCAGGCTGACACAAACTGTGCCACTTCTTTCTTCATAGTTGGCCACCAATAAACTTTCTTCAGATCTTGATACATCTTGGTGGCTCCGGGGTGAACGCTGTATCTTGCATTATGAGCCTCTCTCATAATGTCTCCTTTTAGCCCTATGTCGTCTGGTACGCACAATCGGCTCCCATAGCGGAGGATCCCCTTGTTGTCGAATCTGAACTCACTATCCTTGCCTGACTGAACAGTCCTGGCAATCTTCACTAACTCTGGGTCCTCATGCTGTTTCTGAGCCACCTGCACCAGAAACACGGGTGCCACTCTCATCTGGGCAACTAAAGCACCTGTACCAGACAACTCCAACTGTAGACCCTCATCAATGAGCTTGTAAAACTCCTTCACCACCGGTCTCCTATTAGCTGTGATGTGGGATAGACTGCCTAGTGACTTCCGGCTTAGGGCGTCTGCCACAACATTCGCCTTACCCGGATGGTATTGTATCTTGCAATCATAGTCATTCAGCAGCTCTACCCATCTTCTCTGTCTCAAGTTGAAATCTCTTTGACTCAGGATGTACTGCAGGCTCTTATGATCTGTGAAGATCTCGCATTTAACCCCATAGAGGTAGTGCCTCCACATCTTGAGTGCAAAGATTACTGCTGTCATCTCCAGGTCATGTGTGGGGTAATTCAACTCATGCTTCTTCAGCTGTCTAGAAGCATAAGCAATCACCCTTTCATTCTGCATTAACACACAACCCAATCCCACTCGGGATGCATCACAAAAAACTGTGAAATCCTCATTGCTAGCTGGCAAAGCTAACACTGGTGCTGACATTAACCTCTTCTTAAGTTCTTCAAAACTCTCTTCGCACTGGTTAGTCCACACAAACTTCTGATTCTTCCTGGTTAGTCTGGTCAGAGGAGCTGCAATCTTAGAGAAATCCTGAACGAACCTCCTGTAGTAACCCGCCAAACCCAAGAAACTCCTGATCTCTGTCACTGAAGTGAGTCTAGGCCAGTTAGCTACAACTTCTACCTTCTTAGGGTCCACCTCTATTCCATTTTCCGATACAACATGCCCCAAGAATGAGATGCTCCTCAGCTAAAACTCACACTTGGAGAACTTGGCATACAAGCCATGTTCCCTCAAGGTCTGCAGAACCAACCTCAGATGATGGGCATGCTCCTCTGCATTCCTGGAATACACTAAGATATCATCTATGAAGACAATAACAATGTGATCCAGGTACTGGCTAAACACTCTGTTCATGAGATCCATGAATGCTGCAGGGGCGTTGGTTAACCAGAACGGCATCACAAGGAACTCAAAATGCCCATATCTGGTCCTGAAAGCTGTCTTAGGCACATCTTCCTCTCTTATCCTCAGCTGATGGTACCTAGATCTCGGATCTATTTTGGAGAAACAACCCGCTCCTGCTAGCTGGTCGAATAGATCATCGATCCTTGGTAATGGGTACTTATTCTTGGTAGTGACCTTGTTCAACTGCCTGTAGTCGATACAAAGTCTAAGGGATCCATCCTTCTTTCTCACAAACAATACTGGAGCACCCCAAGGTGAGGTACTCGGTCGGATGAAACCCTTGTCTACCAGCTCTTGCAACTGCTCTTTCAATTCCTTCAACTCGGCTAGAGCCATCCTGTAGGGAGGGATAGAGATCGGTCTGGTTCCAGGCATCAGTTCTATCTCGAACTCTATCTCCCTAGCAGGTGGTAAACCTGGCAGCTCGTCTGGGAAGACATCTAAGAACTCTCTGACCACTGGCACCGAGGCGGGCTCTCTAACCTGACTACTAAGCTCTCTCACATGAGCCAAATACCCCTGACATCCCTTCCTAAGCAACCTACAAGCCTGAAGAGCTGATATCAGACCTCTAGGTGTACCCCTCCTGTCTCCCCTGAAGACAACCTCTGACCCATCCTGACCTCTGAACCTGACTACCTTGTCCCTGCAGTCCAAGGTAGCACCATGGGTAGATAACCAGTCCATCCCTAGAATGACGTCAAAATCTGTCAAGTCTAGAACCACAAGGTCGGCAGAAAGGCATCTCCCCTTAACAAAAACTGGACTGCACTGGCAGACTGACTCTGCCACTGATGGATCACACTTGGGTCCACTGACCCAGAGAGGACACTCTAACCCAGAGATCATCAGACCCAACCTCTCTACGGCTCTCGGAGCAATAAAAGAATGAGATGCACCAGGGTCCATCAAGGCATACACATCTGAACAACCAATGACTAAGTTACATGCCACCACGGTGTTAGATGCATCTGCCTCCTGCTAAGTCATCGTGAAGATCCGCGCTGGAGCTGATGGACCTTCACCTCTGAAACCCGCTGAAGAAGAGGCTGACCCTCTCCCTCTGCCTCTGCCACTGGCCTGAGTCGTGGCTGGAGCTGCTGGTTGCGCTACACTACCTGAAGCTGTCTGCTGGGACTGAGCCATAGGTACTGTCCTAGGACACTCCCGAGCCATGTGTCCCTCTTGCCCGCACCTAAAGTAGGCTGTTGTCCCAGCCCGGCAGACTCCCTTGTGTGGCTTACCACACCTTGCACACGCTGCATTATCCGCACCAGAGCTTGAGCCACTCCCTAATCCCAGACTGGACTTGATCTTGTTCCAGAACTTATTCTTCTTGGGCTTCCTAGTGGTGTTTCCCCACTTTCTGCTGCTTGAAGCTGCTGCACTCAGAGAAGAAGAGCCTGGGGTCTTAGAACCAGAGGGCTATGCCACTGACTGTTTAACTGTCCCTTGAATGATGGCACTAGCCTCCATTTTCCGGGCCATATCCACTATGGCATGGAAGCTCTCCCTATCTGCTGACTGAATCAAGGAGGAATACCTGGAATGAAGCTTCATGATATACCTCCTTGACTTCTTTTGGTCTGAGTCAAGATTTTGCACTGCAAATGGCAACAGCTCCAAGAATCTGTCTGTGAACTCATCCACACTCATATCATCAGTCTGCCTCAACTGTTCAAACTCTATCATCTTCAGCTCCCTTGAACTATCGGGGAAAGCCCATCCTGCAAACTCGTTTGTAAACTCTTCCCAAGACATGCTGTCCACCCTCGGGTTTACATAATTCTTAAACCACTCACGGGCCTTTTTGCATTTGAGTGTGAACCCAGCCATCTGAATGGCTCTGCTGTCATCAGCTCCTATCTCATCAGTAATCACCTTGACCCTCTCAAGATACACAAACGGGTCATCCCTCTTTTCATACTGAGGGGCACCAAGCTTCATGTAGTCGGTCATCTTGACCTTGCTCCCTCCAAATGAGCTAGGTTTAGGTACTGGGGTTTCTGGGACAGCTGGTGCTGCTGAGGGTGGAGGAGGTGCAGCATCCCCTGGGGTAGGGTTTGCTGTACCTGGATAGTAAGGTGGAGGTGGGTACATGGGGTACTGTGGGTATGGTGGGTAGTAAGATGGGTATGGCATGTGAGAAGGGTAAGGATTAAAGCTAGGGTAATCCGACGTACCTCCCATCGAATACCCGGGATTTTGTGAAAAGGGTGGGTAGTGAGGTGGCTGAACAAATCCCGAGGCCTGGGTGCCTCCTTGGGACTCTCCCATTTCCTCTTCTGACATGCTCACTCCTAAACTGCCATCCCTCCTCTGATCCACATCCATCTCATCCCCCAAATCAACTGACATTCCTCCCTGAACTGTTCCCCTCACTGATTTGCTCCTACCCAGATCCAAAGACCTTCTAGGGTCTCTTGCTGCTCTTTCTCTGCTAGACCTACTTGACATTGCCCTAGGCAATGCAGGAGGACGGGCATCAGTGCCCTCGTCTTGGGGTGGTACTCCAGTCAATCATGCAGATCGACGAGTTCCTCTCATCCTATTTTCTGAAAAACAGTACACATCACAAAAACATTAGCATCATATGGTTCATGTGAGCACACATGAACCCGCATCACATACATATCATTCACATCATAGCATTAATGCACATGTATATAATCATGGCATTTCACATCATCATACAAGACATGACTCCACATCCTATCCTAGTGGACATGACCTTTCCTATTGTGCTTGACCTTCTATGACATCTATAAGCCCGACACACTATAGGTCCGACCATATGAACCTAGGGCTCTGATACCATTCTGTAACGACCCGAAAATCAGACCGCTACCGGCGCTAAGATCCAGATCGGTATAAGGCCGCCGGGACCCGTAGCAAGCCTGACATGCATCCTGTAAACCTGATTAATCCCATACATGATCAACAACATACATAAAAATTTGAAGTTTTCTTTTACCAAGCTAACCTGTGCATGCCCATAAACATATACCTAAACATAAACATAAACCCCACACTGCAGCTCTCAACAAATGCTCCAACGGGGCATCTCATCATACACAAGCTTGGTGGAACATAAACATTATAAAACATAGATTATGTTTACAAAAGGGATTACTATACAAACTCGGTCAAGCACAATTTCTAAACCTCAAAATCAACATTTACATGACATAACTATTCATAACTTTACATCATTTTACAATTTATCATGTCCACATTCTAACTATTATATACACATGACTTCATTCATCTTGACTTCTTTGTCTAGTCCGTACCTGCAACCCTGGGGGATTAAGGAAAGGGGTGAGCTACTAGAGCCCAGTGAGCAGAATGAAAAAAAACATTTAAATCATATGCCATAATGGAATGCAACACATCACAGACAAATCACATCACGGATGGTATTGTCACCAATAGTCCTCTACATTCCAAAGTGCCGGGACGTAGAATGGGTCAACCGGTCTTTCTCTTAAACATATCATAACATAACATTTCCAAGGTGCCGGGACGTAGAATGGGTCAACCGGTCTTTCTCTTAAACATATCATAACATAACATTTCCAAGGTGCCGGGACGTAGAATGGGTCAACCGGACTTCCATACTATGACATACCGTACCATATCACATCATATCATATGAGGACTAAAGGATCATCCGATAACCAATCCACATCAATATCATAGAATGCAATGCAACATATTCGTGAATTCTAATGCAAACAGCCTAGGATATCACATGGCATTCATGATGCATGAACATGCTCAAAACTTTATAATTTATTTGCTTTAAAACGTAAGGGTTTATTCTACTCACCTCAGCTAGCTCTGACAATGACTGAAGCAGCTGACTCACTGCTGGGGTCCTCGGTTCTTCGGGTCTGAACCTACACAGGTGGACTCAAATGAGGGACCAAACAACTAGAACATGACTTTAAAAACATCCCCCAAAAACCCCCCCTAAAACACCTCAAAACAATAATGCAAAACATGCAAAGGAAGGCTGAACAGGGCACTTTCGGCGGCAGGTTCGGCGGCCGAAAGTCCCTCCAGAGCCGAAAGTCAGGCAGGTTCGGCGGCACCTTCGGCGGCCGAAAGTGCCCTCCAGAGATGAAAGTCCATTTTCGGGGGCAGGCTTCGGCAGCCGAAAGGCTTGCCTCCCAGGCATGTTCAGCGGCCGAAAGTTCCTTCGGCTGCCGAACTTGGTTTCTCCCGAAAGGGCAGAAACTCTGCTTTTATGCACATTTGCCTCCCAAAACCTTCAATCATGCATATAACTCAACCAAAACATGCATAGAAACATACATCAGCTCCTAGGGGCTTCAAATTATCCTAAACCCCAACTACAACACAAAGCAAACAACACATCAACTCACATTGTCCACAAGTTCACATAAAACCTAACCATGCTCATCTAACCTAAACATGCATTTCTACCCTATGAATCAACTTAAAACTTGCTTAAAACATAAAAGGAGTTCAAGATCGACCCTTACCTCTTGAAGATCGAGAGGGGAGGCGACCTAAACTTGGAGAACGGAGGGAGAGAGCTCCTGAGTCTTCCAAGCTTCAAAACTTGCTTTATGCTCAAAAATATTCAAAACAAAGTTGTAAACTCATAAAAATCATGAAGAATGGAAGAAAGAAACTCAAAATCGGCGAGGGACGGCGGAGAGCTCACCTTGGCCGAAAATGGGGAGAAAAGCTCACCCGTTTCGGCTAAGGGACCCCTTTATAGGTGGCTGGCCAGGCCACATTCGGGGGCCGAACGTGCCTCCGCATGCATGCCATGTTCGGCGGCCGAACATAAGGTTCGGCGGCCGAACATGAGGTTCGACGGCCGAACCTGGACTTCCCTCACTTATGCTTTCGGGGGCCTAAAGCACTCCCGAAGGGCATGCATGTTTGGCGGCCGAACCTGGATCTTCCTCCAAGATTATTTTCATGCAAAAACTCATTTTCTTTCTAGTTTAAAAACATAAAACACATTAAAAAATTTTATGAAAACATGGTTTCACCCTTTTAGAGGTTTCCGACATCCGAAATTCCACCGGACGATAGGAATTCCGATACCGGAGTCTAGCAGGGTATTACAACGGGCAGCCCGTTATTATAATCAAAGGGTCAGGGAAAGAAGCCTAAAGGTGGGAGACCTGGCCCTGAGAAACCTGGAGGCTACGGGAAAAAGAGCGGTAGTAGGCAAGTTGGCACCGACCTGAAAGGGCCCCTTCAGAATAGCAAAAGTAGTCAAGCCAGGAGTATACCGAATTGAAGATATGCAGGGAAACCCTGAGCCCCATGCCTGGAATATCCAGCACTTGAAAAGGTACTTCTCCTGAGGAATTGTTAAATGTAAAAGAATTATTGTATCTTAAAGCATGATAATAAAATAAGACGGTGATTATCGTCCTTATTCATTATTTGTCTCTACTCACATTGTTTTCATAAAGGAAACAAAAAGAAAAATAAAACAGGCATAAATGCCCAAGACCTCAGTCAGGTAGGTGGTCGGGCTCCCAAAAGGCCCCCGGCACCGCAAAACCGGCTGAGATGACGAAGCGATAGTAAGGCCAATGAGCCTGAATCTTGCCCAAGACCTCAGTTAGGTAGGTGGCCGAGCTCCCAAAAGGCCCCTGGCACCGCAAAACCGGCTGAGATGACGAAGCGACAGTAAGGCCAATGAGCCTGAATATTACGGAGCAAAAAACGGCTGGCGGGATCACCAAGATCTCCCCAGAGCAAAAACGGCCAGGATCCCGTCAGATCTCCCCGGAGCAAAAACGGCCAGGATCCCGTCAGATCTCCTGGAGCAAAAATGGCCAGGATCCCGTCAGATCTCCTGGAGCAAAAACGGCCAGGATCTCGTCAGATCTCCTGGAGCAAAAACGGCCAGGATCTCGTCAGATCTC
The DNA here is from genome assembly GCF_001659605.2 of Manihot esculenta. Taxonomy (NCBI): domain Eukaryota; kingdom Viridiplantae; phylum Streptophyta; class Magnoliopsida; order Malpighiales; family Euphorbiaceae; genus Manihot; species Manihot esculenta. The sequence goes on along the minus strand of NC_035163.2, from coordinate 18,914,426 downwards.
CTGGAGCAAAAATGGTCAGGATCCCGTCAGATCTCCTGGAGCAAAAACGGCCAGGATACTGTCAGATCTCCTGGAGCAAAAATGGCCAGGATCTCGTCAGATCTCCTAGAGCAAAAACGGCCAGGATCCTGTCAGATCTCCTGGAGCAAAAACGGCTGGCAAGATCTCCCCGGAGTAAAAATGACCAAGATCCCTGAAGCACAGTCCGTATAAGGCTTGTCAAGAAAGCAAGAAATTAAGTATTGACTTCACAATGAGGAAGGTGAATCTCCGAACTCCTGAGCCCGTCACACAGACAGTGCAAAAGCTATAGCGCGAAAGCCCAAGCAAAGAACAAAAATTCGAGCTCCTTAATCCGTTGAATGGACGAACTCACGACAAAAGCAAATGATCCCGCCCACAGCTCGGATTAACTCACAGTAAACAAATACTTAGCAAAACTAACCCTGGGAGAGGAAAACGACAATACAGCTGAACTCCTCATCCCAGTGGAGCATATAGCCCAGACCGCACCGACTGACAAAGGGTCACTTCTAGAGGGACCAGATATCCAAGCTTATAACCAGCAAGAGAGGCAAAATCGTCTAAAATAAAGCCGCGCTGTTGCAAATAAAGTCTAAGGATTTACCCCCTCACCACTCATATAATAAATACTGAGGAGGTAAAGGGGCAACTCGAGAAGAAATCCAATGGCGTAAGCAGATAAGACCCCAACTTCAGCTCCTGTTAAATCAGAACTCAAAGCAAAAAGGCCAGCCCTGCTCATCACCTTTAAAGGTACATGATCTAACCTATAGTTAGTAAACAAAGGCTGTGTGCCCGAGCTCGTAGTAATTAAAAAAGCTTACAAGTAAAAATGCCTTAGTGAAATAGATAAATCTATAAGTCAAAGTCCAGTCAGATGATAGAATTTTAGTTCTGATGGGCTTAACAAACAAAGTAAATAAAAATGAAATTTCATTCGAAGAAAAAGAAGATTTACAGTCTAATCACTCACTCTACTAAAAGAAAAACTGTCCTCAAAGGACTTACATGTCTAGGCGCATTATCATCTACATTTACATCACTATCACCTATACTATTCTCTTAGCTTTCAATTCAGGAGAATCCTTACAGTTCGGAAAAAGAGCTTCATGAGTCTGCGGGACTCCCCCCCCCCTTTTTTTCTAGCTCGACGGACTCCCTATACTCCCTTAGACGCTCCTTACACTCCAGCTGAACTCTGCCTCGTTATTATAGAAGAACTGAACAAGTTGATACCCATAAGCATCTCTCACTGTTCCATCATATGCTGTGTGTATATCACACATGAAAAACATAAGTCTTCAAGTTAAAGTCCCAGGAAGATCAACATGGTCGACTGGTTACTGAATGAACAAAACATTCCATGGGAAAATTGACGAGGCATTCTGAAGGGCAATGGAACAAGTGAGTGTTGCAAAACTATACACATACTATGTTGGACTAATTTTAGCAGATTACTCTTGCTTCCTGATTTAAACATAGTCATTAATGCGCTATCCTCACTTGCATATTTGTAAGTTAAACTTTGAACATCACGAAACACATGTTTGAAAGCATCAATAGAAGCTCGACTGAGTGCAGCAAATCTCTGTTCCTCATAGCACAAGCGCCCTATATCTAAATCCTGACACGAGCTCGCCATGAGCCGCTTCATGTTACATGTGTGAACTGCATCTTATATTCCACAATAAATCTCAGAAACCATGTTATTCTATGAGTTTGAGTCAGGAACAAGCGTCAGGGGCACCACGAGAACCTTCTCCTCCTCCTCGAGAGGAAGAAAGGCAGGAGCCGGTCTTCTAGAAGCCCAAGACTTCTTTGGAGCGCGAACCAGGACAAGCACTTTGGTGAGGATGGGACGCTTGCCTCCGACCTTCTCCGCTACACCCCCATCATCTACAAAGCTGAGTTCCCTATCCTCGACAGTCGGGCCGACCTCGGAAAGGACCCCATGGACATCCCTCACAAAGGCGATCTCAGTCCTGCTTGCAAGGGTCCCCATCTCAGCTATGGAGGCCTCAAGCCTCTCTCCAGAAGCATCGCCAAAAGGCGGGGCAGGCTTCGCTCCCGTCAACCCGGAGTCCTCGCTCGGCCTTGAAGCCCGAGGGAACCTGAGAGCTTGAACAACTAGAGCGGCTGAGATCGACCTGTCGATATTTGGCAGCCTTAAAGATTCGGCACCTCGAGAACTCGACTTCAGAGCTAGGACAAAAGCAAGAGGAGGAGATCGGCCGGGCGACCTGGACGATATGACTTCGGCCACTTGTTGGGTGACCCCTCCCGCTGATCGCCCTACTAGGAGGACGTCCGAGGCAACGTTCAGAATCCCCCTGGGCAGCATAAGAATCTTAGGTGACTTAATCTGATCCATCTTCATTTTAGAAGCTGCAAAAAATCCAAAATCGGGGCAAGTCAGAACGATTCTCAATGAAAATCACGAAAGCAAGATTAAAACAGACCTCTATGAGAGGCAAAGTAATAAAATTTTTAGCTCGCCTTGACCAGCCCGAAAAAGGTATCAAACAGATGCCCTGTGAATGTGAAACCCTCGCTCAGACAGACATATTTGAAAAAAGGACATGAAGAAAAGGAAATTAGTAGTCAACACTTGAGAAGCAATCCCGAAATGCTAGAAAACCCCACGGAAGAAAGGAGATAAGAGAAAGGAGTTCACATCTTTCTGAAGATCGATTATACCAGAGGTATATGGATCGAAAGAAAAGATCCTCCCATCCCGAAGAGGGTCCTGAAGGGAAAGAAGGGGTGATATCAAGATATACCCTGAGAAGGAGGTTTTTATGCTGGACGGGACGATGCTAGACCCTAGGCTAGCAGCGTCAGGATCCTTAAAAGCTATTCATGGGAGAGGAAGAAAATCGTACCTTGAAGGTAAAAATAGGGAAGTGAAGATGGCAGTATGCACGAAGAACAAAGGAAAGCCAGAAGTGGAAAGAGACAGAGGGGATTCGAAAGTCAAAATGACAAAAAGATGAAACGGTGTTATGAGGGAAGCTGTACATAAACAGGCGCGGTCATAATGATTCTTGGGATTTACCCCCTCATCAGTCGAGGCAATAACTGACGAGAAGGTAAAGGGGCAATTGATGACCGCTGGGTTTCTTCGCCCCGGTCTAAGGCCAGGCCCATTAGGGCAGCCTGTAATACCCGGCTCGTTCAGGCATCGGAATTCCTACCGTCCGGTAGAATCTCGAATGTCGGATTCGTTTTGAGGGGTATTGCAAGGGTAAACTGAAGTTTTCTACAAGGTTTTCTTTCTAACATGTTTTGAAGTGTTTTATGGGTTTGAAAGGAAAGGAAATGAATTTTGAAGACAAAAGGTCAAGGAGGGAAAAACAGAGGTTCGACCGCCGAAGGTATGTTCGGCCGCCGAAGGTGGTAGAGTTTGTGCCCCCGAAAGCTAAGTTCGGCCGCCGAAGTTGGCTGAGTTGCGGGTGCAAGTTTGGCTGCCGAAGATGGTTGACCAAGCCACCTATAAAAGCCCCTTAGGTCGGTTCAAGAGGTAAGTTTTCTTCCTCTTCCCACCCAAGGTGAGCTCATGTCCTCCTGGAGATGATTTCATGGTTTTTGCAAGTTCTTGCATGGGTTTTAATGAGTTTTATCCTTGTTTTGAAGAGTTGTGAGCTTTGAGCAAGGTTTTGGAGTTTGGAGCTTTTAGAGCTTGGTTTCTCCATCCTTTGACGTTAGGATCACACCAACTCTAGTTCTTGAAGAGGTAAGTGTTGATCCTTATGTTTTATGGTGTTGTAAGCAAGTTTTATGGAGGGATAAAGGGTAGGTTTGCATGGGTTGCATGAGTTGTGCATGAAGGGGTTTAGGCCTCCTTTATGCCTTTGTTTGCTATATGTGGTTATGTGATGTTGTGTGTGGGAGTTTAAGGTTGTTTTAAGCTTCTATATGTGTGATGAAGGGTTTGTGCATGGTTTTAAGAGGTTAGATGCATGTTAAGAGGGTTAGGAAGGTTTAGGGAGGCTTGTTGATGCATGGATCTGGGTTCTGGAGGAACTCAGGTTCGGCCGCCGAAAGGAGTTTCGGCCGCCGAACCCTTGAGGAGGTGGGATAGGCCGCCTAAACTCGCCCCCGAAGGTTTGGACTTTCGGCTCTGGAGTGGAGTTTCGGCCGCCGAACCTGCCGCCGAACATGCCTGACTTTCATCTCTGGAGAGGACTTTCGGCCGCCGAAAGTGCCGCCGAAGGTGCCCTGTTTTGCCTTCCTTTGCATGTTTTTCCATCCATGTCTATGGTGTTTTAGGGAGGTTTTTGGGTAGATGTTTGAGAGTTATGTTAGAAGTGTTTGGCACCTCATGTGAGTCCACCTGTGTAGGAGCGGATCTGAGGCGAGGTGTTTAGCTCCAGTGTGAGAGTTGGCCCAGAGTTAGCCACAGCTTGGCTTCAGGTGAGTAGAACTAACTATGCATATTGTAAAGTTATGTTTCAAGATACAGACAGAATGAGCATGAGACACGCATCATGCATTCCATGTGATTCTAGGTTGTAACACATTAGAGATCACGAATATGTTGCATTGCATTATTATTGGTGATGGGATGGACCAAGGCAATCTCAGTAGCCCGCGATCTGTTATGGCTAGATAAGACCTATGGGAGCTCCGTAGTTAGGGGCCGGGCGCTAGTACATGTAGTGACCTGGGAGTCCGTAGGGGCCAGGCACCGACAAAGGGAGTTCTGGGATCATGTCTACTCCGAGATGTGAGATGTTTGTGCTGTGACACATTCCATGAAAGCATGTAATAAATGAACTGTTTTATGGTTTCTACTCACTGGACTCTAGTAGCTCACCCCATTCCCTTAACCCCAGTTTTGCAGGGCCAGAGTTCAGCAGAGGGAGCTATGGGGAAAGCTGAGTTTGAACGTGGGTTGCCATGTTTTATTGTATTAGCATAGCTAGGTTTTGATAGAGTGGCATGTATAGGTATGAAAGAAGCTTGATGTATATGTTTATGCAAGACGATGTAAAGATTAAAGGATGCTATGTTATGTTATGTTTGTTTGTATAGTATCGTAGTGGACATGATGGATGGACATGAGGTTTTAGCATGATGAAGATACAGGTTATGCATGGAAAGAGCTTGTGGTAAAGAGATAGAGTATAATGAGATAATGTCTAGAGTTGTGCTTTGCCCAGTGTATGCTGAATCCCTAGTGTATGCATGTATCCTGTTTTACGTTTCTTGATGAGAAATGTGTCAAGCTAGGCTTAACATATGATGTGTTTATAAAACTCCAGTGATCAGGGAAGAAAGGGTATAAAACCCCTTGACCCATCTGAGAGGGAAGAAAGGGTATAAAACCCCTTGACCCATAACGGAAAGTAAGGCTAGCCTGTAATATGCTGACCCTAAGAGAGTGGGTTCTATGTTTTCAGCTTAGTAGATGATCACTGGTGTAGGCCTTGACGGCTGTGGTTTTAAGGTTAAGCCTGGTGGTTTTTCAGAAACGGTTTTAAAAGCTAGTGGTCTAGTTGGATCATATATGGGATTGATCAGGTACACAGAGTTCAGTTTAAGCTCGCTACGGGTCCCGGCGGCCTTAAGCCGATCTGGATCCTAGCGCCGAGCAGTTTGGGCCGTTACAGAGGGGTATCGATTTCCGGGCTGTTACACAGCCCATGATCTGAAGGCTTCTACGCCTCCTCCAAGAACCAAGCCCAGCCTACTCAGCTCAAAGACCGGGCTCTCGTCAGTTTCTTCAATCAAGCCGGCCCAGTTCTTCCGGTCCAATGAACAGATTCCCTCTGGACCTAGTCTTAACCTTATCTATCGGCCCAGCTCGAAACCATGAAGGAATTCAGCCCATTCGCCTTGTGGGACCATCTGCATACGCGCCCGGGGAGAATCAGGGGCCGTTACGCATGGAGCAGCGATCTGATTTCCTCGTACGTCCATATCAAAATAACAGGGACAGGTGGCCCAATGACACACATTCTGTTACACATCACTAGTAGACAAAAGGAAACATATAAAAGGAGAAATACTCTCCTCTAGGTCTAAGTTTTTCCAGTTTTACAGAATCCTTGTAAAACCCTATTTTCTAGATCTCATATCATCAGACTTTGTCTTAAATTATGTGATAAGATAATATGGTTGTCTATGTGTTAGCGAGTGAAGCTGTTTCTTATGCTAGTTGATGACCGCTGGATTTCTCCATCCCGGTCTGGGGCCAGGCCCATGACGATAGCCCATTACTTGGAGGCCCTCAAGTCTCTCGTATGAACCAGGTCCAGCCTGATCAGCTTTAGGACCGGGCTCCACCTAGATTTCTCAATCAGGTCGGCCCAGCCTTTTTGGCCCAATGATCAGACCTCCTTTAGGCTCAGCCTTAATCTCATCTTCCAACCCAGCCCGGAAGAAGGAATGTGGCCAGTCCATCCGCCTGGTGGGTCCCTCTGCATGCGTGCCAGAGGAGAATTAAATGGTCGTTACGCATGGAACAGAGATCTGATACTCTTGTACATCCGTATCAGTATGGCAGAGACAGGTGGCCCAATGGAAGCAAGGCTGTTACACGTCACTGACAGGCAGAGGAAAGGAATAAAAGGAGAGAAACACCCTCCTCTCAGACCAAGCTTACAGAACCATTTGTAAACCATATTTTCTGAATCTCAGATCATTACTAGTCATACTTATTAGTTTATGTATCATAAGTTTTTGAGAAATACTTTAAATGTTGAATTTGCTCTAGGTTTTTTCACTTTAACATTTTGAATTTCAGATAGGGTGCTTGGGCGAAACTTAATTTGGAATAGTTTGAATCTTCTATATTAAATCTTTTCTTGATTAATAAAATTTAATCTTTTCTTGATTAATAAAATTTATATTTTTTTTTGAAAGTATAATAAAATTTATATTAAAAAAGTAATTTATAATAACAAGTTGCACCGTTGATCTAGACAGGTAGTCGTGAATTGTTGGGTGTTGGTTGTTGGTTGCGTATTCAAATTTTTAAATTACAAGTCAACTATTAGACTTCAAAATCTGTTAAAGGGAATATCTTGTGTGTTAAAAGATTTCTATATGCGCATGGGATTTATACAAGTTATTCACTATTATTTTTTAATTAATATTATATGTTTTTTCTTCTTCTTATAAATTGGCTAAGAAAAACTTCAGACTTTATTCTAAAATGCGTATTGATTTTATATTTTCAAATTAATATAATTGAAAAATTATTATTTAGTTTCCATAATAAAATTCATTAATTAGTATATCTATTTTGAAAAATAGATTAAAACGTTTCTATTTTAAAAAATACATTAAAGCATTCTTAATATTTTAAAGAGTCTACTAAATAGTAGACTCTGTTAATTTTAGCGGTTAAATATTTTACTGTTTAGTCTTTATAATTTTAAAAAATTTATTAGTTAGTCTCTCAAGTGTTTAAAATATCTAATGATTAATTCCTCCGCATTAAGAGTATTTTAGATTTTTATTATATTTTAGATTTTTATTATATTTAACGTTTGAAATTAACGAGAGACTAATTAGTAAACTTTTTAAAATATTAGGGTCATTTTAATGTATTTTTCAAAATAAATAGATCAATTAATGAATTTTGTCATATCACATAAACTAAGTAATTAATTTCTCTAATATTATTAATAAAAAAATATACTCAGTCACAGAATTTTATAACCAAAAATTTCACATTACAAAATCAAGGTTTAACTTAAAAATAAATACATTTGTTTAAGGATGAGGCTAAGGAAAGTAGGTGGTTATATGAGTACTAATTTTCCAATCATGATTAAGTGATAATTTTTCAATTATGATTATACACGGATATGAGTGAATTTAAAGTTCCATACAGTATCAATGATAGTAAAGATTTACATCTCTCCATACATTATCAATTATAGTAAAGTTAGTATTTGAATGAGCATTTGCTTTTATTAGCCTCACCCTTAGTTAAATATTTAAAAATTTCAAATTAAACATCTATTTCCACATTTCTTTATCAAAATAAATAAGTATACTCTTTTTTATTATTTTTTTTTCTTCATTCAACTTTGTTTGAGATTGGTTTCACATTAAAAATAAACAAATTGCTTTTTTTTTTTTTTTTTAAATCTTAGACAACTATAATTAGTTTTAAGTTGGGATTAAGGAGAAATTATCCGATGGATCATTGTACCATGTAAAATTGCTCCATGATACAATAAACTAATAAAAATAAAATAAATAGATAACTAAAATCTATACATGAATTAATAAACCCTAAAAATATGATAATTAACTAGTAGTTTAAGAGATATTTTCTCTCGTCCCTCTTTCTATTTTAAGTGCTAGGCCTTTTTTTTGCTGCTTCATCAGTCTTGCAAAGGAGGGTTCATATCTTCCCAATTTCGTCGTGGGTTTTCCTTATAACTCCAAATTGGGATGTATATAGATTTTTTATTGTGATGGCTAGCGGGATATAGTGGTTGCCTTGCATGTGCTTTTTTTTTTTTTTTTTATGGTTGTTTTTATTGTGTGTGTTTTGAAGGTATACTAGAAGCTCATATCCGAGCCTTTTGTTTTCAGATACGATGGCAAGATGAAGAGATATCATCAAATATAATGACTTGTTAGGGTTATAGATGCCCTGGCATGAATGGACCATTGTAAAGTACACTGCAACCATCTTGTTGTCGAGTTTTGTTTGTTTTTTCTGCTTCCTGTATGCGTGAGATGCTTTTTTACAGGATGGATTTAGGAAGCTGAAAATGGTAACTCAAGAACATTACCAATGCCCTTGAACGACTTTAGTCCCCTAAAGGCTATATGAGAGTGAGATCGTCAGGAGCTCCACTTCTTTGGTCCTAGTACCCAAGGCTTTGTCCTTCCTTTTTCTGACCGACCTAAGTTTGCTTATGTGGGGTTCTTGTGAGCTTTTTTCGTGATGCTTTTGGCGCCTCATGTTAATGGTTGTATTCAGTAGTGGTCATGATCTGATGGAGATTCAGCGTGCAACGTTGCTTCGCAATATTTGGTGATGAGTGCGGAATTGCCTTCTTGGGTCAGTTAGACTCAATGCCCTAGGGTCCTTTTTATGGGTTGGGCTGTATTTTTATGTATTTTATCTTGTAGGGCTCATTGGGCTTTGGAACTCTTTTAAGGTCTCTAGCTTATCTATGTAATTTCCCTTACATTTTAATAGAATTCTATCTCTAACAAAAAAAAAAAAATTACTATAAGTCTCTAGAGAAAACTTATTAGTTGATCTTTCTATTTAAAAAATTACATTAAAACATCCCTGATGTTTTAAAAAGCCTATTAATCAGTCTTTCCATTAATTTTAATTGTTAAGTATTGCCAAAAAGTCTAAAATATCTCTGATATGGAGGAACTAATTAGTATACTTTTTAAAATTTTGAATGATCAACTTATAAATTTTTTAAAACTATAAGAATTAAATAGTAAAATATTTAACGCCTAAAATTAATAGAGAGACTAACTAATAGACTTTTTAAAATTTCAAAAACGTTTTAATATATTTTTCAAAACTTAAGGATCAATTAATAAATTTTTCATATCAGAGACTAAATAATAATTTTTTAAATTTATAGAAAAATATAACATTTTTACACAAGTATTTTACCTAATTGTTTATTGTATTATATAAATATTCTATATGGATAACTGTTTCACTCTATGTTTTTTTTTAATTGAAGAGTAAAAATTCAAACATAAATCTATTAGGTAAGTTGTACATCTTTTTAAATGCTGAATTAAATTGGGTCTGAGTCTATAATTAATTAATTATAATAAAATCATAAAACCTCGGAAAATCAAATAATATCTATTTATATATTATTTTGAGTAGTTAATATTAAATACTTTAAGAGATTTTAAATTTTATTTTCTCAATTTTCAATTTCTATTTTCCAAAAAAAATATATCAAACACTTTAAAACGAGATATTTTTACTTTTTTCATTACGAGACATTAATTTTGGTATTTTTTTTTTAAATGGATTTTTGATATTTGTTAAATTGTGTAATTGCTTTGCAATCATTTTATTGACTTTCTTTTAACACTGGTAAAATACATTCATTAATTTTAATTCTTGATATAAACAAAAATTCTAATGGAAAATTACGGTTACCAAAATAATTTTAATAAAATTCACAGAAATTTATATATATATTTCCTTCAGAATGAATAATCCTAAACCATATATTTATCCCACAAATTTCTCATTGTTTTAAATTTCATTTATGGGTAACTCTATATTTGATTTTATTTCAATTTAATTCAGATAAGTCTATCCAACTATTCAAAGGGAAAAAAATTTCCATTCAATTTGTTTTTTTTTTTTTGGGTTAAATTATATATGTGATATTAAATTTATGAATATTGAAAAAATAATAAGAGTTTATTATATCTTAAACAATTTAATTTAAAATAAAAAAAATAATGAAATCCAAAGATAAGTAAATAATCTAAAATGCTGTAAACTTATTATTAAAAAATTATATGTTTTTATTTTGAAAATATTTTTTCTCTTTTTTAAAAAATGCAATTACAAAATTTCTTACAATATATATTTACAGGAAAAATATGACTGCGTTTGCCGGGAGTCGAACCCGGGTCTATTGCTTGGAAGGCAATTATCCTAACCGTTGGACTACAAACGCATTACGTCAGTGTGTTTCGAAAATATATAATATAGTGCTGTCTGATCTTTACAGATTGTGTGGAAATATCAAAAAAATTATGGTGTCATTAAAATAATTGTTCATTTTTATAATTTAATTTATATTCAAATAATACATCGTAATATTATTTTTAGCGTTTAAAAATTGATATTATTAATTAATGTGAAATATTATTTTGATACAAATTAAATATGAACCATAAAATAAAAATAATGAGATTATAATATATTATTTTATATTTTTTTATAAATATTAAAAAATATATTATTTAACAATCATATTTTACTTGTTAGTTTATATTTTTTAATAGCGTTTAAAAATTATTATCATTTACTTATTATGAGATATTAATTTAATATTAAATTTTTGAGTGAAAATAAGCGATATAATAAAATATTTTTTTATAATTTCTCCTATTTTATATCCTACCCACTAAAGTTTGATACTAAGAATTAGTTGTTGTATTTGTAGAAATAGCAACCAAAGTAAGTTACTTTGGAATATTTGACCGAACCAAAAACAAGTTTTCAATTATTTTGCTGACGTGGCATAAATAAATATGGATTACAAATTTTAAATACTATTTTATCCTTACCATTGTCCACCGTCTCCATCTAACTCTCACTCATTGATAGAAGTTTTACTATTAAATATCAATTAAAACCCAACAAGTAGGTAGGGCAAACCCAAAATTGAATATTAAGGAGCCAAAATTATTAAATTAAAATGGGTATTTTAATTATTATATAATAATGAAATTCAAATTGCATTTTATTAAAATATAAACCTCATTTCAAAAATTTAAAAAAAAAATTCATACTATATATCCAAATTTGCCTATCTCATACTAATATATCATGATATAAAGTATTGAATGAAAAAACCTAATACAAAAAAGCATAGTGAACTTATTTTTTAGTCATAACTTTGAAAATATAAACTTTATAATGATGTATGTTAAAAAATTAAGTGTGATTAAAAAATAAATTTTAAAATTTTAAGAATTTAAGTATGTATATAAATATTTTTATTTAATTGTAATCTCTATCAAAGTAGCAGAGAGAGAAGAAAGATGAAAGTAGCAAAAGGTTAGCGAGATATCTTATTTTTATTTTTTTCGGTTTTTTCAGCAGTTGATCGCATTTGATGGTCTTTTGAGTGTTGAGTTGTGTGTTTTAGGTTTGATCGATTAGGATTTCGTCTCCTTCGATGATTCATTTTTATTCTTTCAGTTGTATTTTTATTGTAGATGTTAGGATTTTTTAGTGAAGAAATAGGTTAAAAATCTAAAGTTATTGCTATGTAGATTTAGAATTTTTTAGTGGAAATATTGTTATATGTGTCGGTAACCGATGATCTAAAAAGTTACGATATAATATATTTTTTATGAAGTTACGGTTGTCTTTTTTATGATACTTCCTCCTAAATTGAAGGTTTATTTAGTCTAATTTTAAAGATGGTAGCGTAGTTGAGATTATTAAATAGAAAAAAAATAAAAAAAAATCGTTTTCACTGTTGTCTTTAAAAGAAATTAAGTTTGATATTTATTAGATTGTGTAATTGCTTTGGAATTATTTATTGATTTTTATTTTTTTATAGTGGGAAAATACTTTCGTTAATTTTAATTTTTGTTATAAATAAAAAATTTAAAGGAAAATTATGTTTACCAAAATAATTATAATAAAATTCATAGAAATATATATATATATCTTCTTCAGAATGAATAATCCTAAATCATACCTTTATGGCACAATTTTGTCATTGTATTAAATTTCATTTATGGGTTAATCTATATTTGATTTTATTTCAATTTAATTCAGATAAGACAATCCAGCTATTGAAAAGGGAAAAAAGAAATTTCCTTAAATTTGTTTATTTTTATTAAATTATGTATGTCATATTCAATTTATGAATATTGAAAAAATAATAAGAATTTATTATATCCTAAACAATTTAATTTAAAATAAAACAAATAATGAAATCCAAAGAAAAATTAATATTCTAAAATGCTGTAAACTTATTATTCGAAAATTAGAATATTTTTATTCCTTTTTTACAAATTAAAAAGAAAGAAATTACAATTTAAAAATTCTTAGAATATATATTTAATCTCAAGAGAAAAAAATATTTGCGTTTGCCGGGAGTCGAACCCGGGTCTATTGCTTGGAAGGCAATTATCCTAACCGTTGGACTACAAACGCATCATGACTTTTGGCCTTGGTTTTTAACTTGTGGCTCAAAGCAACTAACTGTGATTTTGGGCAAAACGGCTATTTTAATCCTTAAAATATTTATTAATAGTAAGATAAATTTTTAATTTTTTTAAGTTTAAACAGGTTGTTTAACTATTAAAACAAGTTAAATAAATTCTTTAAATTTTTTAAAATAAATCAAATATGCCTTAAGATTATATATATACTCTTTAAAAACTAAATAGAACAAATAAGTCTTTTATTTATTAAAATAGATAAAAAGATATTATTTTATTGAAATGCGAATTATAAAATGTTAAAAGAACACAATTTATTAATTGCATTACTAATATTATAAAAATACTTTAATTTCATAAAATACACTTAAATTTTTATTATCATAAAACTTTGTTACCTATTATAGGTTTTCAAGTTTAAAATAATATATATATATATATATATATATATATATATATATATTATTTTCTCTAATAATTTTTGTTTAATATTTTTTCTCTCTTTTTAAAAAATTTATATTTAACACCAAAAATTTTTAAATTTTAAATTTTAAACTAAAATATTATTTATTTATTAAATATATTATTAATTTTAAAGAATTATTATTATTATTATTATAAATTAGAGATTTATTCAGCTTCGCCATTTAGTTGTTTTTTTTTTAAAATAAAACAAAGCTAAATAATCTTCTAATCGGAATCGGTGATAGTACGAGACTGAGCATTTGAATCCACCACAAATTGATTATTTAATCATGTAATATTATTAATATTATTATTAAGAATTTTACACGTGTTGAATCCATCAATTATAAATTTATTTCTTTTTTCTTAATTGATAAGAATTTGTAGATAAGGTAAATGAGTATCGATCCCATATAAACCTTACTTTTATTTAATTTAGATAACTAGTTGAAATAAAAAAGTAGTTGAATATACAAAGTGAGAAGAAAAAATTTTTTGATAAAATTTATTTTTTATTTTGGACAAGCAAAAAATACTTAAGAGAAAAATAAACAATACAATTAAATTTGAGAAACAAATAATTAATTAAAAATTTTGCTGAAAATAATCAAATTGAGATGTTTTGTAGTTAATTATCGATTAGAAAAATAATTTATTTTATTATCTATTATTTGATTATAATGGTTAAACACGCGAATTCCACCAATTATTTCTTATAATTAAATTAATCCGCTTCACGCTTAAATTAATTTTTAGTTAACTTATAACCCCAACAGATATGTAGATTTAATTAGTCAACTGCATGAAGAAAGAAAAATCAAAACACACGTTTTATTTAAATAAAATCTACTAATTCCTTAATATAAATTAATATGTTATTCGCTATTTGATATTAACCTAATTAGACAATTAGAGATTTAATCAGATTAATTAGCAATATGTTATCTTTTCAAAAGATTCAATGAGCCCCTTAAATTTTTAAAAAATGACAATAGAGGTGGTGTTTCTCGAATTCAGAAATTAATAGAAAATAGAAATAAAATAAAAAGAATTGAAACACATAACCACACAACTCAAATAAAATCTCAATTTAAATTAACCTCAACCGAAAAGAATTGTTTAGCTTCTAAAGACCATAATAAAATTGTAAAACTAAAGAAAAAAAGAAGAAAAAGATGCAGAAGAAGAGAGAGGGGGCGGCAAGAGAGGAGAGGAGGGAGAGAAAAAAATATGTGATCCTAGATTTAATTCTAGGAGTCTTTATATAGAAAAAAAAGACAAAATTTAATAATTTAAAATAAACTCTACTACTCCTATCTTATCTCTATCATAATCTGATTGTGTTTGATCCAACTTGAAGCTGATTAGGTGGCAAAATCTGCTGAAGTGGCGCTTTCTGAAGTTTTTCATCGCCTTAGGCTACAGGTTTGACATGTTGCGACCTTCTAGTCCAAGAATTCTTCAATTTAGCCTTTTTTTTGTTCATTTTCTCAACTTCCACTCAAAAAACCTGTCCAAAATTAAATTTCAAGTAAAAATTGAATATTTATACCAAAATCATAGCAAAATTATGGAATTAAATAAGGAAAAAATTGTGAGTTTTGCAACTTATCAAAACTTCATACAAAAATTGAGGAGAGCATACCCCATTCAAAACCAATCATTGAAACAGCTGCCTTGCAACAGAATGAGCCGTCTAATTCGCTGACCTTTTCACAACCTTAATAGCCAATTGTGGCAAACTCAACATTAACAACCTACAATTATCAACTATCATACCAAAATAGGATAAATCAATAGAATCAGTAGCCATAGTATTTACAAGTACATGACAATCTGATTCTATTATTGAAACATTGAACTGCTGCCTCTTTAACTAACTCAAAGCCTCACTAAAACAAAGTGTCTCTCCCACCAAAGGATCTTGAATTGCTGGCATAGAACACACACATCTAGCAACGAAAGTCCCTGCCAATCACGAATCACAATTCCAAGCCCATAAACATCCACACCTGGTACCAAAGAGGCATTAATATTGCATTTTAGCGTATTAATAGGTGGGGGCTGCCACAAAACAGGATGCTACACATGCATAACCATACGTTGAGGGATAATTTGGGCATTGATCCAAGCTTTATACTATTGCTGAGCAAGTTGCAAGATAGAATGAGGATACATAGTTTTGTCATTCCAAATCACTTCATTTCGCTCATACCATAACTAATATAGAACACATAATGCCTCAGCCACCATCTCCTTATCATTGCCATGCAAATGCAATAACTATGCAGATATTGAGTCCACTTGAAACCTGTTCAAAATTAAATTTCAAGTAAAAATTGAATATTTATACCAAAATCATAGTAAAATTATGGAATTACATAAGGAAAAAGTTGTGAGTTTTGCAACTCATCAGAACTTCATACAAAAATTAAGGAGGGCATACCCCCATTCAAAACCTATTATAGGTTATAGGAAGTAAATATGTTAATATAGAAAGTAAATATTGATAGATTGGTCAGTTGCTTAATCTTAGGATTATATAATTATAGGCTTGATTTTTCTTCCTGTTTAGATATCGTATCTCATGTATAAATAGATTGTAATCTCTATTTGTGAAATACAACAAATATTATCATTCTACATGGTATCAGAGTCTCATCCATGAAGATTTAAATTTTGAAGATTTAGGACTCTGTTCATTTGGATTACCCATAAAGGGTAACATTTGGAGACTTAGGACTCTATTTATTTGGTTACCCATAAAGGGTAATATTTGGAGACTTAGGGCTCTGTTCATCGGAGTTACCCATAAAGGGTAACATTTGGAGACTCAGGGCTCTGTTCATTTGGAGAACCATAAAAGGTAACATTTGGAGACTTAAGGCTCTATTCATTTGGGTTATTGGAGACTTAGGATACTGTTCATCGAGTACTATTCACGGGTACTGTTTAATTGTTTTAGGTTAGTTGTCCTTATGGCTGAAGTTGATTATATATGTAACAAGTTGGGCATGATTAACATTTATGCTCCAACTTAAGGGGGAGTATTATAGGTTATAGGAAGTAAATATTTTAATATAGAAAGTAAATATTGATATATGAGTCAGTTGCGTAATCTTAGGATTATATAATTATAGGCTTGATTTTCATTCCCGTTTAGATATCGTATCTTATGTATAAATAGATTGTAATCTCTATTTGTGAAATACAACAAATATTATCATTCTACAAAACCAATCATTGAAACAGATGCCCTTGCAACAAAATGAGCCGTCTAATTCACGGATCTTTTCACAAACTTAATAGCTAACTGTGGCAAACTCAACATTAACAACCTACAATCATAAACTATCATACCAAAATAGGATAAATCAATAGAATCAGTAGCCATAGTATTTACAAGTACATGACAATCTGATTATATTATTGAAACGTTGAACTGCTGCCTCTTCAACTAACTCAAAGCCTCCCTAAAACAAAGTGCCTCTCCCACCAAAGGATATTGAATTACTAGCATAGAACACGCACGTCTAGCAACAAAAGTCCCTGCCAATCACGAATCATAATTCCAAGTCCATAAACATCCACACCTGGTACCAAAGAGGCATCAATATTGCATTTTAGCATGTTAATAGGTGGGGGCTGCCACAAAACAGGATGCTACACATGTATAACCATACGGTGAGGGATAATTTGGGCATTGATCTAAGCTTTAGACTGTTGTTAAGCAAGTTGCAAGATAGAATGAGGATACACAGTTTTGTCATTCCAAATCACTTCATTTCGCCCATACCATAATTGATATAGAACACATAATGCCTCAGCCACCATCTCCTTATCATTTCCAAGCAAACGCAAGAACTATGCAGATATCGAGTCCACTTGTATATTTCCAATCTTCGTCATTACCCACATCTGCCTGGAAAACTGACATTGCAACAATAAATGAATAGTAGTCTCATCATAACAACCACATAATGGACATAGCAAAGGGATAATGCCATTTTTCTTTAACAAATTCGTAGTACAAGGTATCAAATCCAAATTAAAACGCCATGCAAAATGTTTCACTTTGCTTGGGATAGTGGCTTTCCAAATCAAGGACCAAACGTCACCAGCCACAAAAAGGGCATTATTCAAAGCTTGAACTGCAACTGTAACGACCCGGAATCCGGATCGTTACTGGCGCTAGGATCCAGATCGACATAAGGCCGCCGGGACCCGTAGCAAGCCTGACATACATCCTGTAAACCTGTTTAATCCCATACATGATCAACATAAACATAAAAATTTTGAACTTTTCTCATTCATTTACCAAACTCAACCTGTGCATGCACAACTAATGATCATAATCATCAACCCCACATTGGAGTCCTCATCAATGCTTCAATGGGGTAATATAATATCATAAAAGTTTGGTTAAACTTAAACATCATAAACATTTCATTAAAAGATCATGTAACCAAAAAGGGATTAACAACATACTAGGGTCAAGCACAATTCTAAACCTCAATACTCATCATTACATTACATAACTGTTTAATACTTTACAATATATCATGTCCACATCTAACTATTACATAGACATAACTTTAATCTTCTTAACCTCCTGGCCTATCCCGAACCTGCATACCTGGGGGATTAGGGAAATGGGGTGAGCTACTAGAGCCCAGTGAGCAGAATAATAAAACATTTGAATCATACGCTATAATGGAATGCATCACATCACAATCAAATCACATTAAGGATGAACTTGTCACCAATAGCCCTTTACATTTCCATTAGTGCCAGAACGTAGAATGGGTCCTGGTCTTTCTCTTACATAACATATCATAACATTCCAAGGTGCCAGGGATGTAGAATGGGTCTTCCTGGACTTTCTCTTACATAGTGTCAGGGACGTAGAATGGGTCTTCCTGGACTTCCATACTGTATCATCATCATATCATATCATTCCATATGAGGGCTAAAGGATCATTCAATATTCATTCACATCAACAACAAAATATGCAATGCAACATATTCGTGAATTCTAATGCAACAACCTAATATATACATATCACATGGTATTCATGATGCGTGAATCATGCTAAAACTTTCATTAAGTTAAAACGTAAAGGTTTATTCTACTCACCTCTGGCTGACTCTAAAGCTGCTAGCTCACTGCTGGGGTCCTCGGTTCCTCGGGTCCGAACCTATACAGGTGGACTCAAATGAGGGACCAAACACTCAAGAACATGACTCTAAAATACTCCCCAAAAACCCCCTAAAACACCTTAAAACAATCATAGAAAACATGCAAAGGAAGGCTGAACAGGGCACTTTCGGCGGTAGGTTCGGCGGCCGAAAGTCCCTCCAGAGCCGAAAGTCATGCACCTTCGGCGGCACTTTTGGCGGTCGAAGGTTCCCTCCAGAGACGAAACTCATGCATGTTCGGCGGCACCTTCGGCGGCCGAAACTCCCTTCCAAAGCTGAAAGTCCACTTTCGGGGGCAGGGTTCGGCAGCCAAAAGTTGGCCTCCACAGGCAGGTTCGACGACCGAAAGTGCCTTCGGTTGCCGAACCTGAGTTCTTCCAAAGGGCAGAACTCAGCCTGTTTCATGCACAAATGCCTCCCAATCCATTCCATCATGCATTTACCTATTCTACAACAAGCAACTCAAGCCAACAAGAATAAAGGGGTCTCAAACTAACCTAAACCCCAACCAAAGCACATCAAACATGCATAAATAACCCACATTGCTAAAAAACTCAACATAAACCCATAAACTCAAAAATAACCTAACATGCATTTCTACCCCATAGATCTTCATAAAACTTGTTTAAAACATACAAGGAAGGTTGGATCTAAGGTTACCTCTTGAAGATCGAGAGGAAAGACGATCCTAGCTTGGAGATGGGGAGAAATCACCTCTTTGGTCTCCAAGCTTCAAAACTTGCTCTTTAGCTCAAATATCTTCAAACCAAGTGAAAACTCATAAGAAAATCATGAAGATTCGAAGGTAGAAGCTCAAAATCGATGAGGGACAGCGGAGAACTCACCTTGGCCGAAAACGGGGAGAAAAGCTCACCCGTTCGGACATGGGGACCCCTTTATAGGTGGCTGGCCAAGCCACTTTCGGGGCCCTAACGTGCCTCCGCATGCATGCCATGTTCGGTGGCCGAACATAAGGTTCGGCGGCTGAACCTGGACTTCCCTCACTTATGCCTTCGGGGGCCTAAAGCACTCCCGAAGCGCATGCATGTTCGGCAGTCGAACTTGAGGTTCGGCGGCAGAACCTGGGTCTTCCTCCAAGGTTATTTTCATACAAAACTCATTTCCTTTCTTGCTTAAAACCATAAAATACATTAAAACATTTTATGAAAACATGATTTTACCCTTCTAGAGGTTTTCGACATCCGAGATTTCACCGGATGGTAGGAATTTCGATACCGGAGTCTAGCCGGGTATTACATTCTTCCCCCCCTTAAGAACATTCGTCCCCGAATGTTCACCAAGCAAACATAGCATGGCATAGAACATGAACGTACAAAGCATAAATCATCAATATATATACAAAACACATAAAACTCACCTTAGAAAAGATGAGGATATTGCTGGAGCATGGACTCCCGTGTCTCCCAGGTAACTCTTCGATGTTGTGGTGATTCCAAAGGACTTTCACCATCGAAATTTCCTTGTTCCTTAGCTTCCTGATCTGGGTGTCTAGGATCCATACTGGCTGCTCAACATAAGTGAGATCTTCTTGGATCTCTACATCAGGTTCACCAAGAACCTTGCCCGGATTTGACACGAATTTCCTCAACATAGAAACATGGAAAACCGGATGGATTCTCTCCATTGAAGCAGGTAAGTCCAACTTGTACGATACATTCCCGATCTTTTGCAAGATTTCAAAGGGTCCGATGTACCGTGGAGCTAGCTTACCTTTCTTCCCGAACCGAATCACCCCTTTCATTGGAGACACTTTGAGCAATACCAAATCCCCCTCCTGAAACTCTACTTGCCTTCTACGGATGTCTGCATAACTCTTTTGCCTGCTTGCAGCAGTCTTGATCCTTTCTCTGATTATGGGCACCACTCTGCTGGTGATCTCTACTAACTCAGGCCCTGCTAAGGCCTTTTCTCCAACTTCTTCCCAACAGACAGGCGACCTGTACTTCCTTCCATACAAAGCTTCATATGGGGCCATCCCTATGCTAGCATGATGGCTGTTATTGTAGACAAACTCCACTACAGGTAGATGTTGCCTCCAAGAACCGCCAAAATCCAGCACACACATTCTGAGCATATCCTCTATTGTCTGGATGGTCCTCTCTGACGGGACGTCCGTCTGTGGATGAAAAGCAGTGCTAAAATCCAACCTGGTACCCATGGCATTCTGCAGACTCCGCAAAAACCTAGAGGTGAACTGGGGCCCTCTATCAGACACTATTGAAACAGGAACCCCATACAACCTGACAACCTCATCAACATACACCTGCGCCAACTTGTCCACAGAATAGCCACTCCTGACAGGGATGAAGTGAGCAGATTTGGTCAATCTGTCCACAATCACCCATATGGAGTCCAATCTGTTGGACGTCGCCGGTAGCCCCACCACGAAGTCCATAGCTATATTCTCCCATTTCCACTCTGGAATAGGTAGTGGGTTAAGCATTCCAGCCGGCTTCTGATGTTCCAGCTTTACCCTCTGACATATTTCACAAGCTGACACAAACTGTGCCACTTCTCTCTTCATAGCTGGCCACCAATAAACCTTCTTCAGATCTTGATATATTTTGGTGGCTCCAGGGTGAACACTGTACCTGGCATTATGAGCTTCCCTCATAATGTCTCCCTTCAGTCCCACGTCATTTGGTACACACAATCTATTCCCATAGCGGAGGATCCCCTTGCTGTCAAATCTGAACTCTTCGTTCTTGCCTGACTGAACAGTCCTGGCAATCTTCACTAACTCTGGGTCCTCGTGCTGTTTCTGAGCCACCTGCTCCAGAAACACAGGTGTTACTCTCATCTGGGCTATCAAAGCACCTGTACCAGACAACTCCAACTATAGACCTTCATTAATGAGCTTATGAAACTCCTTCACCACTGGTCTTCTTTCTGCTGAAATATGGGACAAACTGCCAAGTGATTTCCGGCTTAAGGCATCTGCCACAACATTCGCCTTACCCGGATGGTACTGGATCTTGCAATCATAGTCACTAAGCAGCTCTACCCATCTTCTCTGCCTCATATTCAATTCCCTCTGACTCAAGATGTACTGCAGGCTCTTATGATCTGTGAAGATCTCACATTTTACCCCATAAAGGTAATGCCTCCACATCTTGAGTGCAAAGATTACCGCTGCCATTTCTAGGTCATGTGTAGGGTAATTCAACTCATGCTTCTTCAGCTGCCTAGAAGCATAAGCAATCACCCTTTCATTCTGCATTAGCACACAACCCAGTCCCACACGGGACGCATCACAGAAAACCGTGAAGTCTTCATTACTAGTTGGCAGAGCTAACACCGGTGCCGACGTCAACCTCTTCTTTAGCTCTTCAAAGCTCTCTTCACACTGGTCAGTCCATACAAACTTCTGGTTCTTCTTAGTCAGTCTGGTCATAGGAGCTACAATCTTAGAGAAGTCCTGGACGAACCTCCTATAGTAACCTGCCAAACCCAATAAGCTCTTGATCTCTGTCACTGTAGTGGGTCTGGGCCAGTTAGCTACAGTTTTCACTTTCTTGGGGTCTACCTCGATTCCATTTTCCGACACCACATGCCCCAAGAATGAAATGCTCCTCAGCCAGAACTCACACTTGAAGAACTTGGCATACAAGCCGTGTTCCCTCAAGGTCTGCAGAACTAACCTCAGATGATGGGCATGCTCCTCTGCATTCCTAGAATACATTAAGATATCATCTATGAAGACAATAACAAAGTGATCCAGGTATTGACTGAAAACTCTGTTCATGAGATCCATGAATGCTGCAGGGGCATTGGTTAACCCGAACGGCATCACAAGGAACTCATAGTGCCCATATGTGGTCCTGAATGCTGTCTTCGGCACATCCTCTTCTCTTATCCTCAGCTGATGGTACCTTGATCTCAAATCTATTTTGGAGAAACAACCTGCTCCGGCTAGCTGGTCAAATAGATCGTCGATCCTCAGCAACGGGTACTTGTTCTTGGTAGTGACCTTGTTCAACTGCCTGTAGTCGATACAAAGTCTGAGGGATCCATCCTTCTTTCTCACAAACAGCACTGGAGCACCCCAAGGTGAGGTACTCGGTCGGATGAAGCCCTTATCTACCAACTCTTGCAACTGCTCTTTAAGTTCTTTCAATTCTGCTGGTGCCATCCTGTAGGGAGGGATAGAGATCGGTCTAGTTCCAGGCATCAACTCAATTTCGAACTCTATCTCCCTAGCAGGCGGTAGACCTGGCAGCTCGTCTGGGAAAACGTCTAAAACCTCACAGACCACGGGCACTGAGGCGGGCTCTCTAACATGACTATCCAACTCTCTCACATGAGCTAGAAAACCCTGACAACCCCTCCTGAGCAGCCTACGAGCCTGCAAGGCTGATATCAAACCTCTAGGTGTACCCCTTCTGTCTCCACTGAAGACAACCTCTGACCCATCCTGACATCTGAACCTGACTACCTTGTCTCTGCAATCCAAGGTAGCGCCATGGGTAGATAGCCAATCCATCCCTAGAATGACGTCAAAATCTGTCAAATCTAGAACCACAAGATCGGCTGAAAGGCATCTTCCCTCAACAAAAACTGGACTACACTGGCAGACTGACTCTGCCACTGATGGGTCACACTTGGATCCACTGACCCATAGAGGACACTTGTAATACCCGGCTAGACTCCGACATCGGAACTCCTACCGTCCGGTGGGATTTGGATGTCGGAGATCTCTAGAAGGGTAACATCATGTTTTTATAGAATGTTTTCATGTATTTTTAATGTTTTTAAGTATGAAATTAAATGAGTTTTTTTGCATAAAAAAGTCTTTGGAGGAAAACCCAGGTTCGGCCGCCGAAAGTCAAGTTCGGCCGCCGAACTTGCATGCGTTTTGGAGGCACGTTAGGCCCCCGAAAGCATGAGCAAGGGGAGTCCAGGTTCGGCCGCCGAACCTCATGTTCGGCCGCCGAACATGGCATGCATGCGAAGGCACATTCGGCCCCCGAACGTGGTCTGGCCAGCCACTATAAAAGGGGCACTTAGCCGAAATGGGCGAGCTTTCTCCCATTTTCGGCCACAGCTAGCTTCCGACTTCCCTATCCTCAAATCTTGTGTTCTTCCTTCAAATCTCCTCCATTTTTCTTGAGTTTTAACCTCACATTGCAAGTTTTGAGCTTTTAAAACAAGTTTTGGAGCTTTGGGAACTCAGGAGCTCATTTGCTTGGATCTCCGAGTTTAGGTCGTCTCTCTCTCGATCTTCAAGAGGTAAGAGCCGATCTTAAGCTCATAGTATGTTTTAAATAAGTTTTATGAAGTTTTATGGGGTAGAAATGCATGTTTAAGTTAGTTGAGCTATGTTAGGTTTTATGTGATTTGTGAACAATGTGGCATGTTTGAGTATGTTTGAAGTGTTGTAGTTGGGGTATATGTTTGTTTGAGGCCCCTAGGAGCTTGTATGCATGTTTTGGTTGAGTGGTATGCATGATTTGAGCTTGAGAGGCGAAATGTGCATAGGAGAGCTGAGTTTCTGCCATTCGGGAGAAGCTCAGGTTCGGCCGCCGAAGGGACTTTCGGCCGCCGAACCCTCTTGTGGAGGCAGCTTTCGACTGCCGAAACTTGCCCCCGAAAGAGGACTTTCGGATCTGTCTGGGACTTTCGGCCGCCGAAGGTGCCGCCGAAAGTGCCTGACTTTCGGCTCTGGAGGGACTTTCGGCCGCCGAACCTACCGCCGAAAGTGCCCTGTTCAGCCATTTCATGCATGTATTTCTATGATTATTTCATGATGTTTTAGGGGGTTTTTGGGGAGTATATTAGAGTTATGATTACGTATGTTTGGTCCCTCATTGGAGTCCACCTGTGTAGGTTCGGACCCGAGGAACCGAGGACCCCCGCAGTGAGCCAGCTGCTATAGAGTTTGTCAGAGCTAGCCAGAAGTGAGTGGAATAAACCTTAAGATTAAATTAATGAAATATGAATTTTGAGCATGACCATGCATCATGAATGCCATGTGATATTTTAGGTTGTTTGCATTAGATTCCACGAATATGTTGCATTGCATACTTGATGATGTTGTGGATGGGCATTGAATGATCCTTTAGTCCTTGATATGTTATGATGAGGCATGTTATGGTATGGTTGCCGGTTGTACCCATTCTACGTCCTGGCCAGAGTAAGAGAAAGACCAGGTTGTACCCATTCTACGTCCCTGGCATCTTGGAACGTTATGTTATGTTATAGTAAGAGGAAGTCCGGTTGTACCCATTCTACGTCCCGACATTTTGGAATGTAGAGGACTAGAGGTGACAATACCATCCTTATGTGATATGATTGTGATGTGTTGCATTTCATGTAAGCATGAAATTTTAATATATGTTTTCTCTATTCTGCTCACTGGGCTTTGTAGCTCACCCCTCTCCCCTAACCCAAGATGTGCAGTTACAGGGTAGACCAGGAGGTTAGCCAGAGTTTTGAAGGATGTTTATGTAATAGTTAGATTGTGGACATGACAATTGTACTACGATGTAATGTAAAAGATTATAGCATGTTATGTAAAGAGATATATTGAGGTTATAGTTGTGCTTGACCCTATGAGTAAAGTTATCCCTTTTGATACATGATCCAGAGATATGTTTATGATATTTATGATAGTCCAAGCTCGATGTATGATGAGATACCCCATTGGAGCATTGGATGAGGGCTCCAGTGGTGGTTTTATGTTTATGATTATGTAATGTACAGGTTGAGCTTGGATGATGTATGAGAATGTTTACAGATTCTTTTGAGTTTGTTTGATCATGTATGGGATTTACAGGTGTATAGGTTATATGTTAGGCTTGCTACGGGTCCCGGCGGCCTTACGCCGATCTGGATCCTAGCGCCGGTAGCGGTCCGGATTTCCGGGCTGTTACAGAGTGGTATCAGAGCAGCCTAGGTTCATATGGTCGGACCTAGAGTGTTGGGCTCATAGAGGTTATAGGAGGTCAAGCACAATAGGAAGGATCATGTCCACTAGGATAGGATGTAGAGTCCTGTCTTGTATGATGACGTGAAATGTCATGATTATATGCATGTGCATTGATGCTATGATATGTATGCTATGTTTGTGATACAGGTTCATGTGTTTTCACATGAACCATACGATGCTAATGTTTGTGCCATGTGTGCTGTCTTTCAGAAAACAGGATGAGAGGAACTCGTCGATCCGCAAGATTGACTGGAGTGCCACCTCAGGACGAGGGCACTGATGCCCGTCCTCCAGCATTGCCTAGGACAATGTCTAGTAGGTCTAGCAGAGAAAGAGCAGTGAGAGACCCTAGAAGGTCTTTGGATCTGGGTAGAAGCAGATCAGTAAGAGGAACAGTACAGGGCGGTATGTCAGAGGAGTTGGGGGATCAGATGGATGTGGATCAGAGGAGGGACAGCAGTCTTGGAGTGAGTATGTCGGAAGAGGGAGTGGGAGAGTCCCAAGGAGGCACTCAGGCCTCGGGATTTGTTCAGCCACCTTACTACCCACCCTTTTCTCATAGCCCCGGGTATTCGATGGGAGGTAAATCGGATTACCCCAGTTTTAACCCTTATCACTCTCAGATGCCATACCCACCATACTACCCACCATACTCACAGTACCCTATGTACCCACCTCTACCATATTACCCAGGTACAGCACACCCTACCCCGGGGGATGCTGCACCTTCTCCACCACCAGCAGCACTACTGTCCCAGAAACCCAAATACCTCAACCTAGCTCATCTGGAGGGGGCAAGGTTAAGATGACCGACTACATGAAGTTGGGTGTCCCGCAGTTTGAAACTGGTGATGACCCGTTTGTTTACCTTGAGAGAGTCAAGGTGATAACAGATGAGATAGGGGCGGATGACAGTAGAGCCATTCAGATGGCTGGGTTCACATTAAAATGTAAGAAGGCCCGTGAATGGTTTAAGAACTATGTGAAACCTAGGGTGGACAGTATGTCTTGGGAGGAGTTTGCCAACGAGTTTGCGGGATGGGCTTTCCCTGAAAGCTCCAGAGAGCTGAAGATGATTGAGTTCGAGCAGTTGAGACAAACTGATGATATGAGTGTAGATGAATATACTGACAGGTTTATGGAGTTGCTACCATTTGCTGGGCAGAGCTTGGACACAGACCAGAAGAAGTCAAGGAGGTATATCATGAAGCTCCATTCCAGGTATTCCTCCTTGATACAGTCAGCAGATAGAGAGAGTTTCCACGCCATAGTGGATATGGCCAGGAGGATGGAGGCTAGTGCTATCATCGAGGGAAAAGTCAAGCAGTCAGTGGCACAGCCTTCTGGGTTCAAGACCCCAAGTGGGGGAAAGATAGACCCCTCTTCTCTGAGTTCAAGCAGTAAGAAGTGGAGCAATACCACCAGGAAATCAAAGAAGAATAAGTTTTGGAGCAAGATTAAATCGGGTCTGGGATTAGGAAGTGGTTCGAGCTCTGGTGCAGATAACGCTGTTTGTACAAAGTGTGGTAGGCAACACTGGGGGGTGTGCCGGTTTGGGACAACAGCCTGCTACAGATGTGGGCAAGAGGGACATATGTCACGGGAGTGTCCTAAGACAGTTCATATGGCACAGCCTCGGCAGACAGCATCAGGTAGTGTGGCGCAGCCAGTAGCTCCAGCCGCTACACAGGCCAGTGGCAGAGGCAGAGGGAGAGGATCAGCCTCTTCTTCAGCAGGGTTCAGAGGTGAGGGTCCGTCAGCTCCAGCAAGGATCTTCACCATGACACAGCAGGAGGCTAACACATCCAACACCGTGGTGTCAGGTAATCTCGTCATTGGGTGTTCTGATGTGTATGCATTAATGGACCCGGGTGCATCTCATTCTTTATTGCTCCGAGAGCCGTTCAGAGGTTAGGGTTGATGGTCTCTGAGTTAGAGTGTCCCCTATGGGTCAGTGGACCCAAGTGTGACCCGTCAATTGCAGAGTCAGTCTGCCAGTGTAGTCCAGTTTTTGTAGAGGGAAGATGCTTGTCCGCCGACCTTGTGGTTCTAGATTTGACAGACTTTGACGTCATTCTAGGGATGGATTGGCTATCTACCCATGGTGCTACCTTGGACTGCAGGGACAAGGTAGTTAAGTTCAGATGTCAGGATGGGTCAGAGATTGTCTTCAGAGGAGACAAAAGGGGCACACCTAGAGGTCTGATATCAGCTCTTCAGGCTCATAGGTTGCTTAGGAGGGGATGTCAGGGTTTTCTAGCTCATGTCAGAGAGCTAGACAGTCAGGTTAGAGAGCCCGCCTCAGTGCCAGTGGTCAGAGAATTCTTAGATGTTTTCCCAGACGAACTGCCAGGTTTACCACCTGCTAGGGAGATAGAGTTCGAGATTGAATTGATGCCTGGAACTAGACCGATCTCTATCCTTCCCTACAGGATGGCCCCAGCTGAGTTGAAGGAATTGAAAGAACAGTTGCAAGAGTTGGTAGAAAAGGGCTTCATCCGACCGAGTACCTCACCTTGGGGCGCTCCAGTCTTGTTTGTGAGAAAGAAGGATGGATCCCTTAGACTTTGTATCGACTACAGGCAGTTGAACAAAGTCACTACCAAGAATAGGTACCCTTTGCCAAGGATCGACGATCTATTCGACCAGCTAGCCGGAGGAGGTTGTTTCTCCAAAATAGATCTGAGATCGGGGTACCATCAGCTAAGGATAAGGGAGGAAGACGTACCAAAGACAGCTTTCAGGACCAGATATGGGCATTTTGAGTTCCTTGTAATGCCGTTCGGGTTAACCAACGCCCCTGCAGCATTCATGGATCTCATGAACAGAGTGTTTAGCCAATACCTGGATCACTTTGTTTTTGTCTGAGGAGCATGCCCATCATCTGAGGTTGGTTCTGCAGACCTTGAGGGAACATGGCTTGTATGCCAAGTTCTCTAAGTGTGAGTTCTGGCTGAGGAGCATTTCATTCTTGGGTCATGTAGTGTCAGAAAATGGAATAGAGATGGACCCCAAGAAGACAGAAACTGTGGCTAACTGGCCTAGACCCACTTCAGTGACAGAAATCAGGAGTTTCTTGGGTTTGGCAGGTTACTACAGGAGGTTCGTTCAGGACTTCTCAAAGATTGCAGCTCCTCTGACCAGATTGACCAGGAAGAACCAGAGGTTTGTGTGGACCGACCAGTGTGAAGAGATCTTTGAGGAGCTCAAGAAGAGGTTGACTTCAGCACCAGTGTTAGCCCTGCCATCTAGTAATGAAGACTTCTTAGTGTTTTGTGATGCGTCCCGCGTGGGACTGGGTTGTGTGCTAATGCAGAATGAAAGGGTGATTGCTTATGCTTCTAGACAGCTGAAGAAGCATGAGTTGAATTACCCTACACATGACCTGGAGATGGCAGCAGTAATCTTTGCACTCAAGATGTGGAGGCACTACCTCTATGGGGTTAAATGTGAGATCTTCACGGATCATAAGAGCCTACAGTACATCCTGAGTCAAAGAGATTTGAACTTGAGACAGAGAAGGTGGGTAGAGCTGCTAAGTGACTATGATTGCAAGATTTAGTACCATCTGGGTAAGGAAAATGTTGTGGTAGACGCCTTAAACCGGAAATCACTTGGCAGCTTATCCCATATATCGACAGAGAGGAGGCCAGTGGTGAAGGAGTTTTACAAGCTCGTTGAGGAAGGTCTACAGTTGGAGTTGTCTGGTACAGGTGCTTTGGTAGCCCAGATGAGAGTGGCACCCGTGTTTCTGGAGCAGGTGGCTCAGAAACAGCATGAGGACCCAGAGTTAATGAAGATTGCCAGGACTGTTCAGTCAGGCAAAGATAGTGAGTTTAGATTCGACAGCAAGGGGATCCTCCGCTATGGGAGCAGATTGTGTGTACCAGATGACATAGGGCTAAAAGGAGACATTATGAGAGAGGCTCATAATGCAAGATACAGCGTTCACCCCGGAGCCACCAAGATGTATCAAGATTTGAAGAAAGTTTATTGGTGGCCAGCTATGAAGAAAGAAGTGGCACAGTTTGTGTCAGCCTGCGAAGTGTGTCAGAGGGTGAAGCTGGAACATCAGAAGCCGGCTGGAATGCTTAACCCGTTACCTATTCCAGAGTGGAAATGGGAGAATATAGCTATGGACTTCGTAGTGGGGTTACCGGCGACGTCCAACAGGTTGGACTCCATATGGGTGATTGTGGACAGACTCACCAAATCTGCTCACTTCATCCCTGTCAGGAGTGGCTATTCTGTGGACAAGTTGGCGCAGGTGTATGTTGATGAGATTGTCAGGCTGCATGGGGTTCCTATTTCAATAGTGTCTGATCGAGGGCCCCAGTTCACCTCCAGGTTTTGGCGGAGTCTGCAGAATGCCATGGGTACTAGGTTGGATTTTAGCACTGCTTTTCATCTACAGACAGACGGACAATCAAAAAGAACCATCCAAACAATAGAGGATATGCTCAGAATGTGTGTGCTGGATTTTGGAGGTTCTTGGAGGCAGCATCTACCCTTGGTAGAGTTTGCCTACAATAACAGCCATCATGCTAGCATCGGGATGGCTCCATATGAAGCTTTGTATGAGAGGAAGTGCAGATCACCCGTTTGCTGGGAAGAGGTTGGAGAAAAGGCCTTGGCAGGGCCTGAGCTAGTAGAGATCACCAGCAGGGTGGTACCCATAATTAGAGAAAGGATCAAGACTGCTGCAAGCAGACAGAAGAGTTATGCAGACATCCGCAGAAGACAAGTAGAGTTTCAGGAGGGGGATCTGGTATTGCTCAAGGTGTCTTCTATGAAAGGAGTGGTTCGCTTTGGGAAGAAAGGTAAACTAGCCCCATGATACATCAGACCCTTTGAAATCTTGCAAAAGATTGGAAATGTGTCGTACAAGCTGGATTTACCTGCTTCTATGGAAAGAATCCATCTGGTTTTCCATGTTTCCATGTTGAGGAAGTTTGTGTCAGATCCGGGCAAGGTTCTTAGTGAGCCTGATATGGAGATCTAAGAAGATCTCACTTACGTTGAGCAGCCGGAACGGATCATAGACACCCAGATCAGGAAGCTGAGAAACAAGGAAATCTCGATGGTGAAAGTCCTGTGGAACCACCACAATTTGGAAGATTGCACTTGGAAGACACGGGAGTCCATGCTCCAGCAGTACCCTTATCTCTTCTGAGGTTAGTTTTATGTGTGTTTTATATGTATGATATGTTGTATGCCTTGCTATGTGTTAGTTGGTGAACATTCGGGGACGAATGTTCTTAAGGGGGGGAGAATGTAATACCCGGCTAGACTCCGGTATCGGAAATTCCTACCGTCCGGTAGAATCTCGGATGTTGGAAGCCTCTAGTAGGGTAGAAACATGTTTTCATAAAATGTTTTAATGTATTTCATGATTTTAAGTAAAAAGGAAATGAGTTTTTGCATGAAAATAGCCTTGGAGGAAAACTCAGGTTCGGCCGCCGAACCTCAAGTTCGGCCGCCGAACATGCATGCCTTCGGGAGCGCTTTTAGGCCCCCGAAAGCATAAGTGAGGGAAGTCCAGGTTCGGCCGCCGAACCTTATGTTCGGCCGCCGAACATGGCATGCATGCGGAGGCACTTTCGGCTCCCGAACGTGGCCTGGCCAGCCACCTATAAAGGGGTCCCTTAGCCGAAAACGGGCGAGCTTTTCTCCCCATTTTCGGCCAAGGTGAGCTCTCTGCCATCCCTCACTGGTTTTGAGTTCTTTCCTTCAAATCTTTCTCGATTTTCATTAGTTTTACCCTTGTTTTGAAGATTTTGAGCATTTGAGCAAGTTTTGGAGCTTGGAGGTTCAAGGAACTCTCTCTCTCCCATTTTTGGAGCTAGGGTCGTTCACCTCTCGATCTTCAAGAGGTAAGGGTCGATCTTGAGCTTATGGCATGTTTTAAGTAAGTTTTGAGTAGATCTATGGGGTAGAATGCATGTTTAGCTTATGGTTAGGTTTATGGGTTCATGTTATGTTTTTGGACAATGAGGATGTTTGATGTGTTGTAGATGGGGTTTAAGATAGTTTGAAGCCCCTAGGAACTTGTATGCTTGAGTATGTATGTTGTAGATTAGGAGAAATGCATGTTTGGTTGGTTTTGGGAGGCAAATGTGCATGAGGAACCAAGTTTCTGCCCTTTGGCAGAAACCAGGTTCGGCAGCCGAAGGACTTTCGGCCGCCGAACCTGCCTGGGAGGCAAGCCTTTCGGTTGCCGAAGCCTGCCTCCGAAAGAGGACTTTCGTCTCTGGAGCGCAGTTTCGGCCGCCGAAAGTGCCGCCGAACATGCATGAGTTTCGTCTCTGTCTGGGAGTTTCGGCCGCCGAAGGTGCCGCCGAACCTGCCTGACTTTCGGCTCTGGAGGGACTTTCGGCCGCCGAACCTGCCGCCGAAAGTGCCCTGTCCAGCCCTCCTTTGCATGTTTTTCTATGATTGTTTCATGATGTTCTAGGGGGTTTTTGGGGAGTAGTTTAGAGTTATGTTTGTGTATGTTTGGTCCCTCATTTGAGTCCACCTGTGTAGGTTCAGACCCGAGGAACCGAGGATCCCAGCAGTGAGTCAGTTGCCCCAGTGTCTGGTCAGAGCTATCCAGAGGTGAGTGGAATAACCTATTACGTTTTTAAAGCAAATAAATGGACATTTTAGCATGATTCACGCATCATTAATGCCATGAGATATACTAGGTTGTTGCACTAGAATTCACGAATATGTTGCATTGCATACTCTACTGTTGTTGTTGTGGATGAATGTTGGATGATCCATAGCCCTCGATCTATAATGTGACGATGTGATATGTACGGTACGGAATGTAAGACCAGTGGGACCCATTCTACGTTCGCTGGCACTATGTAAGAGAAAGACTAGGACCCATTCTACGTTCTGGCACAGTTGGACTATGTAGAGGACTATTGGTGACAACTTCATCCTTGATGTGATTAGCTGTGATGTGATGCATTCCATGTTATCATATGTTTTGAATGTTTTATTATTCTGCTCACTGGGCTCTAGTAGCTCACCCCTCTCCCAAATTCCCCAGGTTTGCAGGTACAGGGTAGACCAGGAGGTCCGCAAGAGTAATGAAGTCATGTGTACGTAATAGATAGAGTGTGGACATGATAAATTGTAAAATGATGTAAAGTTATGAATAGTAATATATGTAAGGATATTGAGGATTAGAGATTGTGCTTGACCCAATGTGTAAGGTATCCCTTTTTATACATGATCTTAGATGTTTTGTGATGTTTATGTAAACCAACTCAACATATGTTGTATCGCCCATTGGGGCATTGATGAGATCCCACAGAGGGGTCATGGTTATGATTATGATTATGTTCAGTGCATGTACAGGTTGAGATTGGTGTATGATAGAATGTATGAAAGAAAAGTTTTAATTTTTATGAATGTTGTTGATCATGTATGGGATTAAACAGGTTTACAGGTTGCATGTCAGGCTTGCTACGGGTCCCGGCGGCCTTAAGCCGACCTGGATCCTAGCGCCGGTAGCTGTCCGATTTTCGGGTCGTTACAGGTAGGGCATATGAGAAGGGTAAGGATTAAAGCTGGGGTAATCCGATGTGCCTCCCATCGAATACCCGGGATTCTGAGAAAAGGGTGGGTACTGGGGTGGCTGAACAAATCTCGAGGCCTGAGTGCCTCCTTGGGACTCTCCTATACCCTCCTCCGACATACTCACTCCAAGACTGCCATCCCTCCTCTGATTCACATCCATATCATCCCCCACATTCTTTGACATTCCTCCTTGAACTGTTCCCCTTACTGACCTGCTTCTGTTCATATCCAAAGACCTTCTAGGGTCTCTCACTGCTCTTTCCCTGTTAGACCTGCTAGACATTGCCCTTGGCAATGCAGGGGGACGGGCACTCATGCCCTCATCCTGCGGTGGTACTTCAGTCAATCGTGCAGATCGATGAGTTCCTCTCATTTTGCTTACTGGAAAACAGCACACATCACATAAACATTAGAATCAAATGGTTCATGTGTAAACACATGAACCCGCATCACATACATCACATACATAGCATATCATTAATGCACATGCATATAATCATGGCATTTCACATCATCAATCAAGACAGGACTCTACATCCTATCCTAGTGGACATGATCTTCCTATTGTGCTTGACCTTCTACAACATCTTTGAACCCGACATTCTCTATAGGTTCGATCATATGAACCTAGGGCTCTGATACCAATCTGTAACGACCCGGAATCCGGACCGTTACCAGCGCTAGGATCCAGATCGACATAAGGCCGCCGGGACCCGTAGCAAGCCTGACATACATTCTGTAAACCTATTTAATCCCATACATGATCAACATAAACATAAAAATTTTGAACTTTTCTCATTCATTTACCAAACTCAACCTGTGCATGCACAACTAATGATCATAATCATCAACCCCACATTGGAGTCCTCATCAATGCTCCAATGGGGTAACATAATATCATAAAAGTTTGGTTAAACTTAAACATCATAAACATTTCATTAAAAGATCATGTAACCAAAAAGGGATTAACAACATACTAGGGTCAAGCACAATTCTAAACCTCAATACTCATCATTACATTACATAAATGTTTAATACTTTACAATATATCATGTCCACATTTACTCTTCTTGACCTCCTGGCCTATCCCGAACCTGCATACCTGGGGGATTAGGGAAATGGGGTGAGCTACTAGAGCCCAATGAGCAGAATAATAAAACATTTGAATCATACGCTATAATGGAATGCATCACATCACAACCAAATCACATTAAGGATGAACTTGTCGCCAATAGCCCTCTACATTTCCATTAGTGTCAGAACGTAGAATGAGTCCTGGTCTTTCTCTTACATAACATATCATAACATTCCAAGGTGCCAGGGACGTAGAATGGGTCTTCCTGGACTTCCATACCGTATCATCATCATATCATATCATTCTATATGAGGGCTAAAGGATCATTCAACATTCATCCACATCAACAACAAATTATGCAATGCAACATATTCGTGAATTCTAATGCAACATATTCGTGAATTCTAATGCAACAACCTAATATATACATATAACATGGTATTCATGATGCGTGAATCATGCTAAAACTTTCATTAAGTTAAAACGTAAAGGTTTATTCTACTCACCTCTGGCTGACTCTAAAGCTGCTAGCTCACTGCTGGGGTCCTCGGGTCTGAACTTACACAGGTGGACTCAAATGAGGGACCAAACACTCAAGAACATGACTCTAAAATACTCCCCAAAAACCCCCTAAAACACCTTAAAACAATCATAGAAAACATGCAAAGGAAAGCTGAACAAGGCACTTTCGGCGGCAGGTTCGGCGGCCGAAAGTCCCTCCAGAGCCAAAAGTCATGCACCTTCGGCGGCACTTTCGACGGCCGAAGGTTCCCTCCAGAGACGAAACTCATGCATGTTCGGCGGCACCTTCGGCGGCCGAAACTCCCTTCCAGAGCTGAAAGTCCACTTTCGGGGGCAGGGTTCGGCAGCCAAAAGTTGGCCTCCACAGGCAGGTTCGGCGGCCGAAAGTGCCTTCGACTGCCGAACCTGAGTTCTTCCAAAGGGAAGAACTCAGCCTCTTTCATGCACAAATGCCTCCCAATCCATTCCATCATGCATTTACCTATTCTACAATAAGCAACTCAAGCCAACAAGCATAAAGGGGTCTCAAACTAACCTAAACCCCAACCAAAGTACATCAAACATGCATAAACAACCCACATTGCTCAAAAACTCAACATAAACCCATAAACTCAAAAATAACCTAACATGCATTTCTACCCCATAGATCTTCATAAAACTTGTTTAAAACATACAAGGAAGGTTGGATCTAAGCTTACCTCTTGAAGATCGAGAGGAAAGACGATCCTAGCTTGGAGATGGGGAGAAATCACCTCTTTGGTCTCCAAGCTTCAAAACTTGCTCTTTAGCTCAAATATCTTCAAACCAAGTGAAAACTCATAAGAAAATCATGAAGATTCGAAGGAAGAAGCTCAAAATCGATGAGGGACGGCGGAGAACTTACTTTGGCCGAAAACGAGGAGAAAAGCTCACCCGTTCGGACATGGGGACCCCTTTATAGGCGGCTGGCCAGGCCACTTTCGGGGGCCTAACGTGCCTCTGCATGCATGCCATGTTCGGCGGCCAAACATAAGGTTCGGCGGCCGAATCTGGACTTCCCTCACTTATGCCTTCGGGGCCTAAAGCACTCCAGAAGCGTATGCATGTTCGGCGGCCGAACCTGGGTCTTCCTCCAAGGTTATTTTCATACAAAACTCATTTCCTTTCTTGCTTAAAACTATAAAATACATTAAAACATTTTATGAAAACATGATTTTACCCTTCTAGAGGTTTCCGACATCTGAGATTCCACCGGACGGTAGGAATTCTGATACCGGAGTCTAGCCGGGTATTACAACAACCTTATACCGACTAGAAACTGTATACATTGCTTTCATTTATAAGACCGAACCCATTTATCTTGCTTTGAGTTTAAAGATAATGGAATTTTTTAAATTAAAATAGCATCCCTATTATTAAAAAAAATCAGCAATGACTCCTACATCCCACCTACCACAACCCGAAACTATCAAAGAGGACATAGTTAAATCCTCAAGTCCATTCACAACTAGCAATATAATCCATGGATTACTAGTATTAGGAAGCCAAGGATGATTCCAAACTGAAGTTGTCAAGCCATTATTAACTTGATGACGACAATCCTAAACCAAAATATAGTGGACACCTAAAATACTTCTCCATAAATAAGATGGATTACGAGATAGATTAGCCTCCCAAAAAGTGAAATCTGGAAAATACCTTTCCTTTAACACAATGGCAGCAAGTGAAGATGGATTATCAAAAAGTCTCCATCCTTGCTTTGCAAGAAGTGCAAGGTTAAATTCATGTATTTTCCTATACCCCAACCCTCCTTGCTCCTTAGAATAACATAAACGGGTCCAGCTCCACCATCTAATGCCCCTATGTTGATTCTGACTAACCCAATAAAAGGAATTCATCATATTCTCTATTTTATGACAAACATCTAGTGGCAATAAAAATAGAGACATAAGATAATTTGGTACCGTTTGAGCAATCATCTGAATAAGAACATCCTTACTAGCCTTGGAGAGCAACTTTGTCTTCCATCCATCCAATCGTTTTGCTACTTTGTCAATGACAAAGCGGAAAACCTTATTTCTATTTCTCCCAATAACAGTAGGCATACCCAAATACACCTCATGGGACTCAACTTCCGAAACACCCAACACCTGGCAAATAGAATGCCAATGTTGCTGAATCAACATTAGTACTAAAACACACATCAGATTTCATTAAGTTAATACTCCGCCCTGATGTTGTCTCATAAATGGTTAAAACAGTCTTTAATCTAGTTGCTTCATCAACATTAGCACGTAGAAAGATCAAACTATCATCTGCAAATAGTAAATGTGAGACTTTTAAACCAGACTTTGCCACCTTAATACCATGTAGCAGACCTTGATACTCATATTTGGAAAGGAAAGCCATCAAACCCTGTGCTCATACAATGAATAGATATGGTGATAAAGGATCACCCTAGCGAAGACTACAAGAAGGGACAATTGGACCAAATTCTTCACTACCCCGGGCTATACAGTATGTTACTGAAGAAACCACAAACATAATCTTAGAAACCCAGATATCCACAAAACCCAATTTTAACAACATAACTTCTAAGAAAGCCCACTCAATCTGATCGTATGCTTTAGAGATATCCGTCTTTAGAGACAAAAAAACTCGATCGTCCTTGTTTCTTCCTATTTAATACATGAAAACACTCATGTGCAACAATAATACGGTGAGGGATAAAAGCACTCTAATTCTCCATAATAACATTCGGCAAAATAAGCTTCAGTCTATTTGACATCATGTTACATACAATACGATCGAGAACATTACATAGTGATATAGGACATAAATCAGAGACAAACTCAGGAGTTTTCTTTTTTGGAATCAAAACAATGTTTGTCCGATTACCCTCTAGTAATGGACCCCCCAAATTCAAACAATTCAAGCAAGCATCAATTAAATCATTACAAATAAGATCCCAATGGGTTTGGAAAAAACCTGGATTAAAACCATGTAGCCCTGATGATTTCTATGGATGCATAGAAACAAAGCAAGGCGAACTTCCTCAGCTGTGTATGGTGCGAGAAGGAGTTCATTATGATGTTCAGTAACAATTCGATCAACACAAGAAATCACTAGCATCACATCTCCTCCATGAGCAGTAAACAGGTTCTTATAATACTCGACAATGACCTATGGTAAACCATCAGACCAATCAACCCACGTACCAACTTCATTCTTTAAAGGAGTAAATAGATTCTTCTTTTTTCGATGATTAGCCATAACATGAAAGTATTTTGTATTGGCATCTCCATGGGCTAACCATCGTTGCTTTGCTCTCTAACTCCAATAGACTTCCTGCTGTAATAGCAATTGAGCATAATGTTCTTCAAGCTCCTTTAAATCTGGATAATTTGAATTCCAGCAATTCCGACGTAAAAAAGCTAAACGTCATCTACAGTCTACCAGTCTATCTTTAAAATTTTTATGAAAGGAAGAGGCCCATTGTTGAAATTTCTTACCACAATCCTCCGTATGTCCAGCGATTGGAACTGGCATTGCAACCGCCCAGCTTTCCTTCACAACTTGCTTGCAATCAGGTTTACAACTCCATGCATTCTCATATCAAAAGCGCTTGACTGCATAACGAGTCATAGTATTAGATAGTGAAAGAAATAAAGGAGAGGGATCAGACCTAGTTGCTTCCATCACATATAATACTTGCTGAGAAAACATCTGTGACCATGCCATACTACCCACTGCCCTATCCAGCCTTTCACGAGTAATTTCGCCTTTCCGCCTATTTGTCCAAGTAAATTTAACATGAATATAACCGAGATTAAATAAACCACAAAATTGAAGAGCATTTTGAAAATCATTTAATAACCATTGTGGTTGAGAATTGCAGCTTTCCTTTATTTATGGGTTATTCTATGGCACAATTTTGTCATAGTTTTAAATTTCTTTTATGGGTTAATCTATATTTGACTTTAT
Organism: Manihot esculenta; assembly: GCF_001659605.2. Classification (NCBI taxonomy): domain Eukaryota; kingdom Viridiplantae; phylum Streptophyta; class Magnoliopsida; order Malpighiales; family Euphorbiaceae; genus Manihot; species Manihot esculenta. The sequence continues at coordinate 18,875,775 of NC_035163.2, read as the reverse complement.
TTCAATTTAATTCAGATAAGACAATCGAGCTATTGAAAAGGGGAAAAAAGAAATTTCCTTCAATTTGTTTATTTTTATTAAATTATGTATGTCATATTCATTTATGAATATTGAAAAAATAATAAGAATTTATTATATCCTAAACAATTTAATTTAAAATAAAACAAATAATGAAATCCAAAGAAAAATTAATATTCTAAAATGCTGTAAACTTATTATTCGAAAATTAGAATATTCTTATTCCTTTATTAATAATAAACAATTTAATTTAAAATAAAACAAATAATGAAATCCAAGGAAAAATTAATATTCTAAAATGCTGTAAACTTATTATTCGAAAATTAGAATATTCTTATTCCTTTATTACAAATTAAAAAGAAAGAAATTGCAATTTAAAAATTCTTAGAATATATATATTTAATCTCAAAAGAAAAAGACATTTGCGTTTGCCGGGAGTCGAACCCGGGTCTATTGCTTGGAAGGCAATTATCCTAACCGTTGGACTACAAACGCATCATGACTTTCGGCCTTTTCTTATTAAAATTTTGTAGGTTTTTAGCTTGTGCCTGAAGATATTGGGCAAAACGGCTGTTTTAATCCTTAAAATATTTATTAATAGTAAGATAAATTTTTAATTTTTTTAAGTTTAAATAGGTTTTTCAACTATTAAAATAAGTTAAATAATTTTTTTTAAATAGATCAAATATACCTTAAAATTATACATATACCCTTTAAAAATTACATAGCACAAATAAGTTTTTTATTTATTAAAATAAATAAAAAGCTATTATTTTTATTTAAATGTGAATTATAAAATGTTAAAGTAACACAATTTGCATTCACATATTTAACATGGTATATGGTAGTCTGGTGATAAGTATATTTGAATAAATTTAAGAGATTTTAAATTTTATTCCCTCAATCTCTAATTTTTAATTAAAAAAAACACAATTTATTAATTGCATTACTAATGTTATAAAAATACTTTAATTTCATAAAATACACTTAAATTTTTATTATTATAAAACTTTGTTACCTATTGTAGGTTTTCAAGTTAAAAAACATATATATATAATTTTTTTATTTTCTCCAATAATTTTTGTTTAAAATTTTTTTTCTCTTTTAAAAAATATATATTAATAGTTTTAACACCAAAAATTTTTAAATTTTAAATTTTAAATTAAAATATTATTTATTAAATATATTATTAATTTTAAAGAATTATTATTATTATTATTATTATTATTATTATTATTATTATTATTATTATTATTATTATTATTATTATAAATGAGAGATTTATTCAGCTTGGCCATTTAGTTGTTATCTAATTAACTCTTAATATTTTCCAACATATTTTAATCTATAAAAGCATTTTTAACCATTTTAATCAGTATCATTTAATAAAGTATACAAATAAAAGAAATGAAAAAAAAATAGGGCATTGAATTATTTTATTTTTTATTATTTATTACATTATTTTATTTTTATTTGTTTTGTTTTAAATATTCATATTAAATAAATATTAAGACTAAATAGAATATTTAAATTATTTTTAATAATAGTAGCTTATAATAATTATAATGTTAAAATAATAATAATAATAATTTTAAAAAATAAAATTTAAATTTAAATTAATAATATTTATACAAATATTTAAAAATTTATGAATTACTACAATTTAGTTAATCGTTTGAATATTCATTTATTACTTAATTTCATGAAAAATAAATAAATAAGCAGAGTAAAAAATTAAAAGTTTATATTTAATAACAAAAATTATAAAAATTAATTTTTTTTATAATGTTGTTAGTTTAAATATATTAACATTATTTAATATATTTTAAACGTTTTTATATTTATTTTATCACTTTTAAATATAATATAAAATTATATAATAAAAATATTAAAATGTTTATATTTTTATTATAATGATCATAATATATATATTATAATTTAATTCTATAATAAGGTAGCAAATTTGTAATATTATAGTATTATATATAAAAAATTTTAATTATATAATTAACTTAATCAATTTCTAATTTATTACTTGTATATATATAAATCAATTTATAACTATAAGATTTATAAAAATATACATAAAAATGGAGAATAATAATAATATTTCCACCCACCCCTAAAAAAACAACTAATAAAAATATAATATTACAATTAACGTATGAGATATATATAAAATAAAATATTAGTTTTAATTTTATGTGGTGATATATAATTTTTTTTTATTAAAATATTTTCGATAATGAAAACTATTTTTTAAATATATTATTTTTGAAGGTGTTATCTGTTTATTCTGAAAAATTCACTTTTTTTAGCAATATAATTATCCCATTTTAGGATGGAATTGATCTAATCGATTTAATCTATATATTATAAATATTGGAATTGATAAATTTTATCATATTTTATAATTAATTTTAAATTAAAATTTCACATAAATTTATTTATTATTTTTTAATCTATCAAAATAAAAATAATTTATAATAAATGTAAATATAATTATTTTAGATAATCTTATTATTTGTTGCTCCTTCCATTTTTATTATAGTTTTATTCAGTTAGAACCACATATTTTTTTTAGATTTTAAATTATAACTAAAATTATTCTGAAAATTTATAAAAAAATTAAGAATTTGAAATTTATATAAACTCTAGATTAATTAAATTAATAAATTTTAAATTAAATTAATTTGCATGTTTTGAAAAATTTTAAATTTATCTATCTAATAAAATTATATTTTTTTATTAATTTTAATCCACATATAATTTTAACTAAAATTGTTTGTTAAAATAATTTCATCAGTAAAATCATAAGAATGTTTAAGTAAAATTATATAATAATTATTTTAAGAATTTTATTTAATTTTTAAGCATTTAGATAATATTAAAATTAAAATAACTTTTAAATTAAAATAATATCCGAATAGTTTTTAGAATTAAGACAATCTTTTTTTTAATATTATTTTAAACTCATCAATAAAATTAAAACAATCTCACCAATAAATCTCGAAGGATATTTAACTAAATTTGGAGTACTCCTCGCTCTTAATATAACACAACAATCGCTCAAAATAGGTCGTAAGCTGACACTTGAAAATAGAGTCACGTGTCAAGAGTTTGATAAGATGATATCTGGTTCCATTCACGAAAAAAAAAATCTTAACTAAACAGCGAGACTTCATGAGAAGTTACTGTTAAAGAATGCAATCTAGCATATCCTCATCACATTTATAATCACGGGATATCGTATCCACTAATCGATACTAATCGGATGTTCCAGGAGATGTGATAATCAATTTCATCTTCTTACAGTATAAAAACTAATGAACACAGAGATCAAAGTACACTCTTCTAACACTACTACCCTTGAATTCAGAGCATTTCATTACACTTGCCATTTTCTTCAATTTACTGACTTGAGCATCGGAGTGACTGCCGTAGGCGACAACCACTTTACACTCTTTTTCTTGCAAATTGACCAAGTGTAGCACAGCCTCGTTTCAACCACATCTTTTGGTTCCGTTGCCGAAAAATTCCAATAGATTTTCTCTGTTCAAGTGGAGTAGAAACTGGTCTTTCATTCATTTTCCTCTTAATTTCCTTTTATATTATCTAAAATGACTGACAATTCACGAGTTGCTGCTAAGGCCACTGCTAATAAAGGTATAATCATTTCTTCTACTCTTGGTAGTGGACAAAGTACCCCATCAATACCAACAAAGTTGATTTGAGCAATCTAAATGAGTAGATGCTTCAAAGCATAAAAAAAGCTATAGAACACTCTCAAGCAGTATAAAGCTCAGGTGAAGGCCTCATTCATGGCTCCCAAAATAAAGGAGAAGGCTTCCATCGACACTCCAAGGACTTGGATTGAGGTAATCCAAACACAATCCAAGGGAAAGGCCAAGCTGGATAAGAGGAGTCGTCGAATGAGGCTCCAAAGGAAGTCGACCGGAAGTTGATACGGGTCCATACAAAGGTACCAGAAGGAGCAGAAGGAGGATTATGTGCTGGATAATGCCTCGCCCTTGTCAGAAGAGATCTTGGCAGAGACATTTCCTGCCAAGTTTAAACTTTCAAATTTGGATAAATACAATGGAACAACAGATCCCAAAAGTCACTTGGTGACCTTTTAGGACGACAATGCAACTTCAAGTTGTCAACAATTTTGTATTGTACCGAGTGTTTCCGTCAACACTCATAGGTTTGGCTCAGAAATGACACTAACATTTGAGCTCAGGTTCAATTCAGAACTTTATTCAATTTGCTATATTATTTAAATCCAGATTTATTACTTGTATATCTCCTAAAAAGCTCTACTCTGACTTGCGAAAGATCCACCAAGGAGAGGGCGAGTCTTTAAGAAGTTTTATCTCACGGTTTAATGTATAAGCAATATAAGTGGAGGAATTAAATTATGAGATAACATGTGAAGCGTTAAAGAAAGAAACATGCAACATCAAGTTCATGGATTCCCTAATCAAGAACTCGACCGCTATATACCAACAGTTGAAGGACAAAGTCTAGAAGTACATCAGGCTGAATGATGAAGTCCAAGCGTTGAGAGAGGAAAAGGAAAAGTCAAAAGCAAAATCAAAAGTCAGAGAGGCGAGGATATGAGGAGACAAGAAAAAGGCCACAAGCCAGATTTTTGCCAGACCCATAATCTAGTTGTTAATTCAGCTAAATAAGACATTTTATATTAGACCACGAGACTGGTATCCGCCATGCCCATAATCCATCCGGATGTTAATCCCACTAAATAAGGCATTTTATGCCCAGCCACGCAACCGGGTGTTAGTCCCCTTCACAAAAAGTCTCTTAAGGCATTTCATATCAAGGCCACAAGGTGAATATTTGCTAGACTACACAATCGAGTGTTAATCCTGTTTTACAAAAATATTTCTAAGGCATTTTGTACTCAGACCACAAGGCGGGTATTCGCCAGGCCACGCAACCGAGTGTTAGTCTCGCTTCACAAAAAGTCTCTTAAGGTATTTCATGCCCAAACCACAAGGTGAGCCACCGTCACCAGGCCACATGTCCAGTTAATAGTCTCATTTTATAATTTGTCTAAGACATTTCATATCCAGGCCACAAGGCGGGTATTCGCCAAGCTACATGTTCAGGTATTAGTCCTGTTCTTTTAATTTCTCAAGTTATTTATTTTATGGCCACTAGTTAGACCAATGACCGGATGTTAAGTTCAATTAACAAGTCTGTTTTAGCCATTTTTTGGTAAAGAAAATTATTACCAAGTTCTTTTTTTATCAGATGCTAACCCCTTAGCAATTTTGTAGAAATTATTATTTGGCTATGGTCGAACGAGGGTTATGATTGAGTACCGATCATACAAATACTTTGTAAAAATAATGACAAAATGTAATGAAAAGTTCTTTCATTCATTAAAAAGGAGTATTAAAGGGTAGGAAGGACATCATCAGTCACTTTCTCCCGAGCTTCTATTATAAGTTCATCTATTGTTATTACAACAGAGGCCAGGACAGGAGGATCGTCTTCGAATATTCTCCCCTTGTCCTGCCCATCCTTCTTCTTATCCTCCTCATTCGGAAATATATCGGCAATTAGGCGTGAGCAGTATTCGGTTCAAACTGAAAAAATCGACCGAACCGAACCGATTTAAAAATTTAGTTCGATTTTTTATACATTTCAGTTCGGTTCGATTTTTAATTTCAGAAATTTCGGTTATTTCGGTTCGGTTCGGTTTTGATCAGAAAAAAACCGAAAAAACCGAACCGAACCGATTAGTAATAATAATATATTTTTTCAATAATATAGAGAAATTAAATCATATTAAGATTAAAATATTTTAATTAAATTTTAAAATATTAAAAATAAAGTGTAAAAAATAAAAAACTTATTAAAAATCGAAACCGATCAAACCGAACCGAATCAAACTGAATCAGACCAGTTCAGTTCGATTCAGTTTCTGACCAAAATCGGTTCGGTTAGGTTTTCATAAACACTAAAATTTCAGTTTTCGGTTTATTCGATTCAGTTCGGTTTTGAACTGAACTGACCGAATGCTCACCCCTATCGGCAATGCAAGAGAAGTCCTCTATAGGAAAATGTTTGGCGAGTTTTTTCTTCACAGAGTCCTGCCCCTTGTACAATTATCTCTCTGCCCCAGGCCACAGTTTCCTCAAGCTCAGCCTCCATTTCAGCCATCCTAGATGTCGCGGTTCGGTCCTTCTCTGCTTGAGACTGCAGCTCTTGAACTTGGCATTTGAGAGTAGCCACTTGATCCTTAGCACTCCTTCCCCGATTCTCAAAGGCAAGCTTGGAGGTGTTAGCCTTATCTAGGTTTGCCTGAAGCTTGTCTACTGACTTTAGAGTCTCCCTCTCCGTGCCTTTCACTTTGTCAACCCGAGCCTTCAGCCTCGAGCACTCCTCTTGTAGGAGATTTTTTGTCTGTTTCTTGCGCTTCGAACTCTCACCTTAGAGCCTTGTCTCACTCATTGGCCATGTATGCATAGAGGACAATCTCCATGGCAGAGTGTATGATATTATCGAAGAGGTCATCCGTCTCGACTTCGTTCAGGCGATGATGGTCCTCATAGCCAAGAAGGCCTTAAAGAATTCTTGGCTATGAGGACTAATAGGTAGGATTCCTCAAGAAGAGAGGTTTTTCGAGTCAGTGCCAGCGCCAGATGTTAGATGCTATGAGGTTAAGAGGACTTGACCCCAATATTTTCTAGTGTGGGCTCAACAGTAGTGAAGGTTCCTTTTATAGAAGACTTGGGCTGAATAGGGGCCGGTTATTCTATTGCTGGAGAGGGCGGAGGAGGATGAAGCATTATAAATAAATATACTTGTGTGCAATTGCATAGAGACAAAGGAAGAAGAAGAAAAGAAATAAAACACATTATAACTTGCACATCAAAATAAATTAAATTAAAGTATGCGTCTAAAGAAGAATTCTAACTTAAATTTACTTATTTAAATTTTAATAAAAAAATGAACCAAAAGTTTAGAAAAAGTATAGAATTAGATATAATTAGTTTAATTTATAACTGGAGATTAATTACTCTAATCTCTTAAGTTATAATAAGTTAATTACAATGCAATCATAAAAAAATGGAAATAAAATATTTATTCGTAGAAAATAATTTATATAAGTTAAAATATTTTTTATAAAAATATTTTTTTTATTTTTTAATAGTGATTTTAAAAATAAAAAATATTAATAAAATTATGTAAATAACATCTTTCAATTAGAGAAAATGACTTTTACTTTTAAAAAAAAATATTTTTTTATAAAATAAAATTAATTTTTTTATTAAAAATTATTTTATATTGAATGATTTCTTTTAATAACTCAAACATCAAAAAATGAGAAAAAAAAAATTTTTTCAACAAATAAATATACGCTAATCCATATATTATATTGATTAGTGATTTTGGGCATGTTCTTTCAGCAAATACGCTTGCTCACAGTAAAATTTATTTTGCCAACTGTCAAAAATTGTATGGTTGGACAATATTCCACCAATTCTATTATTTGTAGCTTTGTTGAATGAACAATAAGCAAATTGTTTCATTGTTATGTGATTTTCTTTTTACATTGTTCAAGTGCTTACAAATCGTTTTTTCATTTTAATTTTTATAATTAAAAATTCAATTTGAAATCTTTGGAATTGAAAAAATAAAATTAAGTTAAACAGAAAAAATTGCGTTTGCCGGGAGTCGAACCCGGGTCTATTGCTTGGAAGGCAATTATCCTAACCGTTGGACTACAAACGCGTTGCACGGCGAATGAGGATTTTTATGAATTTGTTTAAGAGCTTGTATTCTTTTTGAAAATAAAAAATCTGCAGCATGCGTTACGGTTCCTTTGCATAGAACTGAAGTGGAGACATGGCAATGGAATCGGTTTCTTTAAGCCGTTGTATGTTTGCAGTAAATCGTAATCTCCTCCATAAAAGAAGAAAGCACCCACCTTTCACAACTCCTATTAGGAGAAGTAGCAGCTTTCTTATTTCTCGCTTCCCTGTTATCAAGAATTACAAACAGTATAATTTCCAAGGTATCGCTTTCTTTCTTGATGCTTCTTGACGTTAATGGGTTCTTGGGTTTTTTCTTTAATAGCTTTCCTATTTCTTGAATTTAGAGCTTTTACTATTCATAGGATGAGTTTCAGTTAATCTAGTACAATTATGTCAAGTTATTGAGAGTTGCTCTAATGGATACTCATTTTCGGAATGGATGTTTACCTGCTGCAGTTTTCAACGGTATACAAGGCATAGTTTTCAAACAAATTTTGTTCTCTGATTATGGTGCCTGTCAAATCTAAAGCCTTCAACAAGCCTGCCTATTAGTATTGCTGAATTTAGATTTCATTTTCTTTAAGATGTTTTGGCATTTGCTTTGGACACAAATACTACAACATCATTTATCAAAAATAGAATCAGATTGTATAGAATAATTAATCTGAGAAATTTTGAATAATTTACATTTGAATGGTAGGTCTCGCACTTAAATTATGAGCAATTGAGAATTGGTAAATATATTTCATCAGATCTTAGATACCTGTCATTTGCATACACAAATAACCTTGGTTTATTGCCTCATCTCATGTTTTCTTTCCATGCCTTGTAAGTGGTGATTTCCCTGACTCCCGTATGTGTAGGATATAATAGAAACTTCTTTCAAAGTATGTTCTGTGTTGGATCTTATCCACAAATGGAAGAAAGCATAACTTGTCTCAAGAGATAACAGGAGTTGTCCCATATATTGTCTTTGGATCCAAAAGTGATGTCAATTCATATGCAATGAATTTATTACAATCAAATAAGCTTTCCTTTCCAAGTATTATTCAACAGCATAGTTAGAAAAACAAAAGGGCATTGTTAACTGAAAAGTTCTGCTTTGTTTATGGCGTTTATTTAAATTGTTCAGTGCAGTGGCACTAATACCATATGTGCAGCTTATGCATTAATTTACATTGGGCTAACATGCTACCGTTCCTTATGATTTCTCAATTCTGCCATTGACACATAGTTCATAAATAGCAATGGTTCTATTTCAGATTTTCAGGACTATGCAAAACCTTCACGCCTTTTAGAAGCCGCAGAACCAAAAGTTTGCACAGAAACCTTACAAGGGAAGGATTTTACATCTTTTAGTGTTGTTAGATCTGAGTCTTTATTCAAGGTGAAGCTACAGACTAGTAATGCATATGGCTCAAGTATGAGTGATCCGAACGCTGGAATACTTTTATGCTTGATAGACACAAATGGTGACTCTATATTGCAGAGATTTCCTGTGATTATAAAATCAGATTCTGCAGAACCCATGGATAATGAGTGCAGCATACTGCATTTCCAACAAGGTTCGGTTGATGAATTCACTTTCAAAGGACCGAAATTAGAGAGAATTGAAGCTCTTTGGATCAGCATTGAATCAGGTTCGTCTCTTGTAGATGTAGGTTGTTCTGATAGCCTATAGGCATAGCAGTTATATATTATGCACCAGAATTGTGGAGGATATTAGTTTGGGAGCTCATTCACATATGCCTGAAAGGCATCAGAAATATGCTGATGCATTCCCAATAATTAAGTAAAATGCACCAATCATGACTAAATCTTTCTCAATTAAACTCCAGAACACACTGACTAAAACTTTTTTTTCACTTAAATCTCCACAATGTACTAGTTAAATTGATAAAGCTTTTGGAGATGTTGTAGGATATGTTTGACTTGATCCTTGTAACAATTGGTTTCCCTTTCCTCTGTGTTTTGAATTTCTAAGTCAGGTCAGTGGAGATTAGACGATGTTAGCCTGATGGTCATTAGTGCTTGTGAACCTTCATTGGAGCAAGGTGATGGGAAAAATATTCAGTTTACTGGTTTCTATTATGAATTTGAAGTAGATGATGTCTTGCTCGGAGACAGCAGTGACATATCTGTGATAGAACTAAGGCCTAGCTCTATTTCAGAATTATCTGGGATTGACCTATTCAACTTGTTGAGTGAAAGGCCTTCAAATTCAGCATCAGTGTCAGGTGGCAGGATTTCTAATGAAGAAACTATGAGAGAGTATTCAGATTTGAAGTTATCTTTGCTATCATATGATGCTGCTCTAATTTTTGGTGGTTCAGTAATAGCAAATTTCTCAATTGGAGGGAATGAAGCTTTTGCATTCTTCCTTGGTGGAACTGTAGGCTTCTTATATTTGTTATTGTTGCAAAGATCTGTTGATGGAATACCTGCTTCGCCTCCAGTTTCAACGAGCATGGGTGTGATTGATAAGGTATTTAGATGGTTTAAGGGGCCAGTCTCAGGCTTAGGCTTGGCATTGGCACTAGGATTCACCTTTCTGGCAGTGAAGTATAGTTCTGGAGATCTTCCCATGGCGTTGACCCCAAAGGAACTTTTGCTAGGAATGATGGGGTTTCTTGCTTGTAAAGTTGCAGTGGTTTTAGCAGCATTTAAGCCAATGTCCATGGAGTTGAAGGACAATGAATAATACTCAGTAATTTTATTTTATTTTTATTTTTATTTTTTTGTTTCTTCTTCTGTAGAGAAATGGAAGATTTACAGTATAGAAAACAACAGGAAACATTCTAAATATATGTATATATTTATAAGAAACACTGTGAAAAACATAGTAGAAGTGTTTGTTTGATGAAGATAAATAAAGCTGAAGTTTTTCTTTTTCAATTGTATTCAACTCGAACTAAAATTCTTCTCATTTTTCCATTCTCTCTATTTTCTTGGATCCCAAACGGTAAAATTACAATATGGTTCTTTGAGTTTTGTTTAACTAATAAAATAATTTTTTTTTAAAAATATTTTATTTCAACAATATTTTTTTTTTTATCAATCTCACTATTTTCCTTTACTTTCGCTTATATATATATATATATATATATATATATATATATATATATAAAATAATGAAAATTTAAAGTGATATATATAATGAAAATTTAAAGTGATAGAAAAAAATTATAGTTAAAGCATTTGATGTTTTGTTTTATCTGATATTAGTGAGATTAATATTGTTTTCCATATTGGAATAGTATGTATCTAAGTTTAATATAAATATTTAATGAAACATTTTTTATGTATAACATTTATATTTTATATATTTTATTTTATTATACTATGAATTCATTAATAATAAATAAAAAAATTAATAAATATTATTTGATCGAGACGAATTTAATTGTACTCACAAATTTAATTTGGTAGTAAATGTATTTGAATAAATATGAGAGATATTAGCTTTTACTATCTCAATTTCTAATTTTTATTAAAAAAAAAGACAAATTTAATTTTTGAATAAATGTGTTAGTTTAGCTATGAAATCTCTTGCTCTTGATATTTTGAATAGGCATTGTAGCATGCAGAGTATTTATGAGAATTATTATATTTGAATTCATTCTAAAACTGATTAAAATTTATGTTAAATTAGTCAAAGTTATTCTAAACTTAATTACTATTATTTGAAAAATAGTTGAATTCATTTAGTATTATAATTTTTAATCGAAAAATTTAAATGAAGTATTTTTTAAAAAGAATTAATTTATACTTTAAAATGGTAATAATTGTATAAATTATTATGTAATATGTATAAAAGTTATTAATTAATTATTTATAAATACTCAATCCATTACCGTCCTTTTCTAAGATGTATAGTATTTATCTAATGGAAATTGATTAATTTCAATTTAAATATAAAATTAATTATAATTTTAGTTAATATGTCATTTAATCATTGGCCGAGTATGTAGTTGATGCGTGTAAAAATTACTCGCTCTCTGAAAATATTCCAAAAACTACCTTTTGTAAGGTTTCTAAACCAAATTAGTAAAATGACATCAATATAATCCATTCATTAGGGTTTATGATTGGTTATTAGGATGGAAATTTGTATCTTTTTCTTGTTACGTTAAGCAATCAAACTCCATTGATAACAACTTGCAGTGTTGAAGCCAAAGGACAAAACCCTAAAATTAGAACCAAAGGATTTGATAGGATGAGGTATCAAATGGGATCAAGAATTGCATAAGAAGACATAGCTTTCAACAATGCTATCTTTTGGCTTTGTATAGGGTTTTTAATAGGACAATTTCAGCATCTTTGTAAAACCCAATATTCTCTAACTCATTTTGTGGGAATATATGTCATTTGATAGTTCATAAATTATTAATTAATTAATAATTTTCGATGTTAACGTATTAATAATTAATTACAAAAATCCACAGCTCAGTATTTCAAATCCAACCGTAGGATCCACTTGATTCTATATATCTTTCTTTTTTTTTTAAAATTACACTTTAATTATTTTTAATTTTGCATTTTTACACTTTAAAAACCAAAATAATTACATTTCAAGATTTTAACTTTTACCCTGTTAGCTATTTGAGAATTAAATAGTTACCAATGTTAAATATGTTAATATAATTGATATTATCACAACTTTTTAACGTGATACTCTTGACGTTATTTTTAAATATGTTGACCTATGTTCAATTTGTATATTAAATTAATAGTAGAATAATAAATAATTAAAAAATTTAAAATTTAATAAATTTAAATTAGATACAAGTGAGGTCTAAGGTTCTACTCCCCAACCCCCTATTTCAAAAAAAAAAAAAAAAATTAGATACAAGTAAATTTTAAATAATATTCATTTATTACTAGTTACAATTTAACTCAGTTTACCTTTTACATTATATAAATATATTTTTTTTTAAATTAAAGTTTGTTTTTGTCTGATTCATCATACAAGCACGGTGCTTGTCCAGCAGGGACAATGCAACTATGCAAGAAACAAACAGATAGAACAAAACTTAGCAGCTTTCTTCACATAATTGAAAGATTCTCAGTAATAGAGATCTCAGAGCTACACAAGTAATTTCATATTTCCGACAAGGGTCACATCGTTTTGCTATTAAATCCTTGGCCCTAAGACAATAACTTAAGAGAGAGAGCTTGTATGTATTTTGGGGGGAATCCTGAAGGTTCCTTCTGATCTTGTCAATCCTGGAAAGAACTCGTTGAAAGATTGCCAAATGTGTTCAATGTTTTCTCTTCCAGCTGCTAAGCCTTGCTGCATAAAATCAAACAATGTTAGTAAATTCTTGCATCCACCAAGATTCATAGTTACAAGAGCTAGAGCTCAAGTGATTACAGCTCCAAACAAATCAGCAACCATCACTAGTACTACTGCTTCTCCTCACTTACTAAAACAAGCCATTCCTCATTCTGATCTTCATATCCTCGATATCGTTGAGAGACAATCTCAGGCTTCTACTAGCTTAGCACATCAAGATGCGTGCAGAAAGCCAGAGTTCCATCCTTTGTTTCTTGAAGAAGCTTTTGAGAGATGCAGAAATATTTGTGCTGAATACGCCAAGACCTTCTATCTAGGTTTAAGCTTTTTTCCAACCCAGTTATAATCTGCGGAATGTCCAGAAAAAATTCTGTGATTAAAATGTTGATGTTATTGTTCTGTCTTGTTTCAGGAACTTTGCTAATGACAGAGGAGCGACAGAAAGCCATATGGGCAATTTATGGTAAGTGATTATTGATGTATTTGTAGATTCAAGAACTGGGTTAGTGTCTGATTTTGCAAGAAACTTAAATGATGTGATTGCTTCAACTTCTTTTATTCATCAACTAGTTAGCCATTACAACATGTTTTCAGGTCTGTTAAACGTTAAAATTTTCAGCAAAGAAACTGAAACGATTTTCTTCTGCAGTCTGGTGCAGGAGAACAGATGAACTAGTGGATGGCCCTAATGCTGTCCACATGAGCTCTGCTGTTCTTGACAGGTGGGAAGAGAGACTTGAAGACATCTTTGATGGACGACCATATGACATGCTTGATGCTGCTCTTACAGACACCGTTTTCAAGTTCCCTCTAGACATTAAGGTATGGTCCAAGTACTGCAAAAAAGTAAACGGTCGATAACTTTTTCCATGATTTGGACGGTAAAGAATAACCATTTCCATGGGTGAAGTATCGTTCTTTTCAATCTAACACAGCTTTTTTCATTGTACATCATAGCCTTTCAGAGACATGATCGAAGGTATGCGAATGGATACGAGGAAATGTCGATACGAGAATTTTCAACAGCTCTATCTTTATTGTTACTACGTTGCTGGAACTGTCGGTCTGATGACAGTTCCAGTAATGGGAATAGCACCAGAATCTTGTGTTCCTGCTCAAAATATCTACAACTCAGCACTTTACCTGGGCATTGGAAATCAGCTGACCAACATCCTCAGAGATGTAGGAGAGGAGTAAGTTCTTTTTCACTTCACTTATCACATATATAATTTCCTTGTAACAGACAAGCTTATTGTTTTTGTGGTGCAGTGCTTTGAGGGGAAGAATATATCTTCCACAAGATGAGCTTGCAGAGTTCGGACTATGTGATAAGGATGTAATTGCAAGAAAAGTGAGTGATAGGTGGAGAGAGTTCATGAAGGAGCAGATTACAAGAGCAAGATACTACTTCAATCTTGCTGAGGAGGGAGCCTCTCACCTCGACAAGGATAGCCGTTGGCCGGTATATGCTTTTTTTCGAGTTATTGAAAATAAAATACAAGAAATTTTAATAGAAATTTATTAACACTTGTAATGTAAAAAATAAGAAATTTTTAAGTAAATTGTAGTGCAGAAGCTGAGGGTGAGGATTTGTGAATTGCAGGTGTGGTCATGTTTAATGTTGTACAGAAAAATATTAGATGCAATTGAGGAAAATGATTATGACAACCTGACAAAGAGAGCTTATGTCGGAAGGACTAAGAAGCTGCTCACCTTGCCCATAGCTTACACCAAAGCTCAAGCGCCACCTAGCTTCATCCTCCAATAACATCTCCTGGTGGAGAATTTAATAATATGTGTATTTATATTATCTTTTGAGACTTGTAGCCAATTATATTGTAATTAATTGCATAGACATATTTATCATTTTGTGTGAATTAAATCCATGGATTTTGTTTAATTTTTGCATATAATTTCTTCTTCTTTTCATATTTTTTTTTAAAAAAATTTTCAAAGATAATATTCGTTAGGATTGAATAAAGATCCGTTCTTTGTTGTATTTGAATCCTGGAATAAGGATGTTCATTATTAAATATTAATAATAATGAAGCACTAGATGCATAAATCAAAAGACACAAAGAGCTTTCCATTAATGTCTATATAATTTTATCACAAAATCGTTATATGCATAATATTTTTATTAGTTATTAATCTTGAGAAAATTTATATGGAATCCATTGTTATAAATCACTATAACATTTTAGGATTATGCACTAATTTTATAATGGTTATAAAATTATTATTTTAATATTATTAAAATAATAATTTTTCATTATATATAATAATATATTTTAATAAATAATTTATTTTATATTTCATAAAACTATAATTTTAATCACATCTTTTATTCGTTATAAAAAAATAAATAAATCATTATTTAAGAGTGTAAACAAATTCGATAAAAATTCGATTGATCTCGATTCATTTTTTAGGCTTGTTAAGTTCGATTTAATTTTGAAACTCGTTATCTAAATTGAGTCGAATTTAAAATCAATAATATTTTACTCATTAAAACTTACAAATTAGCTCGTTTTTAAATTTATAAACGAGCTCCCAAATATATGATCGTCAACTAGCTTATTAAGCAAACACACAAGCTTATTGATTAAATAAGTTCGGAAACCGGCTAGTAAATAAGCTAATTAAGTATATTTACACGTTACTTTATATTTTGTATTTACTGTTTTATATTAAAAATAAATTTATTATTTAATATGCTAAAATTATTCATTATATAATTATAATATTAATTTATTTTTTATTATAAAATTAAAGCTAAATTGTAAATAATTATATTCTATAAATATATATTGATATAGTAATTATATTATAAATTATCCTTACGAAAATCAACATTAAACTATTAAAATAAAAAAATTATAGATTTATATAAATAATCAAAACTATGTGGTTTGAACTAAATTATATAGCTTAGTCGATGAGTTTCTAATATACTATTTGTAATTAAGTTGTTTAAATAACAATGATTAATTAGGTAATTAGGTAGAGAGTGTTTATTATATTAATTATAAAAAGAATTATATTAAAAATATAAATATATAAAATATAAAAGTTATTTTTTGTGTTATTTTTTTAAGTTACATAGATAATTGAGTAAACACTCACAGATTTAGTCTGATAATAAGTGTATCTGAATTAATCTGATCTCAGGTTCTATTCCCTCGATCCCCAATTTTTAATTCAAAAAAAATAGATAGTTTGAGTAAAGAATTCAAAAAAAAATAGATAGTTCTAAAAATTAAATCATATAGCTTGTTTTCAAACTTTATTAGTTTAATATTAAATTTTGTATGTTATTTATATTATATATTTGAGTTTATATTATTTTGTTATGAATTATATTTATATAATTTTTTTTAATGCAGTTACTTTTTTTTTAATGTTATTTATATTAATTAATATTGATTAATAACTAATTAAAGTATATTAAAAATAATTTATAATTATTAATTTAAATTTAAGCTTGATATCGAGTTGAGTTTTTTAATTTCAAACTCGAGTTCGAGCTCTATTAATGAATTTTTTAATTGAACTTATTGAATCGAACTTATATTAAACTCATTATCATAAATGAATTTTTCACGAGTTGAACTCGAGGCATGCACTAGAATTTGAGTCAAGCTCAACTTTCAAAATTTTTTTAATAAATAAGTTTGACTTTTATAAAATTTGATTTAGTTCTATTTGATTATATTATTAGTGAAGGCAAATACAATTATTTTCAAATTATTTTTATTGACTTATAAATATAATTTAAATATATAAAATAATAATTTATAATCGTTAATTTATACTCAATTTTATAGTAATAAATGGTTAAAATATGACCTGTGTTTCTATATATGTAATAATTTTTTTTTAAAATACATTAAAATGTATTTGAAGTTTTAAAAAATTTATTAATTAATTTATCTATTAATTTTGGTCATTCAATAATTTACTATTTAAATATTTAAAAAATTTAATTTTCAATTTTTTAAAAAATTTACTAATTAATTTTTTTATATTAAAAATATTTTAAATTTTTTTATAATATTTAACGTCTAAAAATAACAAAAATGTTAATAAATAGATTTTTTAAAATATTAAAAATATTTTAATATATTTTTTAAAATTAATAAATTAATTAATAAATTAATTAATAAATTTTCTTATAAATTAAATATTAATTTTTTTAAAAATTTATTCATAGGGAAAAAGGAGATAGATACCATTTCCCATTTAGATAGGTACGAATAGCCACAGAATTATAAAGCAAAGAGGGCGATCCTCTAGAAGTAATACTTCTCTCTACAAAATAGAGAGGGGGAGAATTATTTCTTTCACACATTAATTATATATATATAAGGATTATTTTTAATAATTATTTATTACCTTAAAAACTGAAATAAATAAGGTATATTTTTATTTAAGAGTTTCAGTCTAATCCAACCCAAATTAATTCCATATTTTATCTTGGCATAGCATAATTGCTCGTAATATATAATTAAAACTTACCTATGCATTATTGAATTTCTCACATAGATAATTATAGAATTTTTCAAAATATGAAACTGTACTTCAAATTAAGGATGATAAGAAATTAATTACTCGATACTTTAAATTAAAGTTAAATTAATTAGAAAAATAAATAAATTGATTCAATTATAATTTATTCTACACAGTCTTACTGGGAAAATAAAATAATAAGATAATTTTTCTTAGTTGCTTTGAGCTTCATTAACCGCAACTCTCCAATTTTGTAACTTATTCAATGAAAATTGATCACCGCTGGATTTCTCCATCCCCTTATAAGGCCGGGCTTATAGTAGCAGCCCACAATCAGGAGGCTCCTAAGCCCCCGAATAAGTCAGACCCAACCCGTTCATCCTCCGGATCGGACTCCTATTTAAGTCACTCACTTAGACCGGCCCAGCCCATTTATCAGTCTTAAAGCCAGCCCTTTCCTAGGTTCTGGTCCTTTTCCCTCAAACTCGGTCACCAGAAGAAAAGACTGCGGGTCCAGTCATTTCGCAGCCCTGTCCACGCACGCGCCGAAGGGAATTAAATGCTTGCCTGACACAGGGAGGGGCACGGGGTCACCCCTACGTATGGACCTACACCAGGGGGTAGGTGGTCCTATAGCGGAGAGGCCATCTCGCGTGAAGGGGAAGAAAGAGGATAAAAGGGAGGAGATACTCTCCTCTAGGGCTAAGTTTTTTCTAAGTTCACAAAACCCTTGTAAAATCCTATTTTCTGGATCTCAGATTATCATTTGGCGCCGTTTGTGGAAACGAAGGAGATCTTTTCATTGCCGGAGTTCCACTTTCACAATACCCACTGAGATCCACGATGGCTAACCACAACGAAAACAACCTTGTCAACACCCCTAATGACCTGAGCTTCGCTCAGAAGGGACAACAATTCTCTTTTTCCAGTCCCACAATCCCAAACAACCAAACGACAATTCCCTTCAACCCCTCGCCAAGCTTGGCAGGGAACGTGCCTGGAGCTGCTCTATCCAACCAGGACCTTCAAACCATGGCCCTCCAACTATAAAATACCGCTCACTGGTTGGGGTAGATGATGCAACAAAGGTGCCTTAACACCCCGGTGAATGTGTTGCCAGTGGTAGAAGAACCCAGAACCAATGAACCTCGCCAACCTACCCTCAATCCTCCTCAAACAACCAGCCGAGAAATAGGAGAGAGAAGTAGGAGAGCCGGTGGAGAAGTAGAGCTAGAAACAAGGGTTCACGGAAGGAGGGTAAGGGAGTTGATTGAGAATGACGAAGCCGACAGTTATTCTGTCGAAACAACCAAGTGGACGAGAAGCGAAGCAGAGGAAGAGGAGTACTGCCGGGAGAAGAAACCCAGGCAGGAGGAGGAGAGTGTAGACCAAAAGCTACAAAAGATGAGAGAGCAGCTCTTGGCCGAGTTGGGAACGAAGGATCAGAATCAAACTCTCTTGCCCACCTCTTCACCCTTCTCGAAGTGGGTGCAGCAGGAGATCGTCCCCAAAAAGTTTATGATGCCTCCCATGGCAGCATATGACGGGGTTGGCAACCCGAGGGAGCATGTTCTTAACTACAAAACTTTTATGGAATTGCAGACTATGTCGGATGCCTTGATGTACAAGGTATTCCCTACAACTCTGACAGGACCAGCGCGGGCGTGGTTCAACAGCCTGGAGGCGGGGAGCATCAGGAGTTTCGGGGATCTGGCCAATGCCTTCATCAGCCGGTTCATAGCCGGAGTGCCAGCAAAGAGAAAGACCAGTTACTTGGAGACGGTCAAGCAGAGGAAGGATGAATCGCTGAGGGAGTACGTGGCCCATTTTAACACAGAGGCCCTACAGATCCCTGAGCTGGATGAGAGTCGAGCGGTGGAGGCCATGCAGAAAGGGACGACCTCGCTCGAGTTCTTTGGCTCGTTGAGCAGGAAACCCCCGACCTCGCTGGCAGAGCTCATGAAGAGGGCGGAGAAATACATAAGGCAGGATGATGCCTTAATGACGAGCAGGTTTGCCAAAGGGACAGAGGACAGAGGAAAAGCCCCTGAAGAAAAAAGGTCGGAGAGGCAGGAGAAGAAACAAAGCAGAAGGCCTGAAACCTACAGACAGCCCTGGGAGCGAAGGGACCAAAGACCCCACCCTCCAAGGGTCCCAGAACAGAAATCGCTCCCTCCGTGGATTCCAGAGAGCCTGACCCCGCTCAACGCCTCCAGAGCCGAGGTGCTCATGGCAGTACAGGACAAGGAATTCCTTCAATGGCCCAGACCTATGAAAGCTGAAGCAAACCAGCGAGATCCTGACAAATATTGTCAGTATCATCGTACACACGGCCATGACACCAACAACTGCTACCAGCTGATTGCAGAAATTGAGAGGCTGATAAAAAAGGGACACCTCAGAAACTTCGTGAAGAACCTGGAGGGACAGAGGCCTCAGCCTAACCTGGCAGCCCAAGCACCGAGGAGAGCGGGAGCCGGACCGGTGAATGATGGGTCCAGTGGGACCATCAACATGATTGTTGGAGGCACAGGAGGTTGAATGAGCCGAAGGGGGAAGAAGAGGAGTCGAGAGGGAGAAAGCAGCAGTGCCGAGGTCATACAGATCGTCGAGCACTCTTCAGTGGCCATCACATTCTCTTCGGAGGATGCTCAGGGTGTTCAGATGCCCTATGACGATGCTCTTGTCATTGAAGCCGTCATTCACAACTACCAGGTTAATAAGATCTTAGTGGATGATGGGAGCAAGGTGAACCTGTTGCCCTACCGGGTTTTCCAGCAGATGGGAATCCCCAAGGAGCAGTTAGTCCGGGATTAGGCACCAGTCAAGGGGATCGGAGGAGTACCAGTGCCCATGGAGGGGAAGGTAAAGCTGGCTCTCACTTTAGGCGAAGCGCCAAGAACTCGCACTCATTATGCGGTGTTCTTAGTGGTAAAACTCCCACTGAGCTACAACGCGATATTGGGAAGACCTGCACTGTTTGATTTCGAAGCCGTATCTAGTATCAGATATCTGGCGATGCAATTTCCAACAGAGGCAGGAGTGGGAGTAGTTCGGGAAAGCCAGGAAGAAGCAAGAGCGGTGTACTTAGCCACAGTAGCAGAACCGAGCTCGGCAGGAGAGAAGTTAGACTCAGAAGTGCTGGAGGTCAGGGATGAAAAGAAAGAGGCCAGGACAGAATCGGTGGGGGAGCTGGAGACTTTTCCTTTATCAGAAGCAGAGACAGATAAAGTCTTCAGTCTCAACGCCGGCCTCACCGAAGAGCAGAAAACCGAGGTCATGGCCCTGATCCGAGGTCATGCGTCAAGCTTCGCCTGGAAGCCTGTTGACATGCCCGGGATTGACCCTGCAGTGATGACGCACAAGCTGAATGTCCTTCCAGAAGCCAGACCGGTGAAGCAGAAGAAGAGGGTAGTAGGAAGGGAGAAGCAACAGGCCACCAGGGAGGAGGTCCGAAAGTTAGAAGAGGCTGGATTCATCAGGGAGGTTATGTACCCACAGTGGCTAGCAAATCCTGTATTAGTCAAAAAAGCCAATGGAAAATATAGGATGTGTATAGACTTCACTGATCTTAATCAAGCATGCCCTAAAGATTGTTAACCCCCTCCCCGACATTAATAAAATGTTCGACTCTACGGCCGTATTTGATTATATGTCTTCTTTGGATGCTATGTCTGATTATCACCAAATCCCAATGGACAGGTCGGCTGAAGAAAAGACCTTGTTCATAACAGAAGATGGGACTTATTGTTATAAGGCCATGCCCTTCGGGCTGAAGAATGCCGGGGCAACATACCAGAGACTGATGAACAAAATCTTCAAAAATCAGATCAGCAGAAACGTAGAAGTATACGTAGATGATATGGTGGTGAAAAGCCCTACTTTCCAGCAACACCTAGTAGACCTAAGGGAGGTATTTGAAGTGCTAGAACAGTATAGGATGAAGTTAAACCTAGCAAAATGCGCTTTCTTCATCAGGGGAGGAAAGTTTCTGGGTTACATGGTGAGCGGGAAAGGCATCGAGCCCAATCCGGAGAAATTCGAAGCTATCTTGAACATGCTCGAGCCAACCTGCGTGAGAGATGTCCAGAGACTTACTGGAAGAGTAGTGGCGCTCAATCGATTCATGTCGAGGTCGGCAGAAAAATGCTTGCCGTTCTTTAAAAAGCTGAGAAAAGTGCCAAACTTCGAATGGACCGAGGATTGTTGAGAGGCCTTCAAAGAACTCAAAAACTATCTTAGCTCGCCCCACGTACTCAGTAGCCCCCTGGAAGGAGAAGAACTTCTGATATACTTGGTGGCCTCTGAGCAAGCAGTCAGTGCAGTGTTGGTAATGGTAGATGAGGGAGAGCATAAGCCTATCTTTTATGTCAGCAGGGTGCTTAAAGATGCCGAGATCAGATATTTGAACATCGAGAAGATGGCATACGCTCTGTTGCTAGCAGTCCAGAAGTTCAGGGTCTATCTAGAAAGCCACCAGGCAGTAGTGATGACAGACCAGCCTCTGAAGAAGATTTTGCACAGACCGGAAACCTCAGGTCGGATGCTGGCTTGGTCTATTGAAATTAGTCCTTATTGTCTGGAGTACCGACCTCGGACAACCATAAAGTCTCAAGCCCTGGCTGACTTCATAACAGAATGCTCATTCAATGAAGAACAGAAGGAAAGGGGTGAGTCGCCTTCGGGAAAACCAGAAAATGAGAGAGAAGGGCAGTCCTCTAAAGAATTTAATTGTAATACCCGGCTAGACTCCAGTATCGGAATTCCTACCGTCCGGTGGAATCCCGGATGTCAGAAGCCTCTAGTAGGGTAGAAACATGTTTTCATAAGATGTTTTAATGTTTTTCATGGTTTTAAGTGAAAAGGAAATGAGTTTTGAATGAAAATAGCTTTGGAGGAAAACCCAGGTTCGGCCGCCGAACCTCAAGTTCGGCCGCCGAACATGCAGGCATTTCGGGTGTGCCTTAGGCCCCCGAAGGCATAAGTGAGGGAAGTCCAGGTTCGGCTGCCGAACCTCAAGTTCGGCCGCCGAACATGGCATGCATGCGGAGGCACGTTCGGCCCCCGAACGTGGCCTGGCCAGCCACTATAAAAGGGTCCCTTAGCCGAAAACGGGCGAGCTTTTTCCCCATTTTCGGCCAAGGTGAGCTCTCCGCCGTCCCTCACCAATCTTTGATGTTTTTCCTCTAGATCTTTCAAGATTTTCATTTGTTTTAACTTTGTTTTGAAGATTTGAGCTTTTGAGCAAAGTTTTGGAGCTTGGAGGTTCAAGAACCCAATCTCTCCCACCTCCGAGTTTTAGGTCGTCTCTCTCTCGATCTTCAAGAGGTAAGAGCCGATCTTAAGCTCATTGTATGTTTTAAGTAAGTTTTAAGTAGATCTATGGGTTAGAATGCATGTTTAGGTTATCGTTATGTTTATGGGTATAAATGTATGTCCATGAACAATGTGGCTTGTAAATGTATGTTTGATATGTTGTAGTTGGGGTTTAAGGTAGTTTGAGACCCCTAGGAACTTGTATGCATGTTTTGGTTGAGCTAAATGCATGATGGTATGAGTTTGGAGGCAATTGTGCATGTTTGAACCAAGTTTCTGCCCTTTGGGAGAAACCAGGTTCGGCAGCCGAAAGGACTTTCGGCCGCCGAACCCTCTTGTGGAAGCAGCCTTCGGCTGCCGAAGCTTTCCCTCGAAAGGAGACTTTCGTCTCTGTCTGGGAGTTTCGGCCGCCGAAAGTGCCGCCGAACATGCATGAGTTTCGTCTCTGTCTGGGAGTTTCGGCCGCCGAAGGTGCCGCCGAACCTGCCTGACTTTCGACTCTGGAGGGACTTTCGGCCGCCGAACCTGCCGCCGAAAGTGCCCTGTCCAGCCTTTGCATGTTTTTGCATGGATGTTTTGAGGTGTTTTAGAGGGTTTTTGGGGGATGTTTTCAGAGTCATGTTGTAGTATGTTGGTCCCTCATTTGAGTCCACCTGTGTAGGTTCGGACCCGAGGAACCGAGGACCTCAGCAGTGAGTCAGCTGTTTCAGTCAGTGTCAGAGCTAGCCAGAGGTGAGTGGAATGACCCTTATGCTTTTAAATAAATAAATAAATCAGTTTTGAGCATGTTCATGCATCACGGATGCCATGTGATATTTTAGGTTGTTTGCATTAGAAATCACGAATATGTTGCATTGCATAAAATGTTGTTGATGCGAATGAATGTTGAATGATCCACTGGCCCTCATATGTTATGATATGATGATATGATATGGAAGTCCAGGTGTGGCCTGCACTACGCCCCTGGCACTATGTAAGAGAAAGACCGGACGTGGCCTGCACTACGCCCCCAGCACCATGGATTATGTACGTTATGTTATGTATAAGAGAAAGACCAGGTGTGGCCTGCACTACGCCCCTGGCATGATTGGAATATGTAGAGGGCTAAATGGTGACAAGTTCATCCTTGATATGATTAGTTGTGATGTGATGCATTTCATGATAGCATGTGTTTTAAATGTTTTATTATTCTGCTCACTGGGCTCTAGTAGCTCACCCCTCTCCCAAACTCCCCAGGTTTTGCAGGTACAGGGTAGACTAGGAGGTCAGCAAGAGTATTGAAGTCATTTGTATGTAATAGATAGAATGTGGACATGATGAAATTGTAAAGTTATGAATAGTTATGTAATGAAATGATATTGAGGATTAGAGGTTGTGCTTGACCTATGTGTAATGTATCCCTTTTAATGCATGATCCTAGATCTTTTATGATGCTTATGTAAACCAACTCAACACATGTTGTATTTTCCCATTAGGGCATTGCTGAGATCCCACAGAGGGATCATGTTTTATGTTTATGTTCAGTGCATGCACAGGTTGAGTTTGGTGTATGATTGTAAAGAAAAGTTTTATTTTTTATGTATGTTCTTGATCATGTATGGGATTACACAGGTTTACAGGTTGCATGTCAGGCTTGCTACGGGTCCCGGCGGCCTTAAGCCGACCTGGATCCTAGCACCGGTAGCGGTCCGATTTTCGGGTCGTTACAGAATGGTATCAGAGCCCTAGGTTCATATGATCGGACCTAGAGTGTCGGGCTCATAGATGTTATAGAAGGTCAAGCACAATAGGAAGATCATGTCCACTAGGATAGGATATGGAGTCCTGTCTTGCATGATGATGTGAAATGCCATGATTATATGCATGTGCATTAATGATATGCTATGATGTGTGATGCGGGTTCATGTGTGCCCACATGAACCATATGATGCTAATGTTTATGTGATGTGTACTGTTTTTCAGAAAACAGGATGAGAGGAACTCGTCGATCTGCACGATTGACTGGAGTGCCACCTGAGGATGAGGGCATGAGCGCCCGTCCTCCTGCATTGCCTAGGGCAATGTCTAGTAGGTCTAGCAGAGAAAGAGTAGTAAGAGACCCTAGAAGGTCTTTGGATCTGGGTAGAAGCAGATCAGTCAGAGGAACAGTTCAGGGAGGAGCGTCAGAGGACATGGGGGATGATATGGATGTAGAGCAGAGGAGGGATGGCAGTCTGGGAGTTAACATGTCAGAAGAAGGAATGGGAGAATCCCAAGGAGGCACTCAGGCCTCGGGATTCGTTCAGCCACCTTACTACCCACCCTTCTCACAAAACCCTGAGTATTCGATGGGAGGCACATCGGACTACCACAGCTTTAGCCCTTATCCCACACAGATGTCATACCCACCTTATTATCCACCATATTCACAATACCCAATGTATCCACCCCCACCTTACTATCCAAATCCAGCAAACCCTACCCCAGGGGATGTTGCACCAGCTCCTCCTCCAGCAGAACCAGCAGCCCCAGTTGCTCAACCTTCTAGACCTAGCTCAGCCAGTGGGAGCAAGGTCAAGATGACAGACTACATGAAGTTGGGTGCTCCTCAGTATGAAAAGGGGGATGACCCGTTTGTGTATCTTGAGAGGGTCAAGGTGATCACAGATGAGATTGGGGCTGATGATAGTAGAGCCATTCAGATGGCTGGGTTCACACTTAAGTGCAAGAAGGCACGAGAGTGGTTCAAGAATTATGTGAACCCGAAAGTGGATAGCATGTCTTGGGAGGAATTTGCAAACGAGTTTGCAGGATGGGCTTTCCCAGATAGTTCAAGGGAGCTGAAGATGATAGAGTTTGAGCAGTTGAGGCAGACTGATGAGATGGGTGTAAAGGAGTTCATAGACAGATTTTTGGAGTTGTTGCCATTTGCAGGGCAAAACCTTGACTCAGATCAGAAAAGGTCAAGGAGGTATATCATGAAACTCCACTCCAGATATTCCTCCTTGATCCAGTCAGCAGATAGGGAGAGCTTCCATGCCATTGTGGACATGGCCCGGAAAATGGAGGCCAGTGCCATCGTTCAGGGGACAGTTAAACAGTCAGTGGCACAGCCTTCTGGTTCTAAGACCCCAGGCTCTTCTTCAATGAGTGCAGCAGCTTCAGGTAGCAAGAAGTGGGATAGAGGTCCCAGGAAGTCTAAGAAGAACAAGTTCTGGAACAAGGTTAAGTCCAGTCTGGGACTAGGGAGTGGCTCGAGCTCTGGTGCAGATAATGCAGTTTGTGCAAGGTGTGGTAAGCCACACAGGGGAGTATGTCGGTTTGGGACGACAGCCTGTTACAGATGTGGTCAGGAGGGGCATATGTCTCGAGAATGTCCAAGAGCAGCCCCGATGGCACAGTCCCAGCAGACAGCCTCAGGCAGTGTAGCGCAGCCAGCAGCTCCAGCCATGACTCAGGCCAGTGGCAGAGGCAGAGGGAGAGGGGCAGCCTCTTCTTCAGCGGGTTTCAGAGGTGAAGGTCCATCAGCTCCAGCACGGATCTTCACAATGACATAGCAGGAGGCAGATGCATCTAACACCGTGGTGGCAGGTAACTTAGTCATTAGTTGTTCAGATGTGTATGCCTTGATGGACCCGGGCGCATCTCACTCTTTTATTGCACCGAGAGCCGTCCAGAGTGTAATACCCGGCTAGATTCCGGCATCGGAATCCCTACCTTCCGGCGGAATCTCCGTTGGAATATGGAATTTTGATGATGCCAGAGTCTTCTAGAGGGGTAAAATGTGATTTCTAAAATGATTTTTACTGATTTCATGGTTTTAAATGAAAAAGATTTGAGTTTTAAAAAGGAAAAGATCAAGGAGGTTTTTGCCAGGTTCGGCCGCCGAAAGTAAAGTTCGGCCGCCGAACATGAATTGGTTTTGGGAGCGCTTTTGGCCTCCGAAAGCTATGTTTGAACAAACCAGGTTCGGCCGCCGAACCTCAAGTTCGGCCGCCGAACATGGGGGTGTTTTGCATGCAATGTTAGGCCGCCGAAGGAGGTTTGGCTGGCCACCTATAAAAGCCCCTCAGACCGAAAATGGGCGAGATTTCTCCCCATTCTCGAGCTCAGGTGTGTTCATGTCCTCCTTTGGTCATTTTCATGTTTTCTCTTCATCTCCTTCATATTTTTATGAGTTCCATGGTTGTTTTGAAGAGTTTTCAAGCTTAGATCAAAGTTTTGGGAGCTTGGAGACCCAAGGAGTAGTTTCCTCCCATCTCCAAGTTAGAGCTCGCACAAACCCTCGATCTTCAAGAGGTAAGTGTGGATCTATGCTTTCCTTTACGTTCCATGAAGTTTTAAGTAAGTTTTAAGAGGTTTGATGGTTGAGTATGGGTAGATATGCATGTTAGGGTTTATGTGGGTTTTATGCCCAATGTATGATAATGTATGTTCTTGTGATGTTTGTGTTGGGGTTTAAGTTAGTTTTCAAGCCCCTTGAGCATATGGGAGAGAGTATGCATGATTGGGAAAGAGTATGTGAGGTTTGGTTTGTTTTGATGGTTTTGGCCTATGTGGGTCATAAACTATCTATGTATACTTTAGATGTTGTTTTTGGGAGTTTAAGCTTGTTTGAGCTCCTTTGTGCATGGTTAAGGATGTATGCATGTGTTTAAGAAGTTGGATGCTTGTTTTGGGGTGTTTGGAAGGTTTGGGAGGCTTGAAATGCACAAAGGCTGAGTTCTGGATGAACTCAGGTTCGGCCGCCGAAGGTGGTTTCGGCCGCCGAACCTGCCTGAGGATGCATGGTTTGGCCGCCTAACCTTGCCCCCGAAAGTTGGGTTTTTGGCTTGAAAGCAGACTTTCGGCCGCCGAAGGTAATGTTCGGCCGCCGAAAGTGCCTGACTTTCGTCTCTGGAGAGAGAGTTTGGCCGCCGAAGGTGCCGCCGAACCTGCCTGACTTTCGTCTCTGTCTGGGACTTTCGGCCGCCGAAGGTGCCGCCGAAAGTGCCCTGTCCAGCCTTTTCATGAGTATTTTCTATGCATGTTTAAGTGATGCTTTAGGGGGTTTTTGGGTAGTTGTTTATGAGTTGTTTAGAGTATGTTTGGCACCTCACTGGAGTCCACCTGTGTAGGATCGGACCCGAGGAACCGAGGTGTTTAGCAGTGTTAGCTGCTTCAGAGTTAGTCCAGAGCTAGCCAGAAGTGAGTGGAACTAACCCTTATGTTTTAAATCAAATGTTTTCAGCATGTTCAGGCATGTTCATGCATCATGAATACCATGTTATGAAATAGGTTGTTTGCATTAGAATTCACGAATATGATGCATTGCATAATACGATGACAATGATGTGGATGGATACTGGATGATCCTCTAGCCCTCAGTATGTTATGACATGATATGGAATGATATGATATGACATGTACGATATAATATGAGATGAGAAGTCCAGGTGTGGCCGTATCGCCCCTGGCATAGAGCATGAGAAGTCCAGGTGTGGCCGTATCGCCCCTGGCATAGAGCATATAAAGTCCAGGCGTGGCCGTATCGCCCCTGGCATAGAGTATTGTTGACTTGTTATGGTACGAGATTGATATGTAGAGGGCTATTGGTGACAGATTCATCCTTGAGGTGATATATTTGTGATGTGACGCATTCCATGATAGCATATGTTAAAATGAACTGTTTTCTTTTATGGTTTCTGCTCACTGGGCTTTTTAGCTCACCCCTCTCCCCTAACCCCAGGTTTGCAGGGTCAGAGATAGTCAGGAGATCAGCAGGTTACGTCCATGGTCATGTTTATGTAATAGAATAGTAGTGGACATGATGTAATGTAAGGTAATGATATTATGTTATATGTTCAGAGTTATAGTATTGTGCTTGGCCCGAGTTGGTTAATCCCTTTGTACATGAGTTTTATTTTATGTTATTACATGTGATGAACCGAGTTTGACATAGAGTATGCTGACCCTAGGGGTTCTATGAGTTCAGTCATAGTGCATACACAGGTCATACTGGTTAAAGGTAAAGTTTTAAATGTTTTATGGATATGTTTGATCATGTTTGGGATTATACCAGTTGTACAGGATGCATAGTAGGCTTGCTACGGGTCCCGGCGGCCTTATGCCGATCTGGATCCTAGCGCCGGTAGCGGTCCGGATTTCCGGGTCGTTACAGAATGGTATCATAGCCCTAGGTTCACATGGTCGGACCTATAGTGTGTCGGGCTCATAGAGGTTATAGTAGGGCAAGCACAATAGGAAGATCATGTCCACTAGGATAGAATATGGAGTCCTGTCTTGTATGATGATGTGAAATGCCATGATGATGAGCATGTGCATTAATGCTATGTTATGTATGTGATGCAGGTTCATGTGTTTCCACATGAACCATAAGATGCTAATGTTTATGTGCTATGTTATGCTTTCAGAAGTCAAGATGAGAGGAACTCGTCGATCTGCGAGATTGACTGGAGCTCCGCCAGAGAATGAGGGCATGGATGCCCATCCCCCTGCTCTGCAGAGGGCAAGATCTTGTAGGGCGATCAGGGAAAGTACATCAAGGGACCCTAGAAGGTCTTTTGATGCAGGTCGGAGGAAATCAGTTCATGAAGGTATGTCAGCGGATGTGATGGAAACAGAGGAGGATAACCAAAGAAGAGATAGTAGTTTGGGCATGAGTATGTCAGTAGAGGATATGGGAGAGTCCCAAGGAGGCACTTAGGCCTCGGGCTTTGTTCCACCACAGTGTCCACCCTACCCGCAAGGGCCAGGGTATCCGATGGGAGGTACATCGGATTTCTTTAGCCATAATCCATATCCCACCTTTATGCCCTATCCTCCCTTTTACCTACAGTACCCCATGTTTCCATCCTCACCCTTTTTCCCAGGTCCAGCAAACCCTAACCCAGGGGATGCTGCACCTCCTCCTCCACCAGCAGAACCAATAGTCCCTGATGTCCGAATACCCAAACCTGGTTCATCAGTTGGGGGTAAAGTAAAGATGACAGATTACCTCAAGTTGGATGCCCCCAAGTTCGAAGCAGGCGATGACCCTTTTGAGTACCTCAGAACGGTAAAGATGATAACAGATGAGCTAGGAGCAAGTGACAGTAGAGCCATTCAGATGGCAGGGTTCACATTGAAATGCAAGAAGGCAAGGGAATGGTTCAAAAACTATGTGGACCCAAGGTTGGAGAGCTTATCCTGGGAGCAGTTTGCCAATGAGTTTGCAGGATGGGCTTTTCCAGATAGTTCCAGAGAACTGAAGATGATTGAGTTTGAGCAGCTAAGGCAGACGGAAGAGATGAGCGTAGAGGAGTTTACGGACAGGTTCCTGGAGCTGTTGCCGTTTGCAGGACAGGGTCTTGACACAGACCTGAAGAAGTCTAGGAGATATGTTATGAAGCTTCACTCCAGGTATTCCTCGTTGGTTCAATCAGCAGAAAGGGAGAGCTTCCATGCTATAGTGGATATGGCACGGAGAATGGAGGCTAGTGCCATTGTCCAAGGGACAGTTAAACAGTACGTGGCACAGTCTTCGGGTTCCAAACTCCCGGGGACAAGTGATGTTAATCTCTCCCCTCTAAGTGAGGCTGTCACAAAAAGTAAGAAGGGAGACAGAGGTCTCAGAAGATCAAAGAAGAACAAGTTCTGGAATCGGATAAAGTCTGGTATGGGATTAGGAGGTGGCTCGAGCTCGGGCACAGAGGTTGCAGAGTGTGCAAGGTGCGGTAGGCCGCACAAGGGAGTCTGTCGGTTTGGGACTACAGCATGTTACAGATGCGGCCAGGAGGGGCACATAGCTCGAGAGTGCCCTAAGGCAGCTTTTATGACACCGTCCCATCAGACAACTCCAGGCAGTATGGCACAGCCATCAGCTCCAGTCATGTTACAGGGCAGTGGTAGAGGCGGAGACAGGGGGACAGCCCTTTCTTCAGCAGGTTCCCGTGGGGAAGGTCCATCAGCTCCAGCACGGATCTTCGCCATGACCCAGCAGGAGGCTAACACATCGAACCCGATGGGATCAGGTAATCTCACTCTGGTATGTTCTGATGTGTCTGTTTTATGAACCCTGATGTTTCTCTTTTTTTTTGTTTGCTTGTGAGCCCTCGTGAGATTGGGTTGATAGCTTATGGGTTAGAGTATTCCCTTGGGGTTAGTGCACCCAAGTGTGATCCATCTGTGGCAGAGTCAGTCTGCCGGTATAGTCAGAGTATGTGTTGTGAGTAGATGCCTTCCAGCTGACCTAGCGGTTCTAGATTTGACTGTTTGACATCATTCTAGGGTTGGATTGGTTCTTCTACTAGTAGTACTACCTAGTCTGCAGAGACAAGGTAGTCAGGTTCAGAGGTCAGGATGGATCAGAGGTAGTCCTTAGAGGGGACAGAATAGGGATACCTAGAGGTTCAGTATCGACCCTATAGGCTCATAGGTTGTTCAGGAAAAGTTGTCAGGGGTTCTAGCTCTTCTGAGAGAGTATAGCAGTCAGGTCAGGGAGCCCGCCTCAGTGCCCGTTATTAGAGAGAGTTTTAGATGTTTCCCCAGATGAGTTTCCAGGACTACCACCTGTCAGGGAGATAGAGTTTAAAAATAGAAGTAATGCATGGAATTGGACCAATCTCTATTCCTCCCCACAGGATGGTATCAACAAGGTTTAAAGAGATGTAAGAGCAATGGTATAAGTTGGTAGTTAAGGGTTCCCATCTGACTGAGCACTTCACCTTGGGGTGTTCTAGTGTTGTTATGAGGATGAAGGATGGATCCCTAGGACTTTGTATCGACTACAAGTCGTTGAGCAAGGTCACTACCCAGAATAAGTGTTTGTTACCTTGGATCGACGATCTATTTTAAGCCAGCTAGCAGGAACTAGTTGCCTTTCCAAGATAGATCTGAAGTCTAGGTACCATCAGTTAAGATCAAGGAAGAAGATGTACTGTGAACAGTGTTTAGAACCAGATATGGGCACTACGAGTTCCTAGGAATGTCGTTCGGGTTAATGAACGCCCCTACATCATTCATGGATCTCATAAGCAGAGTTTTAATCGGTTTCTGGATCACTCCGTTATTGTCTTCATTGACGGTATCTCGGCGAGTTCCAGAAATGCAGAAGAGTATGCCCATCATCTGAAATCAGGATTGCAGATCCTGAGAGAACATGGCTTGGATGCCTAGTTCTCCAATGTGAGTTCTGGTCGAGGAGCATATCCTTCTTGGGTCATGTGTGTCGGAGAAAAGAAAAGTGAAGTAGACCTGAGAAAGTTGAAGTTGTAGCTAACTAGCCCAGGCCCCTTGTAGTGACTAAGATCAAGAGCTTTTTGGGTTGGGCAGGTTACCTAATGGAGGTTCATCTAGAACTTCTCTAGAGTTGCCGCTCCTATGGCCAGATGGATCAAGAAGAACCAGAGGGTGTGTGATCTACTCAGATTGAAGAGGGCTTTGAAAAGCCAAAGAAAATGTTGATGTCAGCACCAGTGGTGGCTCTGTCCGCCAGTGATGGAGATTTCACAGTGTCCTGTGATGCGTCCCGTGAGGGACTAGGTTGTGTGTTAATGTAAAGTGGTAGAATGATTGCTTATGCTTCTAGGTAGCTGAAGAAGCATGAGTTGAATCATCTTACACACGATCCAGAGATGGCAATGGTAATACTTGCACTCAAGATGTGGAGGCGATACCTGTATAAGGTATGTGGATAGATCCTTACAGATCGAAAGAGCTTGCAATACATCTTGAGTCAAGGGAGAAGAACATGAGGTATAGGAGATGGGTAAAAACTGCGTGGTATTCGCGACTTCAAGGTTCGGTATATTCGGCTGAGGCAAATATTTCGATAGATGCCCTCAACCGGAAACCACTTGGCAGCTTACCCCATCCCTTAGTACAGTAAGAAGAAAGCCAATAGTCAGAAGATGAGAAGAATCAGAACTGCTGTGAGTCAGCAGGAGAGTATGAAGTCGTCCGCAAGAGGCATGTAGAGTTTCAGAAGAGAAGAAGAGTTTTGTCAGAGTGCACGGCGGAAGCGTGTTGAGGTTCTCGAGGAAGTCGAGGTTTGCTGGAGGTGTCTCCTAAAGAGAGGGTGATTCGCTATGGGTGGAAAGGTAAATTAGCTCTCAGATACATTGGACTCTTCGAAATCCTGCAAAGGATTTGGGAATGCATCCCACGAGTTAGGTTTACCCACTTCAATGGAAGAGATCCATTCGTTTTTCCATGTTTCCACGATATATGAGTTCGTGTCGGGTCCGAGTGAGGTTCTTAAAGGAACCAGAGGTGGAGACCGTAGAGGATCTCACCTATGTTGAGCAGCTAGTACGGACCACAGACACACAAGTCAGAAAGTGTGGAAACAAGGAAATCCCGATGGTGAAAGCCCCTTAGAATCACCTTAAGATGAAAAGTTCACCGGGGAGACCGAGAGTTTATACTCCAGCAATGACCGTGTCTCTCTTTTAGAAGAGAGGTTTTTAGGTTTTGCTTGCTTGTTGCTTGCTTGCTGATGTATGCTTGATGCATGTTTGATGTTTGAACATTCGAGGACGAATGTTCTTAAAGGGGGGAAGAATGTAATACCCGGCTAGATTCCGGCATCGGAATCCCTACCTTCCGGCGGAATCTCCGTTGGAATATGGAATTTTGATGATGCCAGAGTCTTCTAGAGGGGTAAAATGTGATTTCTAAAATGATTTTTACTGATTTCATGGTTTTAAATGAAAAAGATTTGAGTTTTAAAAAGGAAAAGACCAAGGAGGTTTTTGCCAGGTTCGGCCGCCGAACATGAGTTGGTTTTGGGAGCGCTTTTGGCCTCCGAAAGCTATGTTTGAACAAACCAGGTTCGGCCGCCGAACCTCAAGTTCGGCCGCCGAACATGGGGGTGTTTTGCATGCAATGTTAGGCCGCCGAAGGAGGTTTGGCTGGCCACCTATAAAAGCCCCTCAGACCGAAAATGGGCGAGATTTCTCCCCATTCTCGAGCTCAGGTGTGTTCATGTCCTCCTTTGGTCATTTTCATGTTTTCTCTTCATCTCCTTCATAATTTTATGAGTTCCATGGTTGTTTTGAAGAGTTTTCAAGTTTAGATCAAAGTTTTGGGAGCTTGGAGACCCAAGGAGTAGTTTCCTCCCATCTCCAAGTTAGAGCTCGCACAAACCCTCGATCTTCAAGAGGTAAGTGTGGATCTATGCTTTCCTTTACGTTCCATGAAGTTTTAAGTAAGTTTTAAGAGGTTTGATGGTTGAGTATGGGTAGATATGCATGTTAGGGTTTATGTGGGTTTTATGCCCAATGTATGATAATGTATGTTCTTGTGATGTTTGTGTTGGGGTTTAAGTTAGTTTTCAAGCCCCTTGAGCATATGGGAGAGAGTATGCATGATTGGGAAAGAGTATGTGAGGTTTGGTTTGTTTTGATGGTTTTGGCCTATGTGGGTCAGAAACTATCTATGTATGCTTTAGATGTTGTTTTTGGGAGTTTAAGCTTGTTTGAGCTCCTTTGTGTATGGTTAAGGATGTATGCATGTGTTTGAGAAGTTGGATGCTTGTTTTGGGGTGTTTGGAAGGTTTGGGAGGCTTGAAATGCACAAAGGCTGAGTTCTGGATGAACTCAGGTTCGGCCGCCGAAGGTGGTTTCGGCCGCCGAACCTGCCTGAGGATGCATGGTTTGGCCGCCTAACCTTGCCCCCGAAAGTTGGGTTTTTGGCTTGAAAGCAGACTTTCGGCCGCCGAAGGTAATGTTCGGCCGCCGAAAGTGCCTGACTTTCGTCTCTGGAGAGAGAGTTCGGCCGCCGAAGGTGCCGCCGAACCTGCCTGACTTTCGTCTCTGTCTGGGACTTTCGGTCGCCGAAGGTGCCGCCGAAAGTGCCCTGTCCAGCCTTTTCATGAGTATTTTCTATGCATGTTTAAGTGATGCTTTAGGGGGGTTTTTAGGTAGTTGTTTATGAGTTGTTTAGAGTATGTTTGGCACCTCACTGGAGTCCACCTGTGTAGGATCGGACCCGAGGAACCGAGGTGTTTAGCAGTGTTAGCTGCTTCAGAGTTAGTCCAGAGCTAGCCAGAAGTGAGTGGAACTAACCCTTATGTTTTAAATCAAATGTTTTCAGCATGTTCAGGCATGTTCATGCATCATGAATACCATGTTATGAAATAGGTTATTTGCATTAGAATTCACGAATATGATGCATTGCATAATACGATGACAATGATGTGGATGGATACTGAATGATCCTCTAGCCCTCAGTATGTTATGACATGATATGGAATGATATGATATGACATGTACGATATGATATGAGATGAGAAGTCCAGGTGTGGCCGTATCGCCCCTGGCATAGAGCATGAGAAGTCCAGGTGTGGCCGTATCGCCCCTGGCATAGAGCATATGAAGTCCAGGCGTGGCCGTATCGCCCCTGGCATAGAGTATTGTTGACTTGTTATGGTACGAGATTGATATGTAGAGGGCTATTGGTGACAGATTCATCCTTGAGGTGATATATTTGTGATGTGACGCATTCCATGATAGCATATGTTAAAATGAACTGTTTTCTTTTATGGTTTCTGCTCACTGGGCTTTTTAGCTCACCCCTCTCCCCTAACCCCAGGTTTGCAGGGTCAGAGATAGTCAGGAGATCAGCAGGTTATGTCCATGGTCATGTTTATGTAATAGAATAGTAGTGGACATGATGTAATGTAAGGTAATGATATTATGTTATATGTTCAGAGTTATAGTATTGTGCTTGGCCCGAGTTGGTTAATCCCTTTGTACATGAGTTTTATTTTATGTTATTACATGTGATGAACCGAGTTTGACATAGAGTATGCTGACCCTAGGGGTTCTATGAGTTCAGTCATAGTGCATACACAGGTCATACTGGTTAAAGGTAAAGTTTTAAATGTTTTATGGATATGTTTGATCATGTTTGGGATTATACCAGCTGTACAGGATGCATAGTAGGCTTGCTACGGGTCCCGGCGGCCTTATGCCGATCTGGATCCTAGCGCCGGTAGCGGTCCGGATTTCCGGGTCGTTACACAGAGGTTAGGGTTGATGATCTCTGAGTTAGAGTGTCCTCTCTGGGTCAGTGGACCCAAGTGTGATCCATCAGTGGCAGAGTCAGTCTGCCAGTGTAGTCCTGTGTTTTTTGAGGTAAGATGCTTGTCCGCCGACCTTGTGGTTCTAGACTTGACAGATTTTGACGTCATTCTAGGGATGGACTGGTTATCTACCCATGGTGCTACCTTGGACTGCAGGGACAAGGTAGTCAGGTTCAGAGGTCAGATGGGTCAGAGGTAGTCTTCAGAGGAGATAGGAGGGGTACACCTAGAGGTCTAATATCAGCTCTTCAGGCTCGTAGGTTGCTTAGGAAGGGATGTCAGGGGTATTTGGCTCATGTGAGAGAGCTTAGCAGTCAGGTTAGAGAGCCCGCCTCAGTGCCAGTGGTTAGAGAGTTCTTAGATGTGTTCCCAGACGAACTGCCAGGTTTACCACCTGCTAGGGAGATAGAGTTCGAGATAGAACTGATGCCTGGAACCCGACCGATCTCTATCCCTCCCTACAGGATGGCGCCAGCAGAATTGAAAGAGTTAAAGGAGCAGCTACAGGAGCTGGTAGACAAGGGCTTCATCCGACCGAGTACCTCACCCTGGGGTGCTCCAGTTTTGTTTGTGAGAAAAAAGGATGGATCCCTTAGACTTTGTATCGACTACAGGCAGTTGAACAAAGTCACTACCAAGAACAAGTACCCTTTGCCAAGGATCGACGATCTATTCGACCAGCTAGTAGGAGCGGGTTGTTTCTCCAAAATAGATCTAAGATCTGGGTACCATCAGCTGAGGATCAGAGATGAGGATGTGCCAAAGACGGCTTTCAGGACCAGATATGGGCATTTTGAGTTCCTTGTAATGCCGTTCGGGTTAACCAATGCCCCTGCAGCATTCATGGATCTCATGAACAGAGTGTTTAGCCAGTACCTGGATCACTTCGTTATTGTCTTCATAGATGATATCTTAGTGTATTCCAGGAATGCAGAGGAGCATGCCCATCATCTGAGGTTGGTTCTGCAGACCTTGAGGGAACATGGCTTGTATGCCAAGTTCTCTAAGTGTGAGTTCTGGTTGAGGAGCATTTCATTCTTGGGGCATGTTGTGATAGAAAATGGAATAGAGGTGGACCCCAAGAAGACAGAAACTGTGGCTAATTGGCCTAGACCCACTTCAGTGACAGAGATTAGAAGTTTCTTGGGTTTGGCAGGTTACTACAGGAGGTTCGTTCAGGACTTCTCGAAAATAGCAGCTCCTCTGACCAGACTGACCAGGAAGAATCAGAAGTTCGTGTGGACTGACCAGTGCGAAGAGAGTTTTGAAGAGCTTAAGAAGAGGTTGACTTCAGCACCAGTGTTAGCTCTGCCATCTAGTGATGAGGACTTTACAGTCTTCTGTGATGCGTCCCGTGTGGGACTGGGTTGTGTACTAATGCAGAATGAAAGGGTGATTGCTTATGCTTCTAGACAGCTGAAGAAGCACGAGCTAAATTACCCCACGCATGACCTGGAGATGGCAGCAGTAATCTTTGCGCTCAAGATGTGGAGGCACTACCTCTATGGGGTAAAATGTGAGATCTTCACAGATCATAAGAGCCTGCAGTACATCTTGAGTCAAAGAGATTTGAATTTGAGACAGAGGAGATGGATAGAGCTGCTGAGTGACTATGATTGCAAGATTCAGTATCATCCGGGTAAGGCGAATGTTGTGGCAGACTCCCTAAGCCGGAAGTCACTAGGCAGTTTATCCCACATATCGGCAGAGAGAAGACCAGTGGTGAAGGAGTTTTACAAGCTCATTGATGAAGGTCTACAGTTAGAGTTGTCTGGTACAGGTGCTTTAGTGGCCCAGATGAGAGTGACACCTGTGTTTCTGGAGCAAGTGGCTCAGAGAAAGCATGAGGACCCAGAGTTAGTGAAGATTGCCAAGACTGTTCAGTCAGGCAAGGACAGTGAGTTCAGATTCGACAACAAGGGGATCCTCCGCTATGGGAGTCGATTGTGTGTACCAGATGACATAGGGCTAAAAGGAGACATTATGAGAGAGGCTCATAATGCAAGATACAGCGTTCACCCCGGAGCCACCAAGATGTATCAAGATCTGAAGAAGGTTTATTGGTGGCCAGCTATGAAGAAAGAAGTGGCACAGTTTGTGTCAGCCTGCGAAGTGTGTCAGAGGGTGAAGCTGGAACATCAGAAGCCGGCTGGAATGCTTAACCCGCTACCTATTCCTGAGTGGAAATGGGAGAATATAGCTATGGACTTCGTAGTGGGGTTACCGGCGGCGTCCAACAAATTGGACTCCATATGGGTGATTGTGGACAGACTCACCAAATCTGCTCACTTCATCCCTGTCAGGAGTGGCTATTCTGTGGACAAGTTGGCGCAGGTGTATGTTGATGAGATCGTTAGACTGCATGGGGTTCCTGTTTCAATAGTGTCCGATAGAGGGCCCCAGTTCACCTCCAGGTTTTGGCGGAGTCTGCAGAACGCCATGGGTACCAGGTTGGATTTTAGCACTACTTTCCATCCACAGATGGACGGACAATCAGAAAGGACCATCCAGACCATAGAGGATATGCTTAGAATGTGTGTGCTGGACTTTGGCGGTTCTTGGAGGCAGCATCTACCCTTGGTGGAATTTGCCTACAATAACAGCCATCATGCTAGCATCGGGATGGCTCCATATGAAGCTTTGTATGGGAGGAAGTGCAGATCACCTGTTTGCTGGGAAGAAGTTGGAGAAAAGGCCTTGGCAGGGCCTGACTTAGTAGAGATTACCAGCAGGGTAGTACCCATAATCAGAGGAAGAATCAAGACTGCTGCGAGCAGATAAAAGAGTTATGTAGACATCCGCAGAAGACAGGTAGAGTTTCAGGAGGGGGATCTGGTATTGCTCAGAGTGTCTCCAATGAAAGGAGTGGTTCGCTTTGGAAAGAAAGGAAAAGTAGCCCCACGATACATCGGACCCTTTGAAGTCTTGCAAAAGATTGGGAATGTGTCGTACAAGCTGGATTTACCTGCTTCAATGGCAAGAATCCATCTGGTTTTTCATGTTTCAATGTTGAGGAAGTTCGTGTCAGATCCGAGTAAGGTTCTTAGTGAGCCTGATGTGGAGATCCAAGAGGATCTCACCTATGTTGAACAGCCAGTATGGATCCTAGACACCCAGATCAGAAAGCTAAGAAACAAGGAAATCCCGATGGTGAAAGTCCTGTGGAACCACCACAATATAGAAGAATGCACTTGGGAGACACGGGAGTCCATGCTCCAGCAATACCCTTATCTTTCTAAGGTTAGTTCTTATATGTTTCATGTGTTTTATGTGTATGATGTTATGTATATGCCATACTATGTGCTAGTTGAGGAACATTCGGGGACGAATGTTCTTAAGGGGGGGAGAATGTAATACCCGGCTAGACTCCGGTATCGGAATTCCTACCGTCCGGTGGAATCCCGGATGTCGGAAGCCTCTAGTAGGGTAGAAACATGTTTTCATAAGATGTTTTAATGTTTTTCATGGTTTTAAGTGAAAAGGAAATGAGTTTTGAATGAAAATAGCTTTGGAGGAAAACCCAGGTTCGGCCGCCGAACATGCAGGCATTTCGGGTGTGCCTTAGGCCCCCGAAGGCATAAGTGAGGGAAGTCCAGGTTCGGCCGCCGAACCTCAAGTTCGGCCGCCGAACATGGCATGCATGCGGAGGCACGTTCGGCCCCCGAATGTGGCCTGGCCAGCCACTATAAAAGGGTCCCTTAGCCGAAAACGGGCGAGCTTTTTCCCCATTTTCGGCCAAGGTGAGCTCTCCGCCGTCCCTCACCAATCTTTGATGTTTTTCCTCTAGATCTTTCAAGATTTTCATTTGTTTTAACTTTGTTTTGAAGATTTGAGCTTTTGAGCAAAGTTTTGGAGCTTGGAGGTTCAAGAACCCAATCTCTCCCACCTCCGAGTTTTAGGTCGTCTCTCTCTCGATCTTCAAGAGGTAAGAGCCGATCTTAAGCTCATTGTATGTTTTAAGTAAGTTTTAAGTAGATCTATGGGTTAGAATGCATGTTTAGGTTATGGTTATGTTTATGGGTATAAATGTATGTCCATGAACAATGTGGCTTGTAAATGTATGTTTGATGTGTTGTAGTTGGGGTTTAAGGTAGTTTGAGACCCCTAGGAACTTGTATGCATGTTTTGGTTGAGCTAAATGCATGATGGTATGAGTTTGGAGGCAATTGTGCATGTTTGAACCAAGTTTCTGCCCTTTGGGAGAAACCAGGTTCGGCAGCTGAAAGGACTTTCGGCCACCGAACCCTCTTGTGGAAGCAGCCTTCGGCTGCCGAAGCTTGCCCCCGAAAGGAGACTTTCGTCTCTGTCTGGGAGTTTCGGCCACCGAAAGTGCCGCTGAACATGCATGAGTTTCGCCTCTGTCTGGGAGTTTCGGCCGCCGAAGGTGCCGCCGAACCTGCCTGACTTTCGGCTCTAGAGGGACTTTCGGCTGCCGAACCTGCCGCCGAAAGTGCCCTGTCCAGCCTTCCTTTGCATGTTTTTGCATGGATGTTTTGAGGTGTTTTAGAGGGTTTTTGGGGGATGTTTTCAGAGTCATGTTGTAGTATGTTGGTCCCTCATTTGAGTCCACCTGTGTAGGTTCGGACCCGAGGAACCGAGGACCTCAGCAGTGAGTCAGCTGTTTCAGTCAGTGTCAGAGCTAGCCAGAGGTGAGTGGAATGACTCTTATGCTTTTAAATAAATAAATAAATCAGTTTTGAGCATGTTCATGCATCACGGATGCCATGTGATATTTTAGGTTGTTTGCATTAGAAATCACGAATATGTTGCATTGCATAAAATGTTGTTGATGCGGATGAATGTTGAATGATCCACTGGCCCTCATATGTTATGACATGATGATATGATATGGAAGTCCAGGTGTGGCCTGCACTACGCCCCTGGCACTATGTAAGAGAAAGACCGGACGTGGCCTGCACTATGCCCCCGGCACCATGGATTATGTACGTTATGTTATGTATAAGAGAAAGACCAGGTGTGGCCTGCACTACGCCCCTGGCATGATTGGAATATGTAGAGGGCTAAATGGTAACAAGTTCATCCTTGATATGATTAGTTGTGATGTGATGCATTTCATGATAGCATGTGTTTTAAATGTTTTATTATTCTGCTCACTGGGCTCTAGTAGCTCACCCCTCTCCCAAACTCCCCAGGTTTTGCAGGTACAGGGTAGACCAGGAGGTCAGCAAGAGTATTGAAGTCATTTGTATGTAATAGATAGAATGTAGACATGATGAAATTGTAAAGTTATGAATAGTTATGTAATGAAATGATATTGAGGATTAGAGGTTGTGCTTGACCTATGTGTAATGTATCCCTTTTAATGCATGATCCTAGATCTTTTATGATGCTTATGTAAACCAACTCAACACATGTTGTATTTGCCCATTGGGGCATTGCTGAGATCCCACAGAGGGATCATGTTTTATGTTTATATTCAGTGCATGCACAGGTTGAGTTTGGTGTATGATTGTAAAGAAAAGTTTTATTTTTTATGTATATTCTTGATCATGTATGGGATTACACAGGTTTACAGGTTGCTTGTCAAACTTGCTACGGGTCCCGGCGGCCTTAAGCCGACCTGGATCCTAGCGCCGGTAGCGGTCCGATTTTCGGGTCGTTACATTAATTGGAAGCTATACGTGGATAGGGCATCAGGCGCTGGGGGCAGTGGAGCTGGAATAATGTTGAAAGGACCTGGGGAGTTTAAGGTCTGCTACGCCCTGCGCCTAGAATTCAAGGCCTCCAATAATGTGGCAGAATACGAAGCCCTAATAAATGGGATGCTGGTAGCGATGGAGGTAGGGACAACCGACCTCGAAGTGAATAGTGACTCCCAACTGGTGATCAATCAGGTAATAGGGGCATATCAGGCCAGAGATCCTACCATGCAGAACTACCTAGCGAATGCAAAGGCTATAGAAGCCGAGTTCAGGAATAAAGGGATCATAGTTAGGTATCAGAGAATACCTCGGAAGGAGAATGAAGAGGCGGACTTGCTCAGTAGATTGACCAAGGAAGAGCTAGAGCAGCTCCCAGATGAAGTATACATACAGCACGTCAGCACTCCTGCTTTTAATAAAACGGCCACTGTACTGCAAATAGAGCAAAGCCAAAACTAGATGACCCCATACCTGGAATACTTGGAGAAGGGAAAGCTCCCCGAAGACAAGAACGAAGCAAAGAAGATAGTGGCCTGAGCTGCCAATTATCAAGCAGTAAGGGGGACCTTGTACAGAAGGGGGAAATCTAGCCCATGGCTCCGTTGTGTGAGCCCGGAGGAGGCAATAAAGGTGATGGAGGAAATACATAGAGGAATGTGCGGAGCTCACGAAGGAGCAGGAACGCTGGCTAATAAGATATTCAGGCAAGGGTACTACTAGTCCACCATTAAGAAGGAAGCAGAAGAGTTTGTCCGAAGATGTGATGTCTGCTAGAGATTTGCCAACGCCATCAATGTCCCAGCCACTCCTCAATCCAGCATCTCCAGCCCGTGGCCGTTCTCGCAGTGGGGAATAGACATCCTGGGGCCCTTTCCCAAGACCACGGGGCAGAAAAAGTTTATAGTGGTGGCTGTGGAGTACTTCTCAAAATGGCTAGAGGGGGAGGCAATCCCCACAATCACAGCCCACAAGATGATAGACTTTGTATGGGGGAATATCATCTGCAGGTTTGGTATACCGAGGGTGCTCATCTCAGACAACGGCAGACAATTTGACTGCAGCGCCTTCAGAGCATTTACGGCAAACATGGGCATATGGCACAAATTCTCCTCAGTAGCTCACCCTCAAACCAACGGCCAGACAGAGGTCACCAACCGAGCTATCCTCCAGGGATTGAAAAAACGGCTAGATGGGGCAAAGGAGAACTGGGCGGAAGAGCTCAATAGCATCCTGTGGGCACTCCGAACTACCCCCAGGACGTCCACTAAAGAAACGCCTTTTGCACTCGCATTTGGCACTGAGGCCGTAGTCCTAGTCGAGTTACAAGTCCCCACACACCGAGTCCAGTTCAATAGTGAAAGCACTAACGACGATAAATTGAGAAGTAATTTGGATGCCCTGGAGGAAGTCAGGGAGGAAGCTCAGATCCGTATTGCCGCTTATCAACAAAGAGCAGCCCGATATTACAATCAAAGGGTCAGGGAAAGAAGCCTGAAAGTAGAGGACCTGACCCTAAGAAACCTGGAAGCTACAGGAAAAAGAGCGGCGGCAGGCAAGTTGGCACCGACCTGGGAGGGCCCGTTCAGAATAGCAAAAGTGGTCAAGTCAGGGGTATATCAAATCGAGGATATGCAGGGAAACCTTGAGCCTCACGCCTGGAATATCCAGCACCTAAAGAGGTACTTCCCTTAAAATATTTGTAATAAAAATTCTTGTAATCTGCAAACATGAATGAATGGAATAACATCACTGTTTGACAAAGCAATGTTATCTTTATTACTGTGAGTATTAACTCTCTCTAAAAAAGAAAAGAACAGATCCCAAAAGACTCCAGTAGGGTAAGTGGACAGGCTCACAAAGTGCCTCCGCCACCACAAAACCAGCTGAAATGACGAAACAATAGTAGGGCCAATGAGCCTGAATCCCATGCAAGACTAGAGAGCTTGCAAGCAGCAGTAAAGCTGCAGAGCTCGAATTTTACAGAAGACCTCAAGGAGATACAAGACCAGGATTCCCAAGATCTCTTGAAACAAAAACGGCCGCCGAAGATCTCAAAGATCTCCCGGAGCAAAAACAGCCGGTGAGATCTCAAAGATCTCCCGGAGTAAAAATGGCCGGTGAGATCCCCAAGATCTCTCGGAGCAAAAACGGCCGGCGAAGATCTCAAAGATCTCCCGGAGCAAAAACGGCCGGTGAGATCCCCAAGATCTCCCGGAGAAAAATGGCCGGCGAAGATCTCAAAGATCTCCCGGAGCAAAAACGGCCGGTGAGATCCCAAAGATCTCCCGGAGCAAAAATGGCCGGTGAGATCCCCAAGACCTCCCGGAGCAAAAACGGCCGGAGAGATCCCCAAGATCCCCCGGAGCAAATAAAAACAGCGGCATGCAGTAACAACACGCAAAAACAACTCATGAAAAACACAGTAATGAGTCTAGAATCACCAGTAAAAGACCAGATCCAGACCTCCCAAAGGAGCTCGGGACCTAAGAGGAAGAGACTCTGATCTCACAGCCAAAGGAGACGAAGTGCCGTGCTGACCTCAAAAAGATACTAAGGCAGAAATAAAAAGTCTAAATCCGAACTCGGATTACAAGCTATTAAGACGCCGACCTCCAAAATTAACTGATGACACTAAACCAGCTCGACTAGCCTAGAAAAGGATCTAAGCGGCGAAAGACCCAGCCGAGGCATACCCGAGAACTGAACCATAAGACGAAAGACGACAAGAGGCCAAAAGTGCCGACCTGAAAACACGAACTCAGAAAAAC
Organism: Manihot esculenta; assembly: GCF_001659605.2. NCBI lineage: Eukaryota > Viridiplantae > Streptophyta > Magnoliopsida > Malpighiales > Euphorbiaceae > Manihot > Manihot esculenta. Next base: position 18,831,370 of record NC_035163.2, on the reverse strand, counting down.
GAGCAAAGAAAAGGCGAGTTAGAAAGCTCAAAAATCAAAACTGAAGAAGACACACCTCCCATAAGCTAAGAAAAAGTCCAATGGCGTGAGAAGATAAGGCCTCAGCCTCGAATCCTATCGGAACAGAACTAAAACTAAGAAGGCCAGCCCTGTTTATCCCCTTAAAAGGTGCATGATCCATTTTACTTCGACTATATATAGGCTATACGCCTAAGATCATATGCATGAAGTAATGAAAAGAAAATTGAGGACGACTGGTCAACTGTTAAGAACCGAGCTCAGGCTGAGGACCTAATGGGATCAAAACCCGTAAAGGAGCACAGCTCAGAGTCTTATCCTTACGGTAAATCCAGCTCAGAAAAAGTCTACAGGTGAGAAGGCCCCTGTGAATTTGAAGAAATTTACAAGCCAGAAGCCAAGTCTTGGGCCAAGTCTTCAGCCCTGGTTAGTTTAAAAGCAAGCGGTAAGGGACTGTGTGTTCAATTCCTTATGAATCACGGGGAATAGTTTGAGTATTTCATTCTGAAAAAATTTGAACAAATTGTGCTTGTAATAGTTTAGATAGCTCGGTAGAGTATTAAAAAACAGACAAAGGCAAAAACAATTCAAGCATAAACACAAGACAAGAAATAACTCAGGTATGAACATGAAGAAAGAGACAGAAATAAATTTTCATTAAAAGAAAAGTATATTACAGCCTATTCTCATCACCTACGCGGAATAGAAGGAAGACCGTCCTCAAAGGACTTACATGCCTAGGGGCGCTATCATCTACATAATCTGCATCTATACTATCTACATTGCTGATTGTGAGAGACCCAGCACTCTCTGGCTCAGACCTCCCAATACCCTCAAAAGGAGATTCCAGCCGGATAAAAGAGAACCTTCAACGACAATAGATGGGATATGATACTTGGCAAATTCAGTAGCGTTGTCACCCTTTTGCTTACTTAAAGCAGCACAAGAAGGCCGATAAAGCATTCTGAAGGGCAATGGAACAAGTGAATGTTGCAAACCTACACGCATACTATGTTGGACTAATTTTAGCAAATTACCCTTACTTCCTGGTTTAAACATAGCCATCAACGCTCTGTCCCTACTTGCATATTTGTGAGCTGAACTTTGAATATCACGGAACACACATCGGGAAGCATCAACGAAAGCTTGACTGGGTGCAGCAGATCTCTGTTTCTCATAGCACAAGCGCTCTACATCAAAATCAACAACAAACTGATCATCTTCACCATTCCCAGCAAGGAAATCCTGACACGAATCTACCATGATCTGCTTTATATTACATATGTGAGCCGCATCTTGTATTCTACAATAAACTTCAGAAATCATGTTATTCCCTAAATTTGAGTCAAGAGCAGGCATCAGAGACACCACAGGAGCGTTCTTTGTCTTCTCAAGAGGAGGGAGGATAGGAGCCGGTCTTCTAGAAGCCCGGGACTCCTTTGGAATGGGAACCGGGGCAGGCACTTCGGTAGGGGCATGACGTTTGTCCCCGACCTCCTTTGCTACACTCTCGCCATTTGCAAAGCCGGACTCCCTCTCCTCTGTAACCTGAACACCCTCGACTGGGGCCCCCTAAACATTCCCCACAGGTGCGATCTTAGTCTCATTCGCAAGGACCTTCACCTCAGTTGCGGAGGTCCCGAGTCCCCTTCCAAGAGCAACATCAGAGGGCAAGGCAAGCTTCGTCCCCATCAACCCGGAGTTCTCGCTCGATCTTGAAGTCCGTGGAGACTTAGGAGCTTGAACAGCTTGAGTGGCCGAGCCCGACCTGCTGCAGCTTGACGATCTTGAAGATTTAGCATCTCAAGGGTCCGGCTTCGGAGCTCGGACAGGAGCAGGGGAAGGAGGCTGGAAAGACGACTTAAACGACCCTACTTCGGCCACTTGTTGGGAAGTCTCCCCCCTCAGTTGCCCCGCTCGGAAGGCGCCCGAGGCAGTATTCATGTCTTACCAGGAGAGCACGAAACTCTTAGAGGGCTTAATCTGATCCATTTTTATTTCAGAAGCTGCAAAAAACCCAAAATCGGGGCAAGTTAGAAGACTTCTCAGCGAAAATTACAAAAGCAAGATTAAAACGGGCCTCCACAAGGGACAAAGTAACAAGATTTTTTGCTCGTCTTGACCCCTCTGAGGAAGGCGATAAACGGACGCGCCGTGGGTGTGAACCCCCAGCTCAGACAAACAGATTCGACGAAAGACAAAATCAAGCTCACATCTTTCTGAAAGTCGATTAAACCAGATCCGAGAGATTAGAACTATCCCTGGTAAAAGAAGAAACATACCGTGAAAATGAAGACAGGGAAACGCAGATAGCAACGTCTACAAATGACCAAGGAAAGCAGGAACTGGGAGAAGACGGAGAAAATTTAGAAATTGATATGACGATAAGGTGAAAGGGTGTTCTGAGGCAACCTGTATTTAGATGGCGCGGTCATAATGATTCTCGGTTTTTACCCCCTCATCAGTCGGGCAATAACTGATGAGAAGGTAAAGGGGCATTTGATGACCGCTGGATTTCTCCATCCCCTTACGAGGCCGGACCTATAGTAGCAGCCCACAATCAGGAGGCTCCTAAGCCCCCGAATAAGCCAGGTCCAACCCGTCCATCCTTCGGATCGGACTCCTATTTAAGTCACTCACTCAGACCGGTCCAGCCCATTAATCAGCCTTAAAGCCAGCCCTTTCCTAGGTTCTAGTCCTTTTCCTTCAAATCCGGTCACCAGAAGAAAAGACTGCGGGTCCAGTCATTTCGCATCCCTGTCTATGCACGCGCCGAAGGGAATTAAATGCTTGCCTGACACAGGGAGGGGCACGGGGTCACCCCTACGTATGGACCTACACCAGGGGTAGGTGGCCCTATAGCGGAGAGGCCATCTCGCGTGAAGGGGAAGAAAGAGGATAAAAGGGAGGAGATACTCTCCTCTAGGGCTAAGTTTTTTCTAAGTTCACAAAACCTTTGTAAAACCTTATTTTTTGGATCTCAGATTATAAAAAATGATCAATATATTTCCATACCTTAAAAAGATATCCATCAAGGGTGATGCTTAGAAATTGATATGCAGTATTTCATTTCATAATTACCAATGAAATTTAATATGTATCGATAATTTTAAAGATGAACTGCAGTTTAATCTCTCTAATTTAATCATTGTAATTTTTAAAAATTATGAGATTTATGAGATTAGTCTCACACAAGCATCTCCAAATCTCTGACTTATACTCTATCAGAATATTAAAACATAGCGAACACTTTCACACTTGGATCTACACGGGGGTGGTGAAGAACTTGGTCCATCTCCTTCAAGCATCACCAGTTACCCAAATGCTCTTCTTCTTTCTGGTTGTTTCTCTTTCAAAACCCATTATCTATGTAATAAATAAGCCAATTAAGGTTAGAATTAACAATTGAATAAGAGGCTATGGCTTAGTTAGTGATGTGAAGTAGAGGATGATTGATTCAGATTCCTATCAAGTAGGGAGAGAGTGGTAGCTGATGAAGATAAAGGGGAAAAAAATCCTTCTCTCGCCAGTATAAAGTGTATTTTAGGCATTTAATCTTTTAGTTCTATTGACCAACTTTGAAAAATGAAGACTAGTGGTGGGTTAACCGAAGTATTAACAGCAGGCCTATGATAGAATAAGGGAAAAAAAATTTTTAGCTTTGAAAGTTGACATGGAGAAAGCCTATGATAGAATCAATTGGAACTTTCTTCAAGAGACGCTAATAGATGCAGGCCTTTTCACTCTTCTTATTGGTGTTATTATGAACTATGTTACTTTGTTCTCTATGCAGGTTGTTTGGAATGTGCTCTTATCAGCAAGTTTTCTCCCTCTAAAGGTCTAAGGAAAGGACATTATTTATCTCTCTACTTTTTTATTCTCTACATGGAAAGACTTGCACAAGGAGGCAATGGAACAGGGTGCTTGGTCACCCATTTCTCTCGGTAAGGATGCCCCTTCCCCATTTCCTACTTATTTTTTGCTAATAATCTTTTTTTTTTTTTTTTTGCAGAGGTTTCCCTAGCCCAGATGGACATCGTCAATTCAGTTTTAGACAATTTCTACAATAGTTCAGGCCAAAAGGTGAATAGAGAGATAAGACTCATGTCTTTTTCTTTAAAAATATGTCAAACAGGGATAGGAGACAGCTTAGTCATTCACTTGGGGTTACAGAGAGACGGATGATTTAGGAAATTATCTTGGAGTTCCCCTTCTCCATACCCGTGTCACTGAGAGGATTTACCAGTTTATCATTGACAATGTCAGAAATAAGCTTGCAGATTGGGATACTAGTTAACTCTCTATGGCTTTAAGAGTTACTCTAGCTCGGTCAGTAATTTTAGCTATACCTAACTATACTATGCAAACTTCTCTTCTATCTTGCTCTGGGTGTGAAGAGGTTGATAAACTTTGTTGGCAAAATATGGGGAAATCTTGACAGCTCTAGGACATTGGCTTTGGTACCATAGGAATGGGTTCAGCGACCAAAGAATTGTGGTGGTCTCGACTTCCGAAGCACTAGGCTCACTAACCTTGCTTTCATGATGAAGCTTGCTTGGGATCTTGCTTCTAATAATCAGGCCTTTTGGATCTAAGTTTTTCGATCAAAGTATAAGGACAATACTAATGCCACTTCTTCTAGTTTGTTGCAAATAATAACATCCACTTAGAAAATTGAATTTAAATAATTTTTTAAAATTTTAAATGTTATTTCTTTTCATCAAATTAGATGCTGATAAATTGTTTAAATTTTATGATCGTAACTATTATTATTAGATGAGATTAGTTTATTTATTTAATTTTTTTAACTGAAAATTAAGGATTAATGAGTAAAATCTGAGATTTCTCATATTTAGCACTTACCAACAGAATAAGTATGTGAGTGCGATGAGATTAATTTATTATTTTTTTATTATAAATAAACTTATTGAATTCAATAATAAAATACAGTCTTTCTTTAATTTTTAACTTAACTTTTAACTCATTTTCAATCTTTTAAACCAAATTCCTTAAACCTAATAAATTTTAATCTTTTAAACCAAATTCCTTAAACCTTTAAATCAAATCTTTTTTTTTTTTTTTTTTAACTCAAGTAGTACCAGAGCCCTTATTATTCTGAAGGGTCCTTTTAAAGAACCAAAATCCTTTCAAAATCCTCCTTCAAATTCATTTCAAAATCCATAACCATTTTTAATCTTATTTTAAAAAAATGGGCAGCAGCAGTTTTCTTTAAATACTTGTCAAATCTTTACCGGTGATAACTATCATGGTTGGTGAGTGAAAATACAATCATATCTTTAAGCATATGATCTCTGAGAAGTTGTTCTCGAAAATATCTTCCTAACAATTCCACTCTTGCTCAAATCAAAACCTACTCAAAAGAAAAATAAAAAAAATTATGTTGCAGAAATAATTTTTCTAAATATTATAACATGCCGAATAACAAAAGAAATTTAGAATAAACTTAAAGTGTAATATCAAGGCTGTGATAAAATCAAACAAATCCAAGTTTTAAATCTAAAAAAGAAATTTTAAAACTTTATGCATGCAAGAAGATGAGACTATTGCTAAATACTCTAACAGAATTTTTTCAATTGTTAATAGGATCATATTACTTGATGAAGATTTTTCTGATAATAGAATTGTTGAAAAGTTATTATGACATTTCCAGAGAGATTTGAATAAAAAATCTGATCTTACAACTATTTCTCTTAAAGGATTTTTAAGTACAAAAATAAAGGAGAGTCTTTAAAGACAAAATTTGTAATCCAGATAGTACATTTTCTGCGCAAAATATGAAAAAAAAAAAATAAAAGTAAAATATCCAATCTTGCAAGCATTGTTAAAAAACCATGCATTTAGAAAAATATTGCTGGTGGAGATACGATACCATTTGCGGAATTTGTAAATAAACATGTCATATTCCAAAGGTGTATAAATCTAAGAAAAATGACCAAAATAATAAATAAGTACAAATTGTAAAAGCTGAAAGTCAGAAAGAGTATCTTTTCTATAAAAAAAAATGTGTTTCAACTGGATGTTAAGAAAGAGTACTAGAAAATACAGAAAATTGAATTCAAGTATTTTTTAAATTTTCAATGTTTATTTCTTTTTATAAAATTAGATACTAAAATATAATAAATTGTTTAAATTTTATGATTGTAACTATTCTTATCAAATAGAATTATTTATTATTTTTTTCATTATAAATAGGTTTATTAGATTCAATAATAAAAATACAGCTATTATATTTCTTTCTTCTTCATTTTTTTTCTTCGTTATTTCTTTAATTTTTTTTTTTTAAGCTTTAAACTTGTTTAACTTTTAAATCCTTTTCAATGTTTTAAACTAAATTCTTTAACCTAACAAGTGTTTTTGTAACCCTTTAAATCAATTTGTTTTCTTTTAAACTCGATGGCATTCATGCTATTTGGTATACTATTAAAGATAGTGTCTCCTGGTCTCTAGGCAATGGTACTTCTCCTGGCTACCTGATGGTGTCCCTCTCTCCGCTCAAACTTATAATCTCATTCTGGATTGCCAGCTTTACGAGCCATTCGCTCACTATATGGAGACTAATGGTCAGTGGTGTTGGAGTAAGTTCGAAAGTTTTCTTCCCCTATCTATGATGGTTAAGGTCTCTAATGTCCCGCCTCCTTCGGTGCTCATGAAGACAGGTCACTTTGGTCTCCGTCTAGCTCAGGTACTTTTACCATTCCATGATGGCTAACAATTTTTTGGCAGGTTATAATATTAGCTGGAAGCTGATTTGGAAATTGGGAGGTCTCCAAAGAGTGAGAACTTTTTCTTTGGCTATCCTTACATGATAAGATTCTGAAAAATAGAGAGCGATTGAGGAGGCACCTCTATTCTTCAGACTTTTGTGAAGTGTGTGGATCTGGAGTTGAGAATACTGTCCCCGCTGCCCTATAGCTTCTTATGTGGAAGAAGATCACTTCAGGGGACAAATAGTGGAAGGATTCGTTGCAAAATTAGCTTCAATGGATTTGTTAGAGAGTTAGCAATAAATGGCGAGAGTTCTTTGACAAGGATTTGTTGTTAATAAGGCTAGGGAGGTCAAGAGCATTCCCTCATTGTATCTAATTACTCACAATCTAATACTGTTTGAAGAAAGTCACCGGATAATGTTATTAAATTGAACACTAATACCGCCTTTTTATTGATTTATTTGGTGGTTGGGTCAGAGGTTTCATGGTCCTTTTAGGCAAACTTGCAGTGTTGAAAGCGAAACTGAGTACTATTCTGATGGGATTATATTAGCAAAGCTTTTGGGCTTTAATAACTTGATTGTGGAATGTTCTGAATAAAAAGGTCTTCTCCCTCTAGCTCTACTATCGCAAGAGACATTTTCAATTAATTTTTGCCACATTTTTCATGAGGCAAACTGTTGTGTTCATTACTTGGGTGGTTTGGCTCCGAAGTTCCAAGTACAAATGGAGGTGCTGGAGCGTCCAACTGATGACCTCACCCCTTTCTTCTTTGTGATACTAGTGCTGATACCAGCATAATTATCAGTTAATTTTTGCTCTGCTTTTCCTTTTCTAACATATGTATATATAAATTATATGCCTATTGAATTTGAACGATTAATCGATATATTAACAAAAAACTAAAAACTAAAATTTAAAGCTTGTATCTCCCTATCCCTACCCGATTAGATTCGTTAAATGTATACATAATTTATTTAGTAAATCCAAATTCAAGTTTTCACTTCAAAACCTTTATAAAAAAATTAATCAATGTAATTTGATTTTTTTATTATACATTTTTTATATGAGGTACTAAAATGCAGATAATGGTGATCATCAGACCTGAAATATTTACAAATAGCCGAGAGCCCCCAATTTTTAAAAATTAAACTATTTTTTTAAGTAATTAATTTGATGAACCCCTTCATGTTTTAATAATGTAATCAAACATCAAAAATAATTAAAAAGATGATATTCTAGAAAAATATTTTCATAACAATCCAAAGCTAACATTAGTTGTAACGTTCAAAATTTGGAATCATGTCAACTTCCAAAAGAATCAGAATTGGAAGAGACTCTATTTTGGGGATGGTATGCTTCAGCTCTTATCGCTATAGGTAAGAAGCTATTCTAACATTTTGTTTTCTGTGCATGCAAAATGTGCAAAGGAAAGCCAATTACAAAAAAACGAAGCTGATATTAGAGAATACTGGATTAGAACTTGCGGATTGAAAAAAATAAAAATAAAAATAGGAACACCCAATACAAGTAAAAACTCATTGTCCCTCTACATATCCCCGAACCAACCATCCCTTCTACAGAAAAAAGGAAAAAACAATAAACAAAAACAAAATCAAGGAAATGGGACGAAAGATGCCACATTGTTTGTGGAAATGGTACATACGCAGCAATGGCTCGCCAGCTCCACTGCTTCCTCTAGTGGAACTCGAGCATCATCAATGCTAACAATCAAATGAAGGAAGCCTCATCTGCCTGCCCTGCCCACCATAGCATTTCATAATCTTAAATTTGACAAAGCTCGCAATACATATACCAGCTAGGAGGCACTAGCCAAGGGGATTCATGACTTCCAACTTTAATCATAGGAAGTAATCAGGTGTTCTACGGGTCACATCTGGCTCTCCCCTTCTTGGAGCAGGCTCAAACTGCATATTGGAAAAGTTCACAATTTTTAACATCTTACTTCATACTGAAATCTTGGAACAATACCGCTCAAATTATCTGATACCAACCTGAATGAATGTGTGACCCTTGCAGTCATCAACTTCCAAAATGGAAGCCATGTTTCCACAACGATAACAATAGTTAGGTGCACTAAATATAGTAACCACCTTTTGTTCCTGTTACAAAAAATGATGAATATTAACTAAGCAGGCTTTACAGACCCAAGCAAAAAACTCGGATTGAAGTGTGGTATGAAACTCACATGACCCCAGTTATATCCTTCCATGACCAGCTGGTGAGCTCTAGCAATCAGCTTTAAGTTGTTTGTATGGTTAAATTGTTCAGAAATGTCCTAAAGAAGATAAAGATTAGCACATGCTGAAAAACTGCATGCTCCAAAGAAACAGAGAAATGCAATGAAAAAAAGGGAAGTTTATTACTTGGCCAAATGTATATCCAGCACCTCTTGGTGAGATCCCCCAGCCACATCGATCATCAGGATCGGACCACAAAAGATCACACATGGGACCCTCATGGGGAACTTCTTGAACACGATCAAAATTACGTATATTGTCAAGTGTTTCAATGGATGGTGATAATCCACCATGGAGACAAAATATCTCTGATTCAACCTTTTAAAGCAAACAAAAAGAAAACATGGCATCAGAAAAATTCACATCACAGAATATACTCATCTAAAAATTAAACTCAAATGGAGTACTCAATTTTTTAAAAATATTGGTCAAATAATTTGTTAGTGATATTTCTTTCACCTCCGAAATACTCACCAATGCTGTCAGTGGAAAATAGTCAAACAAATCTGTAAAGGTTTTCCAAACATTAGCATTGCCATACCTGCAAAAAATACATAAAGAGTATATTACTTGTGCATACTTGCAAGTGAACAATATAACCACGTGGACAAGTAATTTACAAGTTTCATATCGGAACTAAAGTACATAAATTGGGACAAGTTTTCCCCTTCATAAGAACATTTATTCACTTGTTACAACAAAAACATACTCCCACTGGTAATCTGCATTCAGCATGTTGAACAATGTATTTGAAAATAAAGTTGCCATATTTATCAAACATCAAGGACCCAAAAGCCAAAGAAAACCTTTCCCATCACAACCTAAGCATTTTGAGAATAGCAATGTGTTATAAGACCATGTGGCTGACTGAAATTGCTTGGAGATCCAGTTGACAATTTGGAACAAACTCCTAAGACAGCTGATGAACAGAAGAGAAATGCAACAGAAAACTGCTTGGAAACCCAGTTGACAATTTGAAACAAACTCCTAAAAAAGCTGATGGAAAAACAAAACATCCAAGAAGATGAATAAATCAAAAGAATTAAAACAACAGAAAGAGGAAACAGAAATAAAATGGACAAAACAAGATGGCAACAGCAGATCACAGAATAATTCATGCAAAATAATATATCCAATATGATACTAATCCCAGTATTAAAACCCAATTGCATTTTTTCCCCTTTTCCTATTTACCTTTTTCATTACACATTTTCCTTTGAATAGGCAGCCTGTCACATTAAGGATCAATCTATCCCACCCAATGTTCAGCCATAATTGTCAAAAAGGAATCATTATATTCATGCAAAACCCTCCATGTAAAAACACCAAGCAATTTTAAACCTCCCAGAAAAACCTCAAACCTAAAGTTATTAAATATTTTATTACACTGTGGATTCAGAGTAACTCACTTCCGTAGGCATTCATCATAGAACCCATAAACCTGAGTAATCTGAAACAGGAAACCAAAAAATCCATTGTCAGAACAGAGAGATCAGAAATAAAGATTTTCATGAAAACTAGCTTAAAAAAGCATGGAAGATCAGAAATCAAAATAATTTTGAAATACCCTATGTAAGATTTCAGAAGACATCACCAAATTACAAACCTAAACTCACAAGTAAATAAAATATAGATCCAAAAGGTTCTTCAAGTGAAAATAGTAAAGCATAGCAGAATTGCAACTCAAGCATACCTGACGACTTTCATGATTTCCTCGTAGAATGGTAATTCGTTGAGGATACCGCACCTTGAGAGCTACCAAAAGCTGAATAAATAAATTGATGAGTTGATACATTTCACAGTAAAAGATAAAGCTTTCAATATGAATAAAATTCAATAAAATAAATAAAAGAAAATTTGTGGGATAATCTCTGACATGGTCTGCATAGCCTAATGCTTTTTCATGATCTCATCTGGAGAGACCCTCTAAGGACTACGTTTGTTACACCACCACCAAATGTAAAATCAACTCCAAAAAATAACAATTTTAGCAATTATCATTCCGATAATAGCATATAAAAAATTCACAGGATGAAATAACTCCAATACAATTATATCATTATGTTGCAGTTCAATTTCAACATCCTTGCAAAGAAACACAAACTAGAGCAACCAAGAAATCGAGAAGCTCAAGTTTGAAATTACCACAAGCATGTATCACTGGAAAACAACCAGTACATGAAACAAACAAAGCAATAGCAACCATGTCTGAGGTTAGATGACAAAAGTGCGAGATGTCAATATGTTATGCAACATAAACTAAATCTTTTATGTGATTTTCAATGAGGAGACATCAACCAATAACAGAATTATTGGTGCAAGGAAAAGTAGGACCAAGGCACTCAAAACTTATACCGATTACATATTACATTATATTTCCCAACTCAAACCTCAAAAATCAGGAATACAATACCATTTACAACTCTAACAAATTATATTGTATTATTAGCAGAGAATGTAGCCAAAAGAATAGTGCGGGCAAAATGGTCAAATGAAAAGATCAAAACTAAAATATAGAAAGCAATACTTACCGTTACAGTTTCGACAGAGTAATAGCCACGGTCAACATAATCTCCCATGAACAAATAATTTGTATCTGGACACTACGACAAACCAAAAAAAAAAAAAGCAATTATAAGATCAATACCTAACAGAGAAAACCAAAACACCAATACATAAAATGATGATAATGATTACTCAGCTTGCTTCTATTTGAAAGCATGAAAAGATATGCAATGGACTCAGGACAGTCAGAAACAACATCAACCAAAAACATAAATGAGGTAGAAACATACTCGACAAAACAAGGAGAGATTGAACAACTGGACAAAGAAACATAATAAAGGAAACACAGTGAGTCAAATATACTGATTTCCTTGAGACCCATGAATCAAGAAAAGCCCAGGGAGTGTTTACCCTTGGTAACACCTAATTCATAAAAATGAAGGAGCAAAGTAACAATAAAAACATCCATTCCTCAGCAAACATTAAAATAAGCACTGGACCAATCAGAAAATTACCTTTCCTCCAATTCGAAAAAGTTCAGCAAGATCATGGAACTGACCATGTATATCACCACATATTGTAACAGGACTTTTAACAGGCTGTGAAGCAGTTAGAATGCAAAAGGATTATCAACATACAGGTCATTTTTCCAACGTCAATCATTAAAAGTGCAGCAAACTATGAAGAGAATAGAAAGATGCAAACTATAAATACAAACATGTATGGGAACAAACAGAGTAGTGACCAAATCAAGAAAAAAAAAAAACCTGGACATTGCTTTCTTCCATCAAAATCTCCTTCGCCTTTTCACACAAAGTCCTTACCTAAATCATAAAAGTGTTATCAAGTTATCCCTGAAAGAATTAAAGAGTAATATAAAAAAAATTAAAACAAATAAAAAATAAACAAACAAACAAACAGCTCCTGGAGAACTGCTCCCTTTAAATAAATAAATAAAGCTTCTACAAAATCCATACAGGGAGGAGTGAACAACACAAACAATGTAGATATTGGCATGCAGTATCACTGAGGCCAAATTGTAAAATAAAAGCTCATATCCAGAAGAGTGAATAAACTACAGAAACAACACATTTCTAGAATCAAGAAAATAGACACAGCATTTCATATTAAACAATGGAGATATTGCTGTTCTGATGCTTCCATTAAGCACGCCAAACAAATAATTCATTCTGAATAGCTTTCTTGCGTTAATTTATAAGATAATAATAGACTATCATCATTCAGAACAAATTTAAATCTTTAACTTATGTGGAATTTTTTTTTCTTTTTGGATGCAGAATCCTCACAAGTAAAACCAAAGCTATAATCAACGTTCAGTTTAGCATTTCATCCAACCTGCAAACAACCCAGGTTGTCCAGAAACCATTAATTCTTGAGGATGACTTAGATCCATTGAGCATAAAAGGTGCCCTGATTTCTGGTACTGGTATTTTCCTCCCCAACATTATAAAAATCAGGTTTCACTTCATGCCCATTTTTGTGACTCATCATTCCTACATATATCACTAACCACCACCACCCCAAACGAAAAAAAAAAAATCAAAATAAGAAGAGCTATAAAAAAAGACATCAAATGGAAAGGTATCAAAATATGTCTTTAATATTACAAAAATATAAGAGGAAAAAAATCCTAGCTTATAGATATGACAGGCAGCTTCTAATGTACAGAGAGAGAACTATCTACCACAATCACAGCCCAGGAATCGCAAGGAAAGGACTTTCTCGAGCCAGATGTGTTCCTTGATTATCCACTTTAGTACCCTAGATTTCATTTCTTGAACCCCATTGTCCTAGACTTCAGCATCTCATTATCCATCCTTCAACCAATAATAATTAATTTAAATCAACCAAATTAAAATCCGCCTCCAGCGACTCGTCCAGGACAACATCGCCCAGAAAGAATTGAAGAAAACGGGCATTGGATTTCTAGCACCCATCCCAGAGACAATGTGAATCTGGTGAAAGCATAAAAAAGGAGCCCAATTCGACAAGCAAAACTGAGTAACCTCGTTTCAATCACCCTTTCTAAATCTAGTTTGAAGCTGTCAAACCAAAACCCATTATTGGATCTAATTCTTTCACAGCCAAACTCCATGATGCCGTCAAATCCTTCTCCAGATCGCTCAAATCAACACCAATCACTTAGAAAACAAATCACTTCACACGCACGGCAAAAACAGAGAGTAATGAACAAATTTCCCAACCTAACAGCGCAAACGCTAACAATCCATTACGGATCCGAACCATTTCTAAGAAAACAACCATACAAATTACAAACTTAACCCAAAAAGCCAAGGAAAAAGAAAAGGAAATTGAAGATTTAGAAAAGTACGTCTGGCTCAGATAAGGGCTTGCACTGCATGAGCTGATTAATCTGCTCGTCAAGGTTCCCATGAGTGTTCGAATGGACCGTATCCAAGCTCATCTTCTTGTTGCTTCTTTTGTCTAATCAGAGTCGAGATCCCTTCGAGTTTTGCTTTTATTGTATAAGATAACCCTAGATTATTTCTCCCGAAGAAAAAGAACTGAAACCCTAGAATTCACTCTCTTCGAATTCCCACACACAATAGAGAGAGAGAGAGAGAGAAAATAATTAGAGAGAGAGTGTGTGGGGAGAAAGAGAGAGAAAGAAAAAGAGAGAGAAACAGCGGTGAAGAAATAGAGAGAGAGCGCGCTCTCCGTCTCGTTTAGTTCGATAATCACCTCTACTTTTTCTTTTCTTTTTCAGTGGCAAAATTCGTTTTATCCGTTTTTAATTTTTATATTTAAACTTGTTCCAAACGAAACTTTTTGAAGCACAAAAAATGAATTTATATTTTTCTTGTATATGATAAAAATATAATTAATATACATTTAAAATAATAAATTTATATTGGCTTTTATAATATATTTCTATCATTTTTTATTAAATCATTTTTAAAATTATACCAAGGATTATTAATGAAATATCATTAAAGATTTTTAGGGAAAAAGGTTACCAAAATTATGATATATTAACAAAAGGTACAAGGCTAAAAATCTTGAAGCCTTGTAAATACAGTGTTAGATGAATAATAACTTGTCAAATTTTTTAACTCTAATTCTAGTGGTTGAGATTAGAGGCTTAGATTAAAGTCATGATCATGTGATTTTTATAATATTGTTTATGGATAGATAAGGGATTAGGTTAGAGAAAGGGGAGAAAAGGAGCAAGAATACATTAATAAAATGATTAAATGTGTTTTCTGGCTTCGTTTTTCAAGTGATTATGTGTTCGATATTTGTTTTTCTAAGAGTTATATTTTTTTATTGTTTTTTCTCTACCTTTGAGCAGGGGAGAGGTTGTTTAGTTTTTGGTGGCCTCCATCGTTCGATTGCTTCGCTAGTCGCACGGGTGATGTGTGTTTTTTCATTTTCTTTTCTCTGTTTGAAGGTTTCGGGTTTCTGTGATGACATCTGATGCGGAACCTTATGGCACAAGCCTCAAACCCACACGCACAAGTAGATATGGAATTTAAAGATTTGATAAACATACCTCCTATGGCACCCCACACTTAGAGAAGCTGAAACACCAATGATCGAAGGATTTAGATGAGAATCTGACAAACGCCACAACAAATAGTTGATAAGTTATCCAAGATTCTTGGTGCAATTGATGAAAGCAAATCCTCACTCTCACTCAAAGTAATACATGCCAAAGGCATGAAAAGACTTTTGAAATTTTGATTAAAAGCTGCCTCTTACAATTGTTTCTAATCCTTATATAGTAAGGAGAAAAACAAATAAAACTCTAAGACACTCTTCTTGGACCTGACTTAAACACATAAGACCCAAGCCCAATCACACACTAAAATAACACATAAATATTAAAACATAAGCCCAAAACATGGCTCAACACTCTAAAACTTAAAAGATAAAATATGGCCAGAATACAAGTCCAAACAAACCTAAAATAAAACAAGTGTTTAAATAATAAAACATAGCAAGCCCATCATAACAAAGATGAATCTTCACAAAAGCCTTTCTTGATCTTCACTTTAGGCTTCCCTTTATGTAGTTTTGGCCCATAGGTTTGATTAGACTCCCTAAGCCTATGATTGCAAGTGTTGCACCAAATCTGCCCCATATCAGTTGAAACACGCCCCAAATGTATATGGATATGATTTTGAACTCCTTTTAGATCCATTTGAATGATATAAGTTTACTCCACAGTATTGTTAGAAATCTGCCTTATTGGATCCGTATCATTCTCTCCTTCTTTAGAAAAGATTCGTCCTCGAATCTTGCTGATATTTATGTCAAAAAGGGAAGGTTTAGGAACCCATGTATCTTCAAACACCTCCTTTTGAATAGGTAGAAATAGGATAAAACTTTCGTCATGAATGTTTTCATCAATAACCTGCACATCAAGAACAAATGAACTAGGCATAAAAATATTAGTCATAGAAAGATCCTGTGGATGTGACCCATTCTCCTCTACAACTTTCAAAACAGTCTTATTCGACTCCTCCACCTCATCAATCACGTGCTCCCCATGTCCCTCATCATTTACAACCTCTTCTATAAGTTCATTGATGGAATTCTCAACAACAACTACATTAGATTCATGCATTACAACTTCCTCTTCAATTTCAACCTCTATGGAAGTTGAGATTGGAACTTTAGCCTCTTCTTTCTCCTTTTCTTTCTCCACCTTCCCTCCTTGAACTAGTCTTGATTCTTTTCCAGCCTCTTTACCCTCAAACTCACTCTTTTCTCTCATCTTTTACGCAGAATTCAAGCTCTCACTCCCCTTTGTGGCTAAGGCCGAAGCCTCCCTCTCCCTCTCCAGCATCTTTATTTGATCAATATATACCTCTTGAGGTGATAAAGGAGCGAGTATAACCTTCTGTCCTTCATGAGTGAATGAGTACTTGTTATTGAACCCATCATGTTGCACCTTTCTATCATGTTGCCACGGTCTACCCAACAACATATGGCTTGCCTGCATAGGTACCACATCACACAAGATCTCATCCTTGTACCTACCAATAGAAAATGGTATAACCACCTGGCGTGTAACCCTAACCTCACCACAATCATTCAACCGTTGCAATCTATATGGCTTAGGGTGTTTAATAGAAGCCAAGCCCAATTTTTCCACCATATACACACTAGCCACATTTGTGCAACTACCTCCATCAATAATGACAGTACACACTTTTCCATTAACCAAACACCTAGTGTGAAATATGTTTTCCCGTTGTTCTAGGCTTTCTTCCTTAACCTGCATATTCAGAGCACGCTTAGCAACAAGCATCTCACAATGTGCAGCAAGCAACATATTATTAACCAACACATTCGAATCATCACAGTCATTATTGCAATTAGGAGTTTTTTGAGGTACTCTTGTAGAAGTGGAAGCTTGTGAGACATTCAAACTCTCCATAGTTTCAGTCAACCTCTCAAGAGTCTTATTGAGCCTTTGTAACTCACCACTGACTGACTTCTTAAAGAGCTTATAATCGTTACCCATATTCGATTCACTTCCATCAGTATGATCCACCACATTTTTATCTTTACTCATCCTACCTTAAATCAACAAAGAACAAAAAGAACTAGCAAATATTGTGTTAAAAAAAAGTACTCAAGTGTTTGCACTCTTACCATTCTTTTGCTGATTCTTCAATTGCATTTCAGAAACTAAGGTCAACCAACCAACCACAAGGTGCGTTTAATGAAACAAAGAAGAAAACCTAAAGAAAGAAGGAAGTGCGCAAAAAACTAGAAAGAAGACACTGACAATTTGGAAAGTAACACACGAACTAGGCTTTGTACTACTTGAAAAATATCACCTAGAGTATAGACCCAAGCAAACAATACTCCAGCAATGTCAAGGAAGCAAAAGCAAGCTTAAACCAAAAAAAAAAAAAACTTAGAATTCAAATAAAAAAAACGAACTTGGACAAAAGTTTGAATTTAATTCACTTCGACGCAAATTAGATATGGATATATCTAAATCTACCCAAAAAGGGAAGTATCAAAACCCCACAAATAGAATCAGAAAAAAAAATGTAAATTTCACTCAGATCAGAAACATGGACGAAAATTCTGGTTTTAAAAGAAGGATTTGACATCAAATCGATTTAGATACAGTTGCCTTAAATGTGCACCTTAAGGAATAGGCAGATTTCTTTTGTCTCCTAATCTGGATTCAACCCAATTCAAAATTCAAAATTGATTCCCATAAACTACAAAAATCAATTGAGATAGGTAAGGAAATATAGATGAAAAATGAAGCATATCATAATTTCGGCCAGATCAAGATAAATATGGCAAAGGCAATTTTTTTTTTCATTTTTTTTTGGATTTCGAATTTTTCTTCCAAAAGAGATTATGTGATAATTTATCAAGAAAGTGCAGCCATGAATACAAAAGCTTTCACTGAAATCAATAACGAAGAAAAGAAAACTAAAAAAGAAAACTCTAGATCCTGAGATAAATAAGAATTTACCTCACTTTGGCTCTGATACCAACTGACGTGGAACCCTATGGCACAAGCCTCAAACCCACACGCACAAGTAGATATGGAATCCAAAGATTTGATAAACCCACCTCCTATGGCACCCCATGTAATACCCGGCTAGACTCCGGTGTCGGAATTCCTACCGTCTGGTGGAATCTCGGATGTCGGAGACCTCTAGAAGGGTAAAAACCATGTTTTCATAAAATATTTTAATGTATTTTATGATTTTAAGTAAGAAGGAAATTGAGTTTTTGAATGAAAATAGTCTTGAGAGGGAGACTCAGGTTTGGCCGCCGAACCTAAAGTTCGGCCGCCGAACATGCATGCACTTCGGGAGTGCTTCAGGCCGCCAAAGGCATAAGTGAGGGAAGTCCAGGTTCGGCCGCCGAACCTTATGTTCGGCCGCCGAACATGGCATGCATGCGGAGGCACGTTAGGCCCCCGAAAGTGGCCTGGCCAGCCACCTATAAAGGGGTCCCTTGTCCGAAATGGGCGAGCTTTTCTCCCCATTTTCGGCCAAGGTGAGTTCTCCGCCGTCCCCCATCGATTTTGAGTCTCTTCCTTCAAATCTTTCATGATTTTCATGAGATTTCACTTTGTTTTGAAGATCTTTGAGCATTTAAGCAAGTTTTGAGGCTTGAAAGACTCAGGAGCTCTTTTCCTTGGTTCTCCAAGTTTAGGTCGTCTCTCTCTCGATCTTCAAGAGGTAAGAGCCGATCTTGAACTCATTTTATGTTTTAAGTTGGTTCATGGGGTAGAAATGCATGTTTAGAATAGTTGAGCTTGTTAGGTTTTATGTGAACTTGTGGACAATGTATGATATTTGTGTATGTTTGATGTGTTGTAGTTGGGGTTTAGGATAGTTTGAGACCCCTAGGTGTTGTTGTATGTGTGTATGCAAGCTTTGAGAGAGTTGGATGCTTGATTGGAAGGTTTGGGAAGAAAGTGTGCATTGAAGAGCTGAGTTTCTGCCCACTGGGAGAAACCAGGTTCGGCAGCCGAAAGGACTTTCGGCCGCCGAACCTGTCTGTGAGGCACGCCTTTCGGCTGCCGAAGCCTGCCCCCGAAAATGGACTTTCGTCTCTGGAGGGCACTTTCGGCCGCCGAAGGTGCCGCCGAACCTGCATGACTTTCGGCTCTGGAGGGACTTTCGGCCGCCGAACCTGCCGTCGAAAGTGCCCTGTTCAGCCTTCCTTTGCATGTTTTCTATGGATGTTTTGAGGTGTTTTAGGGGCATTTTGGGGAGTATTCTAGAGTCATGTTCTTGGATGTTTGGTCCCTCATTTGAGTCCACCTGTGTAGGTTCGGACCCGAGGAACCGAGGACCCCAGCAGTAAGTCAGCTGCTCCAGTGTCTGGTCAGAGCTAGCCAGAGGTGAGTGGAATAACTCTCTACGTTTTAAAGTAAATAAAATGAAAGCTTTAGCATGATTCACGCATCATGAATGCCATGAGATATATTAGGGTACTTGCATTAGAATTCACGAATATGTTGCATTGCATATTATGTTGTTGATGTGGATGAATGTTGAATGATCCATTAGCCCTTATATGGTATGACATGACAGACTATGGAAGTCCGGGCGAGCCTGCACTACGCCCCCGGCATGATTGGATATGTATGGTATGCTATGGAAGTCCAGGCGAGCCTGCACTATGCCCCTAGCATAATTAGACTGTATAGAGGGCTAAGTGGTGACAAGTTCATCTTGATGTGAAATGTTTGTGCTGTGATGCATTCCATGATATCATACGTTTTAAATACAGTGTTTTATTATTCTGCTCACTGGGCTCTAGTAGCTCACCCCACTCCCTTAACCCCAGGTTTGCAGGTACGGGCTAGATCAGGAAGTCAAGGAATGTAAAGACATGTTTATGTAATAGTTAGTTGTGGACATGATAAGCTGTAAGATGATGTAAGGTTATAAACAGTCATGTTATGTAATATTGATATTGAGGATTAGAATTGTGCTTGACCATGGTATGTTTGTTTATCCCTTTTGATACATGATCTATAAAATGTTAAAGATGATATTTTATGTGGACCAACTCACTATATATTATGATTACCCCATTGGAGTATTTGTTGAGGACTCCAAGGTGGGGTTAATGTTTATGTTTATGAATAGTGCATGCTCAGGTTGAGTTTGGTGATTGAATGAAAAGATAAGTTCAAAATTTTTATGTATGTTGTTGATCATGTATGGGATTAAACAGGTTCACAGGATGAATGTTTGGCTTGCTACGGGTCCCGGCGGCCTTAAGCCGATCTGGATCCTAGCGCCGGTAGCGGTCCGATTTTCGGGTCGTTATAGATTGGTATCAGAGCCCTAGGTTCATATGGTCGGACCTAGAGTGTCGGGCTCATAGATTTTATAGAAGGTCAAGCACAATAGGAAAATCATGTCCACTAGGATAGGATAAGGAGTCCTATCTTGAATGATGATGTGAAATGCCATGATTTTATGCATGTGCATTAATGATATGTTATGTATGTGATGTATGTGATGCGGGTTCATGTGTTTCCACATGAACAATTTGATGCTAATGTTGATTGTTGTATGCTGTTTTTCAGTAAGCAAGATGAGAGGAACTCGTCGATCTGCACGATTGACTGGAGTACCACCCCAGGACGAGGGCACTGATGCCCGTCCTCCTGCGTTGCCTAGGGCAATGTCAAGTAGGTCCAGCAGGGAAAGAGCAGTAAGAGACCCTAGAAGGTCTTTGAATCTGGGTAGAAGCAGATCAGTGAGGGGAACAGTGCAAGGGGATATGTCAGAGGATGTGGGGGATCAGATGGATGTGGATCAGAGGAGGGATGGCAGTCTCGGAGTAAGTATGTCGGAAGAGGGAGTAGGAGAGTCCCAAGGAGGCACTCAGGCCTCGGGATTTGTTCAGCCACCTTACTACCCACCCTTTTCTCAGCATCCCGGGTATTCGATGGGAGGTACGTCGGATTACCGCAGCTTTAACCCTTACCCTTCACACATGCCATACCCACCTTTCTACCCACCATACCCACAGTACCCTATGTACCCACCCCCATCATTCTACCCAGGTACAACAAACCCTACCCCAGGGGATGCTGCACCTCCTCCACCACCAGCAGCACCTACTGTCCCAGAAACCCAAATGCCTAAACCTAGCTCATCTGGGGGGGAGCAAGGTCAAGATGACTGATTACATGAAGCTGGGTGCTCCCCAGTATGAAACCGGTGATGACCCGTTTGTATACCTTGAGAGAGTCAAGACAATTACAGATGAGATATGAGCTGATGACAGTATAGCCATTCAGATGGCTGGGTTCACACTAAAATGCAAGAAGGCCCGAGAGTGGTTTAAGAACTATGTGAACCCGAGGTTGGACAGTCTATCCTGGGAGGAGTTTGCAAATGAGTTTGCAGGATAGGCTTTCCCTGACAGTTCAAGGGAGCTGAAAATGATTGAATTTGAGCAGTTGAGGCAGACAAATGAGATGAGTGTGGATGAGTATATAGACAGATTCTTGGAGCTGTTGCCATTTGCTGGGCAGAATCTGGATACAGATCAGAAGAAGTCAATGAGGTATATCATGAAGCTCCATTCCAGGTATTCCTCCTTGATTCAGTCAGCAGAGAGGGAGAGTTTCCATGCCATTATGGATATGGCTCGGAGAATGGAGGCTAGTGCAATCATCGAGGGGAAAGTTAAGCAGTCAGTGGCACAGCCTTCTGGTTCCAAGACCCCAGGTGGGGGGAGGTTAGACCCTTCTTCTCTGAGTTCAGGCAGTAAGAAGTGGGACAGAGGCTTCCGGAAGTCCAACAAGAACAAGTTCTGGAGCAAGATCAAGTCAGGTCTGGGATTAGGAAGTGGCTCGAGTTCGGGTGCAGGTATTACAGCGTGTATGAAGTGTGGGAAGCCACACAAGGGCATATGTCTGGTTGGGACGACAGCCTGCTTCAGGTGTGGGCAAGAGGGACACTTGGCTCGGGAGTGTCCTAGAGCAGCTTTTGTAGCACAGTCTCAGCAGACAGCTTATGGTAGTGTGGTTCAGCCAGCAGCTCCAGCCGCAACTCAGGCTAGTGGCAGAGGTCGAGGGAGAGGGGCAGCCTCTTCTTCAGCGGGTTTCAGGGGTGAGGGTCCGTCAGCTCCAGCACGGATCTTCACCATGACTCAGCAGGAGGCAAATGCATCGAACACAGTGGTGTCAGGTAATCTCATCATTGGTTGTTCTGATGTGTATGCGTTATTGGACCCTGGTGCATCTCATTCTTTTATTGCTCCGAGAGCCGTTGAGAGGTTGGGAATGATGGTCTCTGGGTTAGAGTGTCCCCTATGGGTCAGTGGACCCAAGTGTGACCCGTCAGTGGCAGAGTCAGTCTGCCAGTGTAGTCCAGTTTTTGTTGAAGGGAGATGCCTTTCCGCCGACCTTGTGGTTCTAGATTTGACAGATTTTGACGTCATTCTAGGGATGGATTGGCTGTCTACCCATGGCGCTACCTTGGATTGCAGAGACAAGGTAGTTAGGTTCAGATGTCAGGATGGGTTAGAGGTTGTCTTCAGAGGAGACAGGGGGAGTACACCTAGAGGTTTGATATCAGCCCTTCAGGCTCGTAGGTTGCTCAGGAGGGGTTGTCAGGGTTTTCTAGCTCATGTGAGAGAGCTGGATAGTGATGTCAGTGAGCCCGCCTCAGTGCTAGTGGTCAGAGAGTTCTTAGACGTTTTCCCAGACGAGCTGCCAGGTTTACCGCCTGCTAGGGAGATAGAGTTCGAAATTGAATTGATGCCTGGAACCAGACCGATCTCTATTCCTCCCTATAGGATGGCACCAGCAGAATTGAAGGAGCTTAAGGAGCAGTTGCAAGAGTTAGTAGTTAGAGGATTCATCCGACCGAGTACCTCACCTTGGGGTGCTCCAGTGCTATTTGTGAAAAAGAAGGATGGATCCCTCAGACTTTGTATCGACTACAGGCAGTTGAACAAGGTCACTACCAAGAATAAGTACCCGTTGCCAAGGATCGACGATCTATTTGACCAGCTAGCCGGAGCAGGTTGTTTCTCCAAAATAGATCTGAGATCCAGGTACCATCAGCTGAGGATAAGAGAAGAGGATGTGCCGAAGACGGCATTCAGGACCAGATATGGGCACTATGAGTTCCTTGTAATGCCGTTCGGGTTAACCAATGCCCCTGCAGCATTCATGGATCTCATGAACAGAGTTTTCAGTCAATACCTGGATCACTTCGTTATTGTCTTCATAGATGATATCTTAGTGTATTCCAGGAATGCAGAGGAGCATGCCCATCATCTGAGGTTAGTTCTGCAAACCTTGAGGGAACATGGCTTGTATGCCAAGTTCTGGCTGTGTGAGTTCTGGCTGAGGAGCATCTCCTTCTTGGGGCATGTGGTGTCAGAAAATGGAATCGAGGTAGACCCCAAGAAAGTGGAAGCTGTAGCTAACTGGCCTAGACCCACTACGGTGACAGAGATCAAGAGTTTCTTGGGTTTAGCAGGTTACTACAGGAGGTTCGTTCAGGACTTCTCTAAGATTGCAGCTCCCATGACCAGATTGACTAAGAAGAACCAGAGGTTCGTGTGGACCGACCAGTGTGAATAGAGCTTTGAGGAGCTAAAGAAGAGGTTGACTTCAGTACCAGTGTTAGCTCTGCCATCTTGTAATGAGGACTTCATAGTCTTTTGCGATGTGTCCCGTGTGGGACTGGGTTATGTGCTAATGCAGAATGAAAGGGTGATTGCTTATGCTTCTAGGCAACTGAAGAAGCACGAGTTGAATTACCCTACACACGACCTAGAGATGGCAGCAGTAATCTTTGCACTCAAGATGTGGAGGCATTACCTTTACGGGGTAAAATGTGAGATCTTCACAGATCATAAGAGCCTGCAGTACATCCTGAGTCAGAGAGAGCTGAATTTGAGACAGAGAAGATGGGTAGAACTGCTCAGTGACTATGATTGCAAGATCTAGTACCATCCGGGTAAGGCGAATGTTATGGCAGACGCCTTAAGCCGTAAATCACTTGGCAGTTTGTCCCATATTTCAGCAGAGAGGAGGCCAATAGTGAGGGAGTTCTTCGAGCTCATGAATGAAGGTCTACAGTTGGAGTTGTCTGGTACAGGTGCTTTGATTGCCCAGATGAGAGTGGCACCCGTGTTTCTGGAGCAGGTGGCTCAGAAACAGCATGAGGACCCAGAGTTAGTGAAGATTGCCAGAACTGTTCAGTCAGGCAAAGATAGTGAGTTCAGATTCGACAGCAAGGGGATCCTCCGCTATGGGAGCAGATTGTGTGTACCAGATGATGTAGGGCTGAAGGGAGACATTATGAGAGAGGCTCATAATGCCAGATATAGCGTTCACCCCGGAGCCACCAAGATGTATCAAGATCTGAAGAAAGTGTATTGGTGGCCAGCTATGAAAAGAGAAGTGGCACAGTTTGTGTCAGCCTGCGAAGTGTGTCAGAGGGTGAAGCTAGAACATCAGAAGCCGGCTGGAATGCTTAACCCACTACCTATTCCAGAGTGGAAATGGGAGAATATAGCTATGGACTTCGTGGTGGGGCTACCGGCGGCGTCCAACAGATTAGACTCCATATGGGTGATTGTGGACAGACTCACCAAATATGCTCACTTCATCCCTGTCAGGAGTGGCTATTCTGTGGACAAGTTGGCGCAGGTGTATGTTGATGAAATTGTCAGATTGCATGGGGTTCCTGTTTCAATAGTGTCTGATAGAGGGCCCCAGTTCACCTCCAGGTTTTGGCGGAGTCTGCAGAACGCTATGGGTACCAGGTTGGATTTTAGCACTGCTTTCCATCCACGGACGGACGGACAATCAGAGAGGACCATCCAGACAATAGAGGATATGCTCAGAATGTGTGTGCTGGATTTTGGCAGTTCTTGGAGGCAGCATCTACCTTTAGTGGAGTTTGCCTACAATAACAGCCATCATGCCAGCATAGGGATGGCCCCATATGAAGCTTTGTATGGAAGGAAGTGCAGGTCACCTGTTTGCTGGGAAGAAATTGGGGAAAAGGCCTTAGCAGGGCCTGAGCTAGTAGAGATCACCAGCAGAGTAGTACCCATCATCAGAGAAAGGATCAAGACTGCTGCAAGCAGACAGAAGAGTTATGCAGACATCCGCAGAAGGCAAGTAGAATTTCAGGAGGGGGATTTGGTATTGCTCAAGGTGTCTCCAATGAAAGGGGTGATTCGGATTGGGAAGAAAGGTAAGCTAGCTCCACGGTACATCGGACCCTTCGAGATCTTGCAGAAGGTTGGGAATGTATCGTACAAGCTGGATTTACCTGCTTCAATGGAAAGAATCCATCCGGTTTTCCATGTTTCCATGTTGAGGAAATTCATGTCAGATCCGGGCAAGGTTCTTAGTGAGCATGATGTGGAGATCCAAGAGGATCTCACCTATGTTGAGCAATCGGTACGGATCCTAGACACCCAGATCAGAAAGCTAAGGAACAAGGAAATCTCGATGGTGAAAGTCCTTTGGAATCACCACAACATCGAAGAGTGTACCTGGGAGACACGAGGGTCTATGCTCCGGCAATATTCTCATCTTTTCTAAGGTGAGTTTTTTTGTGCTTTGTATGAATGTTTATGTTTTATGCCATGCTATGTTTGTTTGGTGAACATTCGGGGACGAATGTTCTTAAGGGGGAAAGAATGTAATACCCAGCTAGACTCCGGTGTCGGAATTCCTACCGTCCGGTGGAATCTCGAATGTTGGAGACCTCTAGAAGGGTAAAAACCATATTTTCATAAAATGTTTTAATGTATTTTATGATTTTAAGTAAGAAGGAAATTGAGTTTTTGAATGAAAATAGTATTGAGAGAGAGACTCAGGTTCGGCCGCCGAACCTAAAGTTCGGCCGCCGAACATGCATGCCCTTCGGGAGTGCTACAGGCCCCCGAAGGCATAAGTGAGGGAAGTCCAGGTTCGGCCGCCGAACCTTATGTTCGGCCGCCGAACATGGCATGCATGCGGAGGCACATTAGGCCCCCGAAAGTGGCCTGGCCAGCCACCTATAAAGGGGTTCCTTGTCCGAAATGGGCGAGCTTTTCTCCCCATTTTCGACCAAGGTGAGTTCTCCGCTGTCCCCCATCGATTTTGAGTCTCTTCCTTCAAATCTTTCATGATTTTCATGAGATTTTACTTTGTTTTGAAGATCCTTGAGCATTTAAGCAAGTTTTTAGGCTTGGAAGACTCAGGAGCTCTTTTCCTTGGTTCTCGAAGTTTAGGTCGTCTCTCTCTCGATCTTCAAGAGGTAAGAGCCGATCTTGAACTCATTTTATGTTTTAAGTTGATTCATGGGGTAGAAATGCATGTTTAGGATAGTTGAGCTTGGTTAGGTTTTATGTGAACTTGTGGACAATGTATGATATTTGTGTATGTTTGATATGTTGTAGTTGGGGTTTAGAATAGTTTGAGACCCCTAGGTGTTGTTGTATGTGTGTATGCATGCTTTGAGAGAGTTGGATGCTTGATTGGAAGGTTTAGGGGGAAAGTGTGCATTTAAGAGTTGAGTTTCTGCCCTCTGGGAGAAACCAGGTTCGGCAGCCGAAAGGATTTTCGGCCGTCGAACCTGTCTGTGAGGCAAGCCTTTCGGCTGCCGAAGCCTGCCCCCGAAAATGGACTTTCGTCTCTGGAGGGCACTTTCGGCCGTCGAAGGTGCCGCCGAACCTGCATGACTTTCGGCTCTGGAGGGACTTTCGGCCGTCGAACCTGCCGCCGAAAGTGCCCTGTTCAGCCTTCCTTTGCATGTTTTCTATGGATGTTTTGAGGTGTTTTAGGGGCATTTTGGGGAGTATTCTAGAGTCATGTTCTTGGATGTTTGGTCCCTCATTTGAGTCCACCTGTGTAGGTTCAGACCCGAGGAACCGAGGACCCCAGCAGTAAGTCAGCTGCTCCAGTGTCTGGTCAGAGCTAGCCAGAGGTGAGTGAAATAACTCTCTACATTTTAAAGTAAATAAAATGAAAGCTTTAGCATGATTCACGCATCATGAATGCCATGAGATATATTAGGGTGCTTGCATTAGAATTCACGAATATGTTGCATTGCATATTATGTTGTTGATGTGGATGAATGTTGAATGATCCATTAGCCCTTATATGGTATGACATGACAGACTATGGAAGTCCGGGCGAGCCTGCACTACGCCCCCGGCATGATTGGATATGTATGGTATGCTATGGAAGTCCAGGCGAGCCTACACTACGCCCCTGGCATAATTAGACTGTATAGAGGGCTAAGTGGTGACAAGTTCATCCTTGATGTGAAATGTCTGTGCTGTGATGCATTCCATGATATCATACGTTTTAAATACAGTGTTTTATTATTCTGCTCACTGGGCTCTAGTAGCTCACCCCACTCCCTTAACTCCAGGTTTGCAGGTACGGGCTAGATAAGGAAGTCAAGGAATGTAAAGACATGTTTATGTAATAGTTAGTTGTGGACATGATAAACTGTAAGATGATGTAAGGTTATAAACAGTCATGTTATGTAATATTGATATTGAGGATTAGAATTGTGCTTGACCATAGTATGTTTGTTTATCCCTTTTGATACATGATCTATAAAATGTTAAAGATGATATTTTATGTGGACCAACTCACTATATATTATGATTATCCCATTGGAGTATTTGTTGAGGACTCCAAGGTGGGGTTAATGTTTATGTTTATGAATAGTGCATGCTCAGGTTGAGTTTGGTGATTGAATTGAAAGATAAGTTCAAAATTTTTATGTATGTTGTTGATCATGTATGGGATTAAACAGGTTCACAGGATGAATGTTTGGCTTGCTACGGGTCCCGGCGGCCTTAAGCCGATCTGGATCCTAGCGCCGGTAGCGGTCCGATTTTTGGGTCGTTACACCCCACACTTAGAGAAGCTGAAACACCAATGATTGAAGGATTTAGATGAGAATCTGCCAAACGCCACAACAAATAGTTGATAAGTTAGCCAAGATTCCTGGTGCAATTGATGAGAGCAAATTCTCACTCTCACTCAAAGCAATACACGCCAAAGGCATGAAAAGAATTCTGAAATTTTGATTAAAAGCTGCCTCTTACAATTGTTTCTTATCGTAATATAGTAAGGAGAAAAACAAATAAAAGATTAAGACACTCTTCTTGGACCTGATTTAAACACATAAGGCCCAAGCCCAATCACACACTAAAATAACACATAAGTATTAAAACATAAGCCCAAAACATGGCCCAACACTCTAAAACTTAAAAGATAAAATATGGCCAGAATACAAGCCCAAATAAAGCTAAAATAAAACAAGTGTTTAAATAATAAAACATAGCAAGCCCATCATAACAAAGATGAATCTTCACAAAAGCCTTTCTTGATCTTCACTTTAGGCTTCCCTTTATGTAGTTTTGGCCTATAGGTTTGATTAGACTCCCTAAGCCTATGATTGCAAGTGTTGGACCAAATCTGCCCCATATCAGTTGAAACACGCCCCAAATGTATATGGATTATATGGATATGATTTTGAACTCCTTTTAGATCCATTTAAATGATATAAGTTTGCTCCACAGTATTGTTAGAAATCTGCCTTATTGGATCCGTATCACAAGAACCTATGAAGATATTTTAAACTGAGATTTTTGAGGTATAGATCCTTGGATTTTGTTGGTGAGTACGAATCAGGGGGGTTGTCACACAATTCTAAATATGCAGAACTGGGATTAAATTCAGTAGGGAAGTCCTAGGTGGAATCAGGGCATTCACAGCCCATGGCCATACTGAACTCATGCAAGGACAAGCGAAATCACTGTCCTAACAGCCTAAACCCAATAGTGTTTGGTGTGTGCAACGTGTTCATGGCTGGTTTATCAAAGTAGAATGTGGTGAAGAACTCATGTGTGAGCTTAGTGAAGGATGACATGTTAAGGTAGAAGAATGTGTCCCAACCAATGGCAGAGATAAGGGAACGTACCTGGTCTTGGAGTCTCAGTGCTTCAAGAGTGCTATGGTATATGTACTTACCTAGATGGTATGGCAGAGAAAAGACTCTGTCTAGCCTGGCTCGTTCAGATGCCTTGTTGAATGTCAAGGCCTGAGTGATATGATTTGGGTGTGTTGGTTTGGGCAGATCACTAGGCAGATGGCCTTCTTCGTGGCTTGCGGGATGTTTGTCAATGGGGGTCTCTGGTTGTCGCTCTGGGCTTGGTGGTGGTGGCGGTGATGGCGGTGAAGGTGTTCTTGGCCATTTCTGCCCATGGTCGGTGGAAGTGGTGGCTTCTGGAGGCGTTTCGTCTTCAGGGGTGTCCATCGTGACTGTTGGAGAGGCAGGTGGTGGGGCAATCATCGTCGCTTTGTTTCGCCGGCTGTATCTCTGGACATTCGGCATGTCGGGGCGTCTGGTCTGTGCTTCCTCGGTCGTTCCAGTGTCGGCGTTGTTGGGGACGGTTGGGGGGTTGTCCATTGCCTCCTCATCACTGTCAGTGGGAATGCGTATAGGTCTGGGCATCCCCGCGCCTCCTCCACATACCGGGGCCGCCGGTGGCCATCATCTTGGTTCTGGCCATGGTCCTTGTCTGCGCCGGTGACGGAAATCTCGGGGAAGAAGAAAGAGATAAAACAGAAAGAGATAGCGTGAGGGAAAAGAAAAAAAATAAAAAAAAATATTTAAAGTGATTTGGGGTAGTTGAACTGCCCTAATCATTTAATGCTGTGTCTGTGACTTCTTGGCGGGGTGATTTGGTCTGTGATTTTCACTTGGCCAAATCACTTCTTTATTGCAGTTGCTTGATTGGCCCTGTTCACATCTTTTCTGATGATAGGCTGATCTGGCGATTTGGACAAATCACCTGCCCCGATCACTTGTGATTATGGTACAATCAGTCAATTTGCCCCAGTGATTTGGGCAAATCACATCATCTGGGCTGCCTCCCAGTAGCGCTCTGTTTTCTATCTTGGGCTGGACTGCCTTGTTTTGGTCAGCAGGCTGGGGAAAGGGGATCTAAGGGAACCTCCTCCACAAGATGAACAGTAAATCCTTCATAAAATTGCTTCAAATGGTGCCCATTGACCTTAAAATCTTTGCTTGTTTGTGGACTGCGTATGTCTACAGCCCCATGTGGATAGACATACTCAACCAAGAATGGCCCAATCCACCTAGACCGAAGCTTCCTAGGAAATAATTTGAACCTTGAGTCAAAAAGCAAGACCTTTTCACCAACCTGAAATTGTTTTTTGGAGAATTATTTTTTGGAGATGTGTTTGTCATGGAAGGCTTTAGTCTTGGCTTTATAATCCCATAAAGCTTCATATGCATCACGCCGAATCTCCTCTAGCTCTTGAAGTTGCAATTTTCTGTGGGCTCTAGCCTCTCTTTCATCAAGATTACACCTTTTGACAGCCCAATAGGCTTTGTGTTCAAGTTCTACGGGCAAATGGCAAGCTTTCCCATAAATCAGCCTATATGGGGACATTCCTATTGGTGTTTTGTAGGCTGTTCTATATGCCCACAAGGCATCATTGAGGCGCATACTCTAGTCCTTGCGATTTGGGCAGACTGTCTTCTCGAGGATGGACTTGATCTCCCCGTTTGATACTTCGGCCAGCCCATTTATTTGAGGGTGATAAGCAGTAGAAGTTCTATGGACAACATGGTGCTTTTTAAGGAGAGTTTCCACCACTTTATTGCAGAAATGAGTGCCTCAGTCACTGATTATTGCTTTGGGCAAACCGAACCTGGAAAATATGTGGGATTTCACAAAGTCAACAACCACTTTTGCATCATCAGCCCTTGTTGCTTTGGCCTCTATCCATTTGGACACATAGTCCACAGCCAGTAGTATGTAAGTGTTGCCAAAGGAGGGTGGGAATGGTCCCATGAAGTCAATACCCCATATGTCAAAGATTTCACAAACCATGATGGGGGCTTGTGGCATTTCACTTCGGTTGCTAAGGTTTCTTATTTGTTGGCATCTTGTACATGACCTACAAAATAGATAAGTGTCTCGAAATATGTTAGGCCAATATAACCCACATTCAAGAATTTTCAAGGCTGTCTTCCGTGGACAAAAATGTCCTCCACAGCTATATGAGTGGCAGAAGGATAGGACAGAAGGTATTTCTTGATCCGGGATGCATCTTCTTATCACTTAGTCTGCACAATGCTTCCATAGATAAGGCTCATCCCACACATAATATCTTGCATCTTTCTTGATCTTGTCTTTCATGTATTTGGGCAAATCAGAAGGTAAATCACCTGTGGCAAGGTAATTTACTAAGTCCGCATACCATGGTTCTTCTTCTCGGACAGCAAATAGGTGCTCATCAGGAAAATCTTCATTGATGGGGCAGGTCTCCATTTCTGAAAGTATTCTGCTGAGGTGATCAGCTACAAGGTTTTCCTTCCCCTTCTTGTCACGGATTTCTACGTCAAATTCCTGTAACAGCAGTATCCAACGTACCAGTCTTGGTTTTGCTTCTTTTTTCTTGACCAAGTACCTTAGTGCAGCATGATCTGAATAAATAATCACCTTTGTCCCAAGTAGATAGGACCAAAATTTCTCCAATGCAAACACTACAGCCAGCAACTCTTTTTCTATGGTGGAATAATTACATTGTGTTGCATCTAGGGTGCGTGAGGCATAGTGAATGACATGAGGATAGTTACCTTTACGCTGTCCCAACACTAAACCTACAACAAAGTTGCTGGCGTCCCACATGATCTCAAATGGAAGGGTCCAGTCGGGTGGCTGGATGACTGGGGCAGTGACCAGTAGTGATTTGATCAAATCAAATGCTGTTTTGCAGCTTTCATCAAAGTCGAATGGCACGTCCTGCTGAAGTAACCTGCATAAAGGCTGAGTTATCTTAGAAAAATCTTTGATGAACCTCCTGTAAAAACCAGCATGGCCTAAGAAAGAGCGAATTTCCCGAATGCTGGTTGGATAGGGCAGGCTCTTGATAGTGTCTATTTTTGCTTTGTCAACCTCTATCCCTTTTGTTGAAACAATGTGGCCTAGGATTAGGCCATGGCTGACCATGAAGTGACACTTCTCGTAGTTCAAAACCAGATTCGTCTCTAGGCATCTTTGAAGTATCTTCTCTAAGTTGGCTAGGCATTCATAGAAAGAGTTGCCATACACCGTGAAATCATCCATGAAGACTTCAATAATTTTCTCCACATAGTCAGAAAAAATACTCATCATGCACCTTTGGAAGGTGGCTGGTGCATTGCAAAGACCGAAGGGCATCCTTCTAAATGCGAAGGTGCCAAATGGACATGTGAAAGTGGTCTTTTCTTGATCTTCAGGTGCAATAGGGATTTGATAAAATCCCGAATATCCATCTAAGCAGCAGTAATGGCTTTTTCCAGCAAGTCTTTCAAGCATTTGATCCATGAAGGGTAAGGGGAAGTGGTCTGTCCTTGTGGCTGCGTTGAGCTTCCTATAATCCATGCATGCCCTCCACCCATTTTGCACACGAGTGGGTACTAGCTCTCCTTCAGAATTGGGGACAATAGTAATCCTAGTCTTCTTTGGCACCACGTGGATGGGGCTGACCCATTTGCTGTCAGAGATGAGGTAGATGACTCCAGTATCTAAGAGCTTTACTATTTCTTTCTTCACAACCTCCATCATTGGTGGATTCAGCCTTCTTTGGGCCTCTCGGACAGGTTTGCATTCATCCTCCATAAGTATCCGATGCATGCATGTTGAGGGTGAGATGCCTTTGATATCCTCCAAGGTCCACCCAATTGCTTTCTTGTGTTTCCTCAATACCTCTAGGAGTTTTTCTTCTTCTTGCTGGCTGAGTTGATTGGATACTATGGCTGGAAGTGTATTTCCAGCCCCTAAGTAGGCATATTTGAGGTGCTCTGGTAAGGGTTTCAAATCTGGTGCAGTTGCTGACTGATCTGGTGCTTGCTGCCTGCTCACTGATTTGGGCAGATTGTCTGCTGCTTGTTCTGGCGATCTGGCCAAATCACCCTTTGTCATGTCTGTCTGCTCCAGTGATTTGGGCAAGTCAAGATCTGCCTGTTCTGGCGATTTGGGCAGATCATCCGCAACCAGTAGGGAACATCATGCTGTCTGGTCTGTTTCTATCTTGGTGCTGCTGCTGTCCACACCTTCTTGCCTGCATAAATCAGCACTAAGTGAATTATCTAGATCAAAATCAAAAATTTCTTGACTTAAATCATCAATAACATCAAGGCTATAAACATGAGAAATATCATTGGAAAATTTCATGGCATCATAAATATTAAATTTGATAACTTCTCCTTCAAACTCCATAGTTAATGTGCCATCATGCACATCAATTTTTGTTCTAGCTGTGCTCAAGAATGGTCTTACCATACCAGCCCATGATGTGATGGATCCGGGTGGCATGTAGAATAGCCAATCTTTGGTATAGTCATTAAGGGAGAAAGGGAAGGCTCTAAGTTTAACATGCTCTTCTGAAATACCTTGGGGTCTCATGGTTGAGCACACAATATGGAATTCCTTCAAGTGCTTGTGGGGATCCTCATTTTCTAGGCCTCTAAATTTAGGAAGGAGGTTGATCAGGCCTGTCTTCAATTCAAATGGTGCTGTTAATGGGGGGTATGTAATGCATAAGGGTGCTTGATCTCCTATTGGTTCAGCTAGCTCTCGGAGTGTTCTCTCTCGTGGCTGTGGTGCATGGATGGGCACGTTTTCAGCTTCAGCTTCAACTTCTTCATATGCAGAAGGTGGTTCTGCCATTATTTGATTTTCTGCAGTAACTTGAAGTTTTGTTTCTGGTTCAAACGTAGCAGTAGCAGGTGCGGCAGTAGGCGAATCTGCTGGTGCAGTAAATTCTGCAGCAGGGGAATTAGCAATACTATCAAATGGCACGGTGGCAGATTGAGTGGCAGAGACTCGGCTTGTTGCAGTTGCAGATGAAGATGCTTTTGAGGCTTGGTTCCTCAAGTTTGCTTGCTTTCTCAAGCTCTTGGCAGTGCGTTCTATCTCCGGATCGTAAAGAAGAGTGTCTTTACGGCCAGACCTGGTCATAAAGGAAGAATACGTTACTTTAAATCAAATCTCCGGCAACGGCGCCAATTTTTGATAGCGGTTGTCAAAGCCGTATAAAATAAACCTATTAATCAATCAACAAATATGTAGATAGTGGCAATAGGGTCGAACCACAGGGATTTGACATTACAGATTTTCCTAATAATGACTTGTACAAGTAAATAACAAATAAATAAAGAGGGGGGTTTTGATTTGATGAATTAATACTAAATAGCAAGAGAAAGTAATAATTTAAAAAAAGGACAAGAATTCTAGTTGAAGCATGGATCTATTTCGGTTTTTTTAGAATTGATCATTGATTCTTTAATACTCCTATTTATTTCAATAAATTAGTTGAGGATGTGGAAGACACTTCTCACAATCCAAATTCCTCCTTAGTTCTAGTTTGATTAGGAAACGTTCGCTAATCAAACACTAGTTAACAAGTTGCCAAGGAACGTCCTTGGGGATTTTTACTTTTCAACTGTTAACTGCCTTAAGACTTAGAGAAACCTAATTCTATCCTTGCCAACTGCGTGGTCAAGTTTAGATTATGCAACCGATTATACTTGAGTTTAAACAACCTAAGCAATTACGGATCTAAATCATTCAAACAATATATTACTTAAGCAATTAAAAGCAATAGACCTTAATTGATCTTAAAGGCAAAGTAATAATAATAGAAAGATCAAGTTGCATAAATATTGAAAATAAAGAAGAGTTTAATAATGGAGTTTTAAATCTCCCGATTCATCACAAATTCAAATTTTCCAACTTCAACTAGAAAAAGAATTGTTTAGCCACTCATGGTGGACAAAATCACAAAAGAAAAGAAGAAAGGAAGATGGAGAGTGGCTGCCAAATTTCTGCAGTGATTCCGAAGGTGGAGAGATGATGATTTGCTGGTTTGAGGCTGCTTCCTTTTATAGGTGAAGAGTCCTAATCCAATTAGGACTTGGAATCCTAATTTGAATTGGTCTTTTTGTGGTCTTTTACTCCTTTGCTTTTTGTATTTAATTATAGATGAATTTTTCTTCTTGAGAAGGTCTTTCTTCGAGATGTCCTAGGATTGATCTTGAAGTGTTTGAAGTAGAATAGGACTTCAATGCTTTTAAATTTTGAAATTTGTCTCTTTCCCGCGCTGCTGGTCTGCCTCTGCTTCAGTTTGATTTGGGCAATTGATTTGCCCAACAACCTAAGCAATTACGGACCTAAATCATTCAAACAATATATTACTTAAGCAATTAAAAGCAATAGGCCTTAATTGATCTTAAAGGCAAAGTAATAATAATAGAAAGATCAAGTTGCATAAATATTGAAAATAAAGAAGAGTTTAATAATGGAGTTTTAAATCTCCTAATTCATCACAAACTGAATTTTTTCAACTTCAACTAAAAAAAAATTGTTTAGTCACTCATGGTGGACAAAATCACAAAAGAAAAGAAGAAAGGAAGATGGAGAGTGGCTGCCGAATTTCTGCAGTGATTCCGAAGGTGGAGAGATGATGATTTACTGGTTTGGGGCTGCCTCCTTTTATAGGTAAAGAGCCCTAATCCAATTAGGACTTGGAATTCTAATTTGAATTGGTCTTTTTGTGGTCTTTTACTCATTTGCTTTTTGTATTTAATTATAGATGAATTCTTCTTCTTGAGAAGGTTTTTCTTGGAGTGACTATTGGAGATGTCCTAGGATTGATCTTGAAGTGTTTGAAGTAGGATAGGACTTCAATGCTTTTGAATTTTGAAATTTGCCTCTTTCCCGCGCTGCTGGTCCGCCTTTGCTTCAGTTTGATTTGGGCAATTGATTTGTCCAAATCACTTGCCCCAATCGCTCGCGCAAGTCAGTTCCAGTTTTCTGCTTTAGCTCCCTGTGGGTGATTTTGTAACAGCCCGAAAACCGAACTGCTACCGGCGCTAGGATCCAGATCGGCTTAAGGCCGCCGAGACCCGTAGCAAGCCTTTGTGAACTCTGTGTACCTGTGAAATCCCATACATGATCATACATCTTCTGTAAAAAAAACTAAAACGTTTCTTTGTTCCAAGGCTTAACCTGTGCATGCACTAACTCTGTACTAGAAACCCCTACTAGAGCTCTCCTCATTTCTCTAGGCGGGTCAAACTCATAATGTTAAGCCTGGTTTTCTCATATACATAAAATACAAACATGTACATCAACTGACCATGTATATACAACAGGGATTACTACAAACGGTCAAGCACAATTCAATACATCTTATTACACAATTACTATCTCTTTACAAGTACATGTCCACACAAGCGATTACATAACTCTTCTCCTTCCATACCCTGCTGGATTCCCTCTGGACTCTGAACCTGCAAGACTGGGGTTAAGGGAGAGGGATGAGCTATACAAGCCCAATGAGCAGAACTATAAAACGTGAGAGTTAAAACATGGTCTCATGGTATGCATCACATCAGAAACATGTCATATCATGGATGAACATGACCACTAAAACTCCCTTCCATGACAGGATGCTTGGCCCGGCCAGGTCTTATAACCTGAGTATGCCTGGTCCGGCCAGGTCTTACAATCTCTGCCTACCTGGCCCAGCCAGGTCTTACAATCTCTGTCTGCCTGGCCCGCCAGGTCTGACAACAGATGGCTGCCTGGCCCGGCCAGGTCTTACAACAGAGCTAGGGCTATTGGGGTCGCCTTGGTCCATCCACATCATCATATGCATCATAGTATGCAATGCGCCATATTCGTGAAACTAGTGCAATCAATCTAATCATCATGATGCATGAAACATGCTAAAAGCAGTTATGTTCTCATATTAAAATAGTTAAGTTTAGTTCCACTCACCTCTGGCTGACTCTGAACTGACTCTGCAGGTTCTGAAGCAGTGCTCACTGCTGACCTCCCTGATTCCTCTGGTCCGTTCCTACACAGGTGGACTCAAATGAGGGACCAAACGAACTCAAGAACAACTCTCAGAAACTCCCCAAAACCCCTCTACAAGATCCTAAAACAATCACATAAAACATGCAAAAGAAAGCTGGACAGGGCACTTTCGGCGGCAGGTTCGGCGGCCGAAAGTCCTGTCCAGAGACGAAACTCAAGCACCTTCGGCGGCCGAACTCCTGCTTTCGGCGGCCGAACCCTTTCGGGGGCAAGGTTCGGGGGCTAAAAGACCCTCCAGAGACGAAAGTCTCTAACCTTCGACGGCACCTTCGGCGGCCGAACCTTCCCTCCAAAGACGAAAGTCCCAATTTTCGGAGGCAAGCTTAGGCAGCCGAAACCACCTCCTTAGCACGTTCGGCAGCCGAACCCTCCTTCGGCGGCCGAACCTGGTTTTGCCCGAAGGGCAGAACCCTGCTCTACTTCATGCAAACTTTACCCAAAATGTACCCAACATGCATATCAACTACTCCCAACTAGCATATACCATACAACATGCATAAAGAGGTCCAAAACTAGCCTACAACCTCAAACAAACAGATCAACCAACACTTAAACATACTTATACACAAAAATCATCAAAACCCTCCTTTACCCTAAACATGCATGACTACCCATACAACTCCCATAAAACCTTCACAAATCAAGAAAGGAAGTTCAAGATCTTCACTTACCTCTTCCAAACAAGAGAATAAAGGATCCCAACGTGGAGATATGGAGAAATCCTCTCTCAAAGTCTCCAAGTTTCCAAACTTTGTTCTTTTGCTCAAAAACTTCAAAACACATGACAATCCATCAAAACCATGAAAGATTTGAGAAAACATGAAAACTCACTCAAGGAAGATCATGGTCTCACCTGGGTCTGGAGAAATGGAAAGCAAACTTATCCATTTGACCGACCTAGGGCCTTTTATAGGTGGCTGGCCAGACCAACTACGGCGGCCGAACGTGAAACCCGAAAGCCATGCAAGTTCGGCGGTCGAAAGTCACCTTCGGCGGCCGAACCTTGGCATTTCTCCCTTGGTGCTTTTCTTTCAAAACCTCACTTCCTTTACTCTTTTAAAACATGAAAACCTCTTTAAAACCATCTCAAAAACATAACCCAAACCCTTCTAGAGTCTTCCGTCACCCGGAATTCCACCGGACGGCAGGAATGCCGAAGCCGGACTCTAGCCAAGTATTACATTCTCCCCCCCTTAAGAACATTCGTCCCTGAATGTCCTCAACCATCTAAGCACATAAACACATAAACACATAGAGAGGGAAAACTAACGAACAAACTAACCTTAAAACAGATATGGATACTGCTGAAGCATAGATTCCCGTGTCTCCTAGGTGCACTCCTCTAGATTGTGGTGGTTCCACAGAACTTTCACCATCGGGATCTCCTTGTTTCTTAACTTTCTGATCTGAGTGTCTATGATCCGCACTGGCTGCTCTACATAGGAGAGATCTTCTAGAATCTCGATATCAGGTTCATTGAGTACCTTGCCTGGATCTGACACAAACTTCCGTAGCATAGAAACATGGAAAACCAGATGGATTCTTTCCATCAAGGCAGGTAAATCCAGCTTGTACGACACATTCCTGACCTTCTGCAAAATTTCAAAAGGACCAATGTATCGTGGAGCTAACTTACCCTTCCTTCCAAAGTGAACCACTCCCTTCATTGGAGACACCTTCAGCAAGACCATATCCCCCTCCTGGAACTCTATCTGCTTCCTACGGATGTCTGCATAGCTTTTCTGTCTGCTTACAGCTGTTCTAATCCTTTCTCTGATGATAGGCACTAATCTGCTGGTCATCTCTACGATCTCTGGCCCTGCAAGAGCCTTCTCTCCTACCTCCTCCCAGTAAATAGGTGTTCTGCACTTCCTCCCATATAGAGCTTCGTAAGGAGCCATCCCTATGCTAGCATGATGGCTGTTATTATAGGCAAACTCCACCAGAGGTAGATGCTGCCTCCAAGAACCGCCAAAGTCTAACACACACATTCTGAGCATATCCTCTATGGTCTGGATGGTCCTCTCTGACTGACCGTCTGTCTGTGGATGGAAAGCAGTGCTGAAATCTAACCTTGTGCCCATAGCAGCTTGCAGACTCCGCCAAAACCTGGAGGTGAACTGAGGGCCTCTATCTGATACTATAGACACTGGAACTCCATGCAGCCTTACTATCTCTTCTACATACACCTGCGCTAACTTGTCCATAGAATAGTTACTCCTGACTGGAATGAAGTGAGCAGATTTAGTCAGTCTATCCACAATCACCCATATGGAGTCTAGCCTGTTGGACGTCGCCGGTAACCCCACTACAAAATTCATCGCTATGTTCTCCCATTTCCACTCTGGGATCGGCAGTGGGTTAAGCATTCTAGCCGGCTTCTGGTGCTCTAGCTTCACCCTTTGACATGTTTCACAGGCTGACACAAACTGTGCCACTTCTCTCTTCATGGATGGCCACCAATACACTCTTCTCAAATCTTGATACATCTTGGTGGCTCCAGGGTGAACGCTATACCTTGCATTATGAGCTTCCCTCATAATGTCCTCCTTTAAACTGCTGTCATCTGGTACACATAACCTTTTCCCGCGACGAAGAATCCCCTCACTATCAAATCTGAACTCCGCACTGTTGCTTGACTGAACAGTCCTGGCAATCTTTACTAACTCAGGGTCCTCGTGCTGTTTCAGAGCCACTTGCTCTAGAAATACGGGTATAACTCTCATCTGTGCAATCAAAGCACCTGTACCAGATATCGCTAACTGTAGCCCTTCGTCCATGAGCTTGTAGAAGTCCTTCACCACCGGCCTTCTCTCAGCTGCAATGTGGGATAAACTGCCAAGTGACTTATGGCTTAAGGCGTCAGCTACAACATTAGCCTTACCCGGATGATATTGGATCTTGCAATCATAATCACTGAGCAATTCTATCCATCGTCTCTGCCTCAAATTTAGCTCTTTTTGGCTCAAGATGTACTGCAGGCTCTTATGATCTGTGAAGATCTCACACTTTACCCCATAGAGGTAATGCCTCCACATCTTGAGTGCAAAGATAACCGCTGCCATCTCAAGATCGTGTGTCGGGTAGTTCAGCTCGTGCTTCTTCAGCTGTCTCGAAGCATAAGCTATCACTCTGTCTTTCTGCATCAACACACAACCTAATCCCACTCGGGATGCATCACAGAACACTGTGAAGTCGTCATCATTCGTCGACAGAGCTAACACCGGTGCTGAAGTCAACCGTCTCTTCAGCTCTTCAAAACTCTCATCACATTCCTCTGACCATACAAGCTTCTGGTTCTTTCTGGTCAGTCTGGTCAGGGGAGCAGCAATCTTTGAGAAATCCTGAACGAACCTCCTATAATAGCCTGCCAAACCCAGAAAACTCTTGTTCTCTGTCACTGTGGTGGGTCTTGGCCAGTTGGCTACTGCCTCTACCTTCTTGGGGTCCACTGCTATGCCTTCATCTGATACTACATGCCCTAAGAAAGAAATGCTCCTCAGCCAGAACTCGCATTTGGAGAACTTGGCATACAAGCCATGCTCTCTCAAAGTCTGTAAGATTATCCTCAGATGTTGGGCATGCTCCTCTGCATTCCGGGAGTACACTAAGATATCATCGATAAAGACAATCACAAAGCGATCCAAGTACTCTCTGAAAACTCTGTTCATGAGATCCATGAATGCTGCAGGGGCGTTAGTCAACCCGAACGGCATTACTAGGAACTCATAATGCCCATATCTGGTCCTGAAAGCTGTCTTGGGTACATCCTCTTCCCTAATTCTCAACTGGTGATATCCGGATCTCAGATCTATCTTCGAAAAACAACCTGCTCCTGCCAGCTGGTCGAATAGATCATCGATCCTGGGTAGAGGATACTTGTTCTTGGTAGTGACTTTGTTCAATTGCCTGTAGTCGACACAAAGTCTAAGAGGTCCATCCTTCTTCCTGACAAACAGTACTGGGGCACCCCAAGGTGAGGTACTCGGGCGGATGAAACCCTTGGCTATCAAATCCTGTAACTGTTCTTTCAACTCTCGCAACTCTGTTGGCGCCATCCTGTAGGGAGGAATAGAGATCGGTCTGGTACTAGGCATCAACTCTATCTCGAACTCTATTTCCCTATCAGGTGGTAGTCCTGGAAGCTCTTCAGGAAACACATCTGGGAACTCTCTAACAACTGGTACGGAGGATGGTTCCCTAACCCGACTGTCTAGCTCTCTCACATAAGCTAGGAACCCCTGACAACCCTTCCTCAACAACCGACGAGCCTGAAGGGCTGATATCAAACCTCTAGATGTCCCTCTCCTGTCTCCTCTGAAGATACACTCTGACCCATCCTGGTCTCTAAGACTAACTACCTTGTCCCTGCAGTGCAAGGTAGCATTATAGGTAGATAACCAATCCATCCCTAGAATGACATCAAAATCTGTCAACTCTAGAACCACAAGGTCAGCTGGAAGGCATCTATCCTCGATGAACATTGGACTGACTTGACAGACTGACTCTGCCAATGATGGGTCACATCTAGGTCCACTGACCCAGAGAGGACACTCTAACTCGGATACTATCAACCCCAATCTCTCTGCGGCTCTAGAAGCAATGAAAGAGTGAGAAGCACCGGGGTCCATCAAAGCATACACCTCTGAACACCCAATGATGAGAGTACCTGACTACCTTTACACTGTCCCAACACTACACCTACAGCAAAGTTGCTGGCATCGCACATGATCTCAAATGGAAGAGTCCAGTCGGGTGGCTGGATGATTGGGGCAATGATCAACAGTGATTGGACCAAATCAAAGGCTGTTTTGCAGCTTTTATCAAAATTGAATGGCATGTCCTGCTGAAGTAACCTGCACAAAGGCTGAGTTATCTTGGAAAAATCTTTGATGAACCTCCTGTAAAAACTAGCATGGCCTAAGAAAGAGCGAATTTCCCGAATGCTGGTTGGATAGGGCAGGCTCTTGATGGTGTCTATTTTTGCTTTGTCAACCTCTATCCCTTTTGCTGAAACAATGTGGCCTAAGATTAGGCCGTGGCTGACCATGAAGTGACACTTCTCATAGTTCAAAACCAGATTTGTCTCCAAGCATCTTTGAAGTATTTTCTCTAAGTTGGCTAGGCATTCATGGAAAGAGTTGCCATACACCGTGAAATCATCCATGAAGACTTCAATAATTTTCTCCACATAGTCAGAAAAAGTACTCATCATGCACCTTTGGAAGGTGGCTGGTGCATTGCAAAGACCGAAGGGCATCCTCCTAAATGCAAAGGTGCCAAATAGACATATGATAGTGGTCTTCTCTTGATCTTCAGGTGCAACAGGGATTTGATAAAATCCAGAATATCCGTCTAAGCAGCAATAATGGCTTTTTCTAGCAAGTCTTTCAAGCATTTGGTCCATGAAGGGCAAGGGGAAGTGGTCCTTCCTTGTGGCTGTGTTTAGCTTCCTGTAATCCATGCATACCCTCCACCCATTCTGCACACGAGTGGGTACTAGCTCTCCTTCAGAATTGGGGACAATAGTAACCCCAGTCTTCTTGGGTACCACATGGATGGGGCTCACCCACTTGATGTCAGAGATGGGGTAGATGACTCCAGTATCTAAGAGCTTTACTATTTCTTTCTTCACAACCTCCATCATTGGTGGATTCAGCCTTCTTTGGGCCTCACGGACAGGTTTGCACTCATCCTCCATAAGTATCCGATGCATGCATGTTGAAGGTGAGATGCCCTTGATGTCCTCCAAGGTCCACCCAATTGCTTTCTTGTGCTTCCTCAATACCTCCAGGAGTTTTTTCTCTTCTTGCTGGCTGAGTTGATTGGATACTATGACTGGAAGTGTATTTCTAGCCCCCAAGTAGGCATATTTGAGGTGCTTTGGTAAGGGTTTCAGATCTGGTGCAGTTGTTGACTGATCTGGTGGTTGATGTTTGCTCACTGATTTGGGCAGGTTGTCTGCATCTTATTCTGGCGATCTGGCCAAATTACCCTTTGTCATGTCTGTCTGCTCCAGTGATTTGGGCAAGTCAGTATATGCCTGTTCTGGCGATTTGGGCAGATCATCCGCAACCAAGAGGGAACAGCATGCTGTCTGGTCTGTTTCTGTCTTGGTGCTGCTGCTGTCCTCACCTTCTTGCCTGCATAAATTAGCATTAAGTGAATTATCTAGATCAAAATCAAAAATTTCTTGACTTAAATCATCAATAACATCAAGGCCATAAACAGGAGAAACATTATTGTGGAATTTCATGGCATCATAAACATTAAATTTGATAACTTCCCCTTCAAACTCCATAGTTAATGTGCCATCATGCACATCAATTTTGGTTCTAGCTATGCTCAAGAATGGTCTTCCAAGTAGGATGTCAGATGTTGTGTTGCTCTTGTCTTTCTCCATGTTAATTACATAAAAATCTACTGGGAAGACTAGTTGGTCCACTTGTACCAACACATCTTCTAGCACTCTCTTGGGGTAGACAACGGATCGGTCAGCCAATTGAATCACAATGCTGGTGCCCTTGAGTGTACCTGCATTCAACAAGTTAAAAAATGGAAAGGGGCATAACATTG
Source organism: Manihot esculenta (assembly GCF_001659605.2). Classification (NCBI taxonomy): domain Eukaryota; kingdom Viridiplantae; phylum Streptophyta; class Magnoliopsida; order Malpighiales; family Euphorbiaceae; genus Manihot; species Manihot esculenta. Next base: position 18,787,839 of record NC_035163.2, on the reverse strand, counting down.
ATTGAAGCTCTAAGGTCACACATGGCCTTCTTTATCCCCACATTGCCTATTTTGCATGAAACCGCAAACATTCCTCTATCCTTGCATTTGGTGGGAAGTTTTCTTTGAATGACAGCTGAGACACACTCCCCCACACTTACCTTTTCACATTCAGCAAGTTTCATTCGGTTGGTGCATAACTCTTTGAGAAATTTGGCATATCTTGGAATTTGTTTGACAGCATCCAATAGGGGAATGTTGATTTCTACCTTTCGAAGTGTCTCAAGTATTTCTTTCTCCTCTTTCTCCTTTTGGGATCTAGCAAATCTTCTTGGGAAGGGGGGAGGTACCTTGAATTTCTCCACTGGTTGCTGTATTATTTTCTGCCTCTGACTGGTTTCTGCCTGGTCAGTCGATTTGGGCATATCGTCTCCTGCCTTCTCTTGTGATTTGGGCAGATCGATACTGCCGGGCAGTTCAGTCTGTCTATCGATTGGGTCTATGATTTGGGCAGATCGACTGCCCTGATCACTTTCTGGCAGATTCTCCTCAGTGACCTGTTTTTGCATTTTCTTAGGCCTGCTGTCTTGCAGCTCTTTTCCACTCCTCAATGTGATGGCACTAGCATTCTGCCTTGGATTTATCTCAGTTTGGGAGGGTAGCTTCCCTTGTGATTCAAGTTTGCTCACTGAAGTTGCCATTTGGCTCATTTGTTGCTCAAGATTTTGCACGGTATTTGCTAAGGACTTCACAATCTCTTCAAAGGGTGCAGCTTGGGCTTGATTTCTTTGCTGATAGCTTGGATATTGATTGGCCCTTGCATAGCTGAAATTTAGATGGTCCCTCCAACCTGGATTATAGGTGTTAGAATAGGGATCATACCTTCTTTGCCCATGGAAACCTCCAACTGCATTGACTTGCTGGTCCTCTTCTTGAAGGGAAGGACATAGATCAGTTGGGTGGTTTGTGTTTTCACATATCCCACATGGCTTTGGCTGTTGAATTTGCTGGATTTGTTGGGCTTAACCACCCACAACAAGGCTACGAACAACATTGGTTAGATCAGATATTTGGGATGCCAAAGTGGATGTACTCACCTCATTCACCCTTCTTGGTGGCTGCTCTTGTTCTCCAAACTGCTGAGACGCTGCTGCCATGGTGGAAATTCAATTTCTCATCTCTCGAGGTGATTTGTCTTGAATTGACCCTCCACAAGCTGCATCAATAAACTTCCTTTCCACAGGTAGCAAACCTCCATAGAAATATTCGATGAGGGATTTGTCAGAAATATCATGCTGGGGGCAGCTTGTGCATAACCTTTTGAACCTCTCCCAGTACTCATACAAGCCTTCAGAGTGTTTTTGCCTTATACCACTTATCTCTCGACGAATACCAATGGCTTTTGATGTTGGAAAGAATTAGCTCAAGAATGCTCTTACCATACCAGCCTATGATGTGATGGATCCAGGTGGCATGTAGAAAAGCCAATCTTTGGCATAGTCATCAAGGGAGAAAGGGAAGGCTCTAAGTTTAACATGCTCTTCTGAAATACCTTGGGGTCTCATGGTTGAGCACACAATGTGGAATTCCTTCAAGTGCTTGTGGGGATCCTCATTTTTTAGGCCTCTGAATTTGGGAAGGAGATGGATTAGGCCTGTCTTCAGTTCAAATGGTGCTGTTAATGGGGGATATGTAATGCATAAGGGTGCTTGGTCTCCTGCTGGTTCAGCTAGCTCTCAGAGTATTCTTTCTTGTGGCTGTGGTGCCTGAATGGGCACGTTTTCAGCTTCTGCTTCAATTTCTTCATATGCAGCAGGTGGTTCTGCCATTGTGTGATTTTCTGCAGTAACTTGAAGTTCTATTTCTGGTTTAGACACAGCAGTAGCAGGTGCGGCAGTAGGCAAATCTGCTAGTCTAGGAAATTCTGCAGCAGGGGCAGTAGCTATTGTATCAGATGGTGTAATCGCAGGTTGAGTAGTAGACACCCGACTTGTTGCTGTTGCTGATGAAGATGCTCTTGAGGTTTGGTTCCTCAAGTTTGCTTGCTTTCTCAAGCTCTTGGCAGTGCGTTCTATCTCTGGATCGTAAAGAAGAGTTTATTTACGGCCAGACCTGATCATAAAGGGAAAATACGTTAGTTTAAATCAAATCCCCGGCAATGGCGCCAATTTTTGATAGCGGTTGTCGAAGCTATCAAAAATAAACCTATTATCAATCAATAAATAATTTGTAGATAGTGGCAATAGGGTCGAACCACAGGGATTTTACACTACGGATTTTCCTAATAATGACTAAGGTAAACAAATAAATTAAAAAGAGGAGGGTATAATTTGATGAATTAAAACTAAATAGCAAGAGAAAACAATAATTTAAAAAGATGAGAATTCCAATGGGAGAAGGATTCTAGTTGAAGCATGGATCCATTTCAGTTTGTTTAGAATTGATCATTGACTCTTTAATACTCCTATTTATTTCAATAAATTAGTTTAGGATGTGGAAGACGCTTCTCACAATCCAAATTCCTCCTTAGTTCTAGTTTGATTAGGAAACGTTCACTAATCAAACACTAGTTAACAAGTTGCCAAGGAACGTCCTTGGGGATTTTTACTTTTCAACTGTTAACTGCCTTAAGACTTAGAGAAACCTAATTTTATCATTGCTAACCGCGTGGTCAAGTTTAGATTATGCAACTGATTATACTTGAGTTTAAACAATCTAAGCAATTACGGACCTAAATCATTCAAACAATATATTACTTAAGTAATTAAAAGCAACAGGCCTTAATTGATTATAAAAGCAAAACAATAATTATAGAAAGATCAAGTTACATAAATATTGAAAGTAAACAAGAGTTTAATAATGGAGATTTAAATCTCCCAATTCATCACAAACTGAATTTTTCCAACTTCAACTAGAAAAGACAAGTGTTTAGCCACTCATGGTGGACAAAATACACAAAAGAGAAGAAGAAAGGAAGATGGAGAGTGGCTGCCAAATTTCTACAGTGTAGCCGATGGTGGAGAGATGATTTTTTGCTGGTTTGAGGCTGCCTCCTTTTATAGGTGAAGAGTACTAATCCAATTAGGACTTGGAATCCTAATTTGAATTGGTCTTTTTGTAGTCTTTTACTCTTTCTTTGCTTTTGTATTTAATTATGAATGAATTCTTCTTCTTGAGAAAGTCTTTCTTGGGAGTGACTCTTGGAGATATCCTAGGATTGATCTTGAAGTGTTTGAAGTAGGATAGGACTTCAATGCTTTTGAAATTTGAAATTTACCTCTTTCCCGCGCTGCTGTCCGCCTCTGCGTCATTTTGATTTGGGTAGGGATTTGCCTAAATCGCTTACCCCAATCGCTTTCTGTGAGTTAGTCCCAGTTTCTTGCTTCAGCTTGATTTGGGCAGTGATTTGGCCAAATCACTTTGACCCAATCACTTTTCCAGCTTTTTCTGCACTTTTTCTCCAACTTTTCATTTTCTTCCTTTTCTGTAAAAACACAACAAAAACCATAAATTAAGCTGGCAAATGTGTAATTAAGCAGTAATAAAGATAATAAAAATGTGGCTAAATTATGATTGATCATCCATCATTCATATGTCACCATTAGGCTCTCTATGGATTTCCATCCCCTTTGCGTGTTCCTTACTTCCCAAAAGACTCCAAGGTGGCTATTGGTGATTCCTTAATGTGAACGTGGAGGCTACTATCACTCTATTACAACATCACTTGATAGTTGCTGCAGATAGAATGAAGAAGATGGCGGATAAGAACATAACAGAACTTATACATAGTTTGATGGTAAGTTATGGAGAAAAAATTTACCTAAACTCGGTTTATCATGAATTCAAAACACAAACGTGCAAGTCACATATAATTTTTATATTGAAAGATCCACGTATTTACATTTTAGGTTCATGGTGAACTGGAACTAAAAGAATTTTCTAATTATGGATTATGTATCTCACGGTTACAAACTCATCATTTTCTTAATCATCAGCAAATTAATAAAAGATGTAATATGTAAGATCTGTGGCTACCTTTTCATGAATCCTCTTATTTGGACAAAAAATTAGTGCACAAAACTAGAGCCAAATTTAATGTGTCTTATGCAGTTGCAAAGAACATTGAAGAAGGACTCCAGTTGAAGTATAGGATCCATTTTAGTTTTAGAATTAATTATTGATTCTTTGAATCTTTTATTTAATTCAATAAATTAGTTTAGGTTGTAGAAGACGCTTCTCACAACCAAATTCCTCCTTAGTTTTAGTTTGATTCTGAAACATTCGCTAATCAAACACTAGTTAACAAGTTGCCAAAGAACATCCTTGGGGTTTTTTACTTTTCAACTGTTAACTGCATTAAGACATAGAGAAACCTAATTCTAACCTTGCTAACCGCATGGTCAAGTTTAGATCATGCAACCAATTGTACTTGTGTTCAAATAGTCTAAGCAATTACGGACCCAAATTATTCAAACTAACAATATATTGCTTGTGCAATTAAAAGCAACAGTCCTTAATTGATTCTAAAAGCAAGGAAATAATAACATGAAGATCAAGTTGCATAAATATTGAAAAGTAGAAGTTTAACAATGGAGTTTCAGATCTCCTAATTCATAACAAAACTGAAATTTCTCCCACTTCAACTAGAGAAAAAAATGTTTAGCCACTCATGGTGGGTAAAGAACACAAAAGGGAAGAAAAAGGGAGGAAGAGTTGCTGCCAAAAATTCTAAATGTGATTCTGAAGATATCTTGCTGGTTGGTTGTTGTCCCTCTTTATAGGTGAGAAGTCCTAATTCTTCTTGGAATTGGAATCCTATTTTGACTTGGTCTTTTGATGGTCTTTTAATTCCTTCTTTGCCTTTGTATTTTATCACGAATAAAACTCCTTTGGTGAAAGACTTTCTTTGGCGTGGCTCTTGGAGTTGTCATAGGATTGGTCTTGTGGTGTTTGAAATAGGATAGGACTCTAACACTTTTGGAATTTTGATTTTTCTGCTTTTCCCACGCTGCTGTAATTTACTGGAGTCAGTTTGATTTGGGCAAATCACTTGCCCAAATTGTTTCTATGAGTCACTTCCAGTCTTCTGTTTCAGTTTTCCTTTGGCTTTAATTTGGCCAAATCACTTCGTCCAAATCGATTTTTCAGTTTTTTCTGCAAATTTTCTCCAAATTTCCATTTTTCTCTTTTTTCTGCAAAAATATCGTAAAAACATAAATTAGACTAGAAAATGCATATTTAAACAATAATAAAGATAATAAAAATGTGGCTAAGTTATGTTTGATCAATAACCTACATGATTTAGAAAAAAAAATATATAACTTAGTCTCTTATATTTCAAAACCTGCATATTTAATTCTTGAAATTTCTAAACTCACCTATATATGGCGACAAATATTATTATAGATATAATATGGCTATTTATGAATGGAAGTGACCTTTTTTATTATAGGCAAAATGTATAATTTGTCACACGGAACCCTATGGCACAAGCCTCAAACCCACACGCACAAGTAGATATGGAATCCAAAGATTTGATAAACCCACCTCCTATGGCACCCCAAACTTAGAGAAGCTGAAACACCAATGATCGAAGGATTTAGATGAGAATCTGACAAACGCCACAACGAATAGTTGATAAGTTAGCCAAGATTCCTTGTGCATTTGATGAAAGCAAATCCTCACTCTCACTCAAAGCAATACACACCAAAGGCATGAAAATAATTCTGAAATTTTGATTAAAAGCTTTCTCTTACAATTGTTTCTTATCGTTATATAGTAAGGAGAAAAACAAATAAAATCCTAAGACACTCTTCTTGGACCTAACTTAAACACATAAGGCCCAAGCCCAATCACACACTAAAATAACACATAAGTATTAAAACATAAGCCCAAAACATGGCCCAACACTCTAAAACTTAAAAGATAAAGTATGGCCAGAATACAAGCCCAAACAAAGCTAAAATAAAACAAGTGTTAAATAATAAAAATATAGCAAGCTCATTATAACAAAGCTGAATCTTCACAAAAGGCTTACTTGATCTTCACTTTAGGCTTCCCTTTGTGTAGTTTTAGCCCATAGGTTTGAATAGGCTCCCTAAGCCTATGATTGCAAGTGTTGCACCAAATCTCTCCCATATGAGTTGAAGCATGCCCCAAATATATATGGATCATATGAATATGATTTTAAACTCCTTTTATATCCATTTGAATGACATAAGTTTGCTCCACACCATTGTTAGAAATTTGTCCTATTGGATCCGTATCAATTTGCCTCTCACCCTTTGATAAAAAGTCATTTTATTCTCCTCAACTTTAATTTTTCTTCTATTTACTCCATGAACATTCAAATAGTGAAATAACTTAATTTCTACAACTGGCATGTGTATTCACATGCTACCATATTATAGAGATTAAGGTATTCAATAATTAAAAGTTGAAAAGGTGATATGTACATTCTCTCACTATATAGAGATTAAATTATTTAAAATTTAAAAGTTGAAGGAGTAGATAAAATAAAAATAAAGTTGAGTGGGTAAAATGACTTTTTATAAAAGATGAGAGGATAAATTATGCATTTGGCCTTTATTATATATACATAAAAATTTATTACTTATTACAAATAAATGAATTAGTTAAGAAAAATATGTATGTTATCAAACTTTGTCATGAGTTTGCTTTACTAACAGCAGTTAAGACATGTTCCAAGTTATTTTTTCCATTGTAGTGTGGTTGACTTTATTTTTTCTTCATTTTCATGGATACTTATTGATGATTATTTTGTTATGAAGTTTTTCAATAATGCTATTTTTTTTATAAATAATCAATTCAAAATATTTTTATTAAATGAACAATAAAAGACGAAGATAAAAAAACTCAAAATGCAGTAGTCATGCATTAAAAAAAATCTTATTAAATATTATTATCCATATATATGTATATATATATATATAGACATTTACAAAATCAATGTTTTACCACCCATCATTAAGCTTTTGTTGGTGCTTGTAAACGAATATAATCATACATAATACCAGTTGACTTTACAAACAGTTGTTAAGACATGTTCTAAGTTAATTTTTCTATTTTAGTGTGATTGACTTTATTTTTTCTTCATTTTCGTGGGATCGTTCCATTGACGATTATTTTGTTACGGAGTTTTCAATAATGCTATATTTTTTATAAATAATCGATTCAAAATAGTCATTAAATGAATGACAAAAGACAAAGATAAAAAGCTCAAAATGCAGTAGTTATGCATTAAAAAAGAAAAACAAAATCTTATTAAATGTTATTATATATATATATGTGTGTGTGTGTGTGTGTAAACATTTACAAAATCAATGTTTTTGTAATACCCGGCTAGAGTCCGGCATCGGAATTTTACTTTCCGATGGAGTTTCGGATGTCAGAAGTCTTTAGACGGGTTAGAGTGATGTTTTTCAAACATGTTTTGGTATGTTTCATAGTTTTAAAGCATAAGGAAATGAGTTCTTGAGTGAAATGAACCAAGGCAGAAAAGTCAGGTTCGGCCGCCGAAGTTGAGGTTCGGCCGCCGAACATACATGGCTTTCGGTTTCACGTGTGACCGCCGAAGGTGGTCTGGCCAGCCACCTATAAAAGGCCCTCAGTCGGTTGAAAGGATAAGCTTCGCCGTTTCTTTCACGTTCTGAGGTGAGACCCTCTCCTTTGTGAGTATTCTTTCATGTTTTCATCCAATCTTGCAAAGCTTTGATTATTGTTTATGTTATTTTGAAGGTTTTAAGCTAAAAACTCAAAGTTGTGAAGGTTGGAGAAGGAGAGGTGCTCCAAAACTCCACGTTAGGATCGTTCAGCTTCTTAGTTTCAAGAGGTAAGTGAAGATCCTAAGCTTGTTTTTATGTTTTCTGAAGGTTTTATGAGGTTTTGGGGGAGAGTTGCATGAATAGGGTTCTTTGTGAGGTTTTGATGATTTTGTGAGTAAAGTTTGTTTCTGTGTTGTTTGTGTTTTGTATTTGGGGTTTTAAGGTAGTTTCTGACCCCTTTGAGCATATACTTGGGTATATGCAAGTTGAGGAATTGAGGTGATTGAGATTGAGAGGGTTTTGGTGCTTTTGGCGCGAGGCAGAGCAAGTTTCTGCCTTGCGGATGAACTCAGGTTCGGCCGCTGAAGGTACATTCGGCCGTCGAACCCATGAGGAGGTGGCTTCGGCTGCCCAAGCTTGCCCCCGAGCTTTTAGACTTTCGGCTCTGGAGGGGAGTTCGGCTGCCGAAGGTGCAGCTGAAGGTTAGAGACTTTCGTCTCTGGAGTGCCTTTTAGCCTCCGAAACTTGCCCCCGAAAGGGTTCGGCTGCCGAAAGTAGAGCTTCGGCCGCCGAAGGTGCATGAGTTTTGTCTCTGGAGAGGACTTTCGGCCGCCGAACCTGCCGCCGAAAGTGTCCTGTCCAGCTTTCCTTTGCATGCTTTGCATGGATGTTAGAGTAAGTTTAAGGGGATTCTTGGGGAGTTTCTTAGAGTTGTTCATAAGCTAGTTTGGTCCAGAGTTTTCAGAGAGAGCAGCAGTGAGTCCTGCTCCAGAGTTTTCAGAGCATGCAGAGTCAGTCCAGATAGCCAGAGGTGAGTGGAACTAAACTAAACTTAATGTTTTTACGTGAATAATGAAATGCTTTTAGCATCGTTCATGCATCATGAGTCTATAGTAGTTTGTTTGCCTTAGACTTCACGACTTTGTTGCATTGCATAGTTAGTTGGTGATGTGGGTGAATGCTGAATGATCCAATAGTCTCTGAGAGAAGTCCAGGAGCCTTTGACTACGCCCTGGTAGGTATAGAGAAGTCCAGGAGCCTTTGAATACGCCCTGGCAGGTATAGTAAAGTCCAGGAGCCTTTGACTACGCCCTGGCAATGGTAAGTACAGAGGTGTTATATACACATATATTTATATGACAGGAAGACCAGGTGCTCGATTCTACGCCCTGACACGGCAGAGTTACTGGGACTATGTGGTGACAGGTTTACCCTTGATGTGGATTGTCTGTGATATGGTGCATTCCATGAGATCATATTTTAATGAGATATTTTAATGTTCTACTCACTGGGCTATAGAGCTCATCCCACTCCCTTAACACCATGAGCTAGACAATCAGGTTAGGGAACCAGCCACAGTACCAGTAGTCCGAGAGTTTCTCGATGTTTTTCCAGACGAACTTCCAGGACTACCACCTGGTAGGGAGATAGAGTTTGAAATAGAATTGCTGCCTGATACCAGACCTATCTCTATTCCTCCCTACAGGATGGCGCCAGCAGAGTTAAAAGTGCTTTTGACTGTTTCTGAATATTGGCACTAGCTTCCATTTTCCTGGCTGCGTCCACTATAGTGTGGAAACTCTCCTTTTCTGCTGGAAGAATCAAGGATGAATACCTGGGATGCAGTCTCATAGTATATCTCCTTGCCTTCTTCTGATCAGTATCATAGGCTTGACCCACATACTGAAGCAAATCCAGGAACTTATCTGTGAATTCATCAACACTCATCTCATCTGTCTGTCTCAACTGTTCGAACTCTATTACTTTCATCTCCCTAGAACTGTCAGGAAAAGCCCACCCTGCAAATTCATTGGCGAACTCTCCCCATGACATACTGTCGATCCTGGGTTCCACATAATTCTTGAACCATTCTCTGGCCTTCTTGCATTTAAGTGTAAACCCCGCCATCTCAATGGCCCTACTATCAGCAGCTCCCAACTCACTGGTTATCATCCTAACTGATCTGAGGTAGTCAAATGGATCATCTCCCGTGTTGTATTTAGGAGCATCCAATTTCAAGTACTCTGTCATTTGTACCTTACCTCCAGATGAGCTAGGTTGATGTCTGTCAACAACAGGGGCTACTGGTTCTGGTGGTGGGGGTACTGGGTCATTTGGCTCTGGGTGTGCTGCACTTGGATGGGTAGGGGAAGGTCGATACATCGGATATGGTGGATAATAAGGAGGATAAGGCATATATGGCATGTAAGGAGGATATGAGACAAAACTAGAGTACTCCAACATACCTCCCATCGGATACTCTGGGTCCTGCGGAAAGGCTGGATAGCCAAAACCTGAGGCCTGAGCGCCTCCCTGCGAATCTCCCATACCTTCCTCAAATCTGCCTATACCTATGCTGTCATCTCTAGACTGGTCACTCTCCATAGCCTCCCTCCTTTCCTCTGATCTTTCTCCTCTCGCTGTACCTCTTCTGCTTTCATCTACAGACCTTCTAGGGTCTATTGACGTACCTTCCCTGCTAGATCTCTGAGACCTTGCCCTTGGCAATGCAGGAGGATGAGCAGTTGGTCTCTCACTATCTAGTGGGACTCCAGTCAATCGAGTTGATCGACGAGTTCCTCTCATCTTTACTCTCTGGAAAACAACACAGAAGATAGCACTTTAGCACATAAACATCACATATCAATAAGGCACATGCATAACTCATGGTATTAAACAGATAGGATGGGTTTTTCCAGATAGCTCAAGGGAGCGTAAGGAGAGTAAATTTGCACAGCTAGGGCAGACAGAAAACATGAGTGTAGAAAATTACCCAGAGAATAGTGATCGTTTCCCTTTGAGTGAGGCTGCAACAAAGAATCAAAAGAAAGTTAGAGGCCTGAAAGGGTCAAAGAAAAGAGAGTTCTGGAATAGGGTAAAGTTTAGTATGGGTTGTAGCGAGGGCTCGAGTTCTGGTTGGAATAGTTCTAGCTGTACGAGGTGCGGTAGGAGGCACAAAGGAGTCTGTCGGGTTGGGACAACAGCATGTTTTAGGTGCGGACAGGAGGGGCACATGGCACGAGAGTGTTCCACTATGACCGTATCAGCACAGTTCCCGCAGACATCCTCAGACAATATAAGTCCACCAGAAGCTCCAACCTCGGTGCAGGGCGGAGGTAGAGAAAGAGGGGTAGTCCCTTCTGCAGTAGGTACCTTAAGTGACGGTCCGTCAGTTCCGGTTCAGATTTTCACCCAGGTTCAGCCAGAGACAGACACACCGAACACAGTGGTGCCAGGTAAATTCACTTTTGAGTGTTCTGATGTGTATGTTTTATGGCCGAGTAGAATATCAGTTGATGTGAGAATAGTAAAGTGTAATAGAGTTCAATGTTCAGAGATAAAGGTTCAGAGACGAGTGAGTAGTTAAAGGTTAGGGAGCCGAAAGAGCTCGAGAGCTATAGCCATGGATTGTATAAATCCAGGTATAGGGAGAGTGATCTCACATCTCTGAGTATCGTAAATATAAGAGATAATGCAGAACATAGAGTAAGAAATAGACGAAGAAGAAAAGAACACATAAAAGAGTAAGTAAGATAAGAGTAAGTGAAATCGATCAGAATAAGAGGAAGAGAAAAGTAAGTGAGGTAGAATAGAGCAGAGAAGAACAGAATAGAATAACTGTAAAGTCCAGATAAGTTCAGGAAGAGAGTTCAGTTTAGTCTGGGATTAGGTGACGATTGAGCTCCGGTTCAGAGAGTTCTGAATACGTGAGGCGTGGAGTTTACACAAAAGTAGTCTGTTGGTATGGGACTACGGCATGTATAGATGCGAGCAGGAAGGACTCATGTTGTGTGAGTGTCCTACTGCAGCCCTGATTGGCACAGTCCCAGCAGATGACTTCTAGTAGTGTGGCTCAACCCGTAGCTCTAGCCATGTTACAGGACAGTGGTTGAGGCAGGAGGAGAGAGTTCTCCTTTTCTTTGGTAGGTTCCCGAGGGAAGATTCGTTAGCTTTAGCTTGAATCTTCATCCTGACTCAGTAGGAGGCTAACACATCGAACACGGTGACGTCAGACATGGTCACTTGAGGGTGTTCAGATGTGTAGGTTTTAGTGGACCCAAGAGTGATCCATCTGAGGCAGAGTCAGTCAGTCAGTACAGTTCAGAGCTCGTGGTGAGTAGAAGCGATCCAGCTGACCTTATGGTTCTAGAGGTGACTATGTGATGTCATTCTAGGGCGGATTGGCTAGCTACTCATAGTACTACCTGTGTCTACAGTGACAAGGTAGGAGAGTTTAGAGAATGTAAGATGGATCAGAGGCAGTCCTTAGAGGGGACAGTATAGCATACCCAGAAGTTTCATATCAGCCCTTCTTTAGGAAAGGTAGTCAAGGGTTTCTTGCTCTTGTTCGAGAGCATACTAGTCAGGTCAGGGAACCAACCTCAGTGCCCATAATCAGAAAGAGAGAAAGAGTTTTAGATGTTATCCCAGACTAGCTAACAGGGTTACCATTGGTAAAACAATATAGAGTCTGGAAGTTACGTGAGGATGGAGATTAGACTCATCTTCACCTCTTCCTTTGAAATGGTACCTGTAAAATGTAAGAGTTGAAAAAGTTGTAAGAGCTAGAAAAGCAGTTCCAAGATTAAGAGAGATATGAAAGCAGTTGCAAACCTGGTAGATAAGGATTTTATCCGACTTAGTACTACATCTTGGAATGTTCCAGTGTTGTTGTGAGAAACGAAGGATGAAACCTTGAGACTTTGTCACAACTGTGAACAGTTGCACAAGGTCACTACCAAGGATAGGTGTTCCCACGCAGGATTAATGATCTGTGGAGACAGCTAATAGGAGCTGATTATCCTCCACGATAGATCTAAGAGTTGGGAACTATAGTGGAAGAGGTAGAGAGAGAGTGAAAGAAAAAGCCAGTATAGTAAAGATAAAGAGAAAGAGAAAGATCAGAGTGTCCAGCAAAAGTGTAGAATAGTTCAAAAAAATAGAGAAGCATGCCCATGATCTACTGAGTGTTGTAGATTTTAAGAGAACACGGCATAGAGGCCAAGTTCTGTCATACAAGTTCGATTTCAGGGCATGTCTGTTTGAATCGTGAGGTGTCACAATACGATTTCTACAGTAAATAGAGAGTTGAAGCTATAGGCAAGACATCTAGCATGTCCTTCGTAGAGTTATTACTCCTCTGACCGGATTGAGTAAAGAGAAGCAAAGGATAGAGTAACCAGAGTAGTGTGAATAAAGCTGAGAAGAGCCAAAGAGAAAGGAAAGTCAGTAGTCAGATGAAAGAAGCAAATCAGTTATAGACTGCCAGAAGGGATACGTAGTCAGTGTAGAGTGTGGACACAGATTACGCATATAAGAGTCAGCAGAGTCAGGTAATGGTTGTATACGACCCGGGAGGTTTACGCCAGTAATATCTGTGTCTCTGCGCAGAGGAAGGTGTTAGGCTTTCCTTACTTGCTTGTGTGCATGTCTGTTTATGGTGTTTTAAACATTCGAGGACAAATGTTTTTAAAGGGGAGAAGAATGTAATACCCGGCTAGATTCAGACATCAGAATTTCTACCGTCCGGTGGAATGCGAAGATGTCAGAGGTTTCTAGAAGGGTAAGAGAAAGGGTTTCTAAAATGTTTTTACGTGTTTTAACGGTTTAAAATGGAAAAGGATTGCGTTTTGAAGAGAAAAGGCCAAGGAGGCATTTTGCCATGTTCGGCCGCCAAAGGTAAAGTTCGACCGCCGAAAGTGCCCTGGATTCGGCCCCCGAAGGCAATGTTTGGCCGCCGAACGTTGCATGGTTTCGCATGTAGTTTCTGCTGCCGAAGCTGAGGCGGTTGTTCATCTATATAGGGCACCGAATCCAGAAAACAGAGGAGGGTTTCGTCTCTCTTTCTGGCCTAGGTGAGTTCTTGATCTCCTTGGATTGTTTTCATGGTTTTTCTTCAAATCTTTCAAAGTTAAACAAGTTTTAAGTAAGTTTTATGTGTTTTTGAAGAGTTTGAAAGCTTGGAGAAGTTTGAAGCTTGAATCTCCAGATCTTTGAGTTTGGATCACACCAGCCTTTGTTCTTCAAGAGGTAAGTGGAGATCCTTGGTTTTTATACTGTTTTACATGATTGTTGTGAAGGGAAAATGAAGTTATGCATGAGTTGTGCATATTAGGGTTTATGGACCCTTTATGCTTTATGTTTGTTTGATGAGTTTGTTTGTTGGAGTGTAAGTTGTCTTAAGCTCCTATATGCTTGTTGTGTTGAGATATGGATGAGTGAGAGAGGTTGGATGCATGTTGGGAAGGATTGGAGGGACTGGAAGGCGTCCTTGTGCACGAAGCTGAGTTCTGGATGAACTCAGGTTCGGCAGCCGAAGGAGGATTCGGCCGCCGAACATGCCCGACTTTCGTCTCTGGAGGAGACATTCGGCCGCCGAAGGTGCTGCCGAAGGTGCCCTGCCCAGCCTTCCTTTGCTTGTTTTGCATGCATGTTTTGAGGTGTTCGAGAGGGGTTTTGGGGCGTTGTTTAGCAGTTACATAGAGTATGTTTGGTACCTCATTTGCGTCCTCCATTGTAGGTTTGGACCCGAGGAACCGAGGTGTTTAGCAGTAGTAGCTGTTTCAGAGTTAAGAGTTAGAGGTAGCCCAGAGTTAGCCACTGCTCGGCTACAGGTGAGTGGAACGAAACTTACTAGTTTACCTTGAGAAATGACACGTTTCTAGCATGCTCCATGCATCATAAAATGCCATGTTATGTATTAGGTTGTGTTGCATTAGAATTCACGAATATGATGCATTGCATAAGATATTGTTCCTGTGGATGAATGTTGGATGATCCTTAGCCCTTAATAGAGATCAGATACAGAGTTATGGCATGAGATAGCCATACCAGGTCGCTCCTGGATAGTCCAGGTCGCTCCTGGTACTATGAGTGAGACAGACAGTATAGCAGATCAGAGATAAGAGTAGACCAGGTGATGACACAGTCTCCCTGGCACAGTGGGACATTATGACATGTAGTTGAGGGCTATTGGTGACAAATTCATCCGTGAGATGATATGTTTGTGATGTGATGCATTTCATGAGAACATGTAATTAATGAATTGTTTTCTTGTTCCTCCTCACTGGGCTCTAGAGCTCATCCCACTCCCTTAACCCCAGTTTTGCAGGTTCCGAGATAGCTATGGAAAGTCAGAGTCAACACGAAGAAAGAAAGATATGCATGAATGTATGTTTGTAATAGCATAGTGGACATGATGTAATTAATGTATTAGTTGTAATGTAATGTATAGATATGTACTATCAGATCATGGATAGAATTGTGCTTTACCCTAGTGTCTTTGCCTTAGTATGATGTATGATTTATCCCTTTATACATGAATCCTGTTTTACGTTTCTTGATGAGAAATGTGTGTATCAGGCTTAATGTATGGCTTTGATGAGATACCAGTGGATTGTGTTACAGATTAAAAGGGTTTCAATCCCTTGACCCACAGCAGATAGTAGTCACTGGTATAGGCCCTGAGGGCCATTTCAGATTGGCATATCTGAGTAGCAGTAGTTAAGCCTGGAGAGTTTTACAGGATTGTTGAGTATTTTTTATCATGTATGGGATTAATCAGGTACACAGAGAGTATAGTCGGCTTACTACGGGTCCCGGCAGCCTTAAGCCGATCTGGATCCTAGTGCCAGTGATGGTTCGAGCCGTTACATAGGGGTACCGTTTCCGGGCTGTTACAGATTGGTATCAGAGCAGAGGGCCTCAAGAGTACGATGTGGTGAGCAAAGATGCTCCAGGACTAGAGCTATTTCCACATCGGAAAGAGGTGTAGTCTTGTATAGGAGGGTAAGCACAATAAGTAAAATCATGTCCACTAGGATAGGATGTGGAGTCCTGTCTTGCATGCTGATATGGAATGCCATGATGAGATGCATGTGCATGATTGCGATGAAATGTGCTGAGGATTCATGTGTTCTCACATGGATCATTTGATGATAGTTTTGTGTGATGTTGTGTTTTTCAGAGGCAGGATGAGAGGAACTCGTCGATCTGCTAGATTGACTGGAGCTCCGCCGGAAAATGAGGACATGGATGCCCATCTCCCCGTTCTGCAAAGGGCAACATCAGATAGCTTAAGCAGAGAAGGTACATCAAGGGACCCTAGACGGTCTGTTGATGAGAGGAGAAGGGGAGTCGTTCAGAGTGGTATGTCAGGGTTTATGAGAGAAGTAGAGGAGGATGAGCAGAGCAGAGATGGTAGCTTTGGCAGGAGTAGGTTAGGAGGAGATATGGGTGAGTCCCAAGGAGGCACTCAGGCCTCGAGAGTTGTTCCACCTCAGTATCCACCCTACCCGTGGGGGGCAGAGTACCTGATGAGTGGTACATTGGAGTTTCCTAGGTATAACCTATATCCCACCTTACTGCCCTATCCTTCCTTTTACCCGCTATATCCACCGCCATATCCACAGTATACCATGTTTCCACCCTTTTTTGGTTATCCAAATACAGCAACCCTTAACCCAGGGCAAGTTGCACCTCCTCCACCACCAGTCGAACCAGTAGCCCCAGTTGTCCAAACACCCAAGCCTAGTTCACCTGAAGGAAGTATGGTGCAGATGACAGACTATTTGCGGTTGGATGTTCCCAAATTTGAGACTGGTGATGACCCTTTTGAGTATCTCAGAATGGTCAAGATGATAACTGACGAATTGGGAGCCAGTGAGAGTAGAGCCATTCAAATGGCAGGGGTCACATTGAAATGTGAGAAGGCAAGGGAATGGTTCAACCAGTATGTGGACCCGAGGGTAGAAAGCTTATCCTGGGAGCAGTTTGCTCCAGTTTTGCAGGTTCAGTATACAGTATACAGAGGAGATCCACAGAGTACAGAAAGAGTAAAGAGATTTGTAATAGCTTAGAGTGGACATGTAATATTAAAGAGATGTAATAGTTGTGTATAAAGTTAGAAATGTGCTTGACTTAGTGATGTTTGTTATGTACATGATCTGTATATGTATATATGTGTTACTGTATGCGAAAAACCAGGCTTAACAGGTATGAGTTAACCCATCTAGAGCAAGCTCTAGTCAGGGGTACAGAGTACAGAGTACAGAGTATAGAGTACAGAGTATAGAGTACAGAGTACAGAGTACAGAGATAGTGCATGCACAGGTTAAGCCTTGGTTCAGAAAAGAGTTTTTATTTTCACAGAAAATGTATGATCATGTATGAGTTTTACAGGTACACAGAGAGTATAGCAGGCTTGCTACGGGTTCTGGCGGCCTTAAGCCGACCTGAATCCTAGCGCCGGTGACGGTCCATTTTGGGGTCGTTACAGTTTTACCCCATCATTAAGCTTTTGTTGGTGCTTCTAAACGAATATAATCATACATAATACCACTAAAAGGGCTTCCATTTCTAGTCTGAGTAAGATAAATTATATTCTTTCCTTGGAGAAGTTGAGAAACTGGTAATTGAATGCTATAGAACCAATATAAACCGTGAATTCCGTATCTTGCAATAGCATTATCCTTGCCTATTAGCCTTATTGTGAAAAGAGGTGGTTTGGCATTGGCATTGTTGAACCTCACCTTTTGCATGCATGATAGATTTTTCATTATTAAGTTTAAGATATAAGAATAATGAAATTGCTAAGTAAAAAAGCGAATGGTATACCTGAAGTTCAGAATTAGTAGCTGATGCAAGGCTATTTGCAAAGTATAACTTCCACTTTGCATTACACTTTTAAGTTCAAATATGATATGCCATGTAGTTGCCTTATATGGCATATTTCCAACCTTTCTACAATTTGAATAACCAATCTCAATATAATTATTATTAGAGAAAAATATAAAAAAGTATCTTGTAGTTTTATTAGTTTTTCATTTTAGGGTATATGGTTTACTTTAAGATCTGTGATTTAATTTTGTATCATAATTGAAAAAGATAAATTACAATATAACCTACGTGATTTAGAAAAAAATATATATAACTTAGTCTCTTATATTTCAAAACTTGCATATTTAGTTCTTGAAATTTCTAAACTCACCTATATATGGCGACAAATATTATTATAGATATAAGAAAAAATTACTTTTTAGTCTCTGAGGTTTAATGTAATTAACACTTATGTCCCTCTATTTTAGCGACCCAATACTTAAGTCCCTCCCTTTCTCTTCCAAATTCATAGTCCTTCTATCCAAAATAGCCGTTTAGTCAAAGAGTCAAAGGTGAGAGGTGAGAATTTTTTCCAAAAATGCCCTTAACCCTCCATCTTCCTTCTCTTTCATATCTTCTCTATTTCCTTCTCTATTTCCTTTTACATGATTCTCCTTTTTTTTTTTTCTCTTTTCAATCTTTCTTCTCCCACATATTTTCTCAATTTCCTTTTAACTTTATTGATTTTCTCATAAATTTCCTAAAAATTATGAAGTAGATTAAAATTCCCACCTTGAAAACCTTTGACATACTTTCCCGATCAGCACCACCACCACCACTTCCCTAATCAGCACCACCACGACAAATCTTCCAATTCCCACCTTGAAAACCCTTGACATACTTAATAGCATAAGCAGAAGCCACCATAGGATCCTCCCCAGGAATTTCTTATCCTCTCCCGCATTTGGAATCCCTAAAAACATTAACATCATTAGCCCAAAACTCAACAGCTGATCCAATCAAGAATCAAAGCATCCTATTATGAGAAAGAAGAAGTGGGAAGAAGAAGAATCTACAGTGAAGAGGTATTGGGTTTTGGTTTTGTGATTTTGAATAGATGGAGTGTTGGAGAAATAATATGAGAAAGAAGAAGAAGAAGAATCTACAGTGAATTGAGTTTGGGTTTCGTGATTTTGAAATAGAGGGACTTTTACTGAGAGCCAATTTTGTCAATTCACGTATTCCAAACAGCTATTTTAGACAGAAGGACTATGAATTTGGACGGAAAAGAAAGTGAGAGACTTAAGTGTTGGGTCGCCAAAATAGAAGAACAGAAGTGTTAATTACATTAAACCTCAGGCACTAAAAAGTAATTTTTCCTAGATATAATATGGCTATTTATGAATGTAAGTGACCTTTTTTATTATAGGCAAAATGCATAATTTGCCTCTCACCCTTTGATAAAAAATCATTTTATTCTCCTCAACTTTAATTTTTCTTCTATTTACTCCTTGAACATTCAAATGGTGAAATAACTTAATTTCTACAACTGGCATGTGATATTCACAAGCTACTATATTAGAGAGATTAAGTTATTCAATAATTAAAAGTTGAAGGGGTGATATGTACATTCTCTCACTCTATAGAGATTAAATTATTTAAATTTTAAAAGTTAAAGGAGTAGATAAGATAAAAATAAAGTTGAGTGGGTAAAATGACTTTTTATAAAAGATGAGAGAATAAATTATGCATTTGGCCTTTATTATATATGTACATAAAAATTTATTACTTCTTAGAAATAAATAAATTAATTAAGAAAAATATGTATGTCATCAAACTCTGTCATGAGTTTGCTTTACTAACAGCAGTTAAGACATATTCCAAGTTATTTTTTCCATTGTAGTGTGGTTGACTTTATTTTTTCTTCATTTTCATGGATACTTATTGACCATTATTTTGTTATGAAGTTTTTCAATAATGCTATTCTTTTGATAAATAATCAATTCAAAATATTTTTATTAAATGAACAACAAAAGACGAAGATAAAAAACTCAAAATCTTATTAAATGTTACTATCCATATATATATATATATATATATGTAAACATTTACAAAATCAAAGTTTTACCACCCACCATTAAGCTTTTGTCGGTGCTTCTAAACGAATATAATCATACATAATACCACTAAAAGGGCTTCCATTTCTAGTCTAAGTAAGATAAATTGTATTTTTTCATTGGAGAAGTTGAGAAGCTGGTACTTGAATGCTATAGAACCAATATAAACCATGAATTTCGTATCTTGCAATAGCATTATCCTTGCCCATTAGCCTTGTTGTGAAAAGAGGTCATTTGGCATTGGCATTGTTGAACCTCACCTTTTGCATGCATGATAGATTTTTCATTATTAAGTTTAAGTTATAAGAATAATGAAATTGCTAAGTAAAAAGCGAATGGTATACCTGAAGTTCAGAATTAGTAGCTGATGCCAAGGCTATTTACAAAGTGTAACTTCCACTTTGCATTACACTTTAAGGTCAAATATGATCTACCATGTAGTTGCCTTATATGCCGTATTTCCAACTTTTCTGCAATTTGAATAACCAATCTCAATATAATTATTATTAGAGAAAAATATGAAAAAGTATCTTGTAGTTTCATTAGTTTTTCATTTTAGGGTATAAGGTTTACTTCAAGATCTGTGATTTAATTTTGTGTCATAATAGTACACTGTGATATAAATTTTATAATAGTGTAGAGTTTAGAAATTATCATTGTTTGTAACTGACAGGATATTATGAGGTACTATTTTGATACAAAATTGAATCACATATCCTAAAATAAACTACAGAGTCTGAAGTAAAAACCCGATGAAACCACATGGTACATTTTTGTACCTTTTCCTTATTATTATTATTATACTTCAAGTAAATTAAAGATTGAGAGAAAATAAAATAGATGTTAATAAGTACCTGTTAACATGGGCGAAGAACCAATCTTTAGCATAATTACTAACACCAACGGTATATATGAGATCATTCTTAGGGTATAGATCAGTATATCTTTCCCACAATCCATATTGTCTAAATCTGTACAGGAAAAAGCAATAATAAAAAATGATGTATGATATTAACTTTGGATGAAAAAAAAAAAAGGCATGCAGCAATGTGGAAGGGAGCTAACTTGTTTGCTGGGCTATCAATATACAATTTGTTGACGAGTGTTGGGTTTGCGTCTGGTACATAGAATTCAGAAGCAGTACGATCAGGAATGCCAATTTTCCAAAGAGTTGGACCATTTCTTGGAGGATCATATGTAAGTACACCCAATTTGATCTTAGATCCTGTAGTTCAACATGTACATAATTTCATCAAGTAATTAAAGAAAATTAGTTTAACCATTTATAAAACTACTATAAGCTATAAATACCTGGTTGAATAATGACATCAACATTATACTCGTAATCTCCAAGAAAACCAGGAACAAATGCATATAAACTATATTTCCCAGCTCTGATATTTTTAATTGAGAAACTTCCTTTCTTGTCAGCTTGAGTCCAAAATTGGTAACCCTATAAGTAAATTGAAAAACCATAGCAATGTTTAGCCAAGAAATTCCTCATGTCGCTAGATAATTTGAAAATGAAATTTCAAATTTGTTGGAATTTCTAACCTTTACTTCTGTTTGCCATGAGCCCACAGCACCTGGTGCTGCTAATCCCGCATAAGCTAAACTTGCATCAATCAATTTTTCATTGATGTACGGGTCACGAACTACTAATTGACCTATGACATTTCCCCGTTGATCAGAAGAAGGGAAATCTTCAGATCGAGGAAAATTATATGGCCAGCTTTTAACTTCAGTTGACATCTAATAATCAACAACAAGGATGAGTACTCAAAATTGCATCCAAAATTCTTATGAACAAAAAGAATGAATAAACAAATAGATATGTACTTGTCTTTTAGCATCTTCCCAAAGGGCTTTGGGATTTTCAGAAGGCGGAATAGAATTAAGATAGACGTAAACAGGGCCAAAAACTTTCTTCCATGGCTCTCCATTTCGATACTCTGTATTTAAGTCCTTCCCAGCATAATGAACACTACCAAACATCTAAATAAAAATAACTGAATTATAATTAAAATATATTGGTGATAAAAAAGCATTTTGAAGGGAAATGAACCTCTCAATGTAAACATATTGAGGCGTTCTACTCATAAATTGTTATCAAGTAGTGAAAATTTTCAAATATCACATACTTACATTGAGAACAATAGGCCCCACATGAGAGGTTAGGTCTTGCTTGACGGGGCCAGCATCGCGAAATTCATTATTAGGTGTGATCATCCAAAATCCAACTGGTGGGTCATTTGATATCCACCCATGCACCTTGTTGTCTTTGTTCTCACAAGCGTACTGGTATTTATCATCCACCTGCTCGTATCATTCCACAATATGAATGAATAAAATAATAAATAAAGGTACACAATAATAAGATGTTTCAATTTTATAAATTCCTAAGAAATTAATTAGCATTTATTATTTCCCTATAATATTTTCTTTGATTTCTAACACAATTTTCTTTCAATTATTTTACATTTAATCAAAACACTTTGCACTATCAATATATTAATCCAATAATGAGAAATTAAAATGAAGCTATTAATACTTAGGTCGATCCGGTCCACGTATACCCAAAAAATACAAAGTGGGTCCATCTATTGTTTCGTGATGAAATCTATTTATTTATGTCTTATAAATCTTTTGAATCCGTATTCCCATAATTAATTACCTCTCCTTTTTTGTAATACCCGGCTAGATCCCGGCATCGGAATCCCGACTTCACGGCGGAATCTCCGTTGGAATCTGGAATTCTGGGAATGCCAGAGTCTTCTAGAGGGTTAAAATGTGTTTTCTAAATGTTTTCATATGATTTTATGGTTTTAAATGAAAAAGGGATTGAGTTTTGAAAAGAGTAGGCTAAGGAGGCAATTGCCAGGTTCAGCCGCCGAAAGTCAAGTTCAGCCGCCGAACATGGGGCTGTTTCGGGAGTGCTTTAGGCTTCCGAAAGTGTGAGGGCAGAAACCAGGTTCGGCCGCCGAACATGCATGAGTTTAGGAGGCACGTTAGGCTGCCGAAGGTAGTCGACCAGGCCACCTATAAAAGGCCCTCAGACCAAAAATGGGCGAGTTTTCTCCCCATTCTCGAGCTCAGGTGTGTTCATGTCCTCCTCTAGTCATTTTCATGCTTTTTCTTCAAATGCTTCACGTTTTATAAGCTACATGGTTGTTTTGAAGAGTTTTAAAGCTTGGGTCAAGGTTTGGAGAGCTTGGAGACTTCAAGGGCTTGGGTCCTCCATATCTCAAACTTTGGGTCGCACCAACCCTCGATCTTCAAGAGGTAAGTGTAGATCTATGCTTTTCTTTATGATTTAAAGAAGTTTTAAGCAAGTTTGAAGATGTTTTGATGGTTGAGTATGGGTAGATATGCATGTTAGGGTTTATGTGGGTTTTATGCCCAATGTATGTTTATGTGATGTGGTTGAGCTAGTTTATGCATGTGGGAGAGTGTATGCATGATTGGGAAAGAGCAAGTGAGATTGTGGGATGTTTTGGTGGTTTTGGCCTATGTGGGTCATAAGCTACCTATGTATACTTTTGATGTTGTTTTTGGAGTTTAATCTAGTTGTTAAGCTCCTTTATGCATGACTAGGGTCTATGCTTGGTTTTGAGAAGTTTAGGCATGTTTTAAGAGGTTGGAGGCTTGTTTTGAGAGGTTGGGAGGCTGGTATGCACAAGGGCTGAGTTCTGGAAGAACTCAGGTTCGGCCGCCGAAGGTGGTTTCGGCCGCCGAACCTGCCTATAGATGCATGGATTGGTCGCCAAACCTTGCCCCCGAAAGTTGTGTTTCGGAGCTGGAGCAGACTTTCGGCCGCCGAAGGTAATGTTCGGCCGCCAAAAGTGCCTGACTTTCGTCTCTGGAGAGAGGGTTCGGCCGCCGAAAGTGCCCCCGAACCTGCATGACTTTCGTCTCTGGAAGGGACCTTCGGCCGCCGAAAGTGCCGCCGAAAGTGCCCTGTCCAGCCCCTTCGTGGGTGTTTTCTATGATGTTTTTGGTGATGTTTTAGGGGGTTTTTGGGGAGTTGTTTATGTATTGTTTAGAGTATGTTTGGCACCTCACTGGAGTCCACCTATGTAGGATCGGACCCGAGGAATCAAGGTGTTTAGCAGTGCTAGCTGCTTCCGAGTCGGTCCAAAGCTAGTCAAGGTGAGTAGAACATAACTCTTTTAATATTAAAGAATTGAATGATCAAAGCATGTTCATGCATCATGAATACCATGCTATGTAATAGGTTGTTGCATTAGAAATCACGAATATGTTGCATTGCATAATACGATGTATGGTGATGTGGATGAATATTGGATGATCCATTAGCCCTCAGTATGATGTGATATGACATAATATGACACGATATGACATGTATGGCATGATATTAGATAAAAGACCAGGCGTGGCCGTATCGCCCCTGGCATAGAGTAAGGAAGACCAGGTGTGGCCGTATCGCCCCTGGCATAGAGTAAGGAAGACCAGGTGTGGCCGTATCGCCCCTGACATAGAGTTATGTGAAGCCCAGGCATGGTCGTATCGCCCCTGGCATAGAGCATTGTTGGATTTGTTATGAGATGAGATCTAGATGGAGAGGGCTAATGGTGACGAATTCATCCTTGATGTGTATTGTTGTGATGTGATGCATGTCATGAAAGCATATGATATAATAAACTGTTTTTCTCTTTAGTTCTGCTCACTGGGATTTTTAGCTGACCCCTCTCCCCTAACCCCAGGTTTGCAGGGTCAAAGATAGTCAGGAGATCAGCAGGTTATGTCCATGGTCAAGTTTATGTAAGAGTTTAGTAGTGGACATAATGTAAAGTAGAGATATGTATCGAAATGTAATATGTTATGATGTAAAATGTTATTATGTAATGTAATAGTTAGAGTTGTGCCTTGCCCTAGAAGTGTGGTTAATCCCTTTGTACATGGTCCTTATGTATGTTTTATTATGAGACAGGAAAAGCCAAGCTTAATATATGTTGCCCCACGAGAGTAGATGATGAGAACTCTAGTGTTGGGGGTTTATGATTCTGAGTTGTGCATGCACAGGTTAAGCTTGGTGTTTGAAAGAAAGAAAAAGTTTACAGTTTTATGTTTCCAGTTTATGCTTATGTTTGATCATGTATGGGATTATACCAGATGTACAGGATGTATGTTAGGCTTGCTACGGGTCCCGGCGACCTTAAGTCGATCTGGATCCTAGCGCCGGTAGCGGTCCGATTTTCGGATCGTTACAGAATGGTATCAGAGCCCTAGGTTCACATGGTCGGACCTATAGTGTGTCGGGCTCATAGAGGTTATAGAAGGGCAAGCACAATAGGAGAGATCATGTCCACTAGGATAGGATGTGGAGTCATGTCTTGTATGATGATGTGAAATGCCATGATGATATGCATGTGCATTAATGTTATGCTATGTATGTAATGTATGCGAGGTGGGTTCATGTGTTTCCACATGAACCGTATGATGCTAATGTTTATGTGGTATGTTATGCTTTCAGAAGTCAAGATGAGAGGAACTCGTCGATCCGTAAGATTGACTGGAGCTCCGCCAGAGAATGAGGGCATGGTTGCCCATCCCCCTGCTCTGCAGAGGGCAAGATCTTGTAGAACAAGCAGAGAAGGTACATCAAGGGACCCTAAAAGGTCTTTTGATGCAAGCCGGAGGAGATCAGTTCATGGTGGTATGTCAGCGGATGTGATGGGAACAGAGGAGGATAACCAGAGAAGAGATAGTAGTTTGGGCATGAGTATGTCAGAAGAGGATATGGGAGAATCCCAAGGAGGCACTCAGGCCTCGGGTTTTGTTCCACCACAGTTTACACCCTATCCTCAGGGGCCAGGGTATCCGATGGGAAGCACGTCAGATTTCTCTAGCTATAACCCATACCCCACCTTTATGCCCTACCCTCCTTTTTTCCCACCATACCCACAGTACCCCATATTTCCACCCTCACCCTTTTATCCAGGTCCAGCAAACCCTAACCCAGGGAATGCTGCACCTCCTCCTCCACCAGCAGAGCCATTTGTCCCTGATGCCCAAACACCCAAACCTAGCTCATCAGTTGGGGGTAAGGTAAAGATGACGGACTACCTAAAGTTGGATGCCCCCAAGTTTGAAACAGGTGATGACCCTTTTGAATACCTCAGAACGGTGAAGACGATAACTGATGAGTTGGGAGCAAGTGACAGTAGAGCCATTCAGATGGCAGGGTTCACATTGAAATGTAAGAAGGCAAGGGAATGGTTCAAAAACTATGTGGACCCAAGGTTGGAAAGCTTATCCTGGGAACAGTTTGCAGATGAGTTTGCAGGATGGGCTTTTCCAGGTAGTTCCAGAGAACTGAAGATGATTGAGTTTGAGCAGCTAAGGCAGACGGAAGAGATGAGTGTAGATGAGTTTACAGACAGGTTCCTGGAGCTGTTGTCGTTTGCAGGACAAGGTCTTGACACAGACCTAAAGAAGTCTAGGAGATATGTTATGAAGCTTCACTCCAGGTATTCCTCGTTGGTTCAATCAGCAGAAAGGGAGAGCTTCCATGCCATAGTGGATATGGCACGAAGAATGGAGGCTAGTGCCATCATCCAAGGAACAGTTAAGCAGTCTGTGGCACAGTCTTTGGGTCTCCAAATCCCGGGGACGAGTGATGCTAATCTCTCCTCTCTGGGCGAGGATGTCACAAAAAGTAAGAAGGGAGACAGAGGTCTCAGAAGGTCAAAGAAGAATAAGTTTTGGAATCGAATAAAGTCTGGTCTGGGATTAGGAGGAGGCTCGAGCTCAGGCACAGAGGTTGCAGAGTGTGCAAGGTGCGGTAGGCCGCACAAGGGAGTCTGTCGGTTTGGGACTACAACATGTTACAGATGCGGCCAGGAGGGACACATAGCTCGGGAGTATCCTAAGGCAGCTTTTATGGCACCGTCCCATCAGACAACTCCAGGCAGTATGGCACAGCCATCAGCTCCAGCCATGTTTCAGAGTAGTGGTCGAGGCAGAGGAAGGGGTGCGGCCCCTTCTTCAGCAGGTTCCCTAGGTGAAGGTCCATCAGTTCCAGCTCAGATCTTCTCCATGACGCAGCAAGAAGCTAACACATCGGACATGATGGTGACAGGTAATCTCACTCTCTTATGTTTGATGTGTATGCTTTTATGAACCCTGATGTGTTTCTCTTTCCTTGTGGTTTCGAGAGCCGTAGATAGGTTGGGTTGATAGCTTATGGGTCAGGGTATTCCCTTTGGGTCAGTGGACCCAAGAGTGATCCATCAGTGGCAGAGTCAGTCTGCCGGTATAGTCCAGAGTTTGTGTGAGTAGATGCCTTCCAGCTGGCCTAGCGGTTTTAGATTTGACTGTTTGACGTCATTCTAGGGTTGGATTGGTTCTTCTACTAGTGGTGCTACCTGAGTCTGCAGAGACAAGGTAGTCAGGTGCAAAGGTCAGGATGGATCAGAGGTAGTCCTTAGAAGGGGACGGAGTAGGGATACCTAGAGGTTCGTTATCAACCCTGCAGGCTCATAGGTTGGCCAGGAGAGATTGTCAGGGAGTCCGCCTCAGTACCAGTGGTGAGTCCTTAGATGTTTCCCCAGACGAGCTGCTAGGTGTACCATCTGTTGGGGAGATAGAATTTGAAATGAAAGTGATGATAGAGACCAGACCCGTCTCTACCCCTCCCTACAGGATGGCACCTGCAGAATTAAAGTAGTAGGAAGAGCATGCTGCAAGAGTAGGTGGTTAAGGGTTTTCATCCGACTGAGCACTTCGCCTTGGGGTGTTCCAGAGTTGTTATGAGAATAAATGATGGATCCCTAGGACCTTGTATCGACTGCAAGTCGTGAACAAAGTCACTAAACAGAATGAGTATTTGTTACCTTGGCTCGACGATCTATTTTAAACCAGCTAGCAGGAGCTGGTTGCCTTTCCAAGATAGATCTGAAGTCCAGGTACCATCAGTTAAGATCAAGGAATAAGATGTACAGAGAGCAGTATTTAAAATCAGATATGGGCACTATGAGCTTCTGGGAATGTTGTTCGGGTTAATGAACGCTCCTACAGCATTCACGGACCTCATAAGCAGAGTTTTAGTTGGTTTCTGGATCACTCCGTTATTGTCTTCATTGACGGTACCTCGGTGAGTCCCAGAAATGCAGAAGAGAATGCCCATTATCTGAAATCAGGATTGCAGATCCTGAGAGAACATGGCTTGGATGCCCAGTTCTCCCAATGTGAGTCCCGGTCAAGGAGCATATCTTTCTTGGGTCATGATATGTCGAAAAAAGGAAAAGTGTGGTAGACCCGAGAGAGTTGAAGTTGTAACTGACTAGCCCAGGCCCATTGTAGTGATATAGATCAAGAGCCTTTCGGGTTGGGCAGGTTACCTACTAGAGGTTCATATAGAACTTCTTTAGAGTTGCCGCTCCTACGGCCAGATGGATCAAGAAGAATCAGAGGGTTGTGTGGTCTACTCAGTGTGAAAAGGGCTTTGAAGAGCCGAAGGAAGTGTTGATGTCAGCACCAGTGGTGGTTCTGTCCGCCAATAATGAAGATGTCACAGTGTCCTGTGATGCATCCCGTGTGGGACTAGATTGTGTGTAAGTGAGAAGTGGCAGGATGATTGCTTATGCTTCTAGGTAGCTAAAGAAGCATGAGTCGAATCATCTTACACTTGATCTAGAGATGGCGAGGGTAATCTCTGCACTCAAGATGTGGAGGCGGTACTTGTATAAGGTATGAGGACAGATCCTTACAGATCGAAAGAGCTTGCAATACATCTTGAGTCAAGGGAGGAAAATCAGAGGCAGAGAAAAGGAGTAAGAGCTGCATAGTCAGAAAAAGAGGAATCAGAACTGCTGAGAGTCAGCAGGAGAGTTATGAAGTTGCCCGCTAGAGGCTTGTAGAGTTTCAAAGAGAGAAGAGCTTATTAGAGTGGCGCAGTGGAAGCACGTTGAGGTTTTCGAGAAAGCTGAGGTTTACTGGAGGTGTCTCCTAAAGAGGGGGGTGATTCGTTATGGGCAGAAAGGTAAATTAGCTCTTAGATACATCGGACCCTTCGAGATCCTGTAAAGGATCGGGAATGAACCCTACGAGTTAGATTTACCTACTCCAATGGAGGAAATCCATTCGGTTTCCATGTTCCCAGGTTATGAAAATTCGTGTCAGATCCGAGTGAGGTTCTGAAGAACCAGAGGTGGAGACCGCAGGGAATCCCACCTATGTTGAGCAGTTAGTGCGGATCATAGACACACAAGTCAGGAAGTTGGGGAACACGGAATCCTGATGGTGAAAGCCTTGGAATCACCATTTAATGGGAAAAGTATGCCTAGGAGACTCGGAGGTTCGTACTCCAGCTAGTATCCGTGTCTCTCTTTGGAGAGAGATTTTAGGTTTTGCTTGCTTGTTTGCTTGCTTGTTTATGTATGCTTGATGCTATGTTCTGAGAAGGCATGTTCGTTTGAACATTCGAGGACAAATGTTCTTAAAGGGGGGAAGAATGTAATACCCGGCTAGATCCCGGCATCGGAATCCCGACTTCACGGCGGAATCTCCGTTGGAATCTGGAATTCTGGGAATGCCAGAGTCTTCTAGAGGGTTAAAATGTGTTTTCTAAATGTTTTCATATGATTTTATGGTTTTAAATGAAAAAGGGATTGAGTTTTGAAAAGAGTAGGCTAAGGAGGCAATTGCCAGGTTCGGCCGCCGAAAGTCAAGTTCGGCCGCCGAACATGGGGCTGTTTCGGGAGTGCTTTAGGCTTCCAAAAGTGTGAGGGCAGAAATCAGGTTCGGCCGCCGAACCTCAAGTTCGGCCGCCGAACATGCATGAGTTTAGGAGGCACGTTAGGCTGCCGAAGGTAGTCGACCAGGCCACCTATAAAAGGCCCTTAGACCGAAAATGGGCGAGTTTTCTCCCCATTCTCGAGCTCAGGTGTGTTCATGTCCTCCTCTAGTCATTTTCATGCTTTTTCTTCAAATCCTTCACGTTTTATAAGCTACATGGTTGTTTTGAAGAGTTTTAAAGCTTGGGTCAAGGTTTGGAGAGCTTGGAGACTTCAAGGGCTTGGGTCCTCCATATCTCAAACTTTGGGTCGCACCAACCCTCGATCTTCAAGAGGTAAGTGTAGATCTATGCTTTTCTTTATGATTTAAAGAAGTTTTAAGCAAGTTTGAAGATGTTTTGATGGTTGAGTATGGGTAGATATGCATGTTAGGGTTCATGTGGGTTTTATGCCCAATGTATGTTTATGTGATGTGGTTGAGCTAGTTTATGCATGTGGGAGAGTGTATGCATGATTGGGAAAGAGCAAGTGAGATTGTGGGATGTTTTGGTGGTTTTGGCCTATGTGGGTCATAAGCTACCTATGTATGCTTTTGATGTTGTTTTTGGAGTTTAATCTAGTTGTTAAGCTCCTTTATGCATGACTAGGGTCTATGCTTGGTTTTGAGAAGTTTAGGCATGTTTTAAGAGGTTGGAGGCTTATTTTGAGAGGTTGGGAGGCTGGTATGCACAAGGGCTGAGTTCTGGAAGAACTCAGGTTCGGCCGCCGAAGGTGGTTTCGGCCGCCGAACCTACCTATAGATGCATGGATTGGCCGCCAAACCTTACCCCCGAAAGTTGTGTTTCGGAGCTGGAGCAGACTTTCGGCCGCCGAAGGTAATGTTCGGCCGCCGAAAGTGCCTGACTTTCGTCTCTGGAGAGAGGGTTCGGCCACCGAAAGTGCCCCCGAACCTGCATGACTTTCGTCTCTGGAAGGGACCTTCGGCCGCCGAAAGTGCCCTGTCCAGCCCCTTCGTGGGTGTTTTCTATGATGTTTTTGGTGATGTTTTAGGGATTTTTGGGGAGTTGTTTATGTATTGTTTAGAGTATGTTTGGCACCTCACTGGAGTCCACCTATGTAGGATCGGACCCGAGGAACCAAGGTGTTTAGCAGTGCTAGCTGCTTCCGAGTCGGTCCAGAGCTAGTCAAGGTGAGTAGAACATAACTCTTTTAATATTAAAGAATTGAATGATCAAAGCATGTTCATGCATCATGAATACCATGCTATGTAATAGGTTGTTGCATTAGAGATCACGAATATGTTGCATTGCATAATACGATGTATGATGATGTGGATGAATATTGGATGATCCATTAGCCCTTAGTATGATGTGATATGACATAATATGACACGATATGACATGTATGGCATGATATGAGATGAAAGACCAGGCGTGGCCGTATCGCCCCTGGCATAGAGTAAGGAAGACCAGGTGTGGCCGTATCGCCCCTAGCATAGAGTTATGTGAAGCCCAGGCGTGGCCGTATCGCCCCTGGCATAGAGCATTGCTGGATTTGTTATGAGATGAGATCTAGATGGAGAGGGCTAATGGTGACGAATTCATCCTTGATGTGTATTGTTGTGATGTGATGCATGTCATGAAAGCATATGATATAATAAACTGTTTTTCTCTTTAGTTCTGCTCACTGGGCTTTTTAGCTCACCCCTCTCCCCTAACCCCAGGTTTGCAGGGTCAGAGATAGTCAGGAGATCAGCAGGTTATGTCCATGGTCAAGTTTATGTAATAGTTTAGTAGTGGACATGATGTAAAGTAGAGATATGTATCGAAATGTAATATGTTATGATGTAAAATGTTATTATGTAATGTAATAGTTAGAGTTGTGCCTTGCCCTAGAAGTGTGGTTAATCCCTTTGTACATGGTCCTTATGTATGTTTTATTATGAGACAGGAAAAGCTAAGCTTAATGTATGTTGCCCCACGAGAGTAG
This sequence comes from Manihot esculenta, assembly GCF_001659605.2. Lineage (NCBI taxonomy): Eukaryota > Viridiplantae > Streptophyta > Magnoliopsida > Malpighiales > Euphorbiaceae > Manihot > Manihot esculenta. The sequence continues at coordinate 18,756,615 of NC_035163.2, read as the reverse complement.
ATGATGAGAACTCTAGGGTTGGGGGTTTATGATTCTGAGTTGTGCATGCACAGGTTAAGCTTGGTGTTTGAAAGAAAGAAAAAGTTTACAGTTTTATGTTTCCAGTTTATGCTTATGTTTGATCATGTATGGGATTATACCAGATGTACAGGATGTATGTTAGGCTTGCTACGGGTCCCGGCGACCTTAAGTCGATCTGGATCCTAGCGCCGGTAGCGGTCCGATTTTCGGGTCGTTACATTTTTGTTGAGGGTTGACTGGATTTATTAAACGAACAGCTTCAGGATAGGCTAGAGGTTGATTACCTTACTTCTCTCTTCTTTGTCACCATATGCCAGAAAAAAAAAAAAGTAGTAATGGAAATCACAAAGAAGAAACGAAATAAAGAGGAAGATCATGAGCATGAACCTTGTTGGGATCTTCGCAGAGGAAGCAATAAGGAAGAAGAAGAAAAAGGAAAGACCGATAGCAGGCCCGCTAGACCCAGCAAGCAAATGCATCTTGCCCATTTTGTGCGGAGAAATTCTATAAAATATGAAGCAAAGAAAAAAAGAAGTTAGATAACACAAGAAACATAAAATTGATCAAAGGAAATTATAATAATCGCTAAACAGGAAATATAAAACATATTTTGCTTAATACCATTTTATGCTTGACGAAAATTGATTTTCAATACCAAAGAAAATATTTGGAAAAGAATGAAGATTAAGGAATATGATAAAGGATAGTGATATATTTTTTCTTTTCACTCTGACTAACAATCAATGCTTAATTTGACACTTATTTATAATATCAATTTTAAGAGTAACAAGTCTAATTACAAACTAAGGTTGTTTAACCATGCAAAAATTTGATGGGTGTTAAATATTTTTTTATTGTTATTTCTTATGGACATCAAGCACGACAAAGGAAAAAACCCCATTACCACAACCACGCAACTGCTAACTAAGAATTAACAAAAAGGTAAAATGAAAAAAATTTAAAACACCACTCAAAAGTAGAGTGGAAAACTCACATTCTGGGCGGGAAGGAGGAAAAGCTCCTCCCTACCCAAACGGGATAGAAAGGAGTAGACGGTGTGGCAGACGACGAGACTTACTCCTAGGAAAGAAGAAGAGAAAAATAAACAAAAGCACCTCTCTCTAAAAAAATTTTAGAGAGAGGTTCTTTTGAATAAATCTCTAGTTTGGAATTGGCCAATGGTACAAGAACCTAAGGTGGTTTTAAAAAGAGCAATCAAGACACAAAAATATCTAACATCTCCTATTTATGGTATTTCTATATTAGGATATTCGTTTATGTTGCTATATTTAGATTTTCTTTATTTTATTTGCTTGGTGTTGGTTGGTATACTAAAATACTTGTTTACTTATTAAAAACAAAAGAGGTGGATGAGGTAAATGTTGGAGAGCATGTTTATGGATAGCCACACAAAAGAAATCAAAAAGTGAAAAACAAAAAGGAGAGATTAAGAGAAAATATTAAAAAAAGGAAAATGAGAGGTTTTCTAGAGATAACGAGCCTCTCTCTAGATTTAAAAAATGAATCAAACATCTATTTTCGAAGAAAAAATAAATAGTAAATAAAGGACAAGCATAAAAGAAATAATATAAAGCTAATTTCACTTATATTCAATTAAAATATTTATGAAATCTTATTATATTTATAAAAAAAGGTATGTCATGAAAAATATTAAAAATAGCTTAATGAAAACATAGGGAGAGAAGTGCCGAAAGCAGGCTCGGACTATACTGAAATATGACATATTTATAGAAAGTCTAATATCGGTGGAAAACTCTGATGTCATTATTAAATTTAGTTCAGGTGTAACTCATTGCAAAAACTAACACAAAGGAGAGAACCATCTAAAATCCTTATAAGGACATATTATCTATATCACAAATTCATATGAGATTCAACAATTAGACTTTCTTAATATATTAATTTTTCTAAGTAGTTATTTATTATTTAATTTTTTATATCAAATTATCAACTTAACTAAGAGATACTGACTTCATTAAAATATAAAAATTTCTAAAAATTATGGCATTTTAAAATAATAAAAATTTCAAAATGTAAAATAAAATTTAAACATATTTGCAAGATCTAATTATAAGATTATCTCATAACAATAACAAAATTATTGCCATCTTCTCTTTTTTTTTTCTTAAAGACATAATTTAGGAGATGATGGTTCTAATAATTTATTATAAAAAGTTTAGTTAACAAAGATTGATTATAATTAAATTAATTAAAAAATTATACTGTTTTGTATTTTTAATTAATAAAATGTCATCAAAATATATTTATGATATTTTAATTGTAAAAATAATAAATATGGTTTAATATTTTGAAAGAATAATGATAATTATTAAAATAATAACTTATCATTTTAATAGTTTGTATATAACGATCCAAAAATTCAATGCCCAGATGTTTATCTCAAACTCATAACAAAAAGTTATACATTTCATCCATGTTTTAGCAAGAATACTCATTTCCTATATTTCTTGGATTATTATAGATTCTAGAGCTTCTTTTTTTTCTCTTTTTCTTATCACCAATGAAATTAGATTTCAATCTATTTGATGTGAGAATTGCAATTGTGTATGGGGCGAATAGGATTACGGTGATGTGATGGATATCGAAATCATAAAAAATAAAATATTTAAATCTAATCAAATATAAATTGTGTATGAGGCATTAAAAACTACAATCAATGACTAGGAAAAGTAAGCAAATAAGTAAAAAGGGCTTTGATAAAGAGTGAAATTAAAATATAAATCAAGACAATTAAAGAAAGTAATAATTAAGAGAAAATCAAATCAATACAAATAAATTCTAATTGAAGATTATGATCCATTTCAGTTATAATAATTTTTCATAAAAATAAAAATTTATTTATTTATTTTAATAAATTAGTTGTAGTTATGGAAGACACTCCTCATAACCGATCTCTCCTTACTGTAAATAAATTAGAAAAAATTCGCTAATTAATCCTAGTTAACAAACAACCCAAAGAACGTTTATTGGATTTAATTTATCAATCGCTTCAAGAAAAGAGAGATTCAATTCTAGCCAACAAATCAAACCACGTTGTGAGTTCAAGGTATATCATGTTACTTGTTGTTGAATAACTCAAGCAATTATGGACTTCAAAAATCCAGAGCAATAATATATTATCTTGAAAATATGAACAGCGGGTCCTATTTATCAATTAACAAAGCAATATTAATAATAAGAACTGAAATTATATAAATATTAGAAGAATAAAATATGAACAATAATATTTAGATCTCACAATTCATAAAGGAACTGAAATTTCTTCGTATCTTTAACAAGAACTAAATAAAGTAGCTACACATGGCTGAAATTACATAAATATTAGAAGAATAAACTAAAATTTCTTCGTATTTTAACAAGAACCAAATAAAGTAGCTACACATGGTTGAAATTACATAAATATTAGAAGAATAAAAGATGAACAATAATGTTTAGATCTCACAATTCATGAAAAAACTGAAATTTCATCGTACCTCCAACTAAAACTAAAGAAAGTAGCTACACATGATTGAAAGAAAGCACAAAATAATAAAAAGAATTCGGCCGGAAGAGAGATGATGTGCTGCTATCGCCAAACAGGGTATTTATAGTAGCTGAACCCTAGCAGAACCCTCATCAAACTTCCCTAAAGATTTTGATTTGAATTATTTTAATGAGAGATCTCCTTTAAAGTTGTTTCCTTGAGGAGAGATTTCTTGAATTTTGGGAGAGATCATGTCGCATTTAAAGGAGTGAAATTGCGTAAGATTCTGCAGCTTTAAACAAGGAGATCTGATTTTCCTTACAAATCTGAGTCAATCACGCTTTCTGTTGTGGACGAGCATGAACTGGCGGTTTGTCTAGAGGTTTGGACAAGTCTTTCATCCAATATTGACTAGGTCATGTGCCCTTCTGTTTAGAGACTCTGGGTAAATTCTGACTCTAGAGAAACATGATCAGCTGGCAAGTTTGTCCAAATCACTGGTCAAAACTTGTTCAACAAATTTTCTCGGGATGGTCATTAAATTAGCCGTTCCTATACTTTTCTGTAAAAATATGTCAAAAAGTGTAAGATTAACTAAAAACACTTAAATTAGTGCTAAAGATAGAACAGAATGTATAATAAAATTATGTCTTATCATGAAGTTTGTATAAAACTGCATCTATTTATGTCACATGTTTATATGGACTCAATCTAAAGAATAATTGCATGTAATACACACTGTTATAGCACCAGATAAAGAATAATGTATTGACCGAGTTCTATAATATTTAAGGTCGTTAGCTAGTTTCATCAATTATAGCTAAGCAGGTTTAGTTAGTTAAATTAACTTCTTAAACACATGTATTTTTATTAGTTGATTGGGCTTCTAGCTCTATTTGTCTGCCTTGCATACACACTTTTATACTATATATATATAAAAGTGGAAAAAGGGAAAATATGGAGATTGTCGATTATGTCTCTATGTTATTTATTTATTTACCTTGCTTTAAATTTAAAATTAAATAATGATTTTATTATTTAAATAATTTTAAATTAATAAATTATTTATATATCATATAAAATAATTTTAAATATTTATCATTCAAAATTAATGCATGTTTAAATTTCTTATTTATGAGTTTAATTAATTTTATTTAGTAATTATGTAGGATAATTATTAAAAGTTTATAATTTTGATAATATTTAAATTAAATTTTTTGAGATAGGATTATTAAAATAATAAATTTAAACGTTAATTAAAAATATTAAAATAATTATCATAATATCATATTATTACGTTTAAATTGTTAACTTTTTAGTTTAATTAATTTTATTTGATAATTAATTTATATTTAAATATATTTTAATAATTATTATCTTTTTAACCTTGATGTATTTTATACATTTAAAGTTTTGATATTTTTTAACATATCTATCATTAAATTTATAGGTTTTGATTAATATATATACATATGATCATTAAAACAATTAAAATTTTTAGATATAATTATTAAAATAACATTATTTAAAAACATCAAAAATAATTATCAGAATATTAAAATATTAAATAATAAGTTCAAATTTAAAAAATAAAAATTATAAAATATACAAAATCATTATTAACAAATTAATGATTTAAAAGACAAATTAATAAAGTGATTATTTGAATTTAAATATTAATATTTTATAATTATTTTAAATACTTGAAAAAAATAAGAAATACTTAAAAAATTGTTTTATTATCTCATTTTTTTCTTCAACCACGTACTTATCACACACAAATATATATTGAAGTTGTAGAAATTCAATAGCATGCTAATTTCATATATTTTAAAATTTTTAATAAATGTTGATGACCGTCAGACTTTTTGCACCTAGGGGCAAGGCTAGGCCTTAAAGAAGGACGCAGGCCCAAGGCCCATCAGGCTTTTCTCAAAGCCATCCATCTCCACGAGCGCGTCCTAGCCCGACCATGTGAAGCAGGCCAGACAGGTCACACGCGCGGTCCCATCTAAAGGGAGCCTAGCCAGGTAACGTGATAAGAAGTAGGGGAGCAAACCTAGTCACCTCACAGCCCTGCCCGCATACGCGCTGGAAAAAATTAAATGGCCGCCTAGCACGAAGAGGAACCCTGACACATCCGTACGTACGAAGCTGAGTGACAGAGACAGCTAGTATTGTAAGTGGATATACATCACGAGCAGAGAAAAAGGGGGGTCCTTCTTTCTTCTTCTTCGGCTCCATATTTTTTTACTTTATTTTTCTCAGCAACTCTTGCCTATCCATACTGCACTGTTCATGAATCTGACTTGAACGTCGGAGGGTCTCCACCCTGACCATTTTTTCTTATTTTGCAGGTCCTTTCATCAAATAGAACATTAAGAGACCCATTTGGTCCCATATGATAGAGCAAGAAGAAAATCAGATCTATCATGGAGTAAGAGGAAGCTCAATTCATCAATTGGCGCCATCTGTGGGAACAAAAGAGATTTTTACTATCTCTAAAGTTCCTAAATTCGCCCATTGAGATCCACATGAAGATATGAAAATTTATACAAAAAGGAAGCCGGAGGTTTACAATAACTCAGCTGAAAAGAAAGATTCATTATGTTTAGGAATATTTTGATAGTCTTTCATATAGTTTATTTTAATATTTATTGAATTTTATTACTACTAACTTTTTCTTTGAAATCTAGTGAAGTGAAACTTCAGATCGAAATACTTATCTATGAGTATAAAATTTTAATATTTTCTACAGAAAGAAAAAAAAAAGTGATGTATATATTTGTTGAAATTGTGAGGTCGGCCGTATATATGTTATAAAGATTTGATGGGCAGGTCGGCTATAGGATCCCAAGTTAGTAAATTAGAAAGAAAATTAATAAATAAATAAATAAATAAAGAAAAAAAAAGAGAGAAGGATCTGCAAGAAAAAATAAAGCAGGTTAGGTAGATTGGACAGCTCTCTGGCTGGACAACAAATAGGCGAGGTCAGACTGCACAACAAATGATGAAAAATAGATCGGCGGAAGAGCTCAGGTAAAAAGACTCCAACTATTCAAAATTGCCTCTTACTGTGTATGCTTATTATTTTGCTTTAGAATTTCAAGACTGCTTTTAGTTACTGGCAATTGTTTTTGATTAATTATTATTGAATACAAAGAATTTCATAGATTATTAAAAGATATGCTTTGCATATCTTTTAATAATGCTGAATTTAATTAAAGTATACTTCTCTGAGTTTAGATATCTTGATAATTGCTTATGTGACATTAAAATTCAAGTATTGTCATGAAAATTTTATTATTAATGCCTAAGAAAAAGATTATGTATTTTATAGATTGAAAAAATCTTGGAGAAATTTACACATGCAAAATATTATTTATTGCATCTCTAAATTGCATGAGTTAATATTGTTAGTTAGAGCTAATATTTACATTCATCTGAAATATGAAACAAGTGTCATGTGCGACATATTATTTAATGATGAATATTATTGAATTAACAACGAGCATTCTCGTTATATATGCTATGTGCAAGCTCTTATTTTGCAGAAGATAGCCTAGAAGCGACAGTAAGGCCAATGAGCCTGAATCTTGCGCAAGACCTCAGTGAGGTAGGTGACTGGCCTCGGAAAATGATCTTCGGCACCACAAAATCGGCTGAGATGATGAAGCGACAGTAAGGCCAATGAGCTTGAATCCCATGCAAGGCTAGAGAGCCTAGAAGCGACAGTAAGGCCAAAGAGCCTGAATCATGCGCAAGACCTCAGTGAGGTAGGTGATCGGTCTCAAAAAATGACCCCCGACACCACAAAACCGGCTGAGATGATGAAGCGATAGTAAGGCCAAAAAGCCTAAATCCCAAATAGATCTGCACAAAACCGAGCTAAGAGGGAAAGAAGCCCTCAGTAAGGTAGACAACCAGTCTCGGAAAAAGACTGACGATACCACACAGCCATGCTAAAAGCACAAAGGGAGCTGTTTTTTCGCCTTTTATTAAAGAAAACCATATGCTCACAGCAAATAGCGGCATACGTTAACAATGCACAAAAACATCACATAAGAACATAGTTTCGACTTCACATAAAAGATTGGGGCACTGGACTACAAATGAAAAGTTAAAATTCGACCTCCCAAGGGAGTTCGGGTCATAAGCTAACAAGACCTCGATCTCACAAGACAGCGAGCATATAAAGAAATTAAACTAAGGCGCCCAACACCTGTATCATATAGCAATGCGGCCTATTAAAGGCCAATTCAAGGCTCACGGAGCCAAAATTCCAAAGTGCCATGCCAATCTCAAGAAAATGAGCTACTAAAGGCCAATTCAAGGCTCACGAAGCCAAAATGCCAAAGCGCCATGTCGATCTCAAGAAAATGAGCTCGGTATTGGTAAAGCCAATAGGCAGACCAAATTAAGGCGAAGTGAATCCTAAGCAAAATGCATACCGAAATAGAGAACCAAACAAAGGACTAAGGACAACCATAAGGGGCACTGACCTTAAGAATTGATCGCTGGCACTAAACCACCTCGGCTAGCCTAGAGAAAAGTCTAAGCAGCAAAGAGCCTGCAAAACACTTGAGGGTAGACAGCCCGGAAAGCACTCGGAAAAAAAAACAAACAAATAACCCAGACATACCTCCCTGCTGAGCCTTATGACTATACCGGTGAGGCTATAAGCCTATAAAAGAAAAGTTAAAGCTGAACCAACAAACAGGCAGGCGGAAACATAGCATGTATAAGTCTAGACAAGAAAGCAAGAAATTAAGCCTGACTTCACAAAAGAGCTCGGGGTACCAAAGTAAAGAAAGCCAAATCCCGAACTCCCGACCTCGTAGTACAAGCAGCATCACAGGCTACAGGCATAAAAGCCTAAGCAAAGAACAGAAATCTGAGCTCTTGAACTCACAGTACATACGGACTCATAACAAGTAAACAATCAAGCTGAATAAAACTAAGTGTAGAAGAAACAACAGAGAGCCGAGTTCCTTATATGAAAAGGCCCGCAAATGCGAAACGCACAAAAGGATAAACGAAAGCGAAGGGTCATGCTCACAGCTTGGATTAACTCACAGTAAACAAACGCTTAGCAAAGATGACCTAGGAAGAGGAAAATGACAAAAGGCCGAGCTCCCTATCCCAACAGAGCACACAGCTCAGACCGCATTAACTGTCAGAAGGTTACATTAAGAAGGACAAGATGTCCGAGCTCATAACAAAAACAAGATTTAAATTTGTCTAATGCGGGGCATTCATGCAAACAAGACATTTTTTTAAGTATTATAAATCCGAGCTCGCAGCACCGACGAGGTCGTGAGCCAAAGATAGAAATGCCCTCATGAAAATAAGAAAAACTCGCAAGTTAGAAGTTTAGATAGACGCTGAGCTTTTAGCCCGGATCAGTTCGATTGACAAAGTCCCAATAGAGACAGCCTGGTCCATCAATTAAGTAAAGCTAAGTAAGGTAAAATTTGCTAAGTGGGCATCTAACTTAAGGCTTTAATTATTAAGTCAAGTTAGGTTAGAAGAAATTCACAAGTCAGATGGGAAAAATGGGTTAAGTCTTAAAAGGTTTGAGCAGATTGGCAAAGCCAGAAGGCAGTCTGAATAAAAAATAATAATGAGGCATATGTCGAGGTGAAATATCATTTATCATCGAATACACATTGCCATACATTCAAACATCAAAGTAAAGAGATAAAGAAATAAAAAGGCAAGGAAAGGATGTTTGACAAGAGCTGTTCTAAGGCAGTGCGGTCATATTGGGGCCTAGGGATTTACCCCCTCATCACTCATGAAATAACTGCTGAGGAGGTAAAGGGGCATTTGATGACCGTCGGGCTTCCTGCACCTGGAGGCAAGGCCAGGCCTTAAAGAGTTCGCAAGCCCAAGGACCATCAGGCTTTTCTCAAAGCCATCCAGCTCCACACAGCGCGTCCCAGCCCGGCCATGTGAAGTAGGCCAGATAGGTCACATGCGCGGGCCCATCTAAAGGGAGCCTAGCCAGGTGATGTGATAAGAAGTAGGGGAGCAGACCCAGTCACCTCGCAGCCCTGCCCGCATGCGCGTTGGAAAAAATTAAATGGCCGCCTAGCATGAAGTGGAACCCTGACACATCCGTACGTACGAAGCTGAGTGACAAAGACAGCTAGCATTGTAAGTATACGTACATCACGAGTAGAGAAAAGGGGGGTCCTTCTTTCTTCTTCCTCGGCTCCATATTTTTTACTTTATTTTTCTCTGCAACTCATGTCTATCCATACTGCACTAGTTCATGAATCTGACTTGAACGTCGGAGGGTCTCCACCGGGGCATCTCTGGTAGACCTCTGACCATCTTTCCTTATTTTGCAAGTCCTTTCATCAAATAGAACATTGAAAGACCCATTTGATGGACCCATATGATGGAGCAAGAAGAAAACCAGATTTATCATGGAGTAAGAGGAAGCTCAATTCATCAAATGTATTAAAAAATTTTAAACAAATCTTTTTTTATAAAAAGATATTTAACGGTTTAAATTTGAAAATATTTAAATACAATATTGAAATTTATTATAATATTGAAATTATAGTTCAAGTGTATTAAGTTGCAGTCTTTACTCCCTCTAAAAAATGACAAAATATGGTGTTATAGTGAAAATTTCAAAAAAAAAATAAATTTCATTATTTAAATTAATTAACCATTAATAAAAATTTGAATTTTTAGTTGTATATAAATAATAAAAAACCAAATTTATAATATAAAATTATTAAAATGACACATTTAAATATTAATAATATTAAAAATAAAAAGTCATTATAAAATTAGTAAATAAATATATATATATATATATATATATAGTCCAAGATGCTGAACAACAAAGTTTGATTTTGGAAAAATACTATCATTATGGAAATGTATACGCGGTAGAAAAATTACACCAATCTATTGAGATATGGTATGCTACAAGTGAATATTTGCGACAAGAAATGAACCTGAATTTTAGGATGACGGAACCCTTTAATCCAGTCCATATAATGTCTTTTTCGGGAACTAGGGGAAATACATCTCAAGTACACCAATTAGTAGGTATGAGAGGATTAATGTCGGATCCACAAGGACAAATGATTGATTTACCCATTCAAAGCAATTTACGCAAAGGACTGTCTTTAACAGAATATATCATTTCTTGCTATGGAGCCCGAAAAGGGGTTGTCGATATTGCTGTACGAACATCAGATGCTGGATATCTTACGCGTAGACTTATTGAAGTAGTTCAACACATTGTTGTACGTAGAACAGATTGTGGGACCGCCCGAGGGATCTCTGTGAGTCTTCGAAATGGGATGATGCTGGAAAGAATTTTTATTCAAACAGTATTCTAATGAGTATTAAATTTGCTAATAGATATAAAAGGCTTTCTTTTTCGACCAATAAATAAGAAGTTTCCTTTCTATTTTTTATCATATTCTTGTTCTCTAAAATCTAAGCTCTTATTTAGTTAGTAATAACCCATAACTTTAAGTTTTTAAGAGGCGAGAAAATTTTGGTTTGTTTGATTGATCACTTTTTTTAACTTCCTAAGAAGCTAAAGCTCTTGCTTCATTTATTCTAGTTATTTCCCTTAATTTAGACTACTTTCTAGACAGTGAAATAAAATAAATTATTTGAACTTGTAATAAAATAAAAAATAATTGTACAATTTAGTATATTTTTTCATTAAAATAAGTGGGTACATATATATACACATTACAAAGTCTTGTTAAGATAACTCATAATAATCCTCTATCAATCAATTAACCTCACTGAAGTAAGTGGGTATATATCTAGATTACAAAGCCTTATTAAGGCAACTCTTAATAATCCACTATCAATCAATTAGCCTATGATTACGTAATATTCTATAATTATGTACAGATTATGTTCACACTCTAACACTCCCCTCAAGTTGGATCATAGATATTTATCATGTCCAACTTGTTAGAAAGATATTCTATTCGAGACCTATTTAAAATTTTGGTGAGTAGATCACCCAATTGCTCTCCTGTCCTCACATAACTGGTGAAAATTAAATTTTTTTGAATCTTCTCACGATTGAAATGACAATCAGCTTCAATATGCTTAGTCTTCATGGTATACTGGATTGGAAGCAATGTGAAGAGCAGTCTGATTATCACACCAAAGTTTCGCGGGTAACGCAACATTCATACCAACTTCCTTTAGCAGATGATTTATCCATAGAATCTCACAAGTGGATTGAGCCATGACCCTGTATTCTGACTCGGCACTAGATCTGGATACCATATTTTGCTTCTTATATTTTCAAGACACTAGGTTTCCTCTAACAAATACACAGTAGCCTGTAGTCGACCTTCTATCACTTTTGGATCCCGCCCAGTCAGCATCAGAAAAATACTCAAGTGCAATATGGCCATGATCTCTGTAGAGTATACCAAGTCCAGGAGTCCCTTTTAGATAACATAGAATTTTTTCTAAAGTGACCCAATGTTTCACCATAGGTACAGATATGAACTAGCTTACAACGGTTACTGCAAAAGCAATATCTGGCTGAGTCATCACTATAAGGTAGTTCAGCTTTTCAACCAACCTCCTGTACCTCTCTGGATCATTATAAGGGTCTCTGTCATTTTTTGTAAGACATATATTAGGAATCATTAGTGTGCTACATGGTTTAGCTCCCATCTTCCCAGTTTCTGCAAGTAAGTCAAGGATATACTTCCTTTGAAATAGAAAAATTCCCTTTTTACTCCACAAAACTTCGACTCCTAAGAAATACTTAAGTTAACCCAAGTCTTTGGTATGAAAACTCGCATGCAAATAGTTTTTGAAATAAGAGATCCCTGTAATGACAATATCATCAATATATACAACAAGGAGAATAATACAAGTATCTGAATTTCTATAGAAGACTGAATGGTCACACTTGCTTTTTTTCAACCCAAATTTTTGAACAACTTCACTAAACTTGCCAAACCATGCACGGGGACTCTGCTTCAAACCATACAAAGTTTTCTTCAAATGGCAGACTTTTCCATACTCCTCCTGAACAACAAACCCTGATGGTTGCTCCATTTACACCTTCCCTTAGAGGTCACTATATAAAAATGCATTCTTGATATCTAATTGGTGTAAAGGCCAATACTGAAAAGCAGCTAGGGAGATGAACAAGCGAACTGAGGTCATTTTTGCCACAGGAGAAAAAGTGTCAGAATAGTCAATGCCATAGGTTTAGGCATAACCTTTGGCAACAAGACGGGCCTTAAGCCTTGCTATGGAGCCATCTGGATTGACTTTGATGGCAAAAACCTATTTACAGTCCACAGTCTTCTTGCCAGAGGGTAAATCAACTAGTTCCCAAGTATGATTTTCATCTAGAGTCTTAATCTCCTCAAACATTGCATCATGCCATCCAGAATGAGTCAGGGCTTCTTTAATGTCTTAGGCAAAGAAATAGAATCTAGATAGACAATTAAGGAGGTAGAAGAAGGGGACAAGTGATCATAAGACAGAAAGTTAACAATAGAATAGATAGATTTATACTGTCGTTTACCTTTACGAAGACTAATGAGGAGGTCAAGATTACTCAACGGTGGATCTGATGGCGAAGAAGATTCTGGTGCAGGACATGTATCATCAAGTACTAGTCTCTGAGAGTAAACTTGAACAACTAGCAGTTTAACAGGAGGCTGAGTATTAAGAGGATTGTTACTATCAGATTGTATAACAGAAGGTATACTTGAAGAGGTCCTACCATCAGATATGATTTTATAGATGAGCCACTCATTATCCTCCTCTTGATTAGGAGAGATTTGTGCAACAGCATAAAAATAAACTTTCTTGGAAAAGACTACATCTATTGAGACCAGATATTTGTTAAGGTCTGGAGAGTAACACCGATACCCCCTTTGAAGGCGATAATATCTCCAAAAAAACACACTTCAAAACTTTAGAATCAAGTTTAGTCACATGAGGTCTGACATCCTGAACATAGCCAGTGCTGCCAAACAGTCGTGGTTCGAGAGAAAATAATAGCTTCTTAGGAAAGAGAATTATAAGGAGTATTACTGTTTAGTACTGCGGAGGGCATGCGATTAATGAGAAAGCATACAGTAGAGACAACATCAACCCAAATTTGCTTAGGAACTTACATTTGAAATAAGAGAGCTTTAGCAGTCTTAAGAAGATGTTGTTTCTTCCTTTCAGCTATCCCATTTTGAGCGGGTATATCAACACATGACGATTGGTAAAGAATACCATGTTGAGTCATACAAGCCTGGGATGATTCTGACATATATTCTTTAGCATTATCGCTTCGCAAAATTTTCACAAAAACATTAAATTGAGTCTTGATTTCAGCACAAAAAGCAGAAAAATGAGAAAACACTTCTGAACAATGCTTCATAAAATAAATCCAAGTCATTCTAGAGTAATCATCCACAAAAGTGATAAAATATCTTAATCCAGTCTTAGATCCAACTGGACATGGGCCCCAAACATCTGAATGAACTAATTCAAAAGCAAACTCAGCTCGTTTATTGACTCTAGGACTTAAAGAGTTTCGATGATATTTTGCAAAATGACATGACTCACATTCCAGTAAAGATATCTCATGAAATTGAGGGCGTATCTTTTTCAAAACCGGTAAAGAAGGGTGTCCCAATCGATAATATACTTCAAATGGAGACACGACACTAAAGCAGGCAACAGATTGAGGCACCCATGCATCCAAAATGTAAAGACCCCCAGATACAAGTCCTTTACCAATAATCTGCTTCATCACATGATCCTGAATAAGACAATGATCAGGAAAAAAAAAAACACAACAATTTAGGTCTTTGGTAAGTTTACTCATAGAGATTAAATTAAAGGCAAGATTAGATAAACTTAGCACAGATGATAGGGTAACCGAAAGAGTAGATTTAACAGTCCTAGAACCCTCAACATTATAAGTTGACCCATCAGCTATAATAATAGGAGAAGGTGCTTTATGAGATCGAAAGTTGGTAAAAATATGAAAATTACCTGTCATGTGATCCATGGCACTAGAATCGATGACCTATTTATATGAAGAGGAAATAAGATATGTTTTACCTGTCTTAGCCGCTACCGAAGACGTTGGGATAATTTTAATAATATGGGTCTTACTGTCAGAAATCATTTCAACCAAAACTCTATACTCTTATACCTTCAAACGAATTAAAGGAAGATGACAAAACCTAACCCAGTGAACAGTATCAAAAAATGCCTCCACCCAACACTCAAACGGCAAACGCACCACAGATCTGACAAGAGGGTTGCAAAGCAACTTCGGCGTCCTCCATAAGTAGACAGTGAGAGATAAATATTACCCTAGATGGGTAACACAAAAGAACAGGAGCCCTATATCTCTAAAATTTTAAAACTTGACAGAGAGAAAAAAAAAATCTCTATGGGTATGACTTTGGTACTATGTAATAAAATAAGAAATAATTGAACAATTTCAATATATTTTTCTATTGAAGTAAGTAGATATATATATATAGATTACAAGACTTTATTAAGATAACTCCTAATAATCCTCTATCAATCAATTAGCGTAATCAATTAGCATATAATTACGTAATCTTCTATAATTATATACAAATTATATTCACACGCTAACCTAACCAAATAAGATCTATAAAAAGTTTTACATTCACTTTCTTCATTTGCTTGATTTTTCTTTCTGTTACAGCTGCTAAATCATTTTTTAGATTATCAGATGAATCTTTAGATCATTTAACAATTCCATCAAATTCTTTTTTTCTATTCTATTGAAAAATCTCATTTCAGTACCTGCTTCTCAATATTCATTAAATATGATTATCATGATTAGGCAAGGACTAGGTTCACAGCAGTGAAAAAATATTTACATGATTTCACTGATTCATTTATTTTCAACTAGGATGAGTTGTTCTAAATTTTGTGCAACAAAGTTTACACTTGGAAGGCTAAGACCATTGTGGTACTCTTCTTCATCAAACTCCAACCGGCTCATTGTCCTCTTGTAACTTTCAGCAGCAGCTTTTGGGGGACCTCTAGCAACAGACACCTGCAATTCCATGAAATATAGTCATTAATATTGATTCTGATAAAAATTATTCAATATATTTACAATAGGGATGGATAATAGGTGAAAGCCAGTATGCTTGATAGAATTGTATTGTTAGAGTTCAATCAGCCTGCGAGGTTTCTGCTTGGGAAACAGGACTCGAAATTCATGAATTAAAACTGCAGAAACTTTGATGCACATATGACATACCCAAAAGGGGATTTGGATTAAGCAGCGAAAATTTACCGATATCGAGAGGGGCTCGTTAGATATAAAATACAACAAATCAAGTTACTTTTTTTTTTTCAATAAAATAAATTGGTCATCACCATGCTATCTTTTATGCTAGAATTTTTGTTTCTTGATATTGTTACCTAAAAGCTGATTTTCAATCAAAATATTATTTTCAGAATGTATTAAACTGTTAAAAATGCTAAGAATGACTATGCACTGCTGCTCGAAAGTAACTTGGAATGCTTGAAGTTCCTAGGAACATGACAAGTAAAGATAAGAGGACCTACAAAACAACTTACCCAATGTAGTTTTTGCAGCTGAAAAAGCCAAAACTTCCACTCTGTCATTGGCTTCCCATCAATTTTAACAAATATATTTGTCCAGTTAGTGTGATGGAACTCTACTCTATCCAACTCATTCACCAGTCCGCTCCCTATAGCTTTGACATATGCCTCTTTGAGACACCAATATCTACAAAAAAAGAAAAAAAAAAATTTTAATGTTGCTCAATTATACTTGAATACTATTGAATATCTTGAATATTTAGCATGTACAGAACACATAGAAGATATAAATTTAACAAATTCTATTACCATGTAACAAGATGGAAGATCTGATAAAAGGTAACAAAAATATCAAGAGGAATAACCATATGAACATTAGTATATACATAATTTAAGAATGAAAATGAGAGAATAGGAGAATACATAAAACATAGCTCAGATAACAGAACCAGATCAATTAAAAATTCCACCATTATGTGAAATGGTAGCTGTGATCATTATATGGTCATACTAGTTAAACTGGTGCAGATGGTCTATTGAGAAAAAAATGAGACTGAATCATTACGCAAAGAAATTACTAGTTTTTTGAAATATATATATATAATATTTGACATCAGTAAATAGCAACCAATTTTCTACAGAAGAAGTGTTGGAATGAAAATAATTGTGATAAACTTTTTCGAGTAAAACTAACTTTGGTTTGAATTTGCAAGATTTCTAACCTTATTATTCCCTTCATCTACATTCTCTGCAATCAAATAAACCATAGATGTAGGTTGATACATGTTCCGGGCTACTCAACCCGATACAAGTACAAATGAGGGCATGACTTGTAATTGTGGATTAAAGAACATCATGGAGAAAAAAGGTGGAAAAAAATGACTTTGAATTATCAGGTGCAGCAAAAATAAATTGAGAAGTGACTTCATAGAATATTTTTATCTTTTTTTTTCCTAATGTCATGTGTATATGTGAAGTACCACCTCACCTGTAAAACTCGACCAAAATTTCATCAGAGGTGCCAGAATTAATAATATTATTCCATTCCAAGCTAGAAAAATAAGAAGTAAAATTGTGAATGAATTCTGGAATGGTCTCTTTCTGGGTTTTGACACAATGAACAATGTCCAACCCAACAATGCAAACTGGTTCAGACGCTATTGCCACAAAGTCGCCATGATGAGAAACATTGAAATTAAAATTGGGAAATTTTGAGTAGCCTTTAGCACATTCCTGAAAACAATGGAAAAATTTGCAATCTATAGTAACCATGATTAAAATCTAAAAGTAATAGAAACAAGAATGTCCACTTGGAAACTAACACTGACCAAGTTGTCACAAGAATAAATGCAGTAACCAAGATAAAAGAGGGGGAAGGCAAGAGAGAAGGATATCAATTTTCAAACTCAAGAATGTGTTAGAATAGAACTTTTACTAAATAGAAAGATACCATCAGCAACACTACAAATATCCTCTTGTTTAAGATTCTAAACCTAATAAGAGTCCAGCATTACACAAATATGAATACAAATGATTGTTAAAGCATGGCATCAGCAAAGACAAACCATCTCCATCCATGATTCTTCATATATTTAGAAGGCATTTAAGAATGACAAAATTCAAATTCACATCTTATGCAAGTTCTCAGGAAAGAAATGTGGGGCCAATATTCTGTGATTAAGTCATTAAGCCAGAAACAAAAAAACACAAACACGCACATATTTGCATTAATAGCAAAGTTGCAAGTTTGATTTTGGAAAATTTTGAAATTTTTGGCTTATTCCATGAGGGAGCTAACCCAGATAGCTGATGGAATCAGTGACTGACCATTCTAAATTTGAAGTGAATCCTAACAATTGAAAGAAAAATTTTGCAATCCAACAAAAAATCTAGATTGAATTGAAACAAGCATTGGATCTAAATATACTCTAGCATCCTCTTAAATTTCACCAATCTTCAAAACAACATCATTTGTGCACAACAAGAACAATATTGCGATGTTTGATCTTACCAAGAAGGGTTTCCCTTCCAATGTCCGTTTTATGACAATTTCATCGTATGGAATTCCCAATACTTGATGCACAAGAGCATACTGAAGCAACCGGCTCACAAGTGCCCGTTTTCTGTCCTCCATCTTCACAAATCTAGCGATGCAAAGATGCACAAGGTCATACCTTCTACTTTCTTTTTCAATTCTAAGCACAATTTTACTACAGATGATTGAATGCAAATCCCCTTTTGCTTAAAAGTTTTAAAGTTGTAAAACAAAAGAAAACGTCTTTCCAAACATTTTGAATAGTGGTTACCTCAAATAAAAAGGGACCATAATATTTAAAGCTATGATTATTTTCTCGTTCAAATTTTCTCACGAAACAAACAAAACACCAATTCACATAACTAAAACCGTGATTAAAACGGAAGACACTGATATCAAATTCAATATTGATTCTGACGATGCACATACTGATTCCATATAAAATCAAAACAAACAAACAAATAAATAAAATAACTTTTAGCAATTCTTCCATCACTCGTGAAGATAAAAGGAGGGGGAAGAATAACAACACCTGGTGATGGAGGCGTGCTCATGTGAAGGAAGACGGGAGAGGGCAAAAGAGAAGTCATGGGGAGATGGATCCCACATTGATATGTCCACTATCCATCTTTGAACTCCTCTCTCGATTATCATGTGTAAATTCTCAGATGAGCTTGGGTTAGTTCGCTCGCTTACTCATAGCTTGCTGCCTTGCTCTTGCTGCAACTCTGCAAGCCTGCAACACAGCAATTCAGGTAGAGCGGGCGGGAGGCCGGCAAATTTTGGGGCTTCAGTCTCCGGATTGACAGAGCAACTAGAAATGATTTAAAATTTTATATATTAAATCAATCAAATAAATCATATGATTCAATTGAAATTTGACTTAATTAAAATTTTGATTTAAAAATAATATTTTTTAAATGTAAAATTTCACCGAAAATGACTTGTAACTTTTACAGAGGAAATAGGGAAATTAATAGTATCGCAAAAATTCTATGTAGATATAATAATATAAGGATAAATTATATTTTAATTTATATATTTTAATATAATTAATAAATTAATTATTATATTTTTAAAATTAAATATTTAAATAATTCTATAATTATTTCGTATAAATTAAAAATACTTCCTTAAAAAACGTATAAACATTTTATTATTTTTTTTAAATAGAAAAATTATATTTAAATCTTTAAAATTTTACATAATTAATAAATAATTTTATACTTTATAATTAAATTTCTTTATAATCATCTGTCCATCTTTATTTATTATAATTTAAATATTTTTATTTTTTATTTAAAAAAATATTTAAATTCCTTTAATTTTTATTTATAATATTTTATTTAATTAATTTTTAATATTTTTTAATTTTTAATTTCTATCCATTAAAATATTTTAAAATTTATAATTTAAAATTTTTAAAAATATAACAAGAATTTAGAAGATCGAAAAAGGAAAAAATTACATGTGAACGGCACTTGGACATAGATTAATCAATCTTAAGAGATGGAAACGTTGTTAAAATTTTTGAACTGAAACGTGACAGTTAACGATGACATTGGAGAGTTTAAAAATATAGTCAAAGTCTCGATTTAAAAAATAAAAAAAAAATTTCAAACTTAATAAAATATTTTTAAAAATTTTATGAAATTAAATTAGTATCAATTAATTTTTAAATAAATTATAAAGTTTTATAAACAATATTAGGTCTTGTCTGCACAGGTACCTACATAATATAGTATCGGTTGCACATTCAACATAGCATTCCGATTCGTATGCCTTCCAAAATTAGGGGTACTCGATTAGCCAGCCTTGCGACGGTAAAAGGATAAGACGTTCCGCATACTACGGTTCCTTGCGGTCCAAACCCGGTGCCGCATTAGGTTAGGGGGCTGGGCTTTCCTCTCCTCTCCAACCAGTCGAGCTTCTGTTGGTCGCCTTTGCATCCCAAAGAGCGCAACACTTAGTAATCCAAGCCAACTCACATTACTGACTAAGCAGACAATTATATTTTTTAGAGGTACTAAATACAACTCCTTGAATGAGCAAAATCGAGGTTGCATTAATGATAAAGATCTCTGGGAAACCACTTAAAAAAGATTGAATATGTGGGAGGATTCGAGCTTGGAAAGGTAATCGGGTTAAAATTTTAAAATTAAAATGCAATAGCATACGAGGACATCCAAAGATGTCATAATAAAACATTTTTAAAATTTTTATAAAATTAGATTAGTATCGATTAATTTTTAAGTAAATTATAAATTTTTATAAATGATATTTTAGAAAAGAATTATACTTTTATAAGTTTTATCATCCACTAATTTGAGCTAATGTTTATAATAAATAGAAAAAATATAATTTTAGGTGGATTAAATATAGAGAAATATAAGAATTTAATTTTAAAAATATAAGAACTGGTCCATCCATTACATTAAAATATAGCAACCAAAGTATAGTTTATATAATATATATTTTTTTATCCATATTAAAAATAATTTAAGTGTTTATGGAAATATTTTAGACGTTTAAAATATTCATTCTCTCTTTAACCGGTTAATTAATGAATTATAAATGGAATGATCTTCAATTTAAACGAATTAATTATACAGAAATTTAACTATTCGATTTTGAAAATATAGAAACCGATACATTAATTATGTTAAAATTTATATATTAAAATGTAATTTACTTTAATTATAAATTTATTTTAATTATAATTTAAATTTTTTAATTTAATTAGATAATTATATGAGTATTCTTTTTAAATTAAAATTTTTAAAGTTTTATGTTAATATAATTTTTAAAGTTTTCACCTATATATTAATGGAGTGTGCTGAAATTACAATCACAAGTTATAAGAACTCCTGAAATGAAGTATGTGAAGCTTGATAAGTGTCAACTCCGACAAGACGATGAGCGGTGGTACTCGGAATCGGAAACCCGAGATCCTCCAAGGCGAGCAGGAGGAGAGCACAAAAAACATCAAGTGACGCAATTTGTGGAAGCCATGCAAAGGGTCCTTACGGCTAGGAATCAACAACAAACAAAACGGCAATCATCTGTTAGCAGCAAAGATGATAGCCTTTAGTTTACATTTAAATGCATCCTATCATGTGACATTGCTTGTATCATGAGCTAACGATTTTAATGATTTAAATGATAATATAGAGATTTATTGTTTATAATTATAATTATTTTACTAGATAAAGATAATATTTTGGATATAATTGGTTTTGATTAGATTTTGAATTCTCGATATCCAAATAACTCCAATAGCACTAAGGTAAAATTTATTAATTTCAATAAAGTAAATGCAATTAACGATTTTCAAAATATAAAAAATAATTTTATATTTATTAGATATAATTTTATTATACAATACGTCATAGCCGATTAATATATGAAAAGAAAAATATATCATTAGAATTGTTTCAATGTGAAGTTGATTTTAAAGCATTTTAAATTATAATAAATAAATAATATTTTCATATTTAAAAAATATAATCATATATATATATATATGATATATATGTAAAATTTATAAAATAAAATTTTAATTTGAGACTTTAAATAATATTCATATAAAATTTGTTACTAGCGATTGAAAACATAGAACATTACATTACATTACTTTTTTCAGAAAAACTGCATTGCTCAATAGCTAAATTGAGGATAAATAACGTTGTATAATGTTTTACCTACTCTACTTTAAAATTGTCTCAGGATATCAATTTTACTTTTTGAGTTTTTATTTTTATTCTGATTTCTCGATATCTGATACTGAGGTTAATTGAGAATTTGAGATATTGAGTGGCTGCTGGGATGGGAACGTGATTAATTTTGTTCTTGGCTGTGATTACTAGATACCGAGTAACGAGCCAAAAAAAAGGTGAAAGAACGAAATTTAACACTATGTTTCAATTTCAATTCCTTAAATTTTGTGGATTTCAAATTGAATTTATATTTTGAGTGTGATGCTTAAAAAAAAATTAAAATTCAATTTTAAAAATTAAATTCTATAAAATTAGTCATAATAAAATTAATACCTTCCAGTTTTGATAAAATTTAAAATGAATTCTATGAAATTTAACTAATAAAACATTTTTTTAAATTATTATTTATTTTATTAATTAATTAAATAAATAATTAAAAATTAATAAATCATTGAAAAAAAATTAATGATTTCAAAATAAATTATTAAAAATCATTTTAATAAAAAATTATATTTTTTTTAATTTTTATATTATTTTATAAATATTAAATAAAAATAATAGATACTACTAAACAACACAATGAAAATTAACTTTCTTATTTAAAAGTATGCTATAAAAGTATGCTAATATCAACTCTCATGTTAATTTATTTTAATTTTATAAATATATTTTTACTAAATTTATGTTTTATTAGTTGTGATTATTATTATTATTATTTAATTATTTACATATACAGTGAATAATTTTTTTTAATAATAAAAAAATTATATATATATACACTTTGTTTTTAAAAATAATTTAAAAATTAAAAACAAATGAATTTCAATTTTAAAATTAAACCAAATAAAATTTATATAAAATTCAATTAAATTATACATTTTAAATTATATCAAACAAAATCATAAATATTCTTTTTAAATTAATTCTATTTGAAATTCAATTAAATTTCACATAATTCTAATAATTGAACCATAAAATTGAACCAAACACTATGCAAATGAATTCATATGCTGCAAAATATGAACAAACTGAATCATTTTAATTCAGTTTTCCATCATTTTGATTCAGTCGAGTTGCCGTTGTATCATTTCGGTTTTTTTTTTTTTTTTTTTTTAATTCAATTCAGGTTGAACCAAACCTCCATTGTGAACACGTTTGAAACGAGTTAAATATGGTCAAGAAAATTATTATCCAAAGATCATACAAACAAGCAAAAACTACTCCGACAAAAAGACAGTACATCTAATTGCATGTCTATGGAACATCAGAAATAAGTCTAAACTATCATGAGATAGCAGAGCAGTAAAAAAGAGAAATCATCAGATTCCCTTCTCAAGCATTGCCCTAACCTTCATCGGAAGACCGTATAGACGTATGAAGCCAGCTGCATCAGCCTGATCATATATTTGTCCACTCTCGAAGGACGAGATGTCTTGCCTGTACAGACTATTGGGGCTTGTGCGACTGGTTACTGATACAGATCCCTTGTACAACTTAAGTGTTACAGATCCAGTTGTTTTCTCTGTGATCTTCTCCATGAATGCGTCCATAGACTCGCGCAATGGGTCAAACCACCTGCCAGCATACACTAGTTCAGCATACTTCAGGGCAAGTGAATCTTTAACTTGCATCGTTTCTCGATCAAGAGTTAAAGACTCCAATTCACGAGCAGCAGTGAAAAGAATGGATCCTCCAGGAGTTTCATAGACTCCACGGCTTTTCATACCAACAAGTCTGTTTTCAACCATGTCAATACGGCCAATACCGTGTCTCCCACCAATTTCATTTAGCTCAGAAAGAAGAGAAGCCGGTGACAGCTTCTTCCCATTTACTGAAATTGGAAGCCCCGACTCTATACCAATCTCTACAAATCTAAAAGAATTAAAATACATAAAAAATAAAATGCATGTTAGCGTTAAGATGAAGACATGAGAAACAAAATGTTGATATTAAAATATTTACATGGAAACTTACTCAGGTTGATTAGGTGCATCTTCTGGATCAACAGACATCATATACATATCTTTCTTTGGCTCGTTAGCTGGGTCTTCCAAGATATCACCCTGGAGAAGGAAGCCATCAAAATTTTGAAAATTACACAAAACCACCAGATCATCTCTTATGAAGCATTGTAGCTAAGGGAGCTCAACCAAAGATTATTTTGGAAGGTTACAGGTGGGATTTAAATTCATTAACATTTAGGGCAATACTGAAAAATCAATTCAATTTGTACAGAACATTTAGGCTATTTTGTCTTGGCTGATACCAAAGCTAGAATACATTTCTTTCTTCCTATGGTTGCTTATGGATGTTATGCTTCATTAGCTTACATAAGCAGAAGATTTTTGCAAAAAGGGCTAAAAAATATCAGATTGGTCCACTTATCAGGACATGATAGACGCGCACATAATTCCCAAAGCAAACGACAATTAGAGATGATCTAGAATCAGCTTATAACCATATGGCCAAAAAAAACACTGGAAACTTCTAATATTAGGCTAATCAAAACACCGAGAGTTTCAGCAGCTTGTGTTCCAAAGCACTTTAACTGCCAAATTTATTGCTTGATAAGAGAATGCTATGTTTTCAGAAAATTTTATCTAGTTTTCTATAAACATAAGCATCATGCTCACAGTCTAGGACTGTAGGAGATCTAAAAATTGCCATCCAAAAAGTCCATACACCTTTTCCTGGCCATTTTGAGCAATTGTATTGCCACAGGACATGTGTATAGATATAAAAAAGAAAACCATGGAATAGAGTGATCAGAATTTGGACTCGACTCTCAGCACTAATAGAAGATAGAGATGTTTCAAAAGTGAGACTAGATTGGCTTTATAAAGAACCAACCATTTAGTTTCCTAGAAACGGAAATGCACAAATGTACGACTAGCAAAAGAATTATCCCTTTGCAGCACTAAACTGTCAGAGGGAGGGCAATAGAGTTTATTGTCTCTTTCACCCATTCCACCAATCACTATTTAACCTATAGATATATGGCCTTCCTTATGCCATATAAGCAATTTACATTTGACTTGGCATAAAATTTGTCCTGCGAGCTTCTTCTTTCATCAGATATTTAAAAGCAGGAGACCTTTGGACCCATAAAATTATTAGAGCTATGGCTAACTGCCAGTTACTTCAATTTCAAGTGATGCCTTCTTGAAAATGTACCTAAGTTGGACAATGACACCTAATCTACACAAAATAGCATACATGAAAATCACGTTTTCAAGTGTGTGCTTCAGAAAATGATAAGAACAGCAATAAAAGAAATATTTGAGTAGACAATTCTAAGGTTAAATTTTCTCATACACACCCCTACCTGTAAATTGAAAATGAATAAGATGTTTGCCTTCACAAATCTCCATATAGGAAGAATTTACAGCTTCAATTTTATGAAGTTGATATACAAACCTCATGGCTTAAGTGCCACAAGTTTCTGTCTCTGCTGTATATGGATTTCTTAGTCACAGGGACAGGCACATTATGTTTCTTGGCATATTCAATGGCATCTTCCCTTCCCTTGATATCCCATTCTCGCCAAGGAGCCACAACATTTAGTTCAGGATTTAGTGCAAAGAAGGTGAGCTCAAAGCGAACCTGGACGGACAAATAAGCCAGACGAGATTGTCAGAACATATACAAACTAACTATTATAGAGTTACAACTTACAAGCTAACAATTATAGAGGACTCAATTGCAATACTTGCCTGATCATTTCCTTTTCCTGTGCATCCGTGAGCAACAGCATCAGCTCCAACTTCTTTAGCAACATCCACCATCGCCTATCATGCCATTGAAAATATAATCAAAAGCAAATAAAAGCAACTTATAAACAACATTATGCAACCATATAAACAAAAAAATAAATAAATAAATAAATACGTAGGTATGCCTCCATCAAAGTGAACCTATATTTTCTTTTATTTCATGAACGAAAGAAAGGACAAGAAAGAGGCACATTGAACCTTTTCTCAGTTTAAGAAAATAATAAAGAAGGCAAATACACTTCTATTACACCTACAAATTATAGTACACTTTTCATCATGATTGCTTGATATTTATGTTAACTCTCAGTAGAATTTTTAAATTAGAAATACAGTTATTTGCCAACCTTGGCAATTACAGGGCGAGCCATTGAGGTCCCCAACAAGTATTTCCTCTCGTATATTGCACCAGCTCGCAAGCAAGGAAAAATATAATCTCTGACAAATTCTTCCTTTAAGTCCTTCACCACCAGCTGGCAAGCCCCACTTGCCTTGGCCTTTTCTTCCAAGCCTTCCAATTCCTTTAATCCCTGGAAATTTTGAACTTCCTATTAAGCACACACACAAAAAGAAGGTACCATAACAAACAATTAAGAAGTTTCAACTGGGAATAAGTAAAAGAGTCAAGTATGGATTTTGCTCCATTAGCGTACCTGACCAACATCAGCAGTGAAGCAAACAACCTCACAACCATAATTTTCTCTGGAACAAGAGCAGAAGTAATGAAAATATTTCAGAAGAAAAAGCAGGCATGCAGACTATAACAAAGTCTAAGGGCTGTAGTATGCAAATTTCCAGAACTTGTTTCTATAAGAAAAAAAAATCAAGAAAAAGAGTATGTATTTTTCTAGATGCCAAGCACTAAATGATTCCTAGCAAAATTCACTATGAATACTTGATCAATCCAAAAATACATTACAGCAGTTCATCTAAGTTAGATTAGCATAATATCCCTAGATGCAGAATATGTATTGTGTATGAGATCATAATGACACAATAAATTTTGCATTTCCTTTTTATATATTTTAAACTCTTTATCCTTATCAAGAAACTTTGTGCAAGTTTGAACAACTTCACTCACTAAAATATCATAGAAGGGGAAACCTTGACAGGTCAAGATCAAGCTTCCATTCACATGTTTTATGTGATGACTTCATAGCAGGAGCTGAAGGATGGCAGCCAGATGCCCAGGAGGGGTGAATTTAGGCCCAAGACAATTTACAAGCATACAGCAGAAAGCAGAAAGAGGCACGGACATTTGAATGGAAGTATGCATCTAGATGCATGCGTCTGGAGACGGAATCAAGGAGGAAATGCCACTTGGAGATGCTAACAGAAAAGGGATCCCACGACATTATATATAGGGCTTTTCAGCAGCTATAAGGGGAGAGTTGTTTTTTTAATCTAAGGTAACTCCTGGATTTTTGGTTTCTTCATTTTCTATTCTAATCTCCTGTTTGGTCACATATTGAAAGTGGAAAGAATAGGATTTCAAAATTAACTACAAGTCCTAGTTCTTTTGATTAAAGCAAGTGATTAAAATTTAACACAAGCAACATACCTCAACCATGGGACAATAACTGAGGTGTCTAAGCCACCACTATAGGCTAAAACAACCTTGTTTAACTGGCCTCGCAGCCCTTTACTCTTTGTGGCTTCATTTGTTTCCAGTTTTGCATCACTACTTAAAACTGCTTGAATGGCTATAGATAAAGGGGTCAACAGCACAATGTGTTAGCATGCAGAATTTATGAACTAAAACCATACAACATAAGCATTGTGCAATCCTAAAAAGCTTATGCCAAAACTAACCAGCAAAGCATCATAGAGACAAATCGGTTTAATGGAATTATAATTCCTTTTTTTCCATTTTCATTTACATTCCATCAGATTAAACTACATCATATCAAACACGTTCTTTATATATTCGAACACCCAAAAATTTTTATAGCCGTCAAAGATAGTAATGAATCCCATCAACCTCACTCCTCCCAACCAAGCCAGTAACCAACGAAAAAAAAAATACATTAAAGCAGAGGGAGATAATGATTGAGAAAAAAGAAAACACACGTACACACACACACACGCACAGACACACCTCTCTTGCAACGGGTTTGAAGAACATTGCGCGTACGACCCGAAAGAGCACAACCACGAAGATCACTCCATTTTGCCCCTAACTGCAAACAATAAAAGATTAAGGGAAAACAAAAAGAAAATAATTTAACCCACAGCCCAAAGATTATCAAAATGAGTTACCGCTTGAAATGAAGCAATTGATTTCTGAGTAGAGGATGGTTTGTGATTGTAGTGCAACCCATCTGGAAACAGAGATGATTCAATACTTGTACAAAAATTTTACAAGTGAAATCAAATAAAAAATTGGGAAAAAAAAAAAAGAAAGAGTAGGAAATGCAACAGCAGGAGTAGCATCAGCACCTCTATTGCGGCAATGAAAATTGAGGGAGGCATAAGATGAGAGAGCTTTCGATTGGGCCATCACTTCACTGCCTGCGCTGTGAGTTTTGGATTCTTATCACCTCACTCCTATTTCCTGAATCAACTGAAAATCAAACCAAATTTAGTCACAGCTCACAAGAGAAAAGAAGGATAATAAAAGATAGAAAATGTACTGCTTAGAACAGTGAAATAGGTTAAGTTACATTGACAAAATGCCCCTTGCTCCTTTGAAGGGCTTTGGTTCTCTAGGGTTTGTTTAATCGTCCTAATGAGAAGAAGATGAGGAGAACATGGCAACGCGACTGTAAGAAACAGAAGGGACAGAGAAGCAGAGTGTCAGGGTTATAGAAGAAGAGATATATTTATAGATTCAGTTGAATGGCTATGATGAATTGATGTTTAATCTAATGGTCCATATTTAATAAGCTAAAGAGATTGATTAAAACAAAATAAATAAATAAATTTAAATTTTTATTAAAAGTAAATTAAATTAAATGTCATATTATAAAAAATTAATGCTACAGTGGCCAACAAGAAAAAAAAAAAAAAAAAGTCGCACGGCAGTCCAATATACCCGTTGTACGCCATCAATTCAAAGTTTAACAAAAAAAACCAAATAGTTAAGCATCATCTTGAAATTCATCCAACTCAAAGCTATTACTCTCTTTCTTAATTGAGAATTGGAGCATGAGAGCTAGAACTTCCACCCTTAAATGTTTTTAATCGCTGAATTAAGTCAGGTTAAGTACTGCCACTTGAATTATATTTACATGCTCCTTTTGTGAAAATGGAACACGTGTCTATCCTTAAGCTATACTCGATGAAGCTAATTTCCTTAGCATTACTATAAAAGCACTGTCTGCAACACATGAGCTCGTAGTTCCTAATCAATCCATGGGGGTTTCCATGCAGGTACGATAATCAGGCCCATAGCTCTTAGGGTGTGAATTCCAAACGCCGGAGTGACCCATGACTAGACGATTTATCACCATCCAATTGAAACACAGCGACCTTAATTTCAGCATTAAATAAGGGTAACATTAAAGCCTCGTTAATCATTGGTGTGACCAAAGAAAGAATAAGGAAGAGAACCTGATACTTGTATTAGTTTAAAGACGAATAATAAGATTATACTAACATTATTGAATGGTAGACAAATGAAAGAATCTATTATTTCTATCCTCTTTTTTCAGTCATTGTACTCAAGAATGTTGTTTCAGATGTAGTTCCTCCCGCTACCACAAAGTATGAAGCTGATCCAATAAACGGATCTTAGTATCTGCATGAGCTGCATCAAAAGGCCTATTATACGTTGCTTCTAACTATTGCTAACTGAATCATTTTATAACAATAAGTTTGAAAAGACTGCTAGTGCCAAATACTAAGATGAGATCTACAATATTGCAGTTAATGACCGCTGGGCCTCATCCACCTTGGGCAAGATCAGGTCTAAGTGAATTAGCTATCCCAAAACCCATAAAATCCCTTAGGCTGACCAACTCAGCATCTCAGGTCTTGATCCAGACACACCGGGTCGGATAGGTTACCCGCGAGCCCAGATCTAGCAGGAAGAAGTCTAGCCCGGTGATGTGACATGAGGGAGAGGAGCTATTCCAATCACTTTACAGCCCTACCCGCACGCGCGCCGGGGGAATTAAATGACTGTCTGGCATGGAGAAGGGGTCTGACACGTCCGTACGTACAAGCTTGAGTGACATAGACATGTAGCACAATAGCAGAAAGGGGGAGATGTCACGGCAGGTAAAAAGGAGGGGGGACCTTCTTTTTAGGGGGTCTTCTTCTTCCCTCTTGGAGGCGAAGCTCCAGATTTTTATTTTTCTCTCTAATCATTGCCTATCCATACTACATCAGTTCATGAACCTAACTTGAACGTCAGAGGGTCTCCACCGAGGGCATCCCCGGTAGACCCCTGACCATCTTTCCTTATTTTGCAGGTCCTTTCATCAAATCGAATATTGAGAGACTCCTATGATGGACCCATATGAGGGAGCAAGAAGAAAACCAGATCTATCATGGAGTAAGAGGAAAATAAGATATCAATTGGCGTCGTATGTGGGAACGAAATAGATTTTTACTATCTCTAAAGTTCCTAAATTCACCCATTGAGATCCACATGAAGGTATGAAAGTTTATACAAAAAGAAAGCTATAGGTTTACAATAACCCAGCTGAAAAGAAAGATTCATTATGTTCAGGATTATTTTGATAGTCTTTCAGATAGTTTATTTTAATATTTATTAAATTTTATTACTACTAACTTTTTCTTTGAAACCTGGTGAAGTGAAATTTCAGATCGAAATACTTAACTTTGAGTATAAAATTTTAATATTTTCTATAGAAAATAAAAGGTGACGTATATATTTATTGAAATTGTGAGGTCGGTCGTATATATGTTGTAAATGTTAGATGGGCAGGTCGGCTATAAGGTCCCAAGTTAGTAAATTAGAGAGAAAATTAATAAATAAATAAAAAGAAAAAAAAAAGAAGGATCTACGAGAAAAAATAAAGCAGATTGGGTAGATTGGACAACTCTTTGATTGGAAAACAAATAGGCGAGGTCGGACTGCACAACAAATGATGAAAAATAGATCGACGGAAAAGCTCAGGTGAAAAGTCTCCAACTATTCAAAATTGCCTCTTGCTGTGTATGCTTATTATTTTGCTTTAGAATTTCAAAACTGCCTTTAGATACTGGTAATTGTTTTTTATTAATTATTATTGAATACAAAGGATTTCATAGATTATTAAAAGATATGCATTGCATGTAAATAATAATGCTAAATTTAATTAAAGTATACTTCTCTAAGTTTAAATATTTTGATACACTACATAATATTAAAATTCAAGTATTATCATGAAAATTTTATTATTAATGTTAGCACAGACATTCCTAAGAAAAAGATCATGTATTTTATAGATTGAAAAATCTTGGAGAAATTTACACATGCAAAATATTATTTATTGAATATTTAAATTGCATGAGTTAATATTGTTAGTTAGAGCTAATGTTTACATTAATCTTAAATATAAAGCTAAGTGTCATGTGCGGCATATTATTTATAGATGAACATTATTGAATTAACAACGAGTATACTCATTATATATGCTCTGTGCAACCTCTTATTTTGCAGAAAAAATTCAGAAGAAAGAGTAAGGCCAAAGAGCCTGAATCTTGCGCAAGACCTCAGTGAGATAGGTGACCGGGCTCAAAAAATGACCCCAGCACCACAAAACCGGCTGAGACGATGAAGCGACAGTAAGGCCAAAGAACCTGAATCTTGCGCAAGACCTCAGTGAGATAGGTGACCGGGCTTAAAAAATGGCCCCGGCACCACAAAACCGACTAAGAAGCGACAGTAAGGCCAATGAGCCTGAATCTCATGCAAGGCTAGAGAGCCTGGAAGCGACAGTAAGGCCAAAAAGCCTGAACCTTGCACAAAACCTCAGTGAAGTAGTTGACCAGCCTCGGAAAATGACCCCCGGCACCACAAAATCGGCTGAGATGATGAAGCGACAGTAAGGCCAATGAGTCTGAATCCCATGCAAGGCTAAAGAGTCTGGAAGTGACAATAAGGCCAAAAAGCCTGAATCTTGTGCAAGACCTCAGTGAGGTAGGTGACGGGCCTCGGAAAATGACTCCCGGCACCACAAAACCGGCTGAGATGATAAAGCGACAGTAAGGCCAATGAGCCTGAATTTCATGTAAGGTCAAAGAGCCTGAATCATGAGCAAGCCCTCAGTGAGGTAGGTGGCTGGCCTCGGAAAAAGACCGCCCGCACTATAAAATTGAGCTGAGAGGACGAAGAGAACTATTCTTTCGCTTTTTATTAAAAAATACTGTATGCTCACAGCAAACAGCGGCATACGACAACAACGCACAAAAACAACACATAAGAACACAGTTCCAACCTCACATAAGAGATTGGGGCACTGGACCACAAGTGAAAAGTTAAAATCCGACCTCCCAAGCCTCCCAAAGGAGCTCGGGTCATAAGGTAAAGAGACTTTGATCTCACACAACAGTCAAAAGCGCCAAAGCGCCATGCATTCAAGAGGGTGTTAGAACAAAAAATCTGAATCCGACCTCTCAAAAGAGCTCGAATTACAGGCTAATAAGATTTTGATCTCGCAAAATAGCCAGCATATAAAGAAATTAAACTAAGACGCCCCAATGCCCGTATCATGTAGCAATGCAGCCTACTAAAGGCCAAAGTAAGGCTCACGGAGCCAAAATGCCAAAGCGCTATGCCGATCTCAAGAAAATGAGCTCGATATTGGTAAAGCTAATAGGCAGACCAAAGTAAGGCGAAGAGAATCCAAAGCAAAATGCATACCGAGATAGAGAACCAAACAAAGGACAAAGGGCAATCATACGAGACACCGACCTCGAGAATTGACCGTTGGCACTAAACCAGCTCGCCTAGCCTAGAGAAAGGTCTAAGCAGCAAAGAGCCTGCAAAACGCTTGAGGGTAACAGCCCGGAAAGCACTCGGAGGTAAAAAACCTAAACAACCGAGACATACCTGAGAACCAAATGCTCAGACAAAAAATAAAGGGGACAGGAGCAATGTAAAAGGCCAAATGAACCATTCTGAATGATCGGAAAGGGCAGTAGAAAGTCTTGACTCATTGGATACAAAAGAATCGAACCCCAGTATGATCAAACCCAAAATAGATAGTCTAAGCTCTTCGACCCGGGGTCGATCTCCTCGAAAGCCCAAAGGGGCCAGACATACCTCCCTGCTGAGCCTTATGTCCGTACTGACGAGGCTATAAGCCTATATATATATATATATATATATATAATTAAAAAATTAATTAATTAAAGTTGAACAAACAAGCAAGTCGGGCTAAAATATAGCATGTATAAGGCTAGACAAAAAAGTAAGAAATTAAGTCCGTCTTCACAAAAGAGCTCAGGGCACCAAAGTGAAGAAAGCGAAATCCCGAACTCCCGAGCTCGTAGCACAAGCAGCATCACAAGTCATAGGCATAAAAGCCTAAGCAAAGAACAAAAATCCAAGATCCCGAACTCGCAATACGGATGGACCCATAACAAGTAAATGACCAAATAGAATAAAGTTAAGTATGGGAGAAATAGCGGAGAGCCGAGCTCCCTATATGAAAAAGTCCACAAATGCGGAACACACAAAAGGATAGACGAAAGCAAAGGGTAGTGCTCCCAACTCGGATTAGCTCGCAGTGAATAAAAAACTTAAACAAAATAATCTAAGTATAAATAAGGCACAGGCCGAGGCGAAATATCATTTATCATCAAATACACATCTCCAGATCGTCATACATTCAAACATCAAAGAAAAGAGACAAAGAAATAAAAAGGCGAGGAAAGGACGTTTTGACAAGAGCTGTTCTAGGGCAGCGCGGTCATAATGGAGATTTACCCCTTCATCACTCATGGAATAACTGCTGAGGAGGTAAAGGGGCAATTGATGACCGCTGGGCCTCATCCACCCTGGGCAAGGTCAGGCCCAAGTGAACTAGCTGGTCCAAAACCCATAAAATCCCTTAGGCTGACCAACTTAGCATCTCAGGCCTCGACCCAGACACACCGGGCCGGATAGGTTACCCGAGATTCCAGATCCAGCAGGAAAAAGCCCAGCCTGGTGATGTGATGTGAAGGAGAGGAGCTGGTCTAGTCACTTTGCAGCCCTGTTCGCACGCGCGCCGGGGGAATTAAATGGTTGTCTGGCATGGAGAGGGGGTCTGACACGTCCGTACGTACGAGCCTGAGTGATATAGACATGTAGCACAATAGCAGAAAGGGGGAGACATCACGGCAGGTAAAAAGGAGGGGGGACCTTCTTTTTAGAGGGTCTTCTTCTTCCTTCTTGGAGGCGGAGCTCCAGATTTTTATTTTTCTCTCTAACCCTTACCTATCCATACTACACCAGTTCATGAACCTGACTTGAACGTCAGAGGGTCTCCACTGGGGGCATCCCCGGTAGACCCCTGACCATCTTTCCTTATTTTGCAGGTCCTTTCATCAAATCAAACATTGAGAGACTCCTATGGACCCATATGAGGGAGCAAGAAGAAAACCAGATGTATCATGGAGTAAGAGAAAAATCAGATATATCAGCAGTCTATGCATAAATGAAAACATCACTTATCCACGCCTTTCATGCTTGTTGGAACATTGTATAACATTGCGGATGAGTGAGCCATTTAGATTCAAATCGAAATAAAAACTTATGCTTACCACAATTAGCATCAAGCATCAAAATTAGAGGACGATGGTCTGATTCTAACAAAGACTCATGAATAACTTGAGCTTATCGAAAACACTCGTGCCAATTGATAGACACTAAAGCTTGATCCAAACATTGTTGGATCGTCTGGTTCCCAAATCATTTATTAAATCATGTATAAGGAGAGCCTTTCCATGCTAATTTCAATAAAGCACAAGTTTAATTCTCAAATCTAGCCACTTGAGAGGGTCACACTTGACAATCACCTACTTGATCATCTTGACCTCTGATAGCATTAAAATCACCAATATAACATTAAGGCAAATTGTGTGATAGATGCAAAGGTGTCAAATCATTCTACAGTATATCTTTAGACCCCTAGTAGAACAGCCGTATATAAAAGTGATACGCTATTTTATTTCCATACACCAACCACTTGTACAAGACAGTCAACAAAGTGTTAGGAGATAGTACAGGATTTAACCATAACAGAACAATTCCACTATAAAGATAGACTCTGTTTTACCCAATGGATTGACAAAACTAAAAAATGATATCCACATTGACATTATAAGCATTACACATATAGGCATTGTTGTTTGGTTTTCATTAAGAAAACTAGAGACGGCTTACACTCAAACATGCTTACACTCAAACACGGTGTCACGTGAAACCGACACAAAATCATACAGCATTGCCAGTCCACCAATTCTTGCACCACTTGATAAATTCGCTGCACTATTCCTCCCAAGACAAAGCCTATGCAAATCCAAATCCTAAATTCCTAACTTCTACTATCCCATGACTTTGACACCTAAACACTGTCCAAAGATCAGCCTCTCACAACCTAATTAATTCCTCATCACATTCCAAAACGTCTCAATTCACTTACCGTTGATACTTCTTGCATCGACTCAATTCAATTTTCTCTCTCAATTCACTTTCGTCTCGTATTTTATCAATTCTCATTTCTGATATAAGAAATATTATTGATAACGAGTTGAAAGTGTATTATATAAGAACAGGAAATAGTGATCATCTGAAAGTATGTTACGTGGGAACATGAAAATATATTATCTACAGGGAATTAAAATCACTTCTTCCCACTGCTATATGATAAACTTTATTTTTTATCTTAGTATGAGATTGGTGATATGTATAAAAAATTATTTTATACATTACTAATTGGTTTGGTTGCTTTAAGGATTTGTTTAGATTTTATCAATTTGCATATAAAAGAAATGATCATTATAGAACACACACTTCTAGTTCACGCAATCACCACTCTCATCATATCTCTTGCTCACATGTTTTTAATAAATAAGGGAGAAATGGCCACATGAGAACTCAAACACACTCACTCACCTATGGACCTAGAATAAGAAAGTTCAATGGTCATTGTCACTATTGTGGCAAGTTTGGCCATACCAACTATAGGTATACTATTAGAAAATTACATCTTGGATATGGTAGCATATAGAAATTTGAAAATGAAATGACTAATCCCCAAGGACATTTGGGTATCTAAAAGTGTTTGAATCTCTTTTCTTTAGGTGTGCTTGAAATCCTCAAAAATTGAAAGCAAATGGTATCTAGATAGTGGATGTTCAAGGCACATGACCGGAAATTCAAGTCACTTAATCTCTCTTGAAAAGAAAGACGGAAGTGGACAAGTAACTTTTGGAGATAATGGAAAAGGTAAAATTGTTGGAATAGGTAAAGTCGGTAAGGAAAACTCTCCTATTCTTAATAAAGTTCTCTTAGTTGATGGTTTGAAGCATAATTTATTAAGTGTAATTCAATTATGTGATAAAGGTTGTAGAGTTATCTTTGAACCAAAATCATGTTTTGTCTCTAGAATGTCGGATAATAAAATACTGTTTGTTGGTGAAAGAGTTGAAAATATCTATCTTATTGATTTACAAGCTATGACTAACCTAGATATGAAGTGTTTTGTTTCTATTAGTGATAACTCTTGGATTTGGCATAGAAGGTTTTCTCATGCTAGCATAGATCTTCTAAAAAATTTGAGCAAAGATGAGCTAGTTGATGGCCTTCCAAAGATCAAATATGAAAAGGACAAAGTGTGTGATGCATATCAAATGGGTAAGCAAGTTAAAAGCTCTTTTAAATCTATTAATAAGGTAATCTCTTCTAGACCTTTACAATTTTTTCATATGGATTTATTTGGTCCAACTAGAGTAGCTAGTCTTGGTGGCATGCATTATGGATTTGTTATAGTTGATGACTACTCTAGGTATACTTGGGTTGTGTTCCTTGCTCATAAGGATGATTGTTTTGATGCCTTTAAAAGTTTTACAAAGAAAGTTCAAAATGAAAAGGGTTTTCAAATTTCTTCAATAAGGAGTGATCATGGTAGAGAATTTGAAAATGAAAAATTTAAAATCTTTTGTAATAAGTTAGGGATCACTCATAATTTTTCATCTCCTAGGACTCTCCAACAAAATGGTGTTGTTGAAAGAAAAAATAGAACTTTTTTAGATATGGGGAGGACTATGTTAAGAGAGTATAATTTACCTACTTAGTTTTGGGTGGAAGCCATAAATACGGCTTGTTATTTTTCAAATAGAGTTTTAATTAGACCTCTCTTAAATAAGACTCCTTATGAGCTTTGGAATGGAAGGAAACCTAGAGTTAGTTATTTTAGAGTTTTTGGTTGTAAATGCTTCATATCAAAATTTTGGTATTTATAAAAACCGAACCGAACTGATTTTTGTCAAAAATCGAATCGAACTGGTCTGATTCAGTTCAATTTGATCGATTTGAATTTTTAATAAATTTTTTATTTTTATACTTTATTTTTAATATTTTAAAATTTAATTGAAATATTTTTATTTTAATATGATCTAATCTCTTTATATTATTGAAAATAATATATTATTATCACTAACTGGTTCGGTTTAATTTTTTTGATTTTTTCTGATAAAAACTGAATCAAACTGAAATAATTGAAATTTTTAAAATTAAAAATTAAATCGAACCGAAATGAATAAAAAATCAAACTAAAATTTTAAATTAATTCAGTTCGATTGATTTTTTCGATTTGAATCAAATATAATTTTGAATTATTCACATGCTTGGCTAGGATTAGAACTTTTAAGTGTGTATGTAATGAGGGTGACCAATGGAAACGTTTTTGTGAAAAAAAAAAAATCAAAGTATTTTATATTTTTCTTATTTAATCTTTGAATTACGATGTATATGTCTATTAATAGAAATAGGTTTTATGTTTGACCCTTGATCAGTTTGATTTAACAAATCATTATAAATTATAATCTATATTATTACAAATATGGGAGTGGGTTATCATTAAAAAAATTAAATAGGCAAAACTATTCCAAATTTTAACTAAATTTAATATAATTATTATTTTACTAATATAAAATATAGCTTTAATATTAATTTGTTTTTCATTTAAAAATTTAAAAGCTAGATTATAAATTTTGTCATATCTTAAATATTAAAGTACGAATTATCCATAAGAAATATAAATTACAAGTGGCCTCATGATTGCCAAAAGTTATAGAACAAATGATTACTTATACATTAAAATAATTTGCCCCAATTTTTTTTTTTTTTTTTTTTGGTTTATAAAATGGTGACAATAGAGGCAGAAAGGAAAATTATAAAAAAAAAAGTTAGTTAATCATTTAATTTATAATTAATGGAAACTTAAATCTTAAATTCATATCAATCAATATTATATCATGCTCTTAAGTTTTTAAATTATTTATAAATTAATTAATTTAATTATTTAAATAGTTGATAATTTTATTATTTAAAATTTAATTTTTAAAATAAATGATAATTGTATTTTTTAAATTAATTTTAATTAGTTTAAGAAAATTTTAAAAAAATACATAAAAATATAATAAGGATATATATTAGGTTATAATTTTATTATTTTAAATTAATTTGAGAGTTTATTAAGAAAATCTAAAGTAAAGATCTAAATTAATTTAAATACCATTAAATTAATTTTAAAATAAAAATTATTAAAATAATATATTTAAATATTAGATAAATATTAAAAATATTATTAAAATAATAAATTCATATTTTTAAAGTATAAATTAAAATAAGAAATTAAATTAAATTAATAAAAATTAAAACTATTAATAAAATTAAAAAATTAAAATAAAAAGTACATAAAATCACTAATCTTTTAGTGAAATGAAAATTTAAAAATTATCTCACTTAAATATCTCTAATTCTTTTTTTTATTATTTATCTATATTATATTGGGAGAAGGAATTTTTATTTGTTAAATTAGTTTTACAAATTAATTAAAAAAATAATAAGATATATAAATTTATTAATGTTTAAACTTCTAAATTAAATAGGTTATCCTTCATTTGAATTTAAAATATATTATATTATAAAAAATTAATAATATATAAATTAAAATTATATTATTAATAGTAAAAAACTTTTACAATTGAAATTTTATTGATAAATTTCACGATTATATTTATTTTGATTGATTAAAAAATAAAAAACTTATTATTATTTAATATTTTAATTTAATTAATTTTTTATTTAAATCTAATTATAAAATAGAGTAAGTTTATTAATTATAATTTTTATAATCTATAAATTAGATTAATCCTATTTTTATATTAGAATACCTATTTTAGTATCATATCAACTTTATCATTATTTTATTTTTATATATCAATTTTTTTATTTTATTTTCTTTTATATAAATACCCATATAATAATTATTTTACGTAATGTCTCGTTTATAATTTGAGTGTTTTAAATCGAAGTATAAAATTACACTGAAAAATTCTATTTTTTATGAGATATCAGAAAGGATTATAAATCGCTACAAGAAAAAGAATTATATATCACTACACGATCAAGAAGAAATGATTTGTGTATTACTATAAAATCAACAATAATATTTTTTTTTAAATCATCCCAATATGTAATATTACATTTCTCTTTATTTTTTTAGTGAATTTTTTTATTTTTAATTTTTGTTATTATAAATTAGTTTATTATTTATAAGTAATAAATCAAAAATTGATTGAGTGAAGTTTATATTAGTTTTTTTATATATAAAATTATAATTTTGATATTTTATAAAATATACATTTATAATAATATTTAATTATTTAAATAATTGATAATTTTATTTTTTAAAATTTAATTTTTAAAATAAATGATAATATTATACTTTATATTAATTTTAATTAGTTAAGGAAAATTTCAAAAAGATATATAAGATATAATAACTATTGACCCATAAGCCTTAGAAAAACTTGATTTTAATGATACCAAAACTCAATGAATCATGTTAATCTAACCATCTTTAGTATTAAAAGTAGAATACTTATAAAGTATTTAAAAGAATGAGAAAATTCTCTACATCAAAAAGAATAAAGACTCATATGGCAATACTAGATGAATCAAAGAAAGAAAAAGTAAAAAAAAAAAAAATTATTTTTAGGATTTATTGTAAAAGAGCGAGTAAGTTGATGCGCCAATGATGAAATTATCCATCTCTTTTCATTTCTTGAAAAACAAGGAACATATTTTAAGTTATTTTTCTAAACTGTTCTGAAAGGCTAAAATTAGATATCTAATTTTAGAAACAATTTAAATTAGATATCTAATTTTTGCCTGTATTTATTTTAGTTAACTACTTTCAAACTGTAAAAGTAACTGATTTTAATCCGCATAAATTTTAAATGATTTAACGGCTAGTTTTTTAAATTATCACCGTTGAACTATCTCTACAACTAAGAAATAAAAGTGTTGGACTTAAATGTTCTAATCCTTGTTTTGATGATTAATAAACAATTAGTGTGCTATTAATTGTCTTCAAAAGTGTTTGTGTTGAGCTTGTAGGTCCCTTACATGAATGAAATTGCTTCAATCTCCAAAAGTGAAAAGTGCCTATTTTGGAAGCATACCACAAGAAAGGGATCAGAAAGTAATCTCTGGTTTATATTTTATCAATTTATTCATTGTAAATTTCAATTAATTAATTGTGATGGCTCAAGGTTTCTTGCATTTCTAAAAGTTTTTTAGATATGGCCAATTTTTTAAGCAATCGACTTTCGGGGACTAAAATGAAATTTTTCAAAAGAAGTGATTTTGAAATTATTCTTTATCAAAATAAAAAATCTAAAAATATAGGTTACAAAAATTCAAACGGATTGAAAAATGGATTTTTATAATCTAAGTTATGATTTTTCAAAGATTTAAAGAATTTTTTTTGTGCCCCCCTAAAGTCAAACTTTTGGCTTCCGAAAGTAAGGGACAGAGACGAAAGTCCCACACTTTCGGCCGCCGAACATTAACCTTCGGCCGCCGAAAGTGGGATTTCAGTATGTCTCCTAAGCCAAAAGTTTGGCTTCCGAAATTGAGGGACAGAGATGAAAGTCCCACACTTTCGGTCGCTGAACATTGATCTTCGGCCCCCGAAAGTGAGTTTTAAGTCTACCTCCGAAGCCTAAACTTCGACTTCCGAAAGCGAGGGACAGAGAAAAAAGTCTCACATGTTTGGCCGTCGAACTTTGACTTTAGGCCGCTGAAAGTCCATTTTTAAAGGATGATGTTCTTCACCTCAAATGGTTCGGCCGCCGAACTTTAGCCTTAGGCCGCCGAACTTGAATTTTTCTGAGCACGATATAACGGTTATTTCTGAACATAAACGGTTCTATTTGCATTTAATGCACCTCCAACGGCCATATTTATGACTGAACTATAAATACAATGAGTTTTTTATATGAAAATGTTACAACAACCATCTAAGCAAATACTTATTGTGATTAAAGCATTTTCACTCTCTCTCTCTCAAAACCTTGAGCCAAAGCATTAATTTCTTGAAATCTCGTTTTGAGTTGTAATTATTTGGCTTTTCTAGAGTGAGTAAAGGTTGTTGAGTGATTCTACTGTAGTGGGTGTGGTATTGAGCAAAGGATTGCTCTTGAGTTGAAAAAGAGAATTGTAAAGAGGAAAGCCTTGTTCTAAGATTGTAAGGGGTTTTAATCTTCACCCAAAGAAGATTTGATAGTAGAGTTGAACTCTCAAGGAGGGCCTTGAGGAGAGGACGTAGGCTTGAGATAGCTGAACCTCTATAAATCCTTGTGTTGATCATTCTCTTCTTTATTGCCTTTCAATTTGTCTTTTTGCATTAAATTTTTTATAAACCCAATTCACCCCCTCTTGGGTTGCTTCAAGGGACAATAAAAAGTTTTTTAGATATCTATTTAAGAGATTAAATCTCTTCATAACTGAGTAATGAAAGCACTGAATCTCGAAGAACATTTGTAACCCTTGTATTAAAAGCATTTCATTCTCACATCTGATCTTCATTGACAAATCTTCTCTCTCTCATCTTAATAACATTTCTGTTGTATCTTATAAGAGTTAAGAATGTTTTTCTTCTAAATCAAAATCTATATAAGGTTTATCAAGTGTGTGGTCCCTTGATAGAGTTTAAGTGAGAGTTTGAGTGTGAATCAAACATGTAAAGGTTTACAAGCACCCGGGAAGCTTACTGATTATATGAAAGGTTGTTCTCTTGTTTGTCAAAAGAGGTTTAGTGGAGTGAAGACTCAAGGAAGGTGATGCGGAACCCTATGGCACAAGTCTCAAACCCACATGCACAAGTAGATATGGAATCCAAAGATTTGATAAACCCACCTCCTATGGCACCCCACACTTAGAGAAGCTGAAACACCAATGATCGAAGGATTTAGATGAGAATCTGACAAACGCCACAACAAATAGTTGATAAGTTAGCCAAGGTTCCTAGTGCAATTGATGAAAGCAAATCCTCACTCTCACTCAAAGCAATACACGCCAAAGGCATGAAAAGAATTTTGAAATTTTGATTAAAAGCTGCCTCTTACAATTGTTTCTTATCCTTATATAGTAAGGAGAAAAACAAATAAAATCCTAAGACACTCTTCTTGGACCTGACTTAAACACATAAGGCCCAAGCCCAATCACACACTAAAATAACACATAAGTATTAAAACATAAGCCCAAAACATGGCCCAATACTCTAAAACTTAAAAGATAAAGTATGGCCAGAATACAAGCCCAAACAAAGCTAAAATAAAACAAGTGTTAAATAATAAAAATATAGCAAGCCCATCATAACAAAGCTGAATCTTCACAAAAGCCTTACTTGATCTTCACTTTAGGCTTCCCTTTGTGTAGTTTTAGCCCATAGGTTTGATTAGGCTCCCTAAGCCTATGATTGTAAGTGTTGCACCAAATCTGTCCCATATGAGTTGAAGCACGCCCCAAATATATATGGATCATATGAATATGATTTTGAACTCCTTTTAGATCCATTTGAATGACATAAGTTTGCTCCATACCATTGTTAGAAATTTGCCCTATTGGATCCATATCAGAAAGATCTTAGGAGAGTGGACGTAGGCTAAGTTTGCTGAACTACTATAAAATCTTTGTGTTTGATCTTCTTCTCCCTTGTCTCTTTACTTTTAAGCTTTTCTCATTAATATGAGATATCTGTTTGCAAGTTAGAATTACTACTGATAAGAGTTTGATAAAATTTAGCTTGTTATTTTAATCTCTGCTTTTCTTTAATTATTTCTGTTGTTTACTAGTGTATCTATTGTTAAGTACTTTTCAAAATCTTTCAAGAAGATATTTAAAAAACTTATTTGAATCCATCACTTTTTTACACTCAGAATTAGTAGTTACAGTTTTTCATTAAAGTTTTGAGCAAGGATTGAAAAATTGGTAAAGTAACCCAATCACCCCCTGTTGGTCACTTATCTTGGGACAACAAATTGGTATTAGAGCTTAGCTCTCTTACTTAAGGTTCAAATACCTTAAAGAGATCCTAAAATGGCTGGTTCTTCTAATTCTGCTGGCATACTTGCACCTTCAGCCAAATGCTACTCAATCACATGACCACCTCTTTTTAATGGCACAAACTATTCTTTTTGAAAAGTTAGAATGAAAAATTTTATATAATCTGTTGATATAGAAGGTTGGCAAAGAATTATTAAAGGTCCTAAATTTCCTATAGTTGCAGAAGGAACGAAAAGGAAAATTGAGCAAGAATACCCTAATAATGATTGGG
Organism: Manihot esculenta; assembly: GCF_001659605.2. NCBI lineage: Eukaryota > Viridiplantae > Streptophyta > Magnoliopsida > Malpighiales > Euphorbiaceae > Manihot > Manihot esculenta. Next base: position 18,713,188 of record NC_035163.2, on the reverse strand, counting down.
AAAAGGTCTCTACAAATGCTAAAGCCTTAAACATACTTCATTATACATTAGATATAACTGAATACAATCGTATTTCAAGTTTTGAATCTGCTAAAAAAGTATAGGACAAGCTTGAAGTGATTTATGAAGGCACAAATCAAGTGAATGAATCAAAAGCAAACTTACTGATTCGTGACTTCGAACTGTTTGAGATGAAATCAGGCGAAACCATTGCTAAAATGAGTTCTGAGTTTAGTGATCTAGTCAATCTTCTAAAAACAATTGGGAAAAGCTTTAAAGAAGCTGAGCTGGTGAAGAAAATTTTGAGATAACTGCCGAAATCTTAGAAAGTGAAAACCACAGTCATCTTTGATACAAAAAACTTCACAAGGTACATATATGATAAGCTGATTTGATCATTAATTGCCCATGAAATGATGTTCAAAAAGGAGATCACAGAGAAAGAAAAAGGCAATAAATGTATATTTTTAAAATAAAAATAGCTGGCAGACGGCAAAAAGAAGTCTATTGACTTGAAGATAGATACAAGTGAGTCCTCTAGCTTATCCAATGATGAAGAAAAAAATAGCTACGTTAACAGGAAAATTTAGAAGAGCTTTTTAGAAAAGGTGAAAATAAATACAAAAGATTTGTCAAAAAATATGGACCAAAGAATGACTTCCAATCACATCCTCACAAAGAACCAAAAGAAGTTATCTGCTATGAGTATAACAAACCAAATCACATCAGACCCAACTGCCCAAAAAGCAAAAAGAAGAAAAAGAAAGATAAAGAAAAGAAAGTTATGTTGTTGTATGAGATACAACAGATAAAAGTTCCAGTGATGACTCAAATGAGAATAATGAAGCTAATCTATATTGTATGGCTCTTGAAGAATAAGCTGCTGCACCTTCAAAAGAAGAAGAAATTGAGGTAATCGAATCTGAACCACCTAATATAGAAGAGTTAGAGCTTGCTTTTGTTATGATGAATATAAAACGTATAAAAGAAAATGTATCACTGAAGCTTGAAAATACATTTTTGAGATCCGAAAATATTTCTCTTAGTATGGTTTAAAAAAAAAATAAATTTTACAAAACTCAAATTATTTTATTACATTTAATCGTTAAAATTTTTATTAATCCACCAAGAGAAATCTCACATCATTGCCATGTCATCGACATGTGGTCACCACATTATTATAATATAAGATAAAAAAATTAATAAAAAAAATTCTATAATTTACAATTCTTTGTAATTCCATTATATACTTTAAAAATAGCCAATTTAATTTTATAGTTATTAAAACTTTCAGAATTGTTAAAACAACCACTAATCTATTAATAGAAATGCGATATCTTTTTTATTGAAAATAGAGATGCCATGTAATTATCACATTATCGTATATGACTACATCATTCAAATATAATGTGAGATATTTATAGGTATATGGTGTTTAGATTTATCAAATAATTATTAAAATTGATAAAAGTCTAATCGGTAATTTTATAAGGCAAAAATGTTAAATGTGCTCCTAAAATTCATAGCGGATTAAAAATGTTAAAATTTATCTTTCGATCCAAATTTGTCTATAAATATTTATTAAAAGGTCAACTAAGACCATATAGACCGAAGATAAAAAAAAAAGATAAGTAATGGTCATATAGACCGAAGATAAAAAAAAAAAGATAAGTAATGGTCTTATTTGGTCTTATTTGGCTTTTGAATAATAATTTAAGGATAAATTTAGACTTAAAAATGAAATTTAATGATTTTTTTAACTATGTTGTGTGATTGGTAAAAATTTTAAAAGTACAAAATTAAAGTAATTACTTTTAAAATATAGGTAGAGTTGCAAAAAATTGTAAAATATAAGATTTTTTGGATAATTATTTTATATTATATTATGATGATGGGGCAATAATGCTGCAGTGATATGGCAATTACATGACCTTTTTGGTAGTGAGTTAATAAAAATTTTAATTATTAAGTAAAATTTTTAAAAAGTTAAAAGTGTAGATTTAAATTAGTTATTTTTAAAATATACGGTAAAATTATAAAAAATAAGATTATTTTTTTATAATTAACCTTTTTAATATAATAAAAGATTTTCCAAAACATATAATGAAGGATTAAAAAAAATTATTGTTTGTAAAGTTTTTTTTTTAAATGTTAATACTTGTTTTTTTTAGTAGCATTAGAAAATTAATTATTATAAAACAACAATTAATATGTTAAAATTATTTTAAAGTAATAAAATAATAAGAGAAATTTACCTTTGTATTATATAATACAACTAAATAAGTTGATTTTTCATATTTCATCTAAACGAGTTTTGATATTTGCTTTAATGGCCAAATAAAGCCATTGCCTTTATGATTATTATATGTAATAAAATATTATATTGGTGAAAGGAAGAAATTAAAAAAAAATAAAAAAAAGTCTTTTTTATTTAAGTTTTTTTATTAAAAATATATTTTTTATTAACTAAAAATTTTAAATGTCTTAAATATAAAAAATATTTTTAATAAAATAAATAAAATCTGAATTATAAAGAAGATGCATATATATAAAATGAGTTTGATTAGGTATGGAGTTTTTATTAAGTTATAATAATATATTATTTATTAAAAAAGAGTGAATCTTAATTGTTGTATTCATTAAAGTGTATTTATATATTTTATGAATTAAAATAATTGTTTTTTAGAGATAGATATTGAATATTTATTACTGAAATAAAAGTATAAAATTCATAGAGGCTAATAAAAGAAATACAAAAATAGACCCAATCATCAACAACCCTAAAAGCTAATTAGGAAGTGAAAACTAGACCATCTTTTGAAACACAACACAATCAAGAAGATCAACCCAAAACTCTTGAAATGGAGTCCTCTAAATAGATGCTCATAGCAACTTGTTTTGTAGCTCTAACCCAAAAACTAGATTATATTTCATACATATGTTTCATTCTATTTCTATACATTACAGAACTTCCAAAATAAAAATAAAAAAAATTAATATTTCTTATCATTGTAAAATAAGATAAATTTATTAAAATCCAATGCCTGCTAGTATAATGAATTGTTTTGATGGTTTATTGTTTTTTATTAATATTAATTCACACATTTGGCAAAATAAATTTATATATAATAATAAATTTATATTATTTTATAAGTAATTAAAAATAAAGAAAAAATTATTATATATATATATATGTTAGTTAGTTATATTTTTTCATTTTTTTATTTTTTATATGTAATTTTCTATTACAATTTGGTATAATATAATATAATAATAATAAGTAATTAAATTGATTCTAATATTACAGAGTTGGATTTGAGTCCTATGGTCTCTTAAAAAAAATTAAGGCAAAAAAATAGCATATATATTGATTTTTAAAATTAATTTTTAGAATAATTAAGTTAAATAAAATTAAAAAATAGATAAATTTTTGTCCAAAATATGGTAGAATCCATATTAATATAGTATTTTAAAATTTAATTAATTAGATATATAATTTAGCTTGTATATGCGAGTACATATAACAATTTTTTGTTAAAATATCTTTATTAATGATGGTATAGAATTTGATATGTTGAAACTTTTAAATTTATTAATTTTAAATTTTAATATGTTGCGTATATTATTTATATTTGTTATATTTGTGATTTCGTTTTTTTTATATATAATTTTTTGTTATTTTTTATAATATGATATTATAACATTATAAATTCTTATTAATAATTGTATCATATGACTACTTGTTACATGCATAATCCCGTCCTTTTTATATATAATTTTTTAATATTTTTTATAATATGTTATAATATTATTATTATTATTATTATTATTTTGAAATGGTGTTATAATATTATTATAACATCTTCTATATTCATTAGATGCCTATTAATAGGATTTATTATTGAATTTATTATTTTATATAAAAGTTAAATCAAATTTAAAAAATTATGAATCAGAGTGGCGCAAGTGGTGGGCTCATAACCCACAGATCCCAGGATCGAAACCTGGCTCTGTCCTCCGTTTCCATTAGCATCTTTAAAAAGAAAATAAAGTCCAAAAAAGAACATATAAATTTTTTTGAAATAATTAAATTAAATAGAATTAAAAAATAAAAAAATTATTACTCAAAATACAATAGAATTAATATTAAAATCATCGGTGTCAACCTTAGAATCCTTGACCAGAAGTAATTCTGTAATTGGTCTACATAGATATGAAGAAAGGGTTGCTCAACCAGTATACGAAAAATCACGGAGTCCTACTCCATCGGATATGGGCTATGACCACGACAACGTTCTCTCTAGACCATTTAAAATAATGGTATTAGAAAAGGGAGAAACACCATTTAACAAATGGTTCTGTCTGAATTTTCCTAAAAAGGAACAAGAACTATGGATTAAGAGATATGATGTCTATAGACACCAGAAGAATGAGATTAAATCTTTCCCCGAATTCCTAAAGCATTGTTTGTCTCTAAAAGGGAAAAGCTATCCTAACTTTGAGATAGAACCTATACCTCCAACAATGAAGGGAGAAACCTCTGGAACCAAAGTAGAAAAGAAGGTGTTGTTCAAGCCTATAGACACAGAAAGTATAGGATTAAAATTATCCTCAAATGACCTGATGTGAACCAGCATGGGAAGCAAGGCAAGGATCCCTTGGAGCTACAACAAGGACCATTGACAAGGAATAAAGCAAGGAAGTACGGCGTTACTCTTGGATTGCATATTCAAGAATTTATTACAAGAGAGATGACTGAAATTGCTAGGGATAAGTGCGAGAAGGAACTTGAAGGTCATTCGAAGCTGATTACGTTGCTGGGTGTATGCATGGATGAAGCAGAAGCAAATTGAAGATTTGTAGCGCTCGCTACCATTATCAAAGTCGCGCTCGCGACATTCAGTTAGCCGAAGATACTTTTTGTGTTTTGTGGAAGTTAATTTTGGAGCACATCATGGAGGAAGATAGTGGAGAATCAGCCCGAACCATAAGCAGGTTGTGGTTTCGTCCCTGAGGTTGTGGTTTCTGCTGGAACTATTGAGGCATACGAGAATGTGGGTGGTTTTTAAAGACTTGGCAGTTATTTTTGTTATTTTAGCTTGTTTCCCTGTTGGGATAGGAATTCTGACTTAGTATTTGTTTTCCTTTTCCAACTAGGTTTAGGTTTTTGCCTTACACTATAAATAAGGCCTTAAATTCTTATATCAGACACTTTTTTTGTTTTTGACAAATTTAATTCAGATTTGCTTTATGCAAATTTCGGCCTTCTTTGAGAGAGTGAGAGTTTGCTTCTTTCATTGATTGCATCACGAATCAGACCAACTTATCAATTTCGATTGTGGCGTTCTTCTGATCCGTTCTACAAAATCCTTCCGTTATTAGTGTTCTAGCTTCGCTAAGCTTAGGGTGCTATAGAGGGTGGTTTATCCACGTTCTTGGAATCTATATCAGAGGTGCGACGGGGTTTGAGGACTAAGTGCCATAGGGTTCCGCGTCATTTGGTATCAGAGCCAACAACAGGTAAATCTTTATCTATCTGTCTTTCTAGGGCTGTGTTATATTTTCGTTTTTTTTTGGTATCTTAGTTTCGAATTTCGTTAGGGTTCATTTTCTTCAATTCGTTTCTGTTCAATTCGATTCCAATTGTTAGGTCCTGGATTGTCCATCCAAAATCATTGTGTTGCTTGCTATTTTGTTATTTGGCAATTCGGTTTCTTTTAGCAGCCATTATTTCCCTTCGAACTGAATCTGTTAGTGAATTTTTTTTTTTTTTTTTGATACACACTCAAGAATTTCGTGTGGTGTTGTTTGAGACCCAAGCAAGGGGATAAAAAAAAAAAAAAAAATAAATTTGCTCCAACAAAAAAAATTTTTCTTTTTAGTCTTGCTATTTAAGTATTAAGGATCAGTTCTAGGTGGGTTACAATTAAGTGAAAATTTTGCTTCAGATTTTTTTTCCACCATTGAGGGGCTGCTGTTCTTTTATTTCAAATTGCATAGTATAGTAGCATTCTTGGGGTGTCTTCAAACCAGCGTTTGGGGTAGAAGATTTAGGTCCATAAATCAGCTTACCAAGAGCGAGTTGGTTTTGATACATTCTGACCAGAATTGTCTATTTTATTGCCCTCTTGTTTCTATTTTGTTTTTGAGCTAGCGTTGAAATTCCATTACATTGCTGAGTATCATTTGTTTGTTTCGATACTTAGTTTTCAATCGTGTAGTGCAAACGTTCTTGTGCTGCCTCCGGATACTTGTCAAGTTGTCTTCTAGGTGTCTAGGGATTAGGATCCTACCTTTTTGAACGTACTTGGCAGATTGGTGAGTGAACCTTGGTTCTGAAGTGCAATCGAAGAATCGGCAATAGTGAGGTAAGAGCGAAACACTTGTGAATTCTTTCTTTCAGTTACTAATTGTTTCTTGTGAGTTTCTCTGTTGTGGTCATGACTAGTGGGAATGGTAAAGATGTTGCTTCAATTTCTAGCAATTTTGAGACATATATGCAGCAAAGTAATGAGAAGATGGAAGAGATGGCAAGAATGATGGCCACCCTACAAGAGAACATGAATCTAATGATGAGGGAGAGGGTACAACAGCCCGCACCCCCAGTGAGATTACCACAACGAATCTTACCAAGGGGAGGCGAAGAGGAGGTCATTAGGAGAGCAGCAAGAGGAGGTCGAGGTGATCAGGAAGAGGTGGCTGAAAACTACCAAATTGTGACTGACAATGACCTTAGTTCCATCAAGATGAAGGTACCCGAATTTAAAGGGAATAACAATGCGGAAGAATACATTGAATGGGAGCGAAAGGTGGAACAAATTTTTGAGTGTCATAATTACTCAGAAGAAAAGAAGTCCCATATCGCAGCCGTGGAATTTAGGGGATATGCTACATTCTGGTGGGATCAACTCAAGTCTAGTAGAAGAGGAAAAGGATTGCGACCCGTGCCGGAGTGGGAGGCCTTGAAAGACTTAATGAGAATAAGGTTTGTTCCTTCTCATTACTATAGGGATTTGTATAATAGGTTGGCAAGACTGGTCCAAGGTGGTAAGAGTGTTGAAGAATACCACAAGGAGATGGAGATGACCATGGCCAGGGCTGACATTGAGGAGGATGAACACAGGCTAATGTCCAGATTTCTGGGAGGTCTAAATTCCAACATTGCAAGTGAGCTGGAAATGTATGATTACAATTCCATGGAAGAGTTAGTTGAGAAGGCCATGAAGATTGAAAGGAAAATCAAGAACAAGAGCTCCACCAAATATGGGAAGTTCCAGAATGTGGGAGGAAGTAGTTCAACCTTTAAGGGGTCTTCAAATGATTTGCCCTCAAAAGGTGGAGATTTCAAGAATTCCTTCCAAAGGAGCAATCCTCCACCTACAAGTGGAAAAGGGATGAATGGAGGTTCAAATAAGCAGCAGTCAGGTATTCCTAATACTACTCCTAGTAGAAATATTAAGTGTTTCAAATGTTTAGGAAATGGGCATATTGCATCTCAATGTCCAAATAGGAGAGTTATGATTGCTACTGATGATGGGGGTTTAGTTTCTGATTCTGACCATAGTGATGGTGATAATAATGATATGAATGATATGCTTGATGATGTTGATGAGCGTGAAGAAGAAGTTGAGAATGCGTTGGTTGCTGAACGTGGTGATATGTTAGTTGCTAGGCGTGCTTTGAATATGCAAGTGAAAGAAGAAGGTCTAGAGCAACGAGATAACATATTTTATACTAGATGTTTAGTTGAGGGTAGAGTTTGTATGCTCATCATTGACAGTGGTAGTTGCACCAATGCTGCAAGTGAGACAATGGTGGAGAAGCTGAAATTGACTTGTTTAAAACATCCACATCCATATAGACTGCAATGGTTTAATGATAGTGGAGAGGTGAAGGTTACTAAACAAGTGAAGATACCATTCTCTATAGGCTGGTATAAAGATGGAGTGTTGTGTGATGTAGTTCCTATGCAAGCTGGCCATATGTTGTTAGGAAGACCATGGCAATTTGATAGGAAGGCGCAGCATGATGGGTATTCAAATAGGTACACATTTACCTATGAAGGAAAGCTGGTTACTCTTGTACCCTTATCACCGTTGGAGGTGTATGAAGATCATCGGAAGATGCATGAAAAAGCAAAGCAAGATTCGACCAAAAGGGGTGCTACTTTAAAAATTAAGGGAAGTGCGAGAGAACATGATAAGGAGAGTGAATGTGAGAAGAAATTGGGAAAGGAGGCCAGAAAAGAAAATAATCAAATAAATGGCCCATTGGTGAGAGAAAACCAAGGAAAGGTGAAACAAACTTTTTATGCGAAACCAAGAGAGCTTAAATTTGCAATATCTAACGAGCAGCCGTTATTGCTCATTAGATATAAAGAAACTTTGTTTACTAATGTTGATGTTTCACTTGACCATTTGCCTTCTAGTTTTGTGTCTATGTTGCAGGATTTTCAAGATGTGTTTCCAGAGGAGCTGCCTAGTGGTTTACCGCCATTAAGGGGAGTTGAACACCAAATCGACTTCATACCTGGTTCGACGATTCCAAATAGACCAGCATATCGAAGTAACCCAATGGAGACCAAGGAGATGCAACGACAAGTGGAGGAGCTGTTGGAGAAAGGCTTGATTAGAGAGAGCTTAAGCCCTTGTGCCGTTCCTGTTTTGCTGGTACCAAAGAAAGATGGCACGTGGAGGATGTGTGTCGATTGTAGGGCTGTAAATAAGATCACGGTGAAGTATCGACATCCCATTCCACGACTTGACGACATGTTGGACGAGTTACATGGTGCAAGGTATTTTACTAAAATTGATCTTATGAGTGGATATCATCAAATTCGTATGAAACCTGGGGATGAGTGGAAAACAGCTTTTAAAACAAAATATGGCCTATATGAGTGGTTAGTAATGCCTTTTGGGTTGTCTAATGCACCGAGTACATTTATGAGATTAATGAACTATGTTTTGAGAGCTTATTTGGGCAGATTTGTTGTTGTTTATTTTGATGACATTCTGATCTATAGTAAGACATTAGATGAGCATTTAGAGCATGTTAGGATAGTGTTGGAAGCTTTGAGAACAGAAAACTTATATGCCAAGCTTAAGAAATGCACATTTTGCATGGATAGGCTTGTTTTTCTTGGCTTTGTTGTGAGTGCACAGGGATTAGAAGTTGATGAAGAGAAAGTGAAAGCTATAAAGGAATGGCCTGTTCCTAAGAACGTGACTGAAGTGAGGAGCTTCCATGGGCTAGCAAGTTTCTATAGAAGATTCGTGAAGGATTTTTCTACCATTGCAGCACCACTCACTAGCATTATCAAAAAGGAGGTTGGATTTCAGTGGGGAGAAGAGCAGCAAAAGGCGTTTGAGAATTTGAAAGGGAAGTTGACATCTGCACCTGTCTTAGCTTTGCCTAATTTTGATTCAATTTTTGAGATTGAATGTGATGCTTCTGGTGTAGGTATTGGGGCTGTGCTGATGCAAGAGAAGAAGCCAATAGCATATTTTAGTGAAAAACTCAATGGTGCACAACTGAGTTATTCTACATATGACAAGGAGTTACATGCTTTGGTGAGGGCGTTGGACGTGTGGGAGCATTACTTGCTGCCAAAGGAGTTTGTGATTTATACTGACCATGAATCCCTCAAGCATTTGAAGGGCCAAGGTAAGTTGAACAAACGGCATGGTAAGTGGATCGAACGAATTGAGAGATTTCCATATGTGATTAAGTACAAGCAAGGTAAAGATAACGTTGTTGCTGATGCGTTGTCTAGGAGATATACATTACTTTCTGTTTTGAGTTCTAAGTTGCTTGGATTTGAGTATATTAAGAACTTGTATGTTGGTGATGTTGATTTTGGCAATGTTTATGTTGCATGTGAACAAGGAGCTTTTAATTCATTTTATAGGCATGAGGGATATTTATTTAAGGGAAATAAATTATGTGTGCCCAGATGTTCCATGCGTGAATTGCTTGTTTTGGAATCTCATTGTGGTGGTTTAATGGGGCATTTTGGTGTGTCTAAGACTTATGATATTCTGCTTGAGCATTTTTATTGGCCATCTATGCGTAAGGATGTTGGGAAGTTATGTTCTGCTTGTATTGCATGTAGACAGGCGAAATCTAAGTCTATGCCTCATGGTCTTTATATGCCATTGCCTGTACCTAGTTCTCCTTGGATTGATATTAGCATGGATTTTGTGCTTGGTTTGCCTAGAACTAAGAGAGGTAGAGATAGTATTTTTGTGGTGGTTGATAGGTTTAGTAAGATGGCACATTTCATTGCATGTCATAAAGCTGATGATGCGAAAGTTGTTGCTGATTTGTTCTTTCGCAATGTTGTGCGCTTACATGGAGTGCCTCGGACTATTGTTTCTGATAGGGATACAAAGTTCTTGTCCCATTTTTGGCGTGTTTTGTGGAGTAGACTAGGAACTAAGCTTTTATTCTCTACTACTTGTCATCCACAAACAGATGGGCAAACTGAAGTTGTGAATCGTACTCTTGGTACGTTATTGCGATCTATAGTGGGTAAGAATTTGGCTACTTGGGAAGATTGTTTACCTTTTATTGAATTTGCTTATAATCGTTCTATTCATTCTTCTACAGGTTATTCGCCATTTGAGCTAGTTTATGGCTTTAATCCACTAACTGTTCTTGATCTTTTGCCATTATCTTCTAATGAACTTGTAAGTTTAGATGGAGAGAAGAAAGCTGACTTGGTGAAAGCTTTGCATGAGAAAGCACGAGCTAACATGGAGAAAAAGACCAAGACGTATGCTGATATTGCGAATAGGGGTCGCAAGAAGATGGTGTTTGCTCCTGGAGAGTGGGTTTGGGTGCATTTTCGCAAGGAGAGGTTTCCAAATCAAAGGAAGAATAAGCTGGATGCGCGTGGTGATGGTCCATTTCAAGTCTTGGAGAAGATCAATGACAATGCTTATAAGATTGACTTGCCTGGTGAGTATGGTGTTAGTGCCACTTTTAATGTTTCTGATTTGTCTCCTTATGACGATGCAGATTTGAGGACAAATCTTTTTAAAGAAGGGGAGAATGATGTGAACCAGCATGGGAAGCAAGGCAAGGATCCCTTGGAGCTACAACAAGGACCATTGACAAGGAATAAAGCAAGGAAGTACGGCGTTACTCTTGGATTGCATATTCAAGAATTTATTACAAGAGAGATGACTGAAATTGCTAGGGATAAGTGCGAGAAGGAACTTGAAGGTCATTCGAAGCTGATTACGTTGCTGGGTGTATGCATGGATGAAGCAGAAGCAAATTGAAGATTTGTAGCGCTCGCTACCATTATCAAAGTCGCGCTCGCGACATTCAGTTAGCCGAAGATACTTTTTGTGTTTTGTGGAAGTTAATTTTGGAGCACATCATGGAGGAAGATAGTGGAGAATCAGCCCGAACCATAAGCAGGTTGTGGTTTCGTCCCTGAGGTTGTGGTTTCTGCTGGAACTATTGAGGCATACGAGAATGTGGGTGGTTTTTAAAGACTTGGCAGTTATTTTTGTTATTTTAGCTTGTTTCCCTGTTGGGATAGGAATTCTGACTTAGTATTTGTTTTCCTTTTCTAACTAGGTTTAGGTTTTTGCCTTACACTATAAATAAGGCCTTAAATTCTTATATCAGACACTTTTTTTGTTTTTGACAAATTTAATTCAGATTTGCTTTATGCAAATTTCGGCCTTCTTTGAGAGAGTGAGAGTTTGCTTCTTTCATTGATTGCATCACGAATCAGACCAACTTATCAATTTCGATTGTGGCGTTCTTCTGATCCGTTCTACAAAATCCTTCCGTTATTAGTGTTCTAGCTTCGCTAAGCTTAGGGTGCTATAGAGGGTGGTTTATCCACGTTCTTGGAATCTATATCAGAGGTGCGACGGGGTTTGAGGACTAAGTGCCATAGGGTTCCGCGTCATGACCATTCAAAAATTCTGGATAAGCTAACTAAAAGGTTAGCAAAGCTGGGGCTAAAAGATGACAAGAAGAAATCGATAGTTCCATTAACTATGGAACCAGTGCTAGAACTAGAGCTGGAATCATCAATGGAAAACTCTTCTAATTCAGAAGAGGAAGAAGAAACCTACATAAACCAGATAGAAATGATGCTAAAAGCATCCGAGCCTAATGAGGTTAACAGGATAACGTATCCTAAGCCGCAATTAACCATGGAATTAAAGCCGTATTACCCAAGACCGTCACCAATCAATTTACAATATGAAGATACAAATTACAACTACGTACAGTATGACGGTACCTCTATTGTAGAATGGAACATTGACGGACTATCTGATTACCAGATCAAGAACATCCTGCAGTATATGACTATGTACGCTACGGCTTACAGAGCTAAGGGTAATAATGACCTTGCAATTGCAAAAACCCTAATATCAGGCTTCACAGGCCAACTAAAAGGCTGGTGGGATTTTTCGATATCAGCCGAAGGAAAAGCTCAAGTATTTAGCACAGTGAAGCCAGATGGAACACCTGACTGTGTAAATACCCTATTATATACAATAGGGTTACACTTTATTGGATCGGCAAGTATGTATATCGATAGATCACAAGAACAACTTATGAACCTGAAATGTCCTGACCTATCTCATTTTAAGTGGTATCGAGACACTTTTTTCGCCCTAATCTTCACAAGAGAAGATAATCAACATAACTTCTGAAAAGAGAAATTTCTGGCAGGACTCCCATCTCTATTTGCAGAAAGAGTAAAGGATCAAATTAGGTCTAAGCATGAAGGTACTATCCCGTACCAGATCTATACCTACGGAGAACTGGCATCGGAAGTAGTTTCGGCCGGGGTTGCGCTGTGTAATGAGTTAAAAATTCATAAACAGATGAAAAAGGAAAGGGTCTATGGCCGAAATATCTTAGGAAACTTCTGTGAGCAGATAGGCTTTCAACCTGTTAAATTTAAGGGGGAAAAGGAGAAGAAGTACAAAGCGCATGTGAAATATCATAAACCTAATAGGCTTAAAAGAAAAAGCAAGCACGCAGACCTTCCAGTAACAAAGAAAGCACCTCCTAAAAGGAGAAAAGGTGGCCCTAAAAGCGGCAAAGCAGAAAAAACTATCGTATGCTACAAATGCGGCAAGATAGGACTCTACGCTAATAAGTGTAGAATGAAGCAGCAGATTCAGGCATTAACCATAGAAGATGATTTAAAAGGAGCCTTAAAAAAGCTATTTCTCAACGAGACAGATTCAGGAAAAGAAGACCTCGAGCTCAATGTGATAGATTATACATTTGAAGAAGAAAGTTCAACCGAAAAGGAAGAACTTGAAGAGGACAAGGAGTGCAAAGGAAATTGTGACTACTATAAGTCGCTATACGCCATGAATGGATTGCTGGTCCTAACGAAGGAAGAAGATCTTATTCTGGATCTAATCGATAATATCGAAAATCCAGAAAAGAAGAAAGAGAAGTTAGAAAACTATATTAAAATATATAGGGAAAAGGCGGAGGCATCTACGTTCAGAAATCCTCTGGAGAAAAAAATGAAAGAAAATCAAACACCATATGATCTAAAAGAAATTCTGGAACGAGTTAAAAACTCGAAACGACAAAAGAGCCTACTTTAAAAGAATTGAGAGCAGAACTAAACTAAGTAAAAACTGAGGTAAAGGAGCTGAAAGAGAGAATAGTCATTCTAGAAATATTAAGGGAAGAACAAAGCCTACCTGACTTAAGAAAAGACGGAGAAGAAGAAACAGAGGATGATACTAAAAGTATCAATAACATGCACTATGTCAACATGGTGGATAGGGTAATAACCCATAAATGGCATACTAAAGTAATTGCAGTGGTACACCAAGAATATATGTTCCAAACAGTTGCTTTGATCAATTTAGGAGCAGACTTAAACTGCATCAATGAAGGACTAGTCCCCTCCAAGTATTTCTCAAAAACAGTTGAGGAGTTAAACACAGTTGATGGAAGCAAGATGACAGTAAAGTATAAGCTTAACAATACAGCTATCTGCAACCAAGGTATTTGCTTCGAAATCCCTTTTCTAATGGTAAAAGGGCTATCTCACCCGGTTATACTAGGAAACCCGTTTCTTCATATGCTATATCCAATCCAGAGAATATCCAAAGAAGGAATAAGCACATAAATAGAGGGGAAGGTAATTATCTTCCATTTCATCTCTCAACCAAGGCTGAAGGAGATTGTAATACTCGGCTAGACTCCGGTATTGGAATTCCTACCGTCCGGTGGGATCTCGGGTGTCGGAGACCTCTAGAAGGGTAAAACCATGTTTTTATAAAATGTTTTAATGTGTTTCATGATTTTTAAGTAAAAAGGAAACTGAGTTTTTAATGAAAATAATCTTGGAGGAAGACCCAGGTTCGGCCGCCGAACCTCAAGTTCGGCCGCCAAACGTGCATGCGCTTCGGGTGTGCCTTAGGCCCCCGAAAGCATAAGTGAGGGAAGTCCAGGTTCGGCCGCCGAACCTTATGTTCGGCCGCCGAACATGGCATGCATGCGGAGGCACTTTCGGCTCCCGAATGTGGCCTGGCCAGCCACCTATAAAGAGGTCCCTTAGCCGAAATGGGCGAGCTTTTCTCCCCATTGTCGGCCAAGGTGAGCTCTCCGCCATCCCTCACCGATTTTGAGTTTCTTGCTTCAGATCTTTCACGATTTTCACAAGTTTTCACTTTGTTTTGAAGATTTTCGAGTATAAAGTAAGTTTTGGAGCTTTGAGGTTCAAGAAACTCAATCCCTCCCATCTCCGAGCTAGGGTCATTTTCCTCTCGATCTTCAAGAGGTAAGGGCCGATCTTGAGCTCACTATATGTTTTAAACAAGTTTTAAGTTGATCCATGGGGGTAGAAATGTATGTGTAAGTTAGATGAGCATTTGTTAGGTTTTATGTGTTTTATGGACAATGTAGATTGCTGTGATGCTTGTGATGTGTTGTAGTTGGGGTTTAGGATAGTTTGAAGCCCCTAGGAGCTTGTATGCTTGAGTATGCATGTTGTAGATCAGGTTTATGCATGTTTGAAAGGTTTGGGAGGCGTTTGTGCATGTTGGAGTTGAGTTTCTGCCACTTTGGAGAAACTTAGGTTTGGCCGCCGAATGGACTTTCGGCCGCCGAACCCGCTTGTGGAGGCAGCCTTCGGCTGCCGAAACCTGCCCCCGAATGAGGACTTTCGTCTCTGGAGGGCAGTTTCGGCCGTCGAAAGTGCCGCCGAACATGCATGAGTTTCGTCTCTGTCTGGGAGTTTCGGCCGCCGAAGGTGCCGCCGAACCTGCCTGACTTTCGGCTCTGGAGGGACTTTCGACCGCCGAACCTGCCGCCGAAAGTGCCCTGTTCAGCCTTCCTTTGCATGCTTTCCATGGATGTTTTGAGGTGTTTTAAGGGGGTTTTTGGGGAGTATTTTTAGAGTCATGTTCTAGTATGTTTGGTCCCTCATTTGAGTCCACCTGTGTAGGTTCGGACCCGAGGAACCGAGGACCCCAGCAGTGAGTCAGCTGCTTCAGTCTTTGTCTGTAACGACCCGAAAATCGGACCGCTACCGGCGCTAGGATCCAGATCGGCTTAAGGCCGCCGGGACCCGTAGCAAGCCTGACATATAACCTGTAAACCTGTATAATCCCATACATGATCCACAACATACATAAAAATTAAAACTTTTCTTTCCACATACATCAACCAAACTCAACCTGTGCATAAACATAAACATAACCTTGATCCCTCTGTGGGACCTCATCTGTGCCCTCAATGGGTGACATACATCTGTTGAGTTGGTTTACATAAACATCATCAAAATCTCTAAGATCATGTATTAAAGGGATAGCACAATTTATGGTCAAGCACACACTAACATCCACAAACCTCCTTACATGACTATACTGTACTTTTACATTACAATTTGATCATGTCCATTGCTAGCTATTACATAAGCATGACTTCTTTACTCTATCCGGACTCCTGCTCTATACTGTACCTGCAAGCCTGGGGGTAAAGGGAGAGGGGTGAGCTAAAAGCCCAGTGAGCTGAACTATTAAAACACATAAATACTATGCTCTATGAAATGCATCATAACACAAATAATTCACATAAGGGTTGGGTGAACTTTTCACCAATTAGTCCAAGCTAACATAGTGCCAGGCCGTAGCATGGGGTCCTGGTCTTCCTGTCATACATACATTACTTACCATTATTCCAGGGCCTCCTCTGGGCTCCTGGTCTTCGAGTCCACAATCGTGCCAGGCCGTAGAATGGGGTCCTGGTCTTTCATTTCCGTGTCAGGCCGTAGAATGGGGTCCTGGTCTTCCTGTCATGGACTAATTGGGTCATCCAACATTCACCCACATCAACAACACATGATGCAATGCGGCATATTCGTGAAACTACTGCAATCACCCTATTGCATAATCATGATGCATGAAACATGATAAAACATTTAATTTAAAAGATTAAGTTTAGTTCCACTCACCTCTGGCTGACTCTGACAACACCGAAGCAGCTGAACTCACTGCTGGGGTCCTCGGTTCCTCGGGTCCGAACCTACACAGGTGGACTCAAATGAGGGACCAAACATACTTGGACATAACTCTAAAATACTCCCCAAAAACCCCCTAAAACATCCTGAAAACATCACATAAAAACATGCAAGAAATGGTTGAACAGGGCACTTTCGGCGGCAGGTTCGGCGGCCGAAAGTCCCTCCAGAGCCGAAAGTCAGGCAGGTTCGGCGGCACCTTCGGCGGCCGAAACTCCCAGACAGAGACGAAAGTCTTCTTTCGGGGGCAAGCTTCGGCAGCCGAATGCTGCCTCCACAAGGGGGTTCGGCGGCCGAAACTCCTTTCGGCAGCCGAACCTGGTTTCTGCCAGAAGGGCAGAAACTTGGTTCACATGAACCTCTTGCCTCCCAAAACCTCAAATCATGCATAAATCTCAACTAAAACATGCATACAAGTTCCTAGGGGTCTCAAGCAGTCATATACCCCAACTACAACACTTCAAACACACAAAATCCACACACATTGTTCAAAACATCAATATTAACCCATAACTCAACATATAACCTAACATGCATTCTACCCATAGATCTTGCATAAAACTTACTTAAAACACATAAGGAGCTTAAGATCGGCCCTTACCTCTTGAAGATCGAGAGGGAGACGACCTAAACTTGGAGATCCACGAAAATGAGCTCCTGAGTTCCCAAAGCTCCAAAACTTGGTTTAAATGCTCAAACTTGCAAACGTGAGTTTAAAACTCAAGAAAATGGAAGAGATTTGGAGGAAGAACACGAGAGTTGCAAAAGGGAAGGTCGGAAGCTTGTTGTGGCCGAAAATGGGAGAAAACTCGCCCTTTTCGGCTAAGTGCCCCTTTTATAGGTGGCTGGCCAGGCCACGTTCGGGGGCCGAATGCGCTTTCGCATCCATGCCATGTTCGGCGGCCGAACTTCACTTTCGGCGGCCGAACCTGGACTTCCCTAACTCATGCTTTCGGGGGCCTAACGTGCCTCCAAAACGCATGCATGTTCGGCAGCCGAAACTCCTTTCGGCGGCCGAACCTGGGTTTTCCTCCTATGACTTTTCATGCAAAAACTCATTTAATTCATACTTAAAACCATTAAAAACATGAAAACATTTTACAAAAACATGATTTTACCCTTCTAGAGGTCTCCGACATCCGAGATCCCACCGGACGGCAGGAATTCCGATACCGGAGTCTAGCCGGGTATTACATTCTCCCCCCCTTAAGAACATTCGTCCCCGAATGTTCCTCAACTAGCACATGCATAGCAAACAACATAACATACACATGAAACACATAGAGACTAACCTTAAAAGAGATGAGGATATTGCCGGAGCTTGGACTCCCGTGTCTCCTAAGTGCATTCTTCCATATTGTGGTGGTTCCATAGGACTTTCACCATCGGGATTTCCTTGTTTCTCAGCTTCCTGATCTGGGTGTCTAGGATCCGTACTGGCTGCTCAACATAGGTGAGATCCTCTTGGATCTCCACATCAGGCTCACTAAGAACCTTGCCCGGATCTGACACGAATTTTCTCAACATAGAAACATGGAAAACCGGATGGATTCTCTCCATTGAAGCAGGTAAGTCCAGCTTGTACGATACACTCCCAATCTTTTGCAAGACTTCAAAGGGTCCGATGTACCGCGGAGCCAGCTTACCTTTCTTCCCGAACCGAACCACTCCTTTCATTGGAGACACCTTAAGCAATACCAGATCCCCCTCCTGAAACTCTACTAGTCTTCTGCGGATGTCTGCATAACTCTTCTGTCTGCTTGCAGCTGTCTTGATTCTTTCTCTGATTAAGGGTACCACCCTGCTGGTGATCTCTACTAGCTCAGGCCCTGCCAAGGCCTTTTCTCCAACTTCTTCCCAGCAAACAGGTGACCTGCACTTCCTCCCATATAAAGCTTCATATGGAGCCATCCCGATGCTAGCATGATGGCTGTTATTGTAGGCAAACTCCACCAAAGGTAGATGTTGCCTCCAAGAACTGCCAAAGTCCAACACACACATTCTTAGCATATCTTCTATGGTCTGGATGGTCCTCTCTGACTGTCCGTCTGTCTGTGGGTGGAAGGCAGTGCTGAAATCCAACCTAGTACCCATAGCATTCTGTAGACTCTGCCAAAACCTGGAGGTGAACTGGGGCCCTCTATCTGACACTATAGAAACAGGAACCCCATGCAGTCTGACTATCTCATCAACGTACACCTGCGCCAACTTGTCCACAGAATAGCCACTCCTGACAGGGACGAAGTGAGCAGATTTGGTGAGTCTGTCCACAATCACCCATATGGAGTCCAATCTGTTGGACGTCGCCGGTAACCCCACTACGAAGTCCATAGCTATATTCTCCCATTTCCATTCTGGAATAGGTAGCGGGTTAAGCATTCCAGCCGGCTTCTGATGTTCCAGCTTCACCCTCTGACATATTTCGCAGGCTGACACAAACTGTGCCACTTCTCTCTTCATAGCTGGCCACCAATAAACTTTGTTCAGATCTTGATACATCTTGGTGGCTCCGGGGTGAATGCTGTATCTTGCATTATGAGCCTCTCTCATAATGTCTCCTTTTAGCCCTATGTCATCTGGTACACACAATCGACTCCCATAGCGGAGGATCCCCCTATTGTCAAATCTGAACTCACTGTCCTTGCCTGATTGAACAGTCCTGGCAATCTTCACTAACTCTGGGTCCCATGCTGTTTCTGAGCCACCTGCTCCAGAAACATGGGTGTCACTTTCATCTGAGCAACCAAGGCACCTGTACCAGACAACTCCAACTGCAGACCTTCATCAATGAGCTTGTAAAACTCCTTCACCACTGGTCTCCTCTCTGCCGTGATGTGGGATAGACTGCCTAGCGACTTCCGGCTTAAGGTGTCTGCCACGACATTCGCCTTACCCGGATGATACTGAATCTTGCAATCATAGTCACTCAGCAGCTCTACCCATCTCCTCTGTCTCAAGTTCAAATCTCTTTGACTCAGGATGTATTGCAGGCTCTTATGATCTGTAAAGATCTCACATTTAACCCCATAGAGGTGGTGCCTCCACATCTTGAGTGCAAAGATTACTGCTGCCATCTCAAGGTCATGTGTGGGGTAATTCAACTCATGCTTCTTCAGCTGCCTAGAAGCATAAGCGATCACCCTCTCATTCTGCATTAGTACACAACCCAGTCCCACACGGGACGCATCACAAAAGACTGTAAAGTCCTCATCACTAGATGGCAGAGCTAAAACTGGTGCTGAAGTCAACCTCTTCTTAAGCTCTTCAAAACTCTCCTTGCACTGGTCGGTCCACAGAAACTTCTGATTCTTTCTGGTTAGTCTGGTCAGAGGAGCTGCTATCTTTGAGAAGTCCTGAACGAACCTCCTGTAGTAACCTGCCAAACCCAAGAAACTCCTGATCTCCGTCACTGAAGTGGGTCTAGGCCAGTTAGCCACAGTTTCTGTCTTCTTGGGGTCCACCTCAATCCCATTCTCAGACACTACATGCCCCAAGAACGAAATGCTCCTTAGCCAGAACTCACACTTGGAGAACTTGGCATACAAGCCATGTTCCCTCAAGGTCTGTAGAACCAACCTCAGATGATGGGCATGCTCCTCTGCATTCCTGGAATACACCAAGATATCATCTATGAAGACAATAACGAAGTGATCCAGGTACTGGCTAAACACTCTGTTCATGAGGTCCATGAATGCTGTAGGGGCGTTAGTTAACCCGAACGGCATTACAAGGAACTCAAAATGCCCATATCTGGTCCTAAAAGCTGTCTTCGGTACATCCTCTTCCCTGATCCTCAACTGATGATACCCGGACCTCAGATCTATTTTGGAGAAACAACTCGCTCCTGCTAGCTGGTCGAATAGATCGTCGATCCTTGGCAATGGGTACTTGTTCTTGGTAGTGACTTTGTTCAACTGCCTGTAGTCGATACAAAGTCTAAGGGATCCATCCTTCTTTCTCACAAACAAAACGGGAGCACCCCAGGGTGAGGTACTCGGTCGGATGAAGCCCTTGTCTACCAGCTCCTGCAACTGCTCCTTCAACTCTTTCAATTCTGCTGGCGCCATCCTGTAGGGAGGGATAGAGATCGGTCGGGTTCCAGGCATCAGTTCTATCTCGAACTCTATCTCCCTAGCAGGTGGTAAACCTGGCAGTTCATCTGGGAACACATCTAAGAACTCTCTAACCACTGGCACCGAGGCGGGCTCTCTGACCTGACTACTAAGCTCTCTCACATGAGCAAATACCCCTGACATCCCCTCCTGAGCAAGCTACGAGCCTGAAGAGCTGATATCAGACCTCTAGGTGTACCCCTCCTGTCTCCTCTAAAGACAACCTCAGACCCATCCTGTCCTCTGAACCTGACTACCTTGTCCCTGCAGTCCAAGGTAGCACCATGGGTAGATAGCCAGTCCATCCCTAGAATGACGTCAAAATCTGTCAAATCTAGAATCACTAGGTCGGCGGACAAGCATCTTCCCTCAACAAACACAGGACTACACTGGCAGACTGACTCTGCCACAAATGGATCACACTTGGGTCCACTGACCCAGAGAGGACACTCTAACCCAGAAGTCATCAGACCCAACCTCCCCACGGCTCTCGGAGCGATAAAAGAATGAGATGCGCCAGGGTCCATCAAGGAATATACATCTGAACAACCAATAATTAAGTTACCTGCCACCACGGTGTTAGATGCATCTGCCTCCTGCTGTGTCATTGTGAAGATCCGTGCCGGAGCTGATGGACCTTCACCTCTGAAACCCGCTGAAGAAGAGGCTGCCCCTCTCCCTCTACCTCTGCCACTGGCCTGAGTCATGGCTGGAGCTGCTGGCTGCGCTACACTGCCTGAAGCTGTCTGCTGCATCGGGACTGCTCTTGGACAATCTCGAGCCATATGCCCCTCCTGACCACATCTGAAACAGGCGTTCGTCCCAAACCGACATACTCCCCTGTGTGGCTTACCACACCTCGCACAAACTGCATTATCCGCACCAGAGCTTGAGCCACTCCCAAATCCCAGACTGGACTTGACTTTATTCCAGAACTTATTCTTCTTACCCTTGGGCTTACCCCATTTCTTACTGCCTGAAGCTGCTGCACTCAGGGTAGAGGGATCTAATCTTCCCCCACCCGGAGTTTTAGAACTGGAAGACTGTGCCACTGACTGCTTAACTGTCCCTTGAACGATGGCACTGGCCTCCATTTTCCTGGCCATATCTACTATGGCATGGAAGCTCTCCCTGTCCACTGACTGGATCAAGGAGGAATACCTGGAATGGAGTTTCATAACATACCTCCTTGACCTCTTCGAATCTGTGTCCAGACTCTGCCCAGAAAAAGGCAACAGCTCCAAAAATCGGTCGGTGAACTCCTCCACACCCATTTCATCCGTCTGCCTCAACTGTTCAAACTCTATCATCTTCAGCTCCCTTGAACTATCGGGAAAAGCCCATCCTGCAAACTCGTTTGCAAACTCTTCCCAAGTCATGCTGTCCACTCTCGGTTTCACATAATTCTTGAACCACTCCCGTGCCTTCTTGCACTTAAGCGTGAACCCGGCCATCTGAATGGCTCTACTGTCATCAGCCCCAATCTCATTAGTAATTACTTTAACCCTTTCAAGGTACACAAATGGGTCATCCCCTTTTTCATACTGAGGAGCACCCAATTTCATGTAGTCGGTCATCTTAACCTTGCTCCCACTGGCTGAGCTAGGTCTAGGTGGCTGAACAACTGGGGCTGCTGGTTCTGCAGGTGGTGGAGGTGGTGCAACATTTTCTGAGGTAGGGTTTGCTGGATTTGGATAGTAGGGTGGAGGTGGATACATTGGGTACTGAGAGTATGGTGGGTAGTATGGTGGGTATGGCATCTGTGTGGGATAAGGGGTGAAACTAGGGTAATCCGATGTACCTCCCATCGAATACCCGGGATGTGGTGAGAAATGTGGGTAGTGAGGTGGCCGAACAAATCCCGAGGCCTGAGTGCCTCCTTGGGACTCTCCCATACCTTCCTCTGACATGCCAACTCCCAGACTGCCATCCCTCCTCTGCTCTACATCCATCTCATCCCCCATGCTCTCAGACATTCCTCCCTGAACTGTTCCTCTGACTGATCTGCTTCTACCCAAATCCAAAGACCTTCTAGGGTCTCTTGCTGCTCTTTCTCGGTTAGACCTACTAGACATTGCCCTAGGCAATGCTGGAGGACGGGCGCTCATGCCCTCATCCTCAGGTGGTACTCCAGTCAATCTTGCTGATCGACGAGTTCCTCTCATCCTGTTTTCTGAAAAATAGTGCACAACACATAAACATTAGCATCATATGGTTCATGTGGGCACACATGAACCCGCATCACATACATCACATATCAGCATATCATAAATGCACATGCATATTATCATGGCATTTCACATCATCATGCAAGACAGGACTCCACATCCTATCCTAGTGGACATGATCTTTTCCTATTGTGCTTGACCTTCTATAACATCTATGAGCCCGACACTCTAGGTCCGACCATATGAACCTAGGGCTCTGATACCATTCTGTAACGACCCGAAAATCGGACCGCTACCGGCGCTAGGATCCAGATCGGCTTAAGGCCGCCGGGACCCGTAGCAAGCCTGACATATAACCTGTAAACCTGTATAATCCCATACATGATCCACAACATACATAAAAATTAAAACTTTTCTTTCCACATACATCAACCAAACTCAACCTGTGCATAAACACAAACATAACCTTGATCCCTCTGTGGGACCTCATCTGTGCCCTCAATGGGTGACATACATCTGTTGAGTTGGTTTACATAAACATCATCAAAATCTCTAAGATCATGTATTAAAGGGATAGCACAATTTATGGTCAAGCACACACTAACATCCACAAACCTCCTTACATGACTATACTGTACTTTTACATTACAATTTGATCATGTCCATTGCTAGCTATTACATAAGCATGACTTCTTTACTCTATCCGGACTCCTGCTCTATACTGTACCTGCAAGCCTGGGGGTAAAGGGAGAGGGGTGAGCTAAAAGCCCAGTGAGCTGAACTATTAAAACACATAAATACTATGCTCTATGAAATGCATCATAACACAAATAATTCACATAAGGGTTGGGTGAACTTGTCACCAATTAGTCCAAGCTAACATAGTGCCAGGCCGTAGCATAGGGTTCTGGTCTTCCTGTCATACATACATTACTTACCATTATTCCAGGGCCTCCTCTAGGCTCCTGGTCTTCGAGTCCACAATCGTGCCAGGCCGTAGAATGGGGTCCTGGTCTTTCATTTCCGTGCCAGGCCGTAGAATGGGGTCCTGGTCTTCTTGTCATGGACTGTAATACCCGGCTAGACTCCGGTATCGGAATTCCTACCGTCCGGTGGAATCTCGGATGTCGGAGACCTCTAGAAGGGTAGAACCATGTTTTATAAAAATGTTTTCATATTTTAATTGTCACATTCCAAAACCTACAGATAGAAATAGAGCAACCATTAGCTTTAAATTGTATCATTCCAAGTTAGAGTAATTAGCTTCAGGGGAGGTGCTAGCTTGACCTCGAGCTAAATAGGGGAGGTATAGTATAGTATGTGGCATCCTTTACTAAGTTATTTTATAGACGGGTAAGGGGTGTTACATTAATAGTTTTAAAAAAGTATGAAACTAAATGAGTTTTTGCATGAAAATAGCATTGGAGGAAAACCCAGGTTCGGCCGCCGAAAGTCAGGTTCGGCCGCCGAACATACATGCGTTTTGGAGGCACGTTAGGCCCCCGAAAGCATGAGTTAGGGAAGTTCAGGTTCGGCCGCCGAAAGTCAAGTTCGGCCGCCGAACATTGCAGGGATGCGGAGGCACATTCGGCCCCCGAACGTGGTCTGGCCAGCCACCTATAAAAGGGTCCCTTAGCCGAAAATGGGCGAGTTTTTCTCCCCATTTCGGCCAAGGTGAGCATTCCGCCATCCTTCCCCTATCTTGAGTTTTTCCTTCCTTTTTCCATGATCTTTACAAGTTTATAACTTTGGTTTTGAAGATCTTTGAGCTTAGAACGAGTTTTGGAGCTTGGAGACCAAAAGTTGGAACTTCTCCCATCTCCAAGTTTAGATCTCCTCAACCCACGATCTTCAAGAGGTAAGAGCCGATCCTAAGCTCAATGTATGATTTAAACAAGTTTTATGAAGTTTTAAGGGGTAGAATGCATGTTAGGGTATATGTTGAACCTATGGGTTTTTGATGACTTTTGAACAATGTAGCTTGATTGTGTGTGATTGAAGTGTTGTAGATGGGGTATATGCATGTTTGAGGCCCCTAGGAACTTGTATGCATGATTTGGGTGAGATATATGCTTGATTTGAAGTTTTGGGAGGCAAGGGGTTCATGTGAACCAAGTTTCTGCCCTTCTGGCAGAAACCAGGTTCGGCCGCCGAAGGGAGTTTCGGCCGCCAAACCCCCCTTTGTGGAGGCAGCATTCGGCTGCCGAAGTTGCCCCCGAAAAGAAGACTTTCGGATCTGTCTGGGAGGTTCGGCCGCCGAAGGTGCCGCCGAACCTGCCTGACTTTCGGCTCTGGAGGGACTTTCGGCCGCCGAACCTGCCGCCGAAAGTGCCCTGTTCAGCCACTTCTTGCATGTTTTTATATGATATTTTCAGGATGTTTTAGGGGGTTTTTGGGGAGTATATTAGAGTTGTATTTACGTATATTTGGTCCCTCATTTGAGTCCACCTGTGTAGGTTCGGACCCGAGGAACCAAGGACCCCAGCAGTGAGTTCAGCTGCTTCGGTGTTGCCAGAGTCAGCCAGAGGTGAGTGGAACTAAACTTAATCTTTTAAATAAAATGCCTTATCATGTTTCATGCATCATGATTATGCAATAGGATGATTGCATTAGTTTTCACGAATATGCCGCATTGCATAAATTGTTGTTGATGTGGGTGAATGTTGGATGACCCAATTAGTCCAAGACAGGAAGACCAGGACCCCATGCTACGGCCTGGCACAGAGTAAGACCAGGACCCCATTCTACGGCCTGGCACAGAGTAAGGTACGGTTATGGGACTCGAAGACCAGGAGCCCAGAGGAGGCCCTGGGAAAAATGGTAAGTAATGTATGTATGACAGGAAGACCAGGACCCCATGCTACGGCCTGGCACAGAGTTAACTTGGACTATTTGGTGACAAGTTCACCCAACCCTTATGTGAATTGTCTGTGTTATGATGCATTTCATAGAGCATAGTGTTAATGTGTTTTTAATAGTTCAGCTCACTGGGCTTTTAGCTCATCCCTCTCCCTTTACCCCCAGGCTTGCAGGTACAAGATATAGTAGGAGTCCGGATAGAGTAAAGAAGTCATGTTTATGTAATAGCTAGCAATGGACATGATCAAATTGTAATGTAAAAGTACAGTATAGTTATGTTATGAGGTATATGGATGTTAGTGGTGTGCTTGACCATAGACTGTTGTATCCCTTTTTAATACATGATCTTGGATTTTTATGATGTATATGTAAACCAACTCAGCATATGTTTTGTCACCCATTGGGGGCATTGATGAGATCCCACTGAGGGATCAATGTTATGTTAATGTATATGCACAGGATGAGTTTGGTTGATGTATATGGAAAGAAAAGTTTTAATTTTTATGTATGTTGTTGATCATGTATGGGATTATACAGGTTTACAGGTTGTATGTTTGGCTTGCTACGGGTCCCGGCGGCCTCAAGTCGACCCGGATCCTAGCGCCGGTAGCGGTCCGATTTTCGGGTCGTTACAGAATGGTATCAGAGCCCTAGGTTTCATATGGTCGGACCTAGAGTGTCGGGCTCATAGATGTTATAGAAGGTCAAGCACAATAGGAAAAGATCATGTCCACTAGGATAGGATGTGGAGTCCTGTCTTGCATGATGATGTGAAATGCCATGATGATATGCATGTGCATTAATGATATGCTATGAGATGTGATGCATGTGATGCGGGTTCATGTGTGCCCACATGAACCATATGATGCTAATGCTTGCTTGATGTGTACTGTTTTTTTTTTCAGAAAACAGGATGAGGGGAACTCGTCGATCAGCAAGATTGACTGGAGTACCACCTGAGGATGAGGGCATGAGCGCCCGTCCTCCTACATTGCCTAGGGCAATGTCAAGCAGGTCCAACAGGGACAGAGTAGCGAGAGACCCTAGAAGGTCTCTGGATCTGGGTAGAAGCAGGTCAGTCAGAGGAACAGTTCAGGGAGGAGCGTCAGAGGATATGGGGGATGATATGGACGTAGAACAGAGGAGGGATGGCAGTTTGGGAGTCAATATGGCAGAAGAAGGAATGGGAGAGTCCCAAGGAGGCACTCAGGCCTCGGGATTTGTACAGCCACCTCACTACCCACATTTCTCACAATATCCCGGGTATTCGATGGGAGGTACATCGGATTACCCTAGTTTCACCCCTTATCCCACACAGATGCCATACCCACCATACTACCCACCGTACTCTCAGTACCCAATGTATCCACCTCCACCCTACTGTCCAAATCCAGAAAACCCTACCTCAGAAAATATTGCACCACCTCCACCACCTGCAGAACCAGCAGCCCTAGTTGCTCAACCTCCTAGATCTAGCTCAGCCAGTGGGAGCAAGGTCAAGATGACAGACTATATGAAGCTGGGTGCTCCCCAGTTCGAAACCGGTGATGATCCGTTCGTGTACTTGGAGCGGGTCAAGGCAATTACAGATGAGATTGGGGCTGATGACAGTAGAGCCATTCAAATGGCCGGGTTCACGCTCAAGTGCAAGAAGGCACGGGAGTGGTTCAAAAATTATGTGAACCCGAGAGTGGACAGCATGACTTGGGAGGAGTTTGCTAATGAATTTGCAGGGTGGGCTTTCCCTGATAGTTCAAGGGAATTGAAGATGATAGAATTCGAGCAGTTGAGGCAAACTGATGACATGAGTGTAGACGAATATACTGACAGGTTTATGGAGTTGCTGCCATTTGCTGGGCAGGACCTTAGCACAGACCAGAAGAAGTCGAGGAGGTATATCATGAAGCTCCATTCCAGGTATTCCTCCTTGGTACAGTCAGCAGATAGAGAGAGTTTTCATGCCATAGTAGACATGGCTAGGAGAATGGAGGCTAGTGCCATCGTTCAGGGGACAATTAAGCAGACAGTGGCACAAGCTTCTGGTTCCAAAACTCCGGGTGGGGGAAGGTTAGATCCCTCTACCCTGAGTGCAGCAGCTTCAGGCAGTAAGAGATGGAGTAAGCCCAAGGGCAAAAAGAACAAGTTCTGGAATAAAGTCAAGTCTAGTCTGGGATTTGGGAGTGGCTCAAGCTCTGGTGCAGATAATGCAGTTTGTGCGAAGTGTGGTAGGCCACACAGGGGAGTATGTCGGTTTGGGACGAATGCCTGCTTCAGATGTGGTCAGGAGGGGCATATGGCTCGAGATTGTCCAAGAGCAGCCCCGATGGCTCAGTCCCAGCAGACAGCTTCAGGCAGTGTAGCGCAGCCAGCAGCTCCAGCCATGACTCAGGCCAGTGGCAGAGGCAGAGGGAGAGGAGCAGCCTCTTCTTCAGCGGGTTTCAGAGGTGAAGGTCCATCAGCTCCAGCACGGATCTTCACAATGACACAGCAGGAGGCAGACGCATCCAACACCGTGGTGGCAGGTAATCTCGTCATTGGATGTTCGGATGTATATGCCTTGATGGACCCTGGTGCATCTCATTCTTTTATTGCTCCGAGGGCCGTAGAGAGGTTGGGATTGATGATCTCCGAGTTAGAGTGTCCTCTCTGGGTCAGTGGACCCAAGTGTGATCCATCTGTGGCAGAGTCAGTCTGCCAGTGTAGTCCTGTATTTGTTGAGGGAAGATGCTTGTCCGCCGACCTGGTGGTTCTAGATTTGACAGATTTTGATGTCATTCTAGGGATGGACTGGTTATCTACCCATGGTGCTACCTTGGACTGCAGGGACAAGGTAGTCAGGTTCAGAGGTCAGGATGGGTCTGAGGTTGTCTTCAGAGGAGACAGGAGGGGTACACCTAGAAGTATGATCTCAGCTCTTCAGGCTCGTAGGTTGCTTAGGAAGGGATGTCAGGGGTATTTGGCTCATGTGAGAGAGCTTAGCAGTAAGGTTAGAGAGCCCGCCTCGGTGCCAGTGGTTAGAGAATTCTTAGATGTGTTCCCAGACGAGCTGCCAGGTTTACCACCTGCTAGGGAGATAGAGTTCGAGATAGAACTGATGCCTGGAACCCGACCGATCTCTATCCCTCCCTACAGGATGGCACCAGCAGAATTGAAGGAGTTGAAGGAGCAGTTGCAGGAGCTGGTAGACAAGGGCTTCATCCGACCGAGTACCTCACCCTGGGGTGCTCCAGTTTTGTTTGTGGGAAAGAAGGATGGATCCCTTAGACTATGTATCGACTACAGACAGTTGAACAAAGTCACTACTAAGAACAAGTACCCATTGCCAAGGATCGACGATCTATTCGACCAGCTAGCAGGAGCGGGTTGTTTCTCCAAAATAGATCTGAGATCGGGGTACCACCAGTTGAGGATCAGGGAAGAGGACGTACCAAAGACGGCTTTCAGGACCAGATATGGGCATTTTGAGTTCCTTGTAATGCCGTTCGGGTTAACTAACGCCCCTGCAGCATTCATGGATCTCATGAACAGAGTGTTTAGCCAGTACCTGGATCACTTTGTTATTGTCTTCATAGATGATATCTTAGTGTATTCCAGGAATGCAGAGGAGCATGCCCATCATCTGCGGTCGGTTTTGCAGACCTTGAGGGAACATGGCTTGTATGCCAAGTTCTCCAAGTGTGAGTTCTGGCTGAGGAGCATTTCATTCTTGGGGCATGTAGTGTCAGAGAATGGTATAGAGGTGGACCCCAAGAAGACAGAGACTGTGGCTAACTGGCCTCGACCCACTTCAGTGACAGAGATCAGGAGTTTCTTGGGTTTGGCAGGTTACTACAGGAGGTTCGTTCAGGACTTCTCAAAGATAGCAGCTCCTCTGACCAGACTGACCAGGAAGAATCAGAAGTTTGTGTGGACCGACCAGTGCGAAGAGAGTTTTGAAGAGCTTAAGAAGAGGTTGACTTCAGCACCAGTTTTAGCTCTGCCATCTAGTGGTGAGGACTTTACAGTCTTTTGTGATGCGTCCCGTGTGGGACTGGGTTGTGTACTGATGCAAAATGAGAGGGTGATTGCTTATGCTTCGAGGCAGCTAAAGAAGCATGAGTTGAATTACCCCACACATGACCTTGAGATGGCAGCAGTAATCTTTGCACTCAAGATGTGGAGGCACTACCTCTATGGGGTAAAATGTGAGATCTTTACAGATCATAAGAGCCTGCAGTACATCTTGAGTCAGAGGGATTTGAATTTGAGACAGAGGAGATGGGTAGAGTTGCTAAGTGACTATGATTGCAAGATTCAGTATCATCCGGGTAAGGCGAATGTTGTGGCAGACGCCCTAAGCCGGAAGTCACTAGGCAGTCTATCCCACATCACGGCAGAGAGAAGACCAGTGGTGAAGGAGTTTTACAAGCTCATTGAGGAAGGTCTACAGTTGGAGTTGTCTGGTACAGGCGCCTTAGTTGCTCAGATGAAAGTGACACCCGTGTTTCTGGAGCAGGTGGCTCGGAAACAACATGAGGACCTAGAGTTAGTGAAGATTGCCAGGACTGTTCAGTCAGGCAAAGATAGCGAGTTCAGATTTGACAGTAAGGGGATCCTCCGCTATGGGAGTCGATTATGTGTACCAGATGACATAGGGCTAAAAGGAGACATTATGAGAGAGGCTCATAATGCGAGATACAGCATTCACCCCGGAGCCACCAAGATGTATCAGGATCTGAAAAAGGTTTATTGGTGGCCAGCTATGAAGAGAGAAGTGGCACAGTTTGTGTCAGCCTGCGAAGTATGTCAGAGGGTGAAGCTGGAACATCAGAAGCCGGCTGAAATGCTTAACCCGCTACCTATTCCAGAGTGGAAATGGGAGAATATAGCTATGGACTTCGTAGTGGGGTTACCGGCGACGTCCAACAGATTGGACTCCATATGGGTGATTGTGGACAGACTCACCAAATCTGCTCACTTCATCCCTGTCAGGAGTGGTATTCTGTGGACAAGTTGGCGTAGGTGTACGTTGATGAGATAGTCAGACTGCATGGGGTTCTTGTTTCTATAGTGTCAGATAGAGGACCCCAGTTCACCTCCAGGTTTTGGCGGAGTCTGCAGGATGCCATGGGTACTAGGTTGGATTTCAGCACTGCCTTCCATCCACAGACAGACGGACAGTCAGAGAGGACCATCCAGACCATAGAAGATATGCTCAGAATGTGTGTGCTGGACTTTGGCGGTTCTTGGAGGCAGCATCTACCTCTGGTGGAGTTTGCCTACAATAACAGCCATCATGCTAGCATCGGGATGGCTCCATATGAAGCTTTATATGGGAGGAAGTGTAGGTCACCCGTTTGCTGGGAAGAAGTTGGAGAAAAGGCCTTAGCAGGGCCTGAGCTAGTAGAGATCACCAGCAGGGTGGTACCCTTAATCAGAGAGAGAATCAAGACAGCTGCAAGCAGACAGAAAAGTTATGCAGACATCCGCAGAAGACTAGTAGAGTTTCAGGAGGGGGATCTGGTATTGCTTAAGGTGTCTCCAATGAAAGGAGTGGTTCGGTTCGGGAAGAAGGGTAAGCTGGCTCCGCGATACATCGGACCCTTCGAAGTCCTGCAAAAGGATTGGGAATGTATCGTACAAGCTGGATTTACCTGCTTCAATGGAGAGAATCCATCCGGTTTTCCATGTTTCTATGTTGAGGAAATTCGTGTCAGATCCGAGCAAGGTTCTTAGTGAGCCTGATGTGGAGATCCAAGAGGATCTCACCTATGTCGAGCAGCCAGTACGGATTCTAGACACCCAGATCAGAAAGCTAAGGAATAAGGAAATCCCGATGGTTAAAGTCCTTTGGAACCACCACAATATTGAGGAGTGTACTTGGGAGACACGGGAGTCTATGCTCCGGCAATATCCTCATCTCTTTTAAGGTTAGATCCCTATGTGTTTATGTGCCTTGTATGTATGTTATGTGGTTTTGCTATGCATGTGCTAGTTGAGAAACATTCGGGGACGAATGTTCTTAAGGGGGGGAGAATGTAATACCCGGCTAGACTCCGGTATCAGAATTCCTACCGTCCGGTGGAATCTCGGATGTCGGAGACCTCTAGAAGGGTAGAACCATGTTTTATAAAAATGTTTTCATATTTTAATAGTTTTAAAAAAGTATGAAACTAAATGAGTTTTTGCATGAAAATAGCATTGGAGGAAAACCCAGGTTCGGCCGCCGAAAGTCAGGTGCGGCCGCCGAACATACATGCGTTTTGGAGGCACGTTAGGCCCCCGAAAGCATGAGTTAGGGAAGTTCAGGTTCGGCCGCCGAAAGTCAAGTTCGGCCGCCGAACATTGCAGGGATGCGGAGGCACATTCGGCCCCCGAACGTGGTCTGGCCAGCCACCTATAAAAGGGTCCCTTAGCCGAAAATGGGCGAGTTTTTCTCCCCATTTCGGCCAAGGTGAGCATTCCGCCATCCTTCCCCTATCTTGAGTTTTTCCTTCCTTTTTCCATGATCTTTACAAGTTTATAACTTTGGTTTTGAAGATCTTTGAGCTTAGAACGAGTTTTGGAGCTTGGAGACCAAAAGTTGGAACTTCTCCCATCTCCAAGTTTAGATCTCCTCAACCCACGATCTTCAAGAGGTAAGAGCCGATCCTAAGCTCAATGTATGATTTAAACAAGTTTTATGAAGTTTTAAGGGGTAGAATGCATGTTAGGGTATATGTTGAACCTATGGGTTTTTGATGACTTTTGAACAATGTAGCTTGATTGTGTGTGATTGAAGTGTTGTAGATGGGGTATATGCATGTTTGAGGCCCCTAGGAACTTGTATGCATGATTTGGGTGAGATATATGCTTGATTTGAAGTTTTGGGAGGCAAGGGGTTCATGTGAACCAAGTTTCTGCCCTTCTGGCAGAAACCAGGTTCGGCCGCCGAAGGGAGTTTCGGCCGCCAAACCCCCCTTTGTGGAGGCAGCATTCGGCTGCCGAAGTTGCCCCCGAAAAGAAGACTTTCGGATCTGTCTGGGAGGTTCGGCCGCCGAAGGTGCCGCCGAACCTGCCTGACTTTCGGCTCTGGAGGGACTTTCGGCCGCCGAACCTGCCGCCGAAAGTGCCCTGTTCAGCCACTTCTTGCATGTTTTTATGTGATATTTTCAGGATGTTTTAGGGGGTTTTTGGGGAGTATATTAGAGTTGTATTTACGTATATTTGGTCCCTCATTTGAGTCCACCTGTGTAGGTTCGGACCCGAGGAACCAAGGACCCCAGCAGTGAGTTCAGCTGCTTCGGTGTTGCCAGAGTCAGCCAGAGGTGAGTGGAACTAAACTTAATCTTTTAAATAAAATGCCTTATCATGTTTCATGCATCATGATTATGCAATAGGATGATTGCATTAGTTTTCACGAATATGCCGCATTGCATAAATTGTTGTTGATGTGGGTGAATGTTGGATGACCCAATTAGTCCAAGACAGGAAGACCAGGACCCCATGCTACGGCCTGGCACAGAGTAAGACCAGGACCCCATTCTACGGCCTGGCACAGAGTAAGGTACGGTTATGGGACTCGAAGACCAGGAGCCCAGAGGAGGCCCTGGGAAAAATGGTAAGTAATGTATGTATGACAGGAAGACCAGGACCCCATGCTACGGCCTGGCACAGAGTTAACTTGGACTATTTGGTGACAAGTTCACCCAACCCTTATGTGAATTGTCTGTGTTATGATGCATTTCATAGAGCATAGTGTTAATGTGTTTTTAATAGTTCAGCTCACTGGGCTTTTAGCTCATCCCTCTCCCTTTACCCCCAGGCTTGCAGGTACAAGATATAGTAGGAGTCCGGATAGAGTAAAGAAGTCATGTTTATGTAATAGCTAGCAATGGACATGATCAAATTGTAATGTAAAAGTACAGTATAGTTATGTTATGAGGTATATGGATGTTAGTGGTGTGCTTGACCATAGACTGTTGTATCCCTTTTTAATACATGATCTTGGATTTTTATGATGTATATGTAAACCAACTCAGCATATGTTTTGTCACCCATTGGGGGCATTGATGAGATCCCACTGAGGGATCAATGTTATGTTAATGTATATGCACAGGATGAGTTTGGTTGATGTATATGGAAAGAAAAGTTTTAATTTTTATGTATGTTGTTGATCATGTATGGGATTATACAGGTTTACAGGTTGTATGTTTGGCTTGCTACGGGTCCCGGCGGCCTCAAGTCGACCCGGATCCTAGCGTCGGTAGCGGTCCGATTTTCGGGTCGTTACATGGACTAATTGGGTCATCCAACATTCACCCACATCAACAACACATGATGCAATGCGACATATTCGTGAAACTAATGCAATCACCCTATTGCATAATCATGATGCATGAAACATGATAAAACATTTAATTTAAAAGATTAAGTTTAGTTCCACTCACCTCTGGCTGACTCTGACAACACCGAAGCAGCTGAACTCACTGCTGGGGTCCTCGGTTCCTCGGGTCCGAACCTACACAGGTGGACTCAAATGAGGGACCAAACATACTTGGACATAACTCTAAAATACTCCCCAAAAACCCCCTAAAACATCCTGAAAACATCACATAAAAACATGCAAGAAATGGCTGAACAGGGCACTTTCGGCGGCAGGTTCGGCGGCCGAAAGTCCCTCCAGAGCCGAAAGTCAGGCAGGTTCGGCGGCACCTTCGGCGGCCGAAACTCCCAGACAGAGACAAAAGTCTTCTTTCGGGGGCAAGCTTCGGCAGCCGAATGCTGCCTCCACAAGGGGGTTCGGCGGCCGAAACTCCTTTCGGCGGCCGAACCTGGTTTCTGCCAGAAGGGCAGAAACTTGGTTCACATGAACCTCTTGCCTCCCAAAACCTCAAATCATACATAAATCTCAACTAAAACATGCATACAAGTTCCTAGGGGTCTCAAGCAGTCATATACCCCAACTACAACACTTCAAACACATAAAATCCACACACATTGTTCAAAACATCAATATTAACCCATAACTCAACATATAACCTAACATGCATTCTACCCATAGATCTTGCATAAAACTTACTTAAAACACATATGGAGCTTAAGATCGGCCCTTACCTCTTGAAGATCGAGAGGGAGACGACCTAAACTTGGAGATCCACGAAAATGAGCTCCTGAGTTCCCAAAGCTCCAAAACTTGGTTTAAATGCTCAAACTTGCAAACGTGAGTTTAAAACTCAAGAAAATGGAAGAGATTTGGAGGAAGAACACGAGAGTTGCAAAAGGGAAGGTCGAAAGCTTGTTGTGGCCGAAAATGGGAGAAAACTCGCCCTTTTCGGCTAAGTGCCCCTTTTATAGGTGGCTGGCCAGGCCACGTTCGGGGGCCGAATGCGCTTCCGCATCCATGCCATGTTCGGCGGCCGAACTTCACTTTCGGCGGTCGAACCTGGACTTCCCTAACTCATGCTTTCGGGGGCCTAACGTTCCTCCAAAACGCATGCATGTTCGACGGCCGAAACTCCTTTCGGCGGCCGAACCTGGGTTTTCCTCCTATGACTTTTCATGCAAAAACTCATTTAATTCATACTTAAAACCATTAAAAACATGAAAATATTTTACAAAAACATGATTTTACCCTTCTAGAGGTCTCCGACATCCGAGATCCCACCGGACGGCAGGAATTCCGATACCGGAGTCTAGCCGGGTATTACATTGTCAGAGCTAGCTGAGGTGAGTAGAATAAACTCTTATGTTTAAATAAATGAAAATTTTAACATGAATCATGCACCATAATTGCCATGTTATATCCTAGGTTGCTTGCATTAGAATTCACGAATGTGTTGCATTGCATAATATGTTGTTGATGTGGATGAATGTTGAATGATCCTTTAGCCGCACTACGTTATGATATGATGTGGAAAGACCAGATGTGGCCTGCACTACGCCCCTGGCACTATGTAAGAGAAAGACTGAAAGTGGCCTGCACTACGCCCCCGGCATGATTGGATATGTTATGATATGTTATGTATAAGAGAAAGACCAGATGTGGCCTGCACTATGCCCCTGGCACTATTGGATTCAGTAGTGGGCTATTGGTGACAAGTTCATCCTTGATGTGAATTGTTTGTGATATGTTGCATTTCATGAAAGCATGAAAAATAAATTGAATGTTATATTATTCTGCTCACTGAGCTCTTGTAGCTCACCCCTTTCCCCTTATCCCCCAGGTTTGCAGGTACAGGGTAGACCAGGAGGTCGGCAGGAGTAAAGTCTGATTTCATGTAATAGTTAGAAGTTGTGGACATGATGAAATTGTAATATAATGTCTTATGTAGTCTTGATATGTAATAATGATATTGAGGATTAGAGGTTGTGCTTGACCCTATGTATATGGTTATCCCTTTGATACATGATCTATAGAATATTTTTTATGATGTTTATGTTCAACCAAGCTTAATGTATGCATGTTGGGTTACCCCATTGGAGCATTTGATGAGAGCTCCAGTGTGTGGGTTATGTTATGATATGAGTATTTTTACAGGTTGAGCTTGGTTTATGGAAAGAAAAAGTTTACAGGTTTTTGAGTATGTATGATCATGTATGGGATTTGACAGGTTCTCAGGATATATGTCAGGCTTGCTACGGGTCCCAGCGGCCTTAAGCCGATTTGGATCCTAGCGCCGGTAGCGGTCCGGTTTTCGGGTCGTTACAGAGTGGTATAAGA
This sequence comes from Manihot esculenta, assembly GCF_001659605.2. Lineage (NCBI taxonomy): Eukaryota > Viridiplantae > Streptophyta > Magnoliopsida > Malpighiales > Euphorbiaceae > Manihot > Manihot esculenta. Next base: position 18,676,837 of record NC_035163.2, on the reverse strand, counting down.
GCCCTAGGTTGATATGGTCGGACCTAGAGTGTCGGGCTCATAGAAGTTATAGAAGGTCAAGCACAGTAGGAAAGATCATGTCCACTAGGATAGGATGTGGAGTCCTGTCTTGTATAATGATGTGAAATGCCATGATAATATGCATGTGCATTAATGTTATGATTATTATGTGATGTATATGATGCGGGTTCATGTGTTGACACATGAACCATTTGATGCTAACATTTGTGTGATTTGTGCTGTTTTTCAGAAAACAGGATGAGAGGAACTCGTCGATCTGCATGATTGACTGGAGTGCCACCTGAGGATGAGGGCATGAGCGTCCGTCCTCCTGCATTGCCTAGGGCAATGTCTAGTAGGTCTAGTAGAGAAAGAGCAGTAAGAGACCCTAGAAGGTCTCTGAATCTGGGTAGAAGCAGATAAGTGAGGGGAACAGTTCAGGGAGGAATGTCAGAGGACATGGGGGATGATATGGATGTAGAGCAGAGGAGAGATGGCAGTCTGGGAGTCAGCATGTCAGAAGAGGGAATGGGAGAGTCCCAAGGAGGCACTCAGGCCTCGGGATTTGTTCAGCCACCCCACTACCCACACTTCTCACAAAATCCCGGGTATTCGATGGGAGGTACATCGGATTACCCTAGCTTTACCCCTTATCCCACACACATTGTAACGTCCCGAAAATCGGACCGCTACCGGCGCTAGGATCCAGATCGGCTTAAGGCCGCCGGGACCCGTAGCAAGCCTGACATATAACCTGTAAACCTGTATAATCCCATACATGATCAACAACATGCATAAAAATAAAAACTTTTCTTTCCATTCATACACCAAACTCAACCTGTGCATGCACTGTACATAACATAAATCATAAACATTGATCCCTCTGTGGGATCTCATCAGTGCCCCCAATGGGTGACATAACATATGTTGAGTTGGTTTACATAAACATCATAAAAAGTCTCTAAGATCATGTATTAAAAGGGATAGCAACAATCTATGGTCAAGCACACCTCTAATATCCATAAACATCATTACATAACTATACTGTGCTTTTACATTACATCATTCTACGATTTGTCATGTCCACATTCTATCTATTACATAAACAAGCTTTACTCTAATCGACCTCCTCTTCTATCCTGTACCTGCAAGCCTGGGGGTAAAGGGAGAGGGGTGACTAAAAGCCCAGTGAGTAGAGCTATAAAACATATTAACACTATGCTCCAATGAAATGCATCATAACACAGACAATTCACATAAGGGTTGGGTGAACTTGTCACCAATTAGTCCAAGCTAACTCTGTGCCAGGCCGTAGCATGGGGTCCTGGTCTTCCTGTCATAACATACATTACTTACCATTGCCCCAGGGCCTCCTCTGGGCTCCTGGTCTTCGAGTTCCATAACCGTGCCAGGCCGTAGAATGGGGTCCTGGTCTTTCCTTACTCTGTGCCAGGCCGTAGAATGGGGTCCTGGTCTTCCTGTCATGGACTAATTGGGTCATCCAATATTCACCCACATCAACAACAATCGATGCAATGCGGCATATTCGTGAGAACTAATGCAATCATCCTATTGCATATCATGATGCATGAAACATGATAAAATATTTAATTTCTCAATTTAAAAGATTTAGTTTAGTTCCACTCACCTCTGGCTGACTCTGACAACACCGAAGCAGCTGAACTCACTGCTGGGGTCCTTGGTTCCTCGGGTCCGAACCTACACAGGTGGACTCAAATGAGGGACCAAACATACCTGAACATAACTATAAACTACTCCCCAAAAACCCCCTAAAACATCATGAAACAATCATAGAAAAACATGCAAAAGAGGCCTGGACAGGGCACTTTCGGCGGCAGGTTCGGTGGCCGAAAGTCCCTCCAGAGCCGAAAGTCAGGCAGGTTCGGCGGCACCTTCGGCGGCCGAAACTCCCAGACAGAGACGAAACTCATGCATGTTCGACGGCACTTTCGGCGGCCAAAACTGCCAGACAGAGACGAAAGTCTCCTTTCGGGGGCAGGCTTCGGCAGCCGAAAGGCTTGCCTCCCCAGCCATGTTCGGCGGCCGAAAGTCCTTCGGCTGCCAAACCTAGTTTCTGCCAAAGGGCAGAAACTTGACTCCTTTTGCACATTTCGCCTGCAAACCTTCCAAACATGCATCAAACCTATTCTACAACACATACACAAGCATACATGTTCCTAGGGGCCTCAAACCATCATAAACCCCATCTACAACACATCAAGCACCCACATTGTTCATGAACATACATTTATACCCATAAACATAACCATAACCTAAACATGCATTCTACCCCCATAGATCTACTTAAAACTTACTTAAAACATGCAATGAGCTTAAGATCGGCTCTTACCTCTTGAAGATCGAGAGAGAGACGACCTAAAACTCGGAGGTGGGAGAGATTGGGTTCTTGAACCTCCAAGCTCCAAAACTTTGCTCAAAAGCTCAAATCTTCAAAACAAAGTTAAAACAAATGAAAATCTTGAAAGATCTAGAGGAAGAACATCAAAGATTGGTGAGGGACGGCGGAGAGCTCACCTTGGCCGAAAATGGGGAGAAAAGCTCGCCCATTTCGGCTAAGGGACCCCTTTATAGTGGTTGGCCAGGCCACATTCGGGAGCCGAACGTGCCCCTGCATGCATGCCATGTTCGGCGGCCGAACCTGGACTTCCCTCACTTATGCCTTCGGGAGTGGGCCTAAAGCACTCCCGAAGTGCATGCATGTTCGGCGGCCAAACTAGGGGTTCGGCGGCCGAACCTGAGTTTTCCTCCAATGCTATTTTCATGCAAAAACTCATTTTCTTTCATGCTTAAAACATAAAACACATTAAAACATTTTATAAAAACATGGTTCTTACCCTTCTAGAGGCCTCCGACATCCAAGATTCCACCGGATGGTAGGAATCCCGATACCGGAGTCTAGCCGGGTATTACATTCTCCCTCCCTTAAGAACATTCGTCCCCGAATGTTCCTCAACTAGCACATGCAAGGCATACAACATAACATACACATAAAACTCATAAGAAACTAACCTTAGAAAAGATAAGGGTACTGCTGGAGCATGGACTCCCGTGTCTCCCAGGTGCATTCTTCCATATTGTGGTGGTTCCACAGGACTTTCACCATCGGGATTTCCTTGTTTCTCAGCTTCCTGATTTGAGTGTCCAGAATCCGTACCGGCTGCTCAACATAGGTGAGATCCTCTTGGATCTCCACATCAGGCTCACTAAGTACCTTGCCCGGATCTGACACGAACTTTCTCAACATAGAAACATGGAAAACCGGATGGATTCTCTCCATTGAAGCAGGTAAATCCAACTTGTACGATACATTCCCAATCTTTTGCAAGACTTCAAAGGGTCCGATGTACTGCGGAGCCAGCTTACCTTTCTTCCCAAACCGAACCACTCCTTTCATTGTAGACACCTTGAGCAATACCAGATCCCCTTCCTGGAACTCTACTTGCCTTCTGTGGATGTCTGCATAACTCTTCTGTCTGCTTGCAGCCATCTTGATTCTTTCTCTGATTAAGGGTACCACCCTGCTGGTAATCTCTACTAGCTCCGGCCCTGCCAAGGCCTTTTCTCCAACTTCTTCCCAGCAAACAGGTGACTTGCACTTCCTTCCATATAAAGCTTCATATGGGGCCATCCCGATGCTAGCATGATGGCTGTTATTGTAGGCAAACTCCACCAAAGGTAGATGCTGCCTCCAAGAACCGCCAAAGTCCAGCACACACATTCTTAGCATATCTTCTATGGTCTGGATGGTCCTCTCTGACTGTCCGTCTGTCTGCGGATGGAAGGCAGTACTGAAATCCAACCTGGTACCCATGGCATCCTGCAGACTCCGCCAAAACCTGGAGGTGAACTGGGGTCCTCTATCTGACACTATCGAAACAGGAACCCCATGCAGCCTTACGATCTCATCAACATACACCTGCGCCAACTTGTCCACAGAATAGCCACTCCTGACAGGGATGAAGTGAGCAGATTTGGTGAGTCTGTCCACAATCACCCATATGGAGTCCAATCTGTTGGACGTCGCCGGTAACCCCACTACGAAGTCCATAGCTATGTTCTCCCATTTCCACTCTGGAATAGGTAGCGGGTTAAGCATTCCAGCCGGCTTCTGATGTTCCAACTTCACCCTCTGACACACTTCGCAGGCTGACACAAACTGAGCCACTTCTTTCTTCATCGCTGGCCACCAATAAACTTTCTTCAAATCTTGATACATCTTGGTGGCTCCGGGGTGAACGCTGTATCTTGTATTATGAGCCTCTCTCATAATGTCTCCTTTTAGCCCTGTGTCATCTGGTACACATAAACGACTCCCATAGCGGAGGATCCCCTTGTTGTCGAATCTGAACTCACTGTCTCTGCCTGACTGAACAGTCCTGGCAATCTTCACTAACTCTGGGTCCTCATGCTGTTTCTGAGCCACCTACTCCAGAAACACGGGTGTCACTCTCATCTGAGCAACCAAAGCACCTGTACCAGACAACTCCAACTGTAGACCTTCATCAATGAGCTTGTAAAACTCCTTCACCACTGGTCTCCTCTCTGCCGTGATGTGGGATAGACTGCCTAGTGACTTCCGGCTTAGGGCGTCTGCCACGACATTCGCCTTACCCGGATGATACTGAATCTTGCAATCATAGTCACTCAGCAGCTCTACCCATCTCCTCTGTCTCAAGTTCAAATCTCTTTGACTCAGGATGTACTGCAGGCTTTTATGATCTGTGAAGATCTCACATTTTACCCCATAGAGGTAGTGCCTCCACATCTTGAGTGCAAAGATTACTGCTGCCATCTCAAGGTCATGTGTGGGGTAATTCAACTCATGCTTCTTTAGCTGCCTAGAAGCATAAGCAATCACCCTCTCATTCTGCATTAGTACACAACCCAGTCCCACACGGGACGCATCACAAAAGACTGTAAAGTCTGCATCGCTAGATGGCAGAGCTAACACTGGTGCTGAAGTCAACCTCTTCTTAAGCTCTTCAAAACTCTCTTCGCACTGGTCAGTCCACATGAACTTCTGATTCTTCCTGGTCAGTATGGTCAGAGGAGCTGCTATTTTCGAGAAGTCCTGAACGAACCTCCTGTAGTAACCTGCCAAACCCAAGAAACTTCTAATCTCTGTCACTGAAGTGGGTCTAGGCCAGTCAGCCACAGCTTCTACCTTATTGGGGTCTACCTCTATCCCATTTTCTGACACTATATGCCCCAAGAATGAAATGCTCCTTAGCCAGAACTCACACTTGGAGAACTTGGCATACAAGCCATGTTCCCTCAAGGTCTGCAGAACCAACCTCAGATGATGGGCATGCTCCTCTGCATTCCTGGAATACACTAAGATATCATCTATAAAGACAATAACAAAGTGATCCAGGTATTGACTAAACACTCTGTTCATGAGATCCATGAATGCTGCAGGGGCGTTGGTTAACCCGAACGGCATCACAAGGAACTCAAAATGCCCATATCTGGTCCTGAAAGCTGTCTTTGGTACGTCTTCTTCTCTGATCCTCAGCTGATGGTACCCCGATCTCAGATCTATTTTAGAGAAACAACCCGCTCCTGCTAGCTGGTCGAATAGATCGTCGATCCTTGGCAATGGGTACTTATTCTTGGTAGTGACTTTGTTCAACTGCCTGTAGTTGATACAAAGTCTAAGGGATCCATCCTTCTTTCTCACAAACAAAACTGAAGCACCCCAGGGTGAGGTACTCGGTCGGATGAAGCCCTTGTCTACCAGTTCCTGTAACTGCTCCTTCAACTCTTTCAATTCTGCTGGTGCCATCCTGTAAGGAGGGATAGAGATCGGTCGGGTTCCAGGCATCAATTCTATCTCGAACTCTATCTCCCTAGCAGGTGGTAAACCTGGCAGTTCATCTGGGAACACATCTAAGAACTCTCTAACCACTGGCACCGAGGCGGGCTCTCTAACCTGACTGTGAAGCTCTCTCACATGAGCCAAATACCCCTGACATCCCCTCCTAAGCAACCTGCGAGCCTGAAGAGCTGATATCAGACCTCTAGGTGTACCCCTCCTGTCTCCCCTGAAGACGACCTCTGACCCATCCTGACCTCTGAACCTGACTACCTTGTCCCTGCAGTCCAAGGTAGCACCATGGGTAGATAGCCAGTCCATCCCTAGAATGACGTCAAAATCTGTCAAATCTAGAACCACTAGGTCGGCGGACAAGCATCTTCCCTCAACAAACACAGGACTACATTGGCAGACTGACTCTGCCACTGATGGATCACACTTGGGTCCACTGACCCAGAGATGACACTCTAACTCAGAGATCATCAACCCCAACCTCTGTACGGCTCTCGGAGCAATAAAAGAATGAGATGCACCAGGGTCCATCAAGGCATACACATCTGAACAACCAATGACTAAGTTACCTGCCACCACGGTGTTAGATGCATCTGCCTCCTGCTGTGTCATTGTGAAGATCCGTGCTGGAGCCGATGAACCTTCACCTCTGAAACCCGCTGAAGAAGAGGCTGCCCCTCTCCCTCTGCCTCTGCCACTGGCCTGAGTCATGGCTGGAGCTGCTGGCTGCGCTACACTGCCTGAAGCTGTCTGCTGGGACTGAGCCATCGGGACTGCTCTTGGACATTCTTGAGCCATATGCCCCTCCTGACCACATCTGAAACAGGCGTTCGTCCCAAACCGACATACTCCCTTGTGTGGCCTACCACACCTCGCACAAACTGCATTATCTGCACCAGAGCTTGAGCCAGTCCCAAATCCCAGACTGGACTTGACTTTGCTCCAGAACTTGTTCTTCTTACCCTTCGCTTTACTCCATCTCTTACTGCCTGAAGCTGTTGCACTCAAGGTAGAGGGATCTAACCTTCCCCCACCCGGAGTTTTAGAACCAGAAGGCTGTGCCACTGTCTGCTTAACTGTCCCCTGAATGATGGCACTGGCCTCCATTTTCCTGGCCATATCTACTATGGCATGGAAGCTCTCCCTGTCCACTGACTGAATCAAGGAGGAATACCTGGAATGAAGTTTCATGACATACCTCCTTGACTTCTTCGAATCTGTATCCAGACTCTGCCCAGCAAAAGGCAACAGCTCCAAGAATCTATCGGTGTACTCCTCTACACTCATTTCATCCGTCTGCCTCAACTGCTCGAACTCTATCATCTTCAGCTCTCTTGAACTATCGGGAAAAGCCCATCCTACAAACTCGTTTGCAAACTCCTCCCAAGACATGCTGTCCACTCTCGGGTTCACATAATTCTTGAACCACTCTCGTGCCTTCTTGCACTTAAGCGTGAACCCAGCCATCTGTATGGCTCTACTGTCATCCGCCCCTAACTCCTCTGTAATAGTCTTGACCCTCTCAAGATACACAAACGGGTCATCACCTGACTCAAACTGGGGAGCACCCAGCTTCATGTATTCAGTCATCTTAACCTTGCTCCCACTGGCTGAGCTAGGTCTAGAAGGTTGGGTAACTGGGGCTGCTGTTTCTGTAGGTGGTGGAGGTGGTGCAACATTTTCTGTGGTAGGGTTTGCTGGATTTGGATAGTAGGGTGGTGGTGGATACATCGGGTACTGTGAGTATGGTGGGTAGTAAGGTGGGTAGGGCATGTGGGTGGGATAAGGGGTAAAGCTAGGGTAGTCCGATGTACCTCCCATTGAATACCCGGGATGTTGTGAGAAGTGTGGGTAGTGGGGTGGCTGAACAAATCTCGAGGCCTGAGTGCCTCCTTGGGATTCTCCCATACCTTCTTTTGACATGCTCACTCCCAGACTGCCATCCCTCCTCTGCTCTACATCCATATCATCCCCCATGTCCTCTGACATTCCTCCCTGAACTATGCCCCTCACTGATCTGCTTCTACCCAGATCCAGAGACCTTCTAGGGTCTCTTGCTGCTCTTTCTCTGTTAGACCTACTAGACATTGCCCTAGGCAATGCTGGAGGACGGGCGCTCGTGCCCTCATCCTCAGGTGGCACTCCAGTCAATCGTGCAGATCGACGAGTTCCTCTCATCCTGTTTTCTGAAAAATAGTACACATCACATAAACATTAGCATCATATGGTTCATGTGGGCACACATGAACCCTCATCACATACATCACATATCATAGCATATCATTAATGCACATGTATAAAATCATGGCATCTCACGTCTTCATACAAGACAGGACTCCACATCCTATCCTAGTGGACATGATCTTTCCTATTGTGCTTGACCTTCTATACCCTCTATGAGCCCGACACTCTAGGTCCGACCATATGAACCTAGGGCTTTGATACCACTCTGTAACGTCCCGAAAATCGGACCGCTACCGGCGCTAGGATCCAGATCGGCTTAAGGCCGCCGGGACTCGTAGCAAGCCTGACATATAACCTGTAAACCTGTATAATCCCATACATGATCAACAACATGCATAAAAATAAAAACTTTTCTTTCCATTCATACACCAAACTCAACCTGTGCATGCACTGTACATAACATAAATCATAAACATTGATCCCTCTGTGGGATCTCATCAGTGCCCCCAATGGGTGACATAACATATGTTGAGTTGGTTTACATAAACATCATAAAAAGTCTCTAAGATCATGTATTAAAAGGGATAGCAACAATCTATGGTCAAGCACACCTCTAATATCCATAAACATCATTACATAACTATACTGTGCTTTTACATTACATCATTCTACGATTTGTCATGTCCACATTCTATCTATTACATAAACAAGCTTTACTCTAATCGACCTCCTCTTCTATCCTGTACCTGCAAGCCTGGGGGTAAAGGGAGAGGGGTGAGCTAAAAGCCCAGTGAGTAGAGCTATAAAACATATTAACATTATGCTCCAATGAAATGCATCATAACACAGACAATTCACATAAGGGTTGGGTGAACTTGTCACCAATTAGTCCAAGCTAACTCTGTGCCAGGCCGTAGCATGGGGTCCTGGTCTTCCTGTCATAACATACATTACTTACCATTGCCCCAGGGCCTCCTCTGGGCTCCTGGTCTTCGAGTTCCATAACCGTGCCAGGCCGTAGAATGGGGTCCTAGTCTTTCCTTACTCTGTGCCAGGCCGTAGAATGGGGTCCTGGTCTTCCTGTCATGGACTAATTGGGTCATCCAATATTCACCCACATCAACAACAATCGATGCAATGCGGCATATTCGTGAGAACTAATGCAATCATCCTATTGCATAATCATGATGCATGAAACATGATAAAATATTTAATTTCTCAATTTAAAAGATTTAGTTTAGTTCCACTCACCTCTGGCTGACTCTGACAACACCGAAGCAGCTGAACTCACTGCTGGGGTCCTTGGTTCCTCGGGTCCGAACCTACACAGGTGGACTCAAATGAGGGACCAAACATACCTGAACATAACTATAAACTACTCCCCAAAAACCCCCTAAAACATCATGAAACAATCATAGAAAAACATGCAAAAGAGGCCTGGACAGGGCACTTTCGGCGGCAGGTTCGGCGGCCGAAAGTCCCTCCAGAGCCGAAAGTCAGGCAGGTTCGGCGGCACCTTCGGCGGCCGAAACTCCCAGACAGAGACGAAACTCATGCATGTTCGGCGGCACTTTCGGCGGCCGAAACTGCCAGACAGAGACGAAAGTCTCTTTTCGGGGGCAGGCTTCGGCAGCCGAAAGGCTTGCCTCCCCAGCCATGTTCGGCGGCCGAAAGTCCTTCGGCTGCCAAACCTGGTTTCTGCCAAAGGGCAGAAACTTGGCTCCTTTTGCACATTTCGCCTCCAAACCTTCCAAACATGCATCAAACCTATTCTACAACACACATACACAAGCATACATGTTCCTAGGGGCCTCAAACCATCATAAACCCCATCTACAACACATCAAGCACCCACATTGTTCATGAACATACATTTATACCCATAAACATAACCATAACCTAAACATGCATTCTACCCCCATAGATCTACTTAAAACTTACTTAAAACATGCAATGAGCTTAAGATCGGCTCTTACCTCTTGAAGATCGAGAGAGAGACGACCTAAAACTCGGAGGTAGGAGAGATTGGGTTCTTGAACCTCCAAGCTCCAAAACTTTGCTCAAAAGCTCAAATCTTCAAAACAAAGTTAAAAAAAATGAAAATCTTGAAAGATCTAGAGGAAGAACATCAAAGATTGGTGAGGGACGGCGGAGAGCTCACCTTGGCCGAAAATGGGGAGAAAAGCTCGCCCATTTCGGCTAAGGGACCCCTTTATAGTGGTTGGCCAGGCCACATTCGGGAGCCGAACGTGCCCCCGCATGCATGCCATGTTCGGCGGCCGAACTTGAGGTTCGGCGGCCGAACCTGGACTTCCCTCACTTATGCCTTCGGTGGCCTAAAGCACTCCCGAAGTGCATGCATGTTCGGCGGCCAAACTAGGGGATCGACGGCCGACCTAGGCGTTCGGCGGCCGAACCTGAGTTTTCCTCCAATGCTATTTTCATGCAAAAACTCATTTTTTTTCATGCTTAAAACATAAAACACATTAAAACATTTTATAAAAACATGGTTCTTACCCTTCTAGAGGCCTCCGACATCCAAGATTACACTGGACGGTAGGAATCCCGATACCGGAGTCTAGCCGAGTATTACACACATGCCATACCCACCCTACTACCCACCATACCCACAGTACCCAATGTATCCACCCCCACCCTACTATCCAAATCCAACTAACCCTACCTCAGAAAATGTTGCACCTCCTCCACCATCTGCAGAACCCACAGTTCCAGCAACCCATATACCTAAGCCTAGCTCATCTGGTGGGAGCAAGGTCAAGATGACCGACTACATGAAGCTGGGTGCTCCCCAGTTTGAAACCGGTGATGACCCGTTTGTGTACCTTGAGAGAGTCAAAATAATTACAGATGAGATAGGAGCTGATGACAGTAGAGCCATTCAGATGGCTGGGTTCACACTCAAATGCAAAAAGGCCCGTGAGTGGTTTAAGAACTATGTGAGCCCGAGGTTGGACAGCCTATCATGGGAGGAGTTTGCAAATAAATTTGCAGGATGGGCTTTTCCTGACAGTTCAAGAGAATTGAAGATGATTGAGTTTGAACAGTTAAGGCAGACAGAGGAAATGAGTGTAGATGAGTACACCGACAGATTCTTAGAGTTGTTGCCGTTTGCAGGGCAAACTCTTGACACAGACCAGAAGAAGTCAAGGAGGTATATCATGAAACTTCACTCCAGGTATTCCTCCTTGATCCAGTCCGCAGATAGGGAGAGCTTCCATGCCATAGTGGATATGGCTAGGAGGATGGAGGCTAGTGCTATCATCGAGGGGAAAGTCAAGCAGTCAGTGGCACAGCCTTCTGGTTCTAAGACCCCAGGCTCTTCTTCAATGAGTGCAGCAGCTTCAGGTAGTAAAAAGTGGGACAGAGGCCCCAGGAAGTCTAAAAAGAACAAGTTCTGGAACAAGGTTAAGTCCAGTCTGGGATTTGGAGGTGGCTCAAGCTCTGGTGCGGATAATGCAGTTTGTGCAAGGTGTGGTAAGCCACACAAGGGAGTATGTCGGTTTGGGATGACAGCCTGTTACAGATGTGGTCAGGAGGGGCATATGTCTCGAGAATGTCTAAGAGCAGTCCCGATGGCACAGTCCCAGCAGACAGCTTCTGGTAGTGTAGCGCAGCCAGCAGCTCCAGCCACGACTCAGGCTAGTGGCAGAGGTAGAGGGAGAGGGGCAGCCTCTTCGTCAGTGGGTTTCAGAGGTGAAGGTCCATCAGCTCCAGCACGGATCTTCACAATGACACAGCAGGAGGCAGATGCATCTAACACCGTGGTGGCAGGTAACTTAGTCATCGGTTGTTCAGATGTGTATGCCTTGATGGACCCTGGTGCATCTCATTCTTTTATTGCACCGAGAGCCGTTGAGAGGTTGGGGTTGATGATCTCTGGGTTAGAGTGTCCTCTCTGGGTCCATGGACCCAAGTGTGATCCATCAGTGGCAGAGTCAGTCTGCCAGTGTAGTCCTGTGTTTGTTGAGGGAAGATGCTTGTCCGCCGACCTGGTGGTTCTAGATTTGACAGATTTTGACGTCATTCTAGGGATGGACTGGTTATCTATCCATGGTGCTACCTTGGACTGCAGGGACAAGGTAGTCAGGTTCAGAGGTGACAGAGCGCATTTTAGGCCATATTATCATGATCTTAATGATGTTTATTTGCACAGTTTCTGCCTAATTTGGTTGTTTTGTTCATGTTCTACAGAAACTAGGTGTGAAAAGACATTCAGGAGAAAATGTGGTTAAAACTGCCAAAAAGTGCCAAATATGGAAAGTTCCAGAAAAGGAAAGTTTTCATATATGGAAAGTTCCAAATAAGGAAAGTTTCATATATGGAAAGTGCCAAACAAGGAAAGAGTCAAAGAGCGCAGCCAGCAAACTGTCCGAAATTTGAACTGCAGAATCCTTCCTGCCTTGTTTAGAACGTGTGCCAAGAAAGGAAAGTCTTCAAATGAGGAAAGTGCAGAGGCAAAAGCAAATAAGGAAAGCTCGGTCAGAGGATTATTTAAAATTCAAATCGCAGATATTTCTTTCCTTATTCAAAGATGTGCACATACTGCAGCAGTCATATCTTCCAATTTAGGCAGCGAGATCTCATGAAGGCACACTTGCCTCTTCTGCGTTCAACGTTTAAAATTCAAACGAAGGCTCCACCTAAAAAGGAAAGACTTGGCAGATCCACTTTCCCTTCTGCATTCAATGACTGCGCACCACTTGCCTCTTGCAACACAATCTGCGCGCCACTCCCTATTCAGGAAGGAGATCTCTATGCACTTGGCCTTCATACAGTCCAGATTCATAATTCAATAGAGGATCCATCTAAATAGGAAGTTTGGACAGCAAATATTTCCTATACAGTGCTGTCCGCGCGCCTACCTCTTCTGCAAAGCCTGATCCGCGCGCCTCCTTCCCTTTCAGTGCTATCCGCGCGCATGCCTCTCTCCTGCAGAGCAAGCCACGACTTTTCTTCCTCTATTGGCATCCTTGGATCGCTCTTCCTTCCTTTTCAGACACAAGGTACACTCCTTTCCTATTCTGAAAGCCATCCGCGCGCACCTGCCTTCTGAAGTGCATGCACTACGATTCTTTCCTCTTCTGCAACAACTTGGGCAGCAAGTTGAGTTTGGGCAGCAACTTGGGCAGCCTCTACACTAATAAGGAAGACCTAGGCAGCATCAAAACTCTATAAAAAGGTACTCTCTTTGGCAGCCACGAATTTGGACACTTTCAGACTCATCTTCTCCTTCTCCATCCGGATCAAGCAAGGCCGCGCCTCCACCACCTTCGGCTTCTTCTTTTCTTCTTCTACCTTTCTTTATGGTTTTTGTTTCAGCCATGAGTGGCTGAAACCTCTCATTCTAGTTGAAGATCAAGTGAAGCTTTAGTTGTATTGTGGATTGAGAGACTTGGACATTCATTGTTTTACCTTTTGTTATTCAGTATTCTTGTGATTTCATGCTTAAGGATATTATTGCTTTGTTATTTAAGATCTCCATTGATTTTTGTTGCAAAGTGATATATTGTTGTTTTGAATGATTTTAAGTCCGTATTTGCTTGAATCGTTTAAACATAAGAACACTTGGTGCACAACCAAGGAAATTGCATGATCTAGTGTTGTCTCCATGCATGTGGGTGACTAGAATTGGTTCTCTCCATTACTTTATGCGATTGACTTTTGCAAAAGGCCTAAGGCTCAAAGACGTTCTTTGGCAATTGTTAATTAGTAATTGATTGATGGACTTTCCCTAATTAATTTAATCTAAAAGAGAGACTATGGATGTGAGAAGCTTCTTCAATCTCCATGGCCAATTTATTGAATCAACAAAGGAACTTTTGAGTCAATGATCAATCCCATCAACTAAAGTGGATCTAAATCTTCAACTAGAGCTTTTACCATCATTGTTTTACCCTCAATTTACTTTCTGCTTACTTTTTAATTACTCTTTTCATTAGCTTAATCAAATCAATCTCAATACCCCCATTTTTACTTTACATGCACTTGCACTTTCTTTTCTTTTCTGCTCTCTTTAATTTGGTCTATTCAAGGAAGGTAAACGAGTATCAATTCCCTGTGGATACGATCCTCTTACCACTGTCTGCAATTTTAATATTGTTGGTAGTTAAACAGGTTATTTATTTTGACCGGCTTCGACAACCGTTTTGTCAAAATTGGCGCCGTTGCCGGGGAGTTGTCTAACTTGTTTATTTTCTTTCTTTTATGACCAGATCTGGACGCGAGGAAATTCTACCTTACGATCCAGAAATTGAGCGCACAATCAGGAGATTAGGTAAGCAAACAGGTACACATTTGAGGACTGCGCAATCCGGATCTGCGCAAAGACACCTTGAAATCGCAGATCAGCCTTCTGAAACCACTCCAACGCATCCTGAACCATCTGAAATGGCTGAAAACGTGGCACCACCTGCTGTAGATGCTGAACATGCTGTCCGTGAGGAAATACCTCAAGGAAATCCAGCCGTAAGGGCCCTAGAGCCAAGAATAAGAACCATGGGAGAATGGGCAGCCCCAACAGGTGATCAAGCACCTCTGTGCATCAACTATCCACCTCTGACCGTTCCTTTTGAGCTCAAAACAGGTTTGATTCATATTCTCCCAAAATTTAGAGGGTTAGAAAATGAAAACCCACACAAGCACTTGAAGGAATTCACCATTATTTGTTCATCCATGAGACCTCAAGGAATTACTGAAGAACATGTTAGATTAATAGCTTTTCCTTTCTCTCTTGAGGACCTTGCTAGAGATTGGTTATTCTATTTGCCACCTGGATCTATTAATTCTTGGGAAGAAATGGTTCAAACTTTTTTGAACAAATACTTCCCAACATCTAAATCAATTGGCATAATAAGAGAAATAACTAGCATAAGACAGAAACCTGCTGAAGATTTATATGACTATTGGGAAAGGTTTGAAAGGCTTTGTACAGGTTGTCCACAACATGATATGACAGACAGGTCCCTTATACAATTTTTCTACGGAGGATTGTTGTCATCAGAAAGGAGATACATCGATGTAGCCTGTGGGGGATCCATCAAGGACAAGACACCTGGAGAGATGAGGGAGCTGATCTCCACTCTTGCAGCCTCATCTAGGCAATATGGGGAGGAAAAGCAGATGCAAAGAGGGATCCATGAGGTAAGTAATTCTGATTCTCAAGTTTCAAAGCTAACTTGTCTTGTGGAAAAGCTTCTCCTTAGCCAAGCTCAACAAGTTCATCAAGTCCAACAGCCTCAGCAACTTCGACCATGTGGTTTATGTGCCTATGTGGGACACCCAACTGATCAATGTCCCACACTTCAAGAAGAGGACCAGCACGTTAATGCAATTGGAGGGTACAACAATCAGGTAAGACGTGATCCTTATTCTAACACATATAACCCAGGTTGGAGAGACCATCCCAATTTCAGCTACGCCAGGACAAACAATCAGATCAGCCCCAGGAATCAAGTCCAACCAGCACCTGCAAATTCAGACCATGCCATTGGTGAGTTGACAAAGACGATACAAGTGCTGCAACTGCAGATCGGGGAATTGGCCTCCGCAATGAACAGATCTGGCATTCAAGGTAAGTTACCTTCTCAAACAGAAGACAATCCTAGAGAGAATGTGAATGCTATAACACTGAGAAGTGGGAAGGAGCTCCAACATGCCAAGACAGATGAGCCAGAAACCATTCCTGCGCAAGAATCAGAGGTTTCGGCTGAAACCACCCCTGCGCAACATCCACCTAAGCCAGCTAGCCATCCTCCTGCGCAAACTGAAGCACCTTCTGCGCAAAAGGATGACCCCCAGGTACGTTTTCAGATCCCTCCCCCTTTTCCGAAGAGATTTGAGAAAGCACAGAAAGAAAAAGAGGAAAGGGAGATCCTTGACACCTTCAGGAAGGTGCAGATCAACATACCTCTGCTAGATGCTGTGAAGCAGATTCCCAGGTACGCGAAATTTTTGAAAGAACTATGTACCAACAGAAGGAAGCTGGCAGAGAGGGAAAAGGTAAGTGTAGGTGAAGTTGTGACAGCTGTCATTAAAAGAGAACTTCCAGCCAAGTGTAAGGACAAGGGCATGTTTGCAATCTCTTGTAAGATAGGAAATGTTGGGATTAGAAAGGCTATGTGTGATCTAGGTGCATCGATAAATGTTATGCCCCTGTCCATTTACAATTCTTTGAATGCAGGTGCACTGAAGGAAACTAGAGTTGTAATTCAACTAGCTGACAGATCCGTGGTATACCCAAAAGGTGTGCTCGAAGATGTTCTAGTGCAAGTAGATGAGCTTGTCTTCCCAGCAGACTTTTACGTGATTGACACTAAGGAAGACCGCTGCAGCACATCTTCAGACATCCTTCTTGGACGTCCTTTCTTGAGCACTGCCAGAACCAAAATAGATGTGCACGATGGTACCTTGACCATGGAATTTGAAGGGGAAGTAATCAAATTTAATGTCTATGATGCAATGAAATTTCCCCACGATTTTTCCCCTGTTTATGGTTTAGACATGATTGATTGTTTGAGTCAACAGATTTTTAATGAGAATCATGCTGATGTGCTAAACCGTGACTTTTGCAGGGAATCTGATCTGAAAAATGAAGAGCCAGAATTGACAGAAACCGTCTGCAGCATTCAAGAGCTGAGCTGCAAACCACTACAGGAAGAACAGGTGGAAATCGCACCACTCCAGAAAGGACTGCAGGACCAATCGCAGAAGACCTTTCAGCTTCCGCAGAAAGGCATCCTTAGGCCGCCGAACTCCTCAATGCCTCAATCGGCGCCTCCTGAGCCACTTCCGCAACATCTTCTGCCTCCAGCTCCAGCGCAAATGGTTCATGAACAAACAGAATCCCCTTCACAACAAATTCTGAAGTCTGAAGAGAGTGAGAATGACCTCTATGAGCAGGTCCACCACACCCAGGATGATGAACCATGGTACGCAGATATTGTAAACTACCTTGCTACAGGTAATCTACCTTCTGACATGCCCAAGCACACAAGAGACAAAATAAAGAATGATGCAAAGTACTATGTTTGGGATGAACCATACCTGTGGAGACATTGTTCTGATCAGATGATAAGGAGATGCATTCCAGATCAAGAAATCGCTTCAGTACTCACATTCTGTCACTCATACAGTTGTGGTGGCCATTTCGGACCACGAAAAACAGCTCATAAAATACTTGAATGTGGATTCTTTTGGCCTACTCTTTTTCGAGATGCTAATCTGTTTTGCAGGACATGTGGTAGATGCCAACAAACAGGAAATCTTGGCAACAAAAGCCAAATGCCACAAAACCCCATCATGGTTTGTGAGGTATTTGATGTATGGGGCATAGATTTCATGGGCCCCTTCCCACCTTCTTTTGGATACACTTACATCATTCTTGCAGTGGACTATGTGTCCAAATGGGTGGAGGCCAAAGCAACTAAGACAGATGATGCAAGGGCAGTAGTTGATTTTGTAAAAACTAACATTTTTGCTAGGCATGGAGTTCCCAAGGCAATCATCAGTGACAGAGGCACCCACTTTTGCAACAAGGTCGTTGCAAATCTTCTCAAGAAGCACAATGTGGTGCACAGAACATCCACCGCATATCATCCGCAGACTAATGGACAAGCTGAAGTGTCCAACAGAGAGATCAAAGCCATTCTAGAAAAAACCGTGTCACCTAGCAGAAAAGATTGGAGTACAAAACTGGAAGACGCCTTGTGGGCATACAGAACAGCCTACAAAACACCCATAGGTATGTCTCCTTATAGACTGGTCTATGGAAAAGCATGTCACCTTCCAGTTGAAATAGAGCACAAAGCCTACTGGGCTGTCAAGAATTGCAACATGGATCTAAAAGAAGCTGGACACCATCGCAAGTTGCAACTGCAAGAGCTAGAAGAGATAAGAAGAGATGCATATGACACTTCGTGGGACTACAAAACCAAGATCAAGGCCTCCCATGACAACCGAATTTCAAGGAAGCACTTCGAGGTTGGTGATAAAGTCTTACTTTTTGATTCTCGTTTGAAACTGTTTCCAGGGAAGCTACGATCTAGGTGGATTGGACCATTCATTGTTGAGTACACTTACCCTCATGGAGCAGTAGACATTCGCAGTATAGATACAGGAAAGCAGTTCAAGGTGAATGGCCATCGCCTGAAGCCTTACTACGAAGGATTCAAAGTACAACTAGTGGAAGAAATTCCACTAGATCGTCACTCACTCTGAATAGGCTCATCGCACCATGCCAACCACACCAAGGGAAGTACTCAGTTTCTTTGTTCTTTTATGTTTCTATTACATTGAGGACAATGTATGATTTAGGTGTGGGGGTACGGCATTTTTGTTTTTGCATTTTAATTTTTGCTTTAGATTTTTGCGTCTTTGCTTTCAGTTTTTCAGTTTGCATTTTTTTGCTTTCAGTTATTCCTTTCAATTGGCGTTAGCTTGCTTTCAGTTTTTTTTAATTTTTCGTTTTTCTTGCTTTCAATAACACACACATCCACAATCTTCTTCTTGATTTGCTTTACTCAAACTGACAAACTATATTGAATGAACTTTCTCTCTATGACCCCATTGATGTGATGACTCTTTAAACCTAGGTTGAATCAATTGCAATAAGATGTATTCATGTTTGGGAATTGCTTTTGAATTGAATCCTTGAGCTTGCCATGGTGAAAAACATACTGATGACCCTCAACTGATGAGAATAAATTGAAATTGTGTGAATGAACTTAATGTGACTTGTTAGCAATTGGTGTTGATTTGCCCAAATCATTGAGAAAAGAAATTCAGAAAAGGCCTAGACTTCATAAGCACAAAGTGAAAACTGTTCCAATGGTCAACAGACTATGAACAGAGCTAGTAGCCACTTGGACAGGTGACCAACTGAGTAACTGGGGGTGGGTATCACCAATATGTACCTTCATGTCAAAAGGTTGGTGACTTTTCCAAGCAAGTTTAAAGTGCAAAAAGGCTGAATTAAGTACTTCAAGGTAAGGGCAAGTCACTCTGAAAGCTAGATTAAGTCTTTGAATGAACAAGAACTAATGCATGTATGATCTCTCTCTTGAGGAAAACCAATCCTAACCATGGTAAGTAAAGGGAAACAAGGAAAGAGGTAAGTAACCTTGATGCATACATTCTTTATTGCAATGATTCAAAATAGGGGTCTAGAGTAAGAGCTTAAGTAGACATAAAGGATCTAAGTGAAGAGAGTTTGTTCAACTGTGTTTGTTTGCTTGAGGACAAGCAAAGGGTTAGGTGTGGGGGTATTTGACAGAGCGCATTTTAGGCCATATTATCATGATCTTAATGATGTTTATTTGCACAGTTTCTGCCTAATTTGGTTGTTTTGTTCATGTTCTACAGAAACTAGGTGTGAAAAGACATTCTGGAGAAAATGTGGTTAAAACTGCCAAAAAGTGCCAAATATGGAAAGTTCCAGAAAAGGAAAGTTTTCATATATGGAAAGTTCCAAATAAGGAAAGTTTCATATATGGAAAGTGCCAAACAAGGAAAGAGTCAAAGAGCGCAGCCAGCAAACTGTCCGAAATTCGAACTGCAGAATCCTTCCTGCCTTGTTTAGAACGTGTGCCAAGAAAGGAAAGTCTTCAAATGAGGAAAGTGCAGAGGCAAAAGCAAATAAGGAAAGCTCGGTCAGAGGATTATTTAAAATTCAAATCACAGATATTTCTTTCCTTATTCAAAGATGTGCACATACTGCAGCAGTCATATCTTCCAATTTAGGCAGCGAGATCTCATGAAGGCACACTTGCCTCTTCTGCGTTCAACGTTTAAAATTCAAACGAAGGCTCCACCTAAAAAGGAAAGACTTGGCAGATCCACTTTCCCTTCTGCATTCAATGACTGCGCACCACTTGCCTCTTGCAACACAATCTGCGCGCCACTCCCTATTCAGGAAGGAGATCTCTATGCACTTGGCCTTCATACAGTCCAGATTCATAATTCAATAGAGGATCCATCTAAATAGGAAGTTTGGACAGCAAATATTTCCTATACAGTGCTGTCCGCGCGCCTACCTCTTCTGCAAAGCCTGATCCGCGCGCCTCCTTCCCTTTCAGTGCTATCCGCGCGCATGCCTCTCTCCTGCAGAGCAAGCCACGACTTTTCTTCCTCTATTGGCATCCTTGGATCGCTCTTCCTTCCTTTTCAGACACAAGGTACGCTCCTTTCCTATTCTGAAAGCCATCCGCGCGCACCTGCCTTCTGAAGTGCATGCACTACGATTCTTTCCTCTTCTGCAACAACTTGGGCAGCAAGTTGAGTTTGGGCAGCAACTTGGGCAGCCTCTACACTAATAAGGAAGACCTAGGCAGCATCAAAACTCTATAAAAAGGTACTCTCTTTGGCAGCCACGAATTTGGACACTTTCAGACTCATCTTCTCCTTCTCCATCCGGATCAAGCAAGGCCGCGCCTCCACCACCTTCGGCTTCTTCTTTTCTTCTTCTACCTTTCTTTATGGTTTTTGTTTCAGCCATGAGTGGCTGAAACCTCTCATTCTAGTTGAAGATCAAGTGAAGCTTTAGTTGTATTGTGGATTGAGAGACTTGGACATTCATTGTTTTACCTTTTGTTATTCAGTATTCTTGTGATTTCATGCTTAAGGATATTATTGCTTTGTTATTTAAGATCTCCATTGATTTTTGTTGCAAAGTGATATATTGTTGTTTTGAATGATTTTAAGTCCGTATTTGCTTGAATCGTTTAAACATAAGAACACTTGGTGCACAACCAAGGAAATTGCATGATCTAGTGTTGTCTCCATGCATGTGGGTGACTAGAATTGGTTCTCTCCATTACTTTATGCGATTGACTTTTGCAAAAGGCCTAAGGCTCAAAGACGTTCTTTGGCAATTGTTAATTAGTAATTGATTGGTGGACTTTCCCTAATTAATTTAATCTAAAAGAGAGACTATGGATGTGAGAAGCTTCTTCAATCTCCATGGCCAATTTATTGAATCAACAAAGGAACTTTTGAGTCAATGATCAATCCCATCAACTAAAGTGGATCTAAATCTTCAACTAGAGCTTTTACCATCATTGTTTTACCCTCAATTTACTTTCTGCTTACTTTTTAATTACTCTTTTCATTAGCTTAATCAAATCAATCTCAATACCCCCATTTTTACTTTACATGCACTTGCACTTTCTTTTCTTTTCTGCTCTCTTTAATTTGGTCTATTCAAGGAAGGTAAACGAGTATCAATTCCCTGTGGATACGATCCTCTTACCACTTTCTGCAATTTTAATATTGTTGGTAGTTAAACAGGTTATTTATTTTGACCGGCTTCGACAACCGTTTTGTCAAGAGGTCAGGATGGGTCAGAGGTCGTCTTCAGGGGAGACAGGAGGGGTACACCTAGAGGTCTGATATCAGCTCTTCAGGCTCGTAGGTTGCTTAGGAGGGGATGTCAGGGGTATTTGGCTCATGTGAGAGAGCTTAGCAGTCAGGTTAGAGAGCCCGCCTCAGTGCCAGTGGTCAGAGAGTTTTTAGATGTCTTCCCAGACGAGCTGCCAGGTTTACCACCTGCTAGGGAGATAGAGTTCGAGATAGAACTGATGCCTAGAACCTGACCGATCTCTATCCCTCCCTACAGGATGGCACCAGCAGAATTGAAAGAGTTGAAAGAGCAGTTACAGGAGCTGGTAGACAAGGGCTTCATCCGACCAAGTACCTCACCTTGGGGTGCTCTAGTTTTGTTTGTGAGAAAGAAGGATGGATCCCTCAGACTTTGTATCGACTACAGGCAGTTGAACAAAGTCACTACCAAGAATAGGTACCCTTTGCCAAGGATCGATGATCTATTCGACCAGCTAGCAGGAGCGGGTTGTTTCTCCAAAATAGATCTGAGGTCCGGGTTCCATCAGCTGAGGATAAGAGAGGAAGATGTGCCAAAGACGGCTTTCAGGACCAGATATGGGCATTTTGAGTTCCTTGTGATGCCGTTCGGGTTAACCAACGCCCCTGCAGCATTCATGGATCTCATGAACAGAGTGTTTAGCCAGTACCTGGATCACTTCGTTATTGTCTTCATAGATGATATCTTGGTGTATTCCAGGAATGCAGAGGAGCATGCCCATCATCTGAGGTTGGTTCTACAGACCTTGAGGGAGCATGGCTTGTATGCCAAGTTCTCCAAGTGTGAGTTCTGGCTGAGGAGCATTTCATTCTTGGGGCATGTTGTGTCAGAAAATGGAATAGAGGTAGACCCCAAGAAGGTAGACCCCAAGAAGGTAGAAGCTGTGGCTAACTGGCCTAGACCCACTTCAGTGTCAGAGATCAGAAGTTTCTTGGGTTTGGCAGGTTACTACAGGAGGTTCGTTCAGGACTTCTCGAAAATTGCAGCTCCTCTGACCTGGTTAACCAGGAAGAATCAGAAGTTTGGGTGGACTGACCAGTGCAAAGAAAGCTTTGAAGAGCTTAAGAAAAGGTTAACGTCGGCACCAGTGTTAGCTTTGCCAGCTAGCAATGAGGACTTCACAGTCTTCTGTGATGCATCCCGAGTGGGTTTGGGTTGTGTGCTAATGCAGAATGAAAGGGTGATCGCTTATGCTTCTAGGCAACTAAAGAAGCATGAGTTGAATTACCCCACGCATGACCTAGAAATGGCAGCCGTTATCTTTGCACTCAAGATGTGGAGGCACTACCTTTACGGTGTTAAATGTGAGATCTTCACAGATCATAAGAGCCTGCAGTATATCCTGAGTCAAAGAGATTTGAACTTGAGACAGAGAAGATGGGTAGAGCTGCTGAGTGACTATGATTGCAAGATTCAGTATCATCCGAGTAAGGCGAATGTTGTGGCAGACGCCCTAAGCCGGAAATCACTAGGCAGTCTATCCCACATCACGGTAGAGAGGAGACCAGTGGTGAAGGAGTTTTACAAGCTCATTGATGAAGTTCTACAGTTGGAGTTGTCTGGTACAGGTGCCTTAGTTGCCCAGATGAGAGTGGCACCCGTGTTTCTGGAGCAGGTGGCTCAGAAACAGCATGAGGACCCAGAGTTAGTGAAGATTGCCAGGACTGTTCAGTCAGGCAAAGATAGTGAGTTCAGATTCGACAACAAGGGGATCCTCCGCTATGGGAGTCATTTGTGTGCACCAGATGACATAGGGCTAAAGGGAGACATTATGAGAGAGGCTCATAATACAAGATACAACGTTCACCCCGGAGCCACCAAGGTGTATCAAGATTTGAAGAAGGTTTATTGGTGGCCAGCTATGAAGAGAGAAGTGGCACAGTTTGTGTCAGCCTGCGAAGTGTGTCAGAGGGTG
Source organism: Manihot esculenta (assembly GCF_001659605.2). Taxonomy (NCBI): domain Eukaryota; kingdom Viridiplantae; phylum Streptophyta; class Magnoliopsida; order Malpighiales; family Euphorbiaceae; genus Manihot; species Manihot esculenta. The sequence continues at coordinate 18,653,476 of NC_035163.2, read as the reverse complement.
AAGCTGGAACATCAGAAGCCGGCTGGAATGCTTAACCCGCTACCTATCCCAGAGTGGAAATGGGAGAATATAGCTATGGACTTCGTAGTGGGGTTATCGGCGATGTCCAACAGATTGGACTCCATATGGGTGATTGTGGACAGACTCACCAAATCTGCTCACTTGTCAGAAGTGGCTATTCTGTGGACAAGTTGGCGCAGGTGTATGTTGATGAGATCGTCAGGCTGCATGGGGTTCCTGTTTCAATAGTGTCCGATAGAGGACCCCAATTCACCTCCAGATTTTGGCAGAGTCTGCAGAATGCCATGGGTACCAGGTTGGATTTTAGCACTGCTTTCCACCCGCAGACGGATGGACAGTCAGAAAGGACCATCCAGACAATAGAGGATATGCTCAGAATGTGTGTGCTGGACTTTGGCGGTTCTTGGAGGCAGCATCTACCTTTGGTGGAGTTTGCCTACAATAACAGCAATCATGCTAGCATCGGGATGGCTCCATATGAAGCTTTGTATGGGAGGAAGTGCAGATCACCTGTTTGCTGGGAAGAAGTTGGAGAAAAGGCCTTGGCAGGGCCTGAGCTAGTAGAAATCACCAGCAGGGTGGTACCCATAATCAGAGAAAGAATCAAGACTGCTGCAAGCAGACAGAAGAGTTATGCAGATATCCGCAGAAGACAAGTAGAGTTTCAGGAGGGGGATTTGGTATTGCTCAAGGTGTCTCCAATGAAAGGGGTGATTCGGTTCGGGAAGAAAGGTAAGCTAGCCCCGCGGTACATCGGACCCTTTGAAATCTTGCAAAAGATTGGGAATGTATCGTACAAGTTAGACTTACCCGCTTCAATAGAGAGAATCCATCCGGTTTTCCATGTTTCTATGTTGAGAAAGTTCGTGTCAGATCCGGGCAAGGTTCTTAGTGAGCCTGATGTGGAGATCCAAGAGGATCTCACCTATGTTGAGCAGCCGGTGCGGATCCTAGATACCCAGATCAGAAAGCTAAGGAACAAGAAAATCCCGATGGTGAAAGTCCTTTGGAATCACCACAATATTGAGGAGTGTACCTGGGAGACACGGGAGTCCATGCTCCAGCAATATCCCCATCTTTTCTAAAGTAAGTTTTATGTGCTTTGTATGTATGTTATGTGTATGGCATGTTGTATGCTTTGCATGTGCTAGTTGAGGAACATTCGGGGATGAATGTTCTTAAGGGGGGAGAATATAATACCCGGCTAGACTCCGGTATCGAAATTCCTACCGTCCGGTGGGATCTCGAGTATCGAAAACCTCTAGAAGGGTAAAACCATGTTTTTATAAAATGTTTTAATGTATTTCATGATTTTTAAGTAAAAAGAAAACTGAGTTTTTAATGAAAATAATCTTGGAGGAAGACCCAGGTTCGGCCGCCGAACCTCAAGTTTGGCCACCGAACGTGCATGCGCTTCGGGTGTGCCTTAGGCCCCCGAAAGCATAAGTGAGGGAAGTCCAGGTTCGGCCGCCGAACCTTATGTTCGGCCGCCGAACATGGCATGCATGCGGAGGCACTTTCGGCTCCCGAATGTGGCCTGGCCAGCCACCTATAAAGGGGTCCCTTAGCCGAAATGGGCGAGCTTTTCTCCCCATTGTCGGCCAAGGTGAGCTCTCCGCCATCCCTCACCGATTTCGAGTTTCTTCCTTAAGATCTTTCACGATTTTCACAAGTTTTCACTTTGTTTTGAAGATTTTCAAGTATAAAGCAAGTTTTGGAGCTTTGAGGTTCAAGAAACTCAATCCCTCCCATCTTCGAGCTAGGGTCATTTTCCTCTCGATCTTCAAGAGGTAAGGGCCGATCTTGAGCTCACTATATGTTTTAAACAAGTTTTAAGTTGATCCATGGGGGTAGAAATGTATGTGTAAGTTAGATGAGCATTTGTTAGGTTTTATGTGTTTTATGGACAATGTAGGTTGCTGTGATGCTTGTGATGTGTTGTAGTTGGGGTTTAGGATAGCTTGAAGCCCCTAGGAGCTTGTATGCTTGAGTATGCATGTTGTAGATCAGGTTTATGCATGTTTGAAAGGTTTGGGAGGCGTTTGTGCATGTTGGAGTTGAGTTTCTGCCACTTTGGAGAAACTCAGGTTCGGCCGCCGAATGGACTTTCGGCCGCCGAATGGACTTTCGGCCGCCGAATGGACTTTCGGCCGCCGAACTCGCTTGTGGAGGCAGCCTTAGGCTACCGAAGCCTGCCCCCGAATGAGGACTTTCGTCTCTGGAGGGCAGTTTCGGCCGCCGAAAGTGCTGCCAAACATGCATGAGTTTCGTCTCTGTCTGGGAGTTTCGGCCGCCGAAGGTGCCGCCGAACCTGCCTAACTTTCGGCTCTGGAGGGACTTTCGGCCGCCGAACCTGCCGCCGAAAGTGCCCTGTTCAGCCTTCCTTGGCATGCTTTCCATGGATGTTTTGAGGTGTTTTAAGGGGGTTTTTGGGGAGTATTTTTAGAGTCATGTTCTAGTATGTTTGGTCCCTCATTTGAGTCCACCTGTGTAGGTTCGGACCCGAGGAACCGAGGACCCCAGCAGTGAGTCAGCTGCTTCAGTTTTTGTCAGAGCTAGCTGAGGTGAGTAGAATAAACTCTTATGTTTAAATAAATGAAAGTTTTAACATGAATCATGCACCACAATTGCCATGTTATATCCTAGGTTGCTTGCATTAGAATTCACAAATGTGTTGCATTGCATAATATGTTGTTGATGTGGATGAATGTTGAATGATCCTTTAGCCGCACTACGTTATGATATGATGTGGAAAGACCAGATGTGGCCTGCACTACGCCCCTGGCACTATGTAAGAGAAAGACCAGAAGTGGCCTGCACTACGCCCTTGGCATGATTGGATATGTTATGATATGTTATGTATAAGAGAAAGACCAGATGTGGCCTGCACTATGCCCCTGGCACTATTGGATTCAGTAGTGGGCTATTGGTGATAAGTTCATCCTTGATGTGAATTGTTTGTGATATGTTGCATTTCATGAAAGCATGAAAAATAAATTGAATGTTATATTATTCTGCACACTGGGCTCTTGTAGCTCACCCCTTTCCCCTTATCCCCCAGGTTTGCAGGTACAGGGTAGACCAGGAGGTCGGCAGGAGTAAAGTCTGATTTCATGTAATAGTTAGAAGTTGTCGACATGATGAAATTGTAATATAATGTCTTATGTAGTCTTGATATGTAATAATGATATTGAGGATTAGAGGTTGTGCTTGACCCTATGTATATGGTTATCCCTTTGATACATGATCTATAGAATGTTTTTTATGATGTTTCTGTTCAACCAAGCTTAATGTATGCATGTTGGGTTACCCCATTGGAGCATTTGATGAGAGCTCCAGTGTGTGGGTTATGTTATGATATGAGTATTTTTACAGGTTGAGCTTGATTTATGGAAAGAAAAAGTTTACAGGTTTTTGAGTATGTATGATCATGTATGGGATTTGACAGGTTCTCAGGATATATATCAGGCTTGCTACGGGTCCCGGCGGCCTTAAGCCGATCTGGATCCTAGCGCCGGTAGCAGTCCGGTTTTCGGGTCGTTACAGAGATAGATGTGTTAAAATACAACATCAAAAATAGAACTAAGTTTATTAGTTTCCTAAAACAGGAAGTTTCTCACAAAAGTATAGAGGAAAGGATAGCAGACCCGAAAGTTCAGCAGAGGATTAATTTAGTCCACAATGAAATGTTAAACAACATTTGTGCAGAAAGTCCTAATGCTTACCATATGAACCAAATTTTAATGAGAAGATGATCCCTACTAAGGCTAGACCCATAGCCATGGGGCCTAGACATTTAGAAATTTGTAAGCAAGAGGTAGGAGAATTAGAAAGGAAAGGGTTAATCAGGAAGAGTAGAAGCCCTGGAGTTGTCCGGCCTTCTATGTTGAAAATGCAGTAGAACTTGAAAGGGGAGTACCGAGGTTGGTAATCAATTACAAGCCTTTAAATAAGGCTTTAAGGTGGATTAGGTACCCATTGACTAATAAGAGAGACTTGTTAAACAGGCTCTTTGAGGCGACTGTCTTTTCAAAATTCGATATGAAGTCTGGGTACTGGCAGATCCAGATAGCAGAGGAAGATAAATACAAAACGGCAGTTACAGTGCCATTTAGGCATTATGAGTGGAACGTGATGCCGTTTGGGCTTAAAAATGCCACTCAGAATTCAAGAAGATAATGAACGAAATCTTCAATGCTTATACAACATTTTCTATCGTCTATATCGACGATGTCCTGATATTCTCTAGGACGATAGATCAACACTTCAAGCATTTAAAAATGTTTGAAAAGATTGTTAAATAAAATGGTCTGGTTGTCTCGGCAAGAAAGATAAAACTGTTTCAAACCGAAATAAGGTTTTTAGGACCCAACATAAATAAGGGAACAATTATTTCCATAAATAGGGCAATAGAATTTGCTAGTAAATTTCCTGACGAGATAAGAGATAAAACTCAATTGTAGAGGTTTTTAGGAAGTTTAAATTATGTAGTAGATTTCTATAAGGACCTTGTAAAAGATGCTCAGACCGAGGCTATGGAGGAATCCTTAAACAAAGGATTAATGAAAAGGAGTCTCTGGTAAGATTCACCAGTGGTGTTTGGGTAGGACCGAGAGTAAACTACTCTACTGTAAAAAAGGAAATACTGTCAATAGTACTGTGCGTCCAAAAGTTTGAGTCTGACTTAATAAATAAGAAATTCTTAATAAGAATTGACTGTAAAAATGCCAAAGAAATACTTCTCAAATATGTTAAAAACATCACTTCTAAACAAATATTTGCTCGGTGGCAAGCCATACTATCTGTATTTGATTTTGATATTGAATTCATCAAAGGAAAAGCTAATTCTTTGCCTGATTTTCTGACACGGGAATTTCTTATAGGTCATGAGTTCAAGGACTCCAGCCAAAAGACAGCATGAGGAGTCGCCACTGCCTCCGGTTAAAAGATCGAACACAATCTAGATAATAAGAAACACCTACTAAAAGAAGAAAATACAGATGGTATGGCTTGGCACCGAGCAAATATTTGTTTAGAAGCGATGTTTTTAACATCTTTTAGAAGTATTTCTTTGGCACTTTTACAGTCAATTCTTATTAAGAATTTCTGATTTATTAAGTCAGACTCAAACTTTTGGATGCACAGTTTGACAGTATTTCCTTTTTTACAGTAGAGTAGTTTACTCTCGGTCCTACCCAGACACTATTGGTGAATCTTACCAGAGACTCCTTTTCATTAATCCTTTGTTTAAGGATTTCCCCATAGTCTCGGTCTGAGGCATCTGTTTCTACAATTTTAAAGGATTCTGGATGTAGTATAGCTAGACAAGGGAGGGTTTTTACCCTTCCTTTTATCCTTTTAACGGCTAGTGTATGTTCCTTAGACCATTCAGGCGGATTTTTCTTTAACCGTTGGATAAGGGCTGAGCATCTTTTGCAAGGTCCTTATAGAAATCTGCTACATAATTTAAACTTCCTAAAAAACTCTGCAATTGAGTTTTATCCCTTATGTCATCAGGAAACTTACTAGCAAATTCTATTGCCCTATCTATGGGAATAATTGTTCCCTTATTTATGTTGTGTCCTAAAAATCTTATTTCGGTTTGAAAGAGTTTTATCTTTCTTGCCGAGACAATCAGACCATTGTTTTTAACAATCTTTTCAAACATTTTTAAATGCTTGAAGTGTTGATCTATCATCCTGGAGAATATTAGGACATCGTCGATATAGACGATAGAAAATATTGTATAAGCATTGAAGATTTCGTTCATTATCTTATGGAATTCTGGCGGGGCATTTTTAAGCCCAAACGACATCACGTTCCACTCATAATGTCCAAATGGCATTGTAAATGCCGTTTTGTATTTATCTTCCTCTACTATCGGGATTTGCCAGTACCCAGACTTCATATCAAATTTTGAAAAGAAAGTCGCCTCAAAGAGCCTGTTTAACAGGTCTCTCTTATTAGGCAATGGATACCTAATCCACCTTAAAGCCTTATTTAAAGTCTTGTGATTGATTACCAACCTCGGTACTCCCCTTTCAAGTTCTGCTGCATTTTCAACATAGAAGGCTAGACAACTCCAAGGGCTTCTACTCTTCCTGATTAACCCTTTCCTTTCTAATTCTGCTACCTCTTGCTTACAAATAACTAAATGTCTAGGCCCCATGGCTATGGGTCTAGCCTTAGTAGGGATCATCTTCTCATTAAAATCTGGTTTATATTGTAAATTAACCATATGCTTCTTTCTTTCCCATAAAGCATTCGGACTTTCTGCACAAATGCTGTTTAACATTTCATTGTGGACTAAATTAATCCTCTGCTGAACTTTCAGGTCTGCTATCCTTTCCTCTATACTTTTCTGAGAAACTTCCTATTTTAGGAAATTAATAAACTTAGTTTTATTTTTGATGTTGTATTTTAACACATCTATCTCCTTTAGCCTTGGTCGACAAATGAATGGAAGGTAATTACCTTCCCCTCTATTTCTGTGCTTATTCCTTCTTTGGATATTCTCTGGATTGGATACAGCATATGAAGAAACAGGTTTCCTAGTATAACCGGGTGAGATAGCCCTTTTACCATTAGAAAAGGGATTTCGAAGCAAATACCTTGGTTGCAGATAGCCATATTGTTAAGCTTATACTTTACTGTCATCTTGCTTCCATCAGCTGTGTTTAACTCCTAAACTGTTTTTGAGAAATACTTGGAGGGGACTAGTCTTTCATTGATGCAGTTTAAGTCTGCTCCTGAATCAATCAAAGCAACTGTTTGGAACATATATTCTTGGTGTACCACTACAGTTACTTTAGTATGCCATTTATGGGTTGTTACCCTATCTACCATGTTGACATAGTGCATGTTATTGATACTTTTAGTATCATCCTCTGTTTCTTCTTCTCTGTCTTTTCTTAAGTCAGGTAGGCTTTGTTCTTCCCTTAGTATTTCTAGAATGACTATTCTCTCTTTCAGCTCTTTTACCTCAGTTTTTACTGAGTTTAGTTCTGCTCTCAATTCTTTTAAAGTAGGCTCTTTTGGTCGTTTTGAGTTTTTAACTCCTTCCAGAATTTCTTTTAGATCATATGGTGTTTGATTTTCTTCCATTTTTTTGTCCAGAGGATTTCTGAATGTAGATACCTCCGCCTTTTCCCTATATATTTTAATATAGTTTTCCAACTTCTCTTTCTTCTTTTCTGGATTTTTGATATTATCGATTAGATCTAGAATAAGATCTTCTTCCTTCGTTAGGACCAGTAATCCGTTCATGGCGCATAGCGACTTGTAGTAGTCGCAATTTCCTTCGCACTGCTTATCCTCTTCAGGTTCTCCCTTTTCGGTTGAACTTTCTTCTTCATATGTATAATCTATCACATTGAGCTCGAGGTCTTCTTTTTCTGAATCTGTCTCATTGAGAAATAGCTTTTCTAAGGCTCCTTTTAAATCATCTTCTATGGTTAACGCCTGAATCTGCTGCTTCATTCTACACCTATTAGCGTAGAGTCCTATCTGATCGCATTTGTAGCATATGATAGTTTTTTTCTGCTTTGCCGCTTTTAGGGCTGCCTTTTCTCCTTTTAGGAGGTGCTTTCTTTGTTGCTGGAAGGTCTGCGTGCTTGCTTTTGCTTTTAAACCGATTAGGTTTATGATATTTCGCATGCGGTTTGTACTTCTTCTCCTTTCCCCCCTTAAATTTCCTAGTGTAAGGAAGTTTAACAGGTTGAAAGCCTATCTGTTCACAGAAGTTTCCTAAGATATGTCAGCCATAGACCCTTTCCTTTTGCATCTGTTTATGAATTTTTAACTCATTACACAGCGCAACCCCGGTCGAAACTACTTCCGATGCCAGTTCTCCGTAGGTATAGATCTGGTACGGGATAGTACCTTCATGCTTAGACCTAATTTGATCCTTTACTCTTTCTGCAAATAGAGATGGGAGTCCTACCAGAATTTTCTCTTTTCAGAAGTTATGTTGATTATCTTCTCTTGTGAAGATTAGGGCAAAAAAAGTTTCTCGATACCACTTAAAATGAGATAGGTCAGGAAATTTCAGGTTCATAAGCTGTTCTTATGATCTATCGGTATACATACTTGCCGATCCGATAAAGTGTAACCCTATAGTATATAATAGGGTATTTACACAGTCAGGTGTTCCATTTGGTTTCACTGTGCTGAATACTTGAGCTTTTCCTTCGGCTGATATCGAAAAATCCCACCATCCTTTTAGTTGGCCTGTGAAGCCTGTATTAGGGCTTTTGCAATTGTGGGGTCATTATTACCCTTAGCTCTGCAAGCCATAGCGTACATAGTCATATACTGCAGGATGTTCTTCATCTGGTAATCAGATAGTCCGTCAATGTTCCATTCTACAATAGAGGTACCGTTATACTGTACGTAGTTGTAATTTGTATCTTCATATTGTAAATTGATTGGTGACAGTCTCGGGTAATACGACTTTAATTCCATGGTTGATTGCAGCTTAGGATACGTTATCCTGTTAACCTCATTAGGCTCAGATGCTTTTAGCATCATTTCTATCTAGTTTATGTAGGTTTCTTCTTCCTCTTCTGAATTAGAAGAGTTTTCCATTGATGATTCCAGCTCTAGTTCTGGCACTGGTTCCATAGTTAATGGAACTATCGATTTCTTCTTGTCATCTTTTAGCCCCAGGTTTGCTAACCTTTTAGTTAGCTCATCCAGAATTTCTGAATTGTCATTTGAGGATAATTTTAATCCTATACTTTCTGTGTCCATAGGCTTGAACAACACCTTCTTTTCTACTTTGGTTCCAGAGGTTTCTCCCTTCATGGTTGGAGGTATAGGTTCTATTGGGGTTTTTAGTTTGGAGACTTGGTTTTCTACTCAGTTTAATTGTTGGCCAATAGTATGGAGACTCAAGTTTGTGAAATTTTGTTGTCTTGCTATGGGATTTTCACTGTTTTGATGAGCAAATGGGATGCACTCTACTTGGGAATTTTTAGACATTTTGTAAGAAAGATCTGTCAAGGGTGGATGCACATCTTTAATAATCTTTCCCTGTGGAGTAAGAAAATTTTTGTATGCTGTTTCAAGGGTGCTTAAAAAGATGGTATCCTCAAAGTTAGGATAGCTTTTCCCTTTTAAGGACAAACAGTGCTTTAGGAATTCGGGGAAAGATTTAATCCCATTCTTCTGGTGTCTATAGACATCATATCTCTTGATCCACAGTTCTTATTCCCTTTTAGGAAAATTCAGACAGAACCATTTGTTAAATGGTGTTTCTCCCTTTTCTAATACCATTATTTTAATTGGTCTGCATTGATTTGAAGAAAGGGTTGCTCAACTAGTGCACGAAAAATCACAGATTCTCTTGCTGTAGATCTTTACTGTTTCGTTTGAGAGAGAAAGTTGGGTGAGTTTCTTTCCAAGAGATCTGCTATCAAGCTTTGAAAAGGAATTGTTCATTCATAAGGGAAAAGATTACAAAGAGATGATTATAGGGAGATGGTTACAGAAAGATTTACAAAGTTCGAGAGGATTACAGAGAAAATTCTAGAGAGAAAGTCTAAGAAAGAGTTTGCAGAAATCTTGGCGTGTCCACTTTGTTCAGCAACCAGCCATTTTATAGCCTAAAGGGGAATCTCTTTGACGTCATTGCGTTCATCAGCCTTTTGTTGTTTTGCTGAGTTGTCCATGTTAGTGCTTAGAGAATCTTTTGCTTAGTGCTGTCACTTTTAGCGACTATTTGATAGTAGTGCTCTGTAGTGCTGTCTCTTTTAGCGACTGATTGACCTTACTGCTCTTTAGGGAATCTTATGTTTTTAGCTAGTGCTAGGGCCACGTTTGCTCATTTGAGTCCTGGCTGTCTTGATATACCTGATCTGACATTTCGTCGTCTTTCGAGTCATCACTTTCTCTGAGACGATTAAATCTTGATTTAGAGCACTCACCTTTTCCTTTTGAGCTGGATGCAATTGTCTTTCCCTTTGATGTTGTCGTATTGTCTATCTCTTCTAGGGCTTGGAAGAGATGCTTCTTTAGTTCTTCTTTTGGGATGGACTGAAATAAGTCCTTAAGAAATTCTGCCACTTTAGGCATTGAAGTTTCCTGAGGTTCATTTGGCCTTTTAACCAAACAGATTACCCCTTATTATGATAAACTGACATGTTTCCAAAAAATTCAAACTTGTCCCACCATTTGATCATAACCCGTCGTGTTAACCATTGAATATTATCAATGGAGAATTCATTGAACTTTTTTTTAGGCTTTTTAGTAGAGATTATATAATCCCATCATGCTATCCATGGGAGATTATAGAGAATTGTAAACATCATCCGGGGATTACTGACTGGTTTATTAACCTCAGCGAACTGCTCATAAATAGTCCTTACCTTATTAGGTAAAATTATTGAAAATAATCCCCAATTAAAAAACCATTCATGGAACCATGGAGAAAACTCCTCATCTTCCTTTTCTAATTGAAATTGTATGAACCAGTTGAATTTTCGCTGTCGGTTCTCATACAGGAGAGCTCTAGTCTAAGCCTGTATGTAGTCAAAGTAGCTGTACCACCTAGGTTTACCATACTTTAGCTCTCTTTGTTTAAAAAGAGAATCTCCCTATTCTTCATTGGTTATCACTCATTTGATTATGAACTTACTGAAAGCCCATTGATGACCAATACTTTCTGTGGGAATAAAATCAATAGATCCCGTTTTGGCTAGAATGGCTTGATAATAATCAAATGCTCTAGGAAGAAAGGGAACTGCTGAATGGTGCTCAGTATAATAATCAGCTACATCATAGGGCTTTAAGCTCTCATGCTTCTTTTCTATCGGATTTAAGAAGTAGTAACTGATAGGTATATAAGGGTAGTTTACCTCTTTCTCATTTACAGGTTTGATGCTGATTTTATAAGCATCATCTCTAACTCTGTTCGATCTTTTAACCGGAGGCGGTAGCCACTCTTCATGCTGTCTTTTGGCAGGAGTCCTTGAACTCATGACTTGTAAGAAATTCCCGTATCAGAAAATCAAGCAAAGAGTTAGCTTCTCCTTTGATGAATTCAATATCAAAATCAAATACAGATAGTATGGCTTGCCATCAAGCAAATATTTATTTAGAAGCGATGTTTTTAACATCTTTCAGAAGTATTTCTTTGGCACTTTTACAGTCAATTCTTATTAAGAATTTTTGATTTATTAAGTCAGACTCAAACTTTTGGACGCACAGTACTATTGACAGCATTTCCTTTTTTACAGTAGAGTAGTTTACTCTCGGTCCTACACAGACACTACTGGTGAATCTTACCAGAGACTCCTTTTCATTAATCCTTTGTTTAAGGATTCCCCCATAGCCTTGGTTTGAGGCATCTGTTTCTACAATTTTGAAGGATTCTGGATGTGGTATAGCTAGACAAGGGAGGGTTTTTACCCTTCCTTTTATCCTTTTAACGGCTAGTGTATGTTCCTTAGACTGTTCAGGCGGATTTTTCTTAGACTGTTCAGGCGAATTTTTCTTTAACCGTTGGAATAAGGGTTGAGCATCTTTTGCAAGGTCCTTATAGAAATCTGCTACATAATTTAAACTTCCTAAAAACCTCTGCAATTGAGTTTTATCCCTTATCTCATCAGGAAATTTACTAGAAAATTCTATTGCCCTATCTATGGGAATAATTGTTCCCTTATTTATGTTGTGTTCTAAAAATCTTATTTCGGTTTGGAAGAGTTTTATCTTTCTTGCCGAGATAGCCAGACCATTGTTTTTAACAATCTTTTCAAACATTTTTAAATGCTTAAAGTGTTGATCTATCGTCCTGGAGAATATCTGGACATCGTCGATATGGACGATAGAAAATGCTGTATAAGCATTGAAGATTTCGTTCATTATCTTCTGGAATTCTGATGGGGCATTTTTAAGTCCAAACGGCATCACGTTCCACTCATAATGCCCAAATGGGACTGTAAATGCCGTTTTGTATTTACCATCCTCTATTATCTAGATCTGCCAGTACCCAGACTTCATATCGAATTTTGAAAAGACAGTCGCCTTAAAGAGCTAGTTTAACAGGTCTCTCTTATTAGGCAATGGGTACCTAATCCACCTTAAAGCCTTATTTAAAGGCTTGTAATTGATTACCAACCTCGGTACTCCCCTTTCAAGTTCTGGTGCATTTTCAACATAGAAGGCCGGACAACTCCAAGGGCTTCTACTCTTCCTGATTAACCCTTTCCTTTCTAATTCTGCTACCTCTTGCTTACAAATTTCTAAATGTCTAGGCCCCATGGCTATGGGTCTAGCCTTAGTAGGGATCATCTTCTCATTAAAATCTGGTTCATATGGTAAATTAACCACATGCTTCTTTCTTTTCCAGAAAGAATTCGGACTTTCTGCATAAATACTGTTTAGCATTTCATTGTGGACTTAATTAATCCTCTGCTGAACTTTCAGGTCTGCTATTCTTTCCTCTATACTTTTATGAGAAACTTCCTATTTTAGGAAATTAATAAACTTAGTTTTATTTTTGATGTTGTATTTTAACACATCTATCTCCTTCAGCCTTGGTTGAGAGATGAAATGGAAGGTAATTACCTTCCCCTCTATTTCTGTGCTTATTCCTTCTTTGGATATTCTCTGGATTGGATATAGCATATGAAGAAATGGGTTTCCTAGTATAACCGAGTGAGATAGCCCTTTTACCATTAGAAAAGGGATTTCGAAGCAAATACATTGGTTGCAGATAGCCGTATTGTTAAGCTTATACTTTACTGTCATCTTGCTTCCATCAGCTGTGTTTAACTCCTCAACTGTTTTTGAGAAATACTTGGAGGGGATTAGTCCTTCATTGATGCAGTTTAAGTCTGCTCCTGAATCGATCAAAGCAACTGTTTGGAACATATATTCTTAGTGTACCACTATAGTTACTTTAGTATGCCATTTATGGGTTGTTATCCTATCCACCATGTTGACATAGTGCAGGTTATTGATACTTTTAGTATCACCCTCTGTTTCTTCTTCTCCCTCTTTTCTTAAGTCAGGTAGGCTTTGTTCTTCCCTGAGTATTTCTAGAATGACTATTCTCTCTTTCAGCTCCTTTACCTCAGTTTTTACTGAGTTTAGTTCTGCTCTCAATTCTTTTAAAGTAGGCTCTTTTGGTCATTTTGAGTTTTTAACTTGTTCCAGAATTTCTTTTAGATCATATGGTGTTTGATTTTCTTCCATTTTTTTCTCCAGAGGATTTCTGAACGTAGATGCCTCCGCCTTTTCCCTATATATTTTAATAAAATTTTCCAACTTCTCTTTCTTCTTTTATGGATTTTCGATATTATTGATTAGATCCAGAATAAGATCTTCTTCCTTCGTTAGGACCAGCAGTCCGTTCATGACGCATAGCGACTTGTAGTAGTCGCAATTTCCTTCGCACTGCTTGTCCTTTTCAGGTTCTCCCTTTTCGGTTGAACTTTCTTCTTCAGATGTATAATCTATCACATTGAGCTCGAGGTCTTCTTTTTCTGAATCTGTCTCATTGAGAAATAGCTTTTCTAAGGCTCCTTTTAAATCATCTTCTATGGTTAACGCCTGAATCTACTGCTTCATTCTACACTTATTAGCGTAGTGTCCTATCTTGCTGCATTTGTAGCATACAATAGTTTTTTCTACTTTGCCGCTTTTAGGGCCGCCTTTTCTCCTTTTAGGATGTGCTTTCTTTGTTGCTGGAAGGTCTGCGTGCTTGCTTTTGCTTTTAAACCTATTAGGTTTATGATATTTCGCATGCGCTTTGTACTTCTTCTCCTTTCCCCCCTTAAATTTCCTAGTGTAAGGAAATTTAACAGGTTGAAAGCCTATCTGCTCACAGAAGTTTCCTAAGATATGTCGGCCATAGACCCTTTCCTTTTGCATCTGTTTGTGAATTTTTAACTCATTACACAGTGCAACCCCAGCCGAAACTACTTTCGATGCCAGTTCTCCGTAGGTATAGATCTGGTACGGGATAGTAACTTCATGCTTAGACCTGATTTGATCCTTTACTCTTTCTGCAAATAGAGATGGGAATCCTGCCAGAAATTTCTCTTTCCAGAAGTTATGTTGATTATCTTCTCTTGTGAAGATTAGGGCGAAAAAAGTGTCTCGATACCACTTAAAATGAGATAGGTCAGGACATTTCAGGTTCATAAGCTGTTCTTGTGATCTATCGGTATACATACTTGCCGATCTAATAAAGTGTAACCCTATAGTATATAATAGGGTATTTACACAGTAAAGTGTTCCATCTGGCTTCACTATGCTGAATACTTGAGCTTTTCCTTTGGCTGATATCAAAAAATCCCACCAGCCTTTTAGCTGGCCTGTGAAGCCTGATATTAGGGCTTTTGCAATTGCGGGGTCATTATTACCCTTAGCTCTGCAAGCCGTAGCGTACATAGTCATATACTGCAGGATGTTCTTGATCTGGTAATCAGATAGTCCATCAATGTTCCATTCTACAATAGAGGTACCGTCATACTATACGTAGTTGTAATTTGTATCTTCATATTGTAAATTGACTGGTGACGGTCTCGGGTAATACGACTTTAATTCCATGGTTGATTGCGGCTTAGGATATGTTATCCTGTTAACCTCATTAGGCTCGGATGCTTTTAGCATCATTTCTATCTAGTTTATGTAGGTTTCTTCTTCCTTTTCTGAATTAGAAGAGTTTTCCATTGATGATTCCAGCTCTAGTTCTAGCACTAGTTCCATAGTTAATGGAACTATTGATTTCTTCTTGTCATCTTTTAGCCCCAGGTTTGCTAACCTTTTAGTTAGCTCATCCAGAATTTCTGAATGGTCATTTGAGGATAATTTTAATCCTATACTTTCTGTGTCCATAGGCTTGAACAACACCTTCTTTTCTACTTTGGTTCTAGAGGTTTCTCCCTTCATGGTTGGAGGTATAGGTTCTATTGGGGTTTTTAGTTTGGAGGCTTGGTTTTCTACTCGGTTTAATTGTTGGCCAATAGTATGGAGACTCAAGTTGGTGAAATTTTGTTGTCTTGCTATGGGATTTTCACTGTTTTGATGAGCAAATGGGATGCACTCTACTTGGGAATTTTCAGACATTTTGTAAGAAAGATCTATCAAGGATGGATGCACATCTTTAATAATCTTTCCCTGTGGAGTAAGAAAATTTTTGTATGCTGTTTCAACGGTGCTTAAAAGGATGGTATCCTCAAAGTTAGGATAGCTTTTCCCTTTTAGGGACAAACAATGCTTTAGGAATTTCGGGAAAGATTTAATCCCATTCTTTTGGTGTCTATAGACATCATATCTCTTGATCCACAGTTCTATTTTAAAATTTAATTAGTTGGTTGTATAATTTAATTTGTAACTCGTACAAGAATTTTTTGTATTTATGGTTGTATAAAATTTGATTTGCTGAAACTTTAAAATTTACTAATTTTTAATTTTAATGTTTCCTAAATTATTTATGTTTGTTATATTTGTTATATGTTTGATCTAATTTTTATATCTATAATTTTTGTTATTTTTTTATAATATAATAACATCATAATAATAATAATTTTATTAATAGCTGTATTATATAATATATTAAGTCTTTTAAATTTATTAATTTTTAATTTTAACGCGTTTCACTACTTGACGGGTATCGAATCCGTCAATTTAAAATTTACTTTCCTTTTCTCAATTGACAAAAACTTGTAGACAAGGTAAGTGAGTATCGATCTCATAGAGACCTTAATCTTGTTTAATTTAGATGGTCAATTTGAAATATAAAATAGTTTAATTCAAAGAGTGAGAAGAAGAGAATTTTTTGAGGAGAGGGGTTTTGTCTTGGACAAGTCAATAAAAATAAACTTAAAAGAAAAATAATAAATAATGCAATTGAAATAGAAGAAACAAATAATAAAAAAACTTTCAGCTGAAGGTAATCAAATTGAGGTATTTTGCAGTTGATCATTGGTTAGAAACAAAATATTTAACATTATTATCTATTGTTTGGTTATAGTGGTCAAACACGCGAATCCCACCAATTCTTCCTTATGAATAAATTAATCCGCTTCGTGCTTAAATTAATTCCTAGTTAACTAACAATCCCAACACACGTGTATATTTAATTAGTCAACTGCATTAAGAGAGAAGAACCCAAACTTGATCAATAAAAACACACGTTTTATTTAAATCAAATCTACTAATTTCTTAATATAAACTAATATATTAATTGTTACTTGTTATTAACTCAATTAAACAATTACGGATTTAATTAGATTAATTAGTAATATGTTGTCTTCCCAAGAGATTCAATGGGCCTCTTGAATTCTCAAGAAAACAACAATGGAGGTGGTGTTTCTCGAATTTAGAAATTAATAGAAAATAAAAATAAGATGAAGAGAGTTGTAGTGCATAACCTTATAACTTGAACAAACCTCAAATTTGTAACGACCCGAAAACCGGACCGCTACCGGCGCTAGGATTCAGATCGACTTAAGGTCGCTGGAACCCGATTCTGCCATCCCACATCTAGCCTCCCAAAACCCTCCAAACTCAAACTCAACACTCAAAAGCATGCATAAACACATTATCAAGCATATAGGGGCATAAAACTAGCCTATACCCCAACATATCATTATATTAACATACATTTATCATTTAACTAACATAAACTCTAACATTTTATATCTACTTTAAACATGCATTAAACACCCTTAAAACCCCTCAAAACTTACTTAAAACACGAAAGAAGGTGAGGATCTACGCTTACCTCTTGAAGATCGAGAGGAGAGGTGATCCAAACTTAGAGATTGGGAGAAATCGAGCTCCGGGGATCTCCAAGTTTCAAAACTTTGGTCTAAGCTTAAAAATCTTCAAAACAAAGTAAAACTCATAAAAAACTTGAAGGGATTGAAGGGAAACACAAAATCAACCATGGGAGGGCAAAATCTCACCTATGCCCGAAAATAGAGAGAGAAAACTCGCCCATTTTCAGACATGGGGCCTTTTATAGGTGGCTGCCCAAACCACCTTCAGGGGCCAAGGGTGCTTCCGCAAGAGTCCAATGTTCGGCGGCCAAACATGAGGTTCGGCGGTCGAACCTGACTTTTCCCTCCTTGGTATTTTCTTTCAAAACTCAATTTCTTTTTTTCATTAAAACCATAAAAACATATAAAAATATTTTAGAAAACCTTTATTTTACCCTTCTAGAAATCTCCGACATCCGAAAAATTCCAGATTTCAACGGAGATTCCGCCGGAAGGTAGGAATTCCGATGCCGGGGTCTAGCCGGGTATTACAAAATTAATTTAACAATTAAGTAAAAGAAGAAGAAAAAGAAAAGAAGATGGAGAAGGTGGGGTCAACGAGAGAGGAAATGAGAGTGAGAGGTAGTATATGATTCTCCAGGTTGAATGTTAGGAGCCTTTATATAGGCACAAAAAAATAAAATTTAAAATAAAATTTATTATTCCGGTCTTATCTCTATCCTAATATGATCTTTATCCTCATCTGATTGAGTTTGATTCAATTTGACTCCACTTGAAGCTGATCTTATCCTTGCTTAGGTGGCAAAATCTATCTTATCTCCCCATCGCCTCGGGTTACAGGTTTGGTCAAGGTTGTAGCCTCCCAGTATAAAAAATCCTTTAATTCAGCATTTTTTTCTTCCTTTTCTCAACTTCTGCTCATAAACCTGTACAAAATTAAATTCAAATTAAAATTAAATATCTATATCAAAATTACAGTAAAATCAAGGAATTAAATGAGGAAAAAAATTGTGAGTTTTGCAACTCATCAGATTCCCCCACACTTGCACCTTTGCTTGTCCTCAAGCACAAAAATTAAAATGAAACAATAAAATACAGCCCTGTCCTCAACCAATCTGAAATTTAATTTGTCCAAAGCAAAGAACCAAATTGTCATGCAATAGAATGATAGCAGAAATAGCATAATTCACCAAAGTTCACTTCAACAAGTTTTATATTTAAAACGTGTTTCTCAAGACATAAAGTTGGTCCTCAATTCAATTTCAAGCACAAAAAATATTAGAATATCATATAATATTAGACTGCCCTTTTGAAAGAATAGAATCTTAGAACTCTTGACTAGACCAATAAAATTTAAATATTTCAGGGTTTATTATTTATTATTTACACTTCCTATTATATCTTGCCTGAAACCGATAAAGTGAACGTGAAACAAATGGTTACTGAGCCACTTGCCCCAGGTTATTCAGCTCATGTGGCTACTAGCTCCACTCATAATTACCCAATAAAAAGGCATGGGCGAGTTTTTAAACGGCCCAAAAAGGGGTGATACTCTTCCAAACACCGATTTCTCCATATGGAATCACCTTAAGGGGACACTAACTACCGCACTACTTGGACCATCGGGTTGGTAACCAATTGATCAAGCAACTAGAGGAGTGAGTTATAGGAGTGCATTTATTTCTTTTTTTTTTTTATTTCCTTGATGACATCCCTTAATTTTCACATAAACATATAATCTAGAAAATGTCCTTTAATTCATTCTCAATAAAAAGGCAGTAACTTCTTTAAAAGAACATGCATTTTTTACCCAACTATTTAAATAAGGACCATACTTCATGAGTTTTCAAAACAAGCCTTAAAAATAAGACTAACAAAATGAATAATGATGATTTTATTCTATTTAAGCTAGCATGCAAATGACATAAAAACTTAGATTCTATGATAGAGGACATATCAATTTCTCATGGTAAGAATGGGGCTGTAAAATTTTTTATTTTTTTTATCTTATTTTTTTTAACAAAATGATGTCAATATTAGAAATCAAAAAAATTAAATATGAGAAACAATTTAAAGTGCAAGTGCTGAGAAACTGCTGAGGATCATAAAAACAGATCAAGTGTTTTTAAGCTTAGATACGTCTCTAACTCAAACAGCAAAAACTCAAAAAAATGGCAGGAAAAAAAAATAAAAATTCTCAAAAATTTCAGAATGTTCATCAATCATCAATCAATCTCATCAATCACAAAAAAAAAACTTCTATTTCCATACCACATCTCCCCCCACACTTACTTCTCACATTGTCCTCAATGTGAAAAAAATTCAATTAAACAGGAAAGTCCACAAAATAAAATAAAAGTAAGTCAAAGAGAACTTCCCTGAGGATAAGTCGCATAAAGCTCAAGCCGGTGGTGGTTAGGTTGCATTTTTGGATCATCTCAGATTTCACCTCCTCATCATCATAACTCATCTCATAAGCAAACGCTAGTGCATGGTTGCAACCGGCGAGGAGGTTGACGGCGGCGGAGGCGGTGTCGGCGCTGAGGAGGTGGCAACCGGTGAGGCTGGACTCGCAATTTGGCAAAGAAGGCGTTGCTGGGCTGGCAATCGGCGGCGAAGACGTCGCGATTGGCGAAGGGGGCACTGTGTCCGGCGATGAAGGTTGTGCAGGCTTCGCGACCAGCGGAGGGACGCGTGACCGGCGATGATGGAGCGTCCGCTGGTTCGGTCGCCACATTTTATAGGATCGTGGTCTACTGGCGGTGCGACGAGCGGCGGCTCCTGGTCGAAGCGCCGACGGCGTGACTTTCGGCGGCGGAAGAAGTGGCGCGGGAGGAGGCGGCACTGGCCATCTGCAGAAAAGAAAAAGAAAAGAAAAAGAATAAGAAAAGGAAGATGACAGGAGAGAGAAAGAATTAGGGTTATATTTTATTTTATTTTTTTTTATTTTTTGCTTTTTTATTATTTTTTATTATTATTATTTGTTTTCAAGTATAAAATAAGATAAAGTAGAACAGAACTGACCTTCCTTTGGGAGTAATAATAACTTACCTTCAAAAAGGTTCCCTAAAGTTTCGAATTGCCTAGATGATCCAATCTGCTCCAAAAATAACAAATAAATTAATTAAAACTGAAAAATTAAAAGAAAACTTACTTGTGACTCTAGGCTTGGACAAGCCTTTAACCTTGGGTTGCCTCCCAAACAGCGCCCTTGTTTATTGTCCTAGGCTGGACAGTGGCATGTTATGTTTCATCCACTTCCCTCTTCATATTCATTCAGCACCCTAATTAACTTCATTGCTTTTAAAGGATTCAACTTGGAGGAGATTATGATTGAAAATGTGTTATTACTTTCCAAAAATACATATTTCAAATGAGCTAGAAGTAATTTTAACTCAAGTTTTGGTGCCTTATGGTTTAAAGTGTCCCATGAGTGGATTATTTCTATGATTTCTTCACTGAATTGCGATGTGCTATTGTCAAGGCAGCCCATTGTCAAGTTTTAGGTTAAAACTATCTCCAACTTGTTTTTCTTGCTTAGTTCAAAGGCTTCTTGAGCGAGAGGATCAACTACATCTATACTGCAAAGAGAAAAATTATCATCAGAATGTTTCATTGCATCATAAACATTAAACTTTACCTCTTCTCCATCAAACTCCATTGAAAGCGTGCCTTCATGCACGTCAATCTTCGTTCTAGCTGTGCTAAGGAATGGTCTTCCTAGTAATAAATCTGTAGAGTTGGATGAACTGTCATCTTCCATATCCAAGACAAAGAAGTTTGCTAGGAAGATTAATTTTCCCACTTGGACCAAAACATCTTCCAACACGCCCTTAGAATAAACTATTGATCTATCGGCGAGTTGGAGTGTAACTCCTGATTGTTTCAAAGGACCTGCATCCAAAGAGAAATAAATTGACAGAGGCATAACATTTATAGAAGCTCCTAAATCACACATTGCCTTCTTGATTTCAAGATTTCCAACTTTACATGATATAGCAAACATGCCTTTGTCTTAACATTTTTGTGCAATTTTTCTTTGGAGTACAGCTGACACATTCTCCCCTACTTTAATCTTTTCGTGCCCATACAAATTTCTTTTATTAGTGCAAAGGTCTTTTAAAAATTTCGCGTACCTGGCTATTTGCTTTTTGGTTTCAAGAAGGGGTATGTTTATCTGGACTTTGCGAAAAATCTCCAAGATCTCTTTCTCTTCCTTTTCTCTTTTTGATTGAGCAAATCTTTCAGGAAAAGGTGGACGTATTACCTACATTAGGGATTGTTCTTCCTCATATTTTTGAGGCTGATTCTCTTCTAGAATCTCTATTTCTGCTTCTGTCTTCTGGTCTGCCTTACTGCCTTGGGCTTTCGGGCTGGCAGATTCTAACTCCTTCCCACTTTGCAGCATAATTGCACTTACGTTCTGTTTTGGATTTGGCACGGTTTGGGAAGGCAGTTTCCCTTGTAATTCCAGTTTGCTTACTGATGTAGCAAGTTGGCTCATTTGATTATCCAAATTTTGAATGCTTAACTTCATTTCCTGTTGAAAAGCAAGAGTGCTATTAGCAAGGGATTGAAAAATGTCTTCTAGAGACATACCTGATTTTGCAGTTTGATAGTTTGCTATTGGCTGGAAGTTCTGTTGTATATTCCCATAGCTAAGGTTTGGATGATCTCTCCATCATGGATTGTAAGTGCTTGAAAATGGGTCATACTTCCTTTGTTGTCCATTGAACCCTCCAATGGCATTTACTTGTTGCTCTCCTTCTTGAAGGATAGGACACATATCTGTGGGGTGATCTGCTTGTTTGCAAATGCCATAAGTTCGTGCATTGTTCCTTGCAGCCAATTGTTGAACTGCAGCTGTTAGTTGTGAAATTTTAGAATCTAAAGATACAATACTTACTTCATTGGCATTTCTTGGAATGTCCTCTTCTTGGCCATATTGTCTAGAATTGGCAGCCATTTTAGAGATTAAGGTTTTACCTTCTTCAGGTTCCATTTCTGAAATGGCACCTCTACTAGCAGCATCAATCATCCTTCGTTCTAATGGAAAAAGTCCTTCGTAAAAATAAAGGTTAAGCTGTTTTGGAGTGATTCCATGTTTTGGACAACGTACAATTAATTTCTTATACCTTTCCAAATATTTATGTAAAGTTTCATTTTTTCTTTGTTTAATTCCACTTATTTCCTTTCTTATTGATGATGCTTTGGTCGCTGAGAAAAATCTTTCTAAGAATAAGTCTCTAATTTGCACCCAAGTGGTGATTGAACCTGGAGGCAAATAGTAGAGCCAATCCTTAGCAGATTCAATTAAAGTGAAAGGGAAAGCTACCAACCTTATTTGTTCGTCAGTTATACCTTGTGGTCTCATACTTGAACAAACCACATAAAACTCTTTTAGATGACAATGAGGGTCTTCATTCTCCAAGCCTTGGAATTTTGGTAGCATATGAATCATACCTGTTCGTAATTCCAAGGGTGCATTCAGTATTGGATATGTGATGCAAAGCGGTTGCTCTTCAGCGCCAGCAGCTGCGGTCATATTGTCTCTTTGGTTTGTGTCAACTGGAGGCTCGGTTGGTGTTGAAGATGAGGTCTCTTCAGTGCGCAAAGGGGATCGAGCAGATGGTTGAGAGGCTCCCGAATTGGCCTGTTTTTGCAACTTGGTTGCTTTTCTCAACCTTTTTGCAGTCTTCTCAATTTCTGGATCAAATTGAATCCTGCTATTCTCAGATCTGGTCATAAAAACAAAAACAAATTGTTAGAGGTCCCCGGCAACGGCGCCAAAATTTGACGGGTGTCGAATCCGTCAATTTAAAATTTACTTTCCTTTTCTCAATTGACAAGAACTTGTAGACATGGTAAGTGAGTATCGATCCCACAGAGACCTTAATCTTGTTTAATTTAGATGACCAATTTGAAATAGAGAATAGTTTAATTCAAAAAGTGAGAAGAAGAGAATTTTTTAAGGAGAGGGGTTTTGCCTTGGGCAAGTCAATAAAAAGAAACTTAAAAGAAAAATAATAAATAATGCAATTGAAATTGAAGAAACAAATAATAAAAAAACTTTCAGCTAAAAGTAATCAAATTGAGGTATTTTGCAGTTGATCATTAGTTAGAAACAAAATATTTCATATTATTTTCTATTGTTTGGTTATAATGGTCAAACACGCGAATCCCATCAATTCTTCCTTATGAATAAATTAATCCGCTTCGCGCTTAAATTAATTCCTAGTTAACTAACAATCCCAACACGTGTGTAGATTTAATTAGTCAACTGCATTAAGAGAGAAGAACCCAAACTTGATCAATAAAAACATACGTTTTATTTAAATCAAATCTACTAATTTCTTAATATAAACTAATATATTAATTGTTACTTGTTATTAACTCAATTAAACAATTACGGATTTAATTAGATTAATTAGCAATATGTTGTCTTCCCAAGAGATTCAATGGGCCCCTTGAATTCTCAAGAAAACAACAATGGAGGTGGTGTTCCTCAAATTCAGAAATTAATAGAAAATAAATATAAGATGAAGAGAGTTGTAGTGCATAATCTCACAATTTGAACAAACCTCAAATTAATTTAACCTTCAACTGAAAATAAATTGTTTAGCCACTCATGGCCATAATAAAATTATAACAACTAAGTAAAAGAAGAAGAAAAAGAAAAGAAAATGGAGAAGGTAGGGGCAACGAGAGAGGAAATGAGAGTGAGAGGTAGTATATGATTCTCCAGGTTGAATGTTAGGAGGCTTTATATAGGTACAAAAAGATAAAATTTAAAATAAAATTTATTATTCCTATCTTATCTCACTACAAAAATTTATCGGATTAGTAACGGAAAATAGTAACGGAAAACTTCTGTTACTAATCAGTAACGGATTAATAACGGATATTATATTAAACACAATAATAGTAACGGATTAGCTAATCCGTTATAAATCCGTTACTAATTTAGTAACGGATTTATATCCGTTATAGAATTGGTTAAATTTACCCAAAATTAATAACGGATGAACACATCCGTTACTAAATGGTTCTGTAATCAGTCATTTAGTAACAGATATATTATCCGTTACAGAAGTTAAATTTAGTAACGGATGTGTAACGACCCGAAAATCGGACCGCTACCGGCGCTAGGATCCGGGTCGACTTAAGGCCGCCGGGACCCGTAGCAAGCCTAACATAAAACCTGTAAACCTGAACAATCCCATACATGATCCACAACGTGCATAAAATAAAACTTTTCTTTCCATTGAACATCAACCAAACTCAACCTGTGCATAACATAAACATAACTTTGATCCCTCTGTGGGATCTCATCTGTACCCTCAAAGGGTGACATAACCTGTGTTGAGCTGGTTTACATAAACATCATCAAAATCTCTAAGATCATGTATAAAAGGGATACAACAATCTATGGTCAAGCACATGCTAACATCCATAAAACTCATTACATAACAATACTGTACTTTTACATTACAATTTGATCATGTCCATTTCTATCTATTACATAAGCATGACTTCTTCACTCTATCCGAACTCCCGCACTATATCCTGTACCTGTAAGCCTGGGGGAAAAGGGAGAGGGGTGAGCTAAAAGCCCAGTGAGTAGAGCTAGTAAAAACACATTAACACTATGCTCAAATGGAATGCATCATAACACAGACAATTCACATAAGGGTTGGGTGAACTCGTCACCAAATAGTCCAAGTTAACTCTGTGCCAGGCCGTAGCATGGGGTACTGGTCTTCCTGTCATACATACATTACTTACCATTTTCCAGGGCCTCCTCTGGGCTCCTGGTCTTCGAGTCCCATAACCGTGCCTTACTCTGTGCCAGGCCTGTAGACTGGGGCCTGGACTTGCTTACTCTGTGCCAGGCCGTAGCATGGGGTCCTGGTCTTCCTGTCTTGGACTAATTGGGTCATCCAACATTCACCCACAACAACAACAATTTATGCAATGCGACATATTCGTGAAAACTAATGCAATCATCCTATTGCATAATCATGATGCATGAAACATGATAAAACATTTAATTTAAAAGATTAAGTTTAGTTCCACTCACCTCTGGCTGACTCTGACAATACCGAAGCAGCTGAACTCACTGCTGGGGTCCTCGGTTCCTCGGGTCCGAACCTACACAGGTGGACTCAAATGAGGGACCAAACATACCTGAACATAACTATAAACTACTCCCCAAAAACCCCCCTAAAACATCCTGAAAACATCACAGAAAACATGCATGAAATGGCTGAACAGGGCACTTTCGGCGGCACCTTCGGCGGCCGAAAGTCCTGGACAGAGACGAAACTCAGGTAGGTTCGGCGGCACCTTCGGCGGCCGAAAGGCCTGCCTCCCCAGCCATGTTCGGCGGCCGAAAGTACCTTCGGCTGCCGAACCTGGTTTCTGCCAAAGGGCAGAAACTTGGCTCCCTTTGCACATTTCGCCTCCAAACCTTCCAAACATGCATATTTTTCAACCAAAGCATGCATACAAGTTCCTAGGGGCCTCAAACATGCATATTCCCCATCTACAACACTTCAAACATACACAAACAACACACATTGTTCAAAACATCAAAATATATCCATAACTCAACATATACCCTAGCATGCATTCTACCCCTTAAAACTTCATAAAACTTGTTAAAATCATACATTGAGCTTAAGATCGGCTCTTACCTCTTGAAGATCGAGGGTTGAGGAGACCTAAACTTGGAGATGGGAGAAGTTCCAACTTTTGGTCTCCAAGCTCCAAAACTCGTTCTAAGCTCAAAGATCTTCAAAACCAAAGTTATAAACTTGTAAAGATCATGGAAAAAGGAAGGAAAAACTCAAGATTGGGGAAGGATAGCGGAATGCTCACCTTGGCCGAAATGGGGAGAAAAAGCTCGCCCATTTTCGGCTAAGGGACCCTTTTATAGTGGCTGGCCAGACCACGTTCGGGGGCCGAATGTGCCTCCGCATGCATGCCATGTTCGGCGGCCGAACTTCACTTTCGGCGGCCGAACCTGAACTTCCCTCACTCATGCTTTCGGGGGCCTAACGTGCCTCCAAAACGCATGCATGTTCGGCGACCGAACTTGACTTTCGGCGGCCGAACCTGGGTTTTCCTCCAAGGGCTTTTCTTATAAAAACTCATTTAATTTCATACTTAAAATCATAAAACACCTTAAAACATTTTTATAAAACATGATTCTACCCTCCTAGAGGTTTCCGACATCCGAGATTCCACCGGACGGTAGGAATTCCGATACCGGAGTCTAGCCGGGTATTACATTCTCCCCCCCTTAAGAACATTCGTCCCCGAATGTTCCTCAACTAGCACATGCATAGCAATCAACATAACATACATACATAAACACATAAAGATCTAACCTTAAAAGAGATGGGGATACTGTTGGAGCATGGACTCCCGTGTCTTCCAAGTACATTCTTCCATATTGTGGTGGTTCCACAGGACTTTCACCATCGGGATTTCCTTATTTCTTAACTTTCTGATCTGGGTGTCTAGGATCCGTACCGGCTGCTCAACATAGGTGAGATCCTCTTGGATCTCCACATCAGGCTCACTAAGAACCTTGCCCGGATCTGACACGAATTTTCTCAACATAGAAACATGGAAAACCGGATGGATTCTCTCCATTGAAGCAGGTAAATCCAGCTTGTACGATACATTCCCAATCTTTTGCAAGATTTCGAAGGGTCCGATGTACCGCGGAGCCAGCTTACCTTTCTTCCCGAACCGAACCACTCCTTTCATTGGAGACACCTTAAGCAATACCAGATCCCCCTCCTGAAACTCTACTAGCCTTCTGCGGATGTCTGCATAACTCTTCTGTCTGCTTGTAGCC
Source organism: Manihot esculenta (assembly GCF_001659605.2). Taxonomy (NCBI): domain Eukaryota; kingdom Viridiplantae; phylum Streptophyta; class Magnoliopsida; order Malpighiales; family Euphorbiaceae; genus Manihot; species Manihot esculenta. The sequence goes on along the minus strand of NC_035163.2, from coordinate 18,626,854 downwards.
GTTTTGATTCTCTCTCTGATCATGGGCACCACCCTGCTGGTGATCTCTACTAGTTCAGGCCCTGCTAAGGCCTTTTCTCCAACTTCCTCCCAGCAAACAGGTGACCTGCACTTCCTTCCATATAAAGCTTCATATGGAGCCATCCCGATGCTAGCATGATGGCTGTTATTGTAGGCAAACTCCACCAAAGGTAGATGCTGCCGCCAAGAACCGCCAAAGTCTAGCACACACATTCTAAGCATATCCTCGATAGTCTGGATGGTCCTTTCTGACTGTCCATCAGTCTGGGGGTGGAAGGCAGTACTGAAATCCAACCTAGTACCCATGGCATTCTGCAGACTCCGCCAAAACCTGGAGGTGAACTGGGGCCCTCTATCTGACACTATCGAAACAGGAACCCCATGCAGTCTGACTATCTCATCAACGTACACCTGCGCCAACTTGTCCACAGAATAGCCACTCCTGACAGGGATGAAGTGAGCAGATTTGGTGAGTCTGTCCACAATCACCCATATGGAGTCCAATCTGTTGGACATCGCCGGTAACCCCACTACGAAGTCCATAGCTATATTTTCCCATTTCCACTCTGGAATGGGTAGCGGGTTAAGCATTCCAGCCGGCTTCTGATGTTCCAGCTTCACCCTCTGACATATCTCGCAGGCTGACACAAACTGTGCCACTTCTCTCTTCATCGCTGGCCACCAATAAACCTTCTTTAGATCCTGATACATCTTGGTGGCTCCGGGGTGAATGCTGTATCTTGCATTATGAGCCTCTCTCATAATGTCTCCTTTTAGCCCAATGTCATCTGGTACACATAATCGACTCCCATAGCGGAGGATTCCCCTATTGTCAAATCTGAACTCACTGTCCTTGCCTGACTGAACAGTCCTGGCAATCTTCACTAACTCTGGGTCCTCATGCTGTTTCTGAGCCACCTGCTCCAGAAACACGGGTGTCACTTTCATCTGAGCAACCAAGGCACCTGTACCAGACAACTCCAACTGTAGACCTTCCTCAATGAGCTTGTAAAACTCCTTCACCACTGGTCTCCTCTCTGCCGTGATGTGGGATAGACTGCCTAGTGACTTCCGGCTTAGGGCGTCTGCCACGACATTCGCCTTACCCGGATGATACTGAATCTTGCAATCATAGTCACTCAGCAGCTCTACCCATCTCCTCTGCCTCAGGTTCAAATCCCTCTGACTCAAGATGTACTGCAGGCTTTTATGATCTGTGAAGATCTCACATTTTACCCCATAGAGGTAGTGCCTCGACATCTTGAGTGCAAAGATTACTGCTGCCATCTCAAGGTCATGTGTGGGGTAATTCAACTCATGCTTCTTTAGCTGCCTAGAAGCATAAGCAATCACCCTCTCACTCTGCATAAGCACACAACCCAGTCCCACACGGGACGCATCACAAAAGACTGTAAAGTCCTCACCACTAGATGGCAGAGCTAAAACTGGTGCTGAAGTCAATCTCTTCTTGAGCTCTTCAAAACTCTCCTCGCACTGGTCGGTCCACAGAAATTTCTGATTCTTCCTGGTCAGTCTGGTCAGAGGAGCTGCAATTTTTGAGAAGTCCTGAACGAACCTCCTGTAGTAACCTGCCAAACCCAAGAAACTCCTGATCTCTGTCACTGAAGTGGGTCTAGGCCAGTTAGCCACAGTTTCTGTCTTCTTGGGGTCTACCTCTATACCATTTTCTGACACTACATGCCCCAAGAACGAAATGCTCCTTAGCCAGAACTCACATTTAGAGAACTTGGCATACAAGCCATGTTCCCTCAAGGTCTGTAGAACCAATCGCAGATGATGGGCATGCTCCTCTGCATTCCTGGAATACACTAAGATATCATCTATGAAGACAATAACAAAGTGATCCAGGTACTGGCTAAACACTCTGTTCATGAGATCCATGAATGCTGCAGGGGCGTTAGTTAACCCGAACGGCATCACAAGGAACTCAAAATGCCCATATCTGGTCCTGAAAGCTGTCTTTGGTACATCCTCTTCCCTGATCCTCAACTGATGGTACCCCGATCTCAGATCTATTTTGGAGAAACAACCCGCTCCTGCTAGCTGGTCAAATAGATCGTCGATCCTTGGCAATGGGTACTTGTTCTTGGTAGTGACTTTGTTCAACTGCCTGTAGTCGATACAAAGCCTAAGGGATCCATCCTTCTTCCTCACAAACAGAACTGGAGCACCCCAGGGTGAGGTACTCGGTCGGATGAAGCCCTTGTCTACCAGCTCCTGCAACTGCTCCTTCAACTCTTTCAATTCAGCTGGTGCCATCCTGTAGGGAGGGATAGAGATCGGTCTGGTACCAGGCATTAACTCAATCTCGAACTCTATCTCCCTAGCAGGTGGTAACCCTGGCAGCTCGTCCGGGAACACATCTAAGAACTCTATAACCACTGGCACCGAGGCGGGCTCTCTAACCTGACCATCTAGCTCTCTCACATGAGCCAAATACCCCTGACATCCCCTCCTAAGCAACCTACGAGCCTGAAGAGCTGAGATCATACCTCTAGGTGTACCCCTCCTGTCTCCTCTGAAGACAACCTCTGATCCATCCTGACCTCTGAACCTGACTACCTTGTCCCTGCAGTCCAAGGTAGCACCATGGGTAGATAACCAGTCCATCCCTAGAATGACGTCAAAGTCTGTCAAATCTAGAACCACAAGGTCAGCGGACATGCATCTCCCCTCAACAAAAACTGGACTACACTGACAGACTGACTCTGCCACTGATGGATCACACTCGGGTCCACTGACCCAGAGAGGACACTCTAACTCAGAGATCATCAACCCCAACCTCTGGACGGCTCTCGGAGCAAAAAATGAATGAGATGCACCAGGGTCCATCAAGGCATATACATCTGAACAACCAATAATTAAGTTACCTGCCACCACGGTGTTAGATGCATCTGCCTCTTGCTGTGTCATTGTGAAGATCCGTGCCGGAGCTGATGGACCTTCACCTCTGAAACCCGCTGAAGAAGAGGCTGCCCCTCTTCCTCTGCCTCTGCCACTGGCCTGAGTCATGGCTGGAGCTGCTGGCTGCGCTACACTGCCTGAAGCTGTCTGCTGGGACTGAGCCATTGGGGCCGCTCTTGGACAGTCTCGAGCTATATGCCCCTCCTGACCACATCTGAAGCAGGCGTTCGTCCCTAACCGACATATTCCCTTGTGTGGCCTACCACACCTTGCACAAATTGCATTATCCGCACCAGAGCTTGAGCCACTCCCAAATCCCAGACTGGACTTAACTTTACTCCAGAACTTGTTCTTCTTACCCTTGGGTTTACTCCATCTTTTACTGCCTGAAGCTGCTGCACTCAAGGTAGAGGGATCTAACCTTCCCCCACCCGGAGTTTTAGAACCAGAAGCTTGTGCCACTGTCTGCTTAACTGTCCCCTGAATGATGGCACTAGCCTCCATTCTCCTAGCCATGTCTACTATGGCGTGAAAACTTTCTCTATCTGCTGACTGTACCAAGGAGGAATACCTGGGATGGAGCTTCATGATATACCTCCTCGACTTCTTCTGGTCTGTGCTAAGGTCTTGCCCTGCAAATGGCAGCAACTCCATAAACCTGTCGGTATATTCGTCTACACTCATGTCATCAGTTTGCCTCAACTGCTCGAATTCTATCATCTTCAATTCCCTTGAACTATCAGGGAAAGCCCATCCTGCAAACTCGTTTGCAAACTCTTCCCAAGTCATGTTGTCCACTCTCGGGTTCACATAATTCTTGTACCACTCCCGTGCCTTCTTGCACTTAAGCGTGAACCCGGCCATCTGAATGGCTCTACTGTCATCTGCCCCTATCTCATCTGTAATTGCCTTGACCCGCTCCAAGTACACGAACGGATCATCACCTGTCTCAAACTGGGGAGCACCCAGCTTCATATAGTCTGTCATCTTAACCTTGCTCCCACTGGCTGAGCTAGGTCTATGAGGTTGAGCAACTGGGGCTACTGGTTCTGCAGGTGGTGGAGGTGGTGCAACATCCCCTGGGGTAGGGTTTGCTGTACTGGTATAGGGAGGTGGAGGTGGGTACGTGGGGTACTGAGAGTATGGTGGGTAGTAAGGTGGGTATGGCATGTGTGGAGGATAAGGGCTAAAACTGGGGTAATCCGATGTACCTCCCATCGAATACCCTGGATGGTGTGAATAGGGTGGGTAGTGATGTGGCTGGACATAACTCGAGGCCTGAGCGCCTCCTTCTGATTCTCCCATGCCCTCTTCCGGCATGCTCACACCGAGACTGCCATCCCTCCTCTGATCTACTTCCATATCCTCAGACATTCCTCCCTGCACTGTTCCCCTTACTGATCTGCTTCTACCCAGATCCAAAGACCTTCTAGGGTCTCTTGCTACTCTGTCCCTGTTGGACCTGCTAGACATTGCCCTAGGCAATGCTGGAGGACGGGCGCTCATGCCCTCATCCTCATGTGGCACTCTAGTCAATCTTGCTGATCGACGAGTTCCTCTCATCCTGTTTTCTGAAAAACAGTACACATCACAAGCAACATTAGCATCATATGGTTCATGTGGGCACACATGAACCCTCATCACATACATCACATATCATAGCATATCATTAATGCACATGCATAAAATCATGGCATTTCACATCATCATGCAAGACAGGACTCCACATCCTATCCTAGTGGACATGATCTTTTCCTATTGTGCTTGACCTTCTATAACCTCTATGAGCCCGACACTCTAGGTCCGACCATATGAACCTAAGGCTCTGATACCATTCTGTAACGACCCGAAAATCGGACCGCTACCGGCGCTAGGATCCGGGTCGACTTAAGGCCGCCGGGACCCGTAGCAAGCCTAACATAAAACCTGTAAACCTGAACAATCCCATACATGATCCACAACGTGCATAAAATAAAACTTTTCTTTCCATTGAACATCAACCAAACTCAACCTGTGCATAACATAAACATAACTTTGATCCCTCTGTGGGATCTCATCTGTACCCTCAAAGGGTGACATAACCTGTGTTGAGCTGGTTTACATAAACATCATCAAAATCTCTAAGATCATGTATAAAAGGGATACAACAATCTATGGTCAAGCACATGCTAACATCCATAAAACTCATTACATAACAATACTGTACTTTTACATTACAATTTGATCATGTCCATTTCTATCTATTACATAAGCATGACTTCTTCACTCTATCCGAACTCCCGCACTATATCCTGTACCTGTAAGCCTGGGGGAAAAGGGAGAGGGGTGAGCTAAAAGCCCAGTGAGTAGAGCTAGTAAAAACACATTAACACTATGCTCAAATGGAATGCATCATAACACAGACAATTCACATAAGGGTTGGGTGAACTCGTCACCAAATAGTCCAAGTTAACTCTGTGCCAGGCCGTAGCATGGGGTCCTGGTCTTCCTGTCATACATACATTACTTACCATTTTCCAGGGCCTCCTCTGGGCTCCTGGTCTTCGAGTCCCATAACCGTGCCTTACTCTGTGCCAGGCCTGTAGACTGGGGCCTGGACTTGCTTACTCTGTGCCAGGCCGTAGCATGGGGTCCTGGTCTTCCTGTCTTGGACTAATTGGGTCATCCAACATTCACCCACAACAACAACAATTTATGCAATGCGACATATTCGTGAAAACTAATGCAATCATCCTATTGCATAATCATGATGCATGAAACATGATAAAAAATTTAATTTAAAAGATTAAGTTTAGTTCCACTCACCTCTGGCTGACTCTGACAATACCGAAGCAGCTGAACTCACTGCTGGGGTCCTCGGTTCCTCGGGTCCGAACCTACACAGGTGGACTCAAATGAGGGACCAAACATACCTGAACATAACAATAAACTACTCCCCAAAAACCCCCCTAAAACATCCTGAAAATATCACAGAAAACATGCATGAAATGGCTGAACAGGGCACTTTCGGCGGCACCTTCGGCGGCCGAAAGTCCTGGACAGAGACGAAACTCAGGTAGGTTCGGCGGCACCTTCGGCGGCCGAAAGGCCTGCCTCCCCAGCCATGTTCGGCGGCCGAAAGTACCTTCGGCTGCCGAACCTGGTTTCTGCCAAAGGGCAGAAACTTGGCTCCCTTTGCACATTTCGCCTCCAAACCTTCCAAACATGCATATTTTTCAACCAAAGCATGCATACAAGATCCTAGGGGCCTCAAACATGCATATTCCCCATCTACAACACTTCAAACATACACAAACAACACACATTGTTCAAAACATCAAAATATATCCATAACTCAACATATACCCTAGCATGCATTCTACCCCTTAAAACTTCATAAAACTTGTTAAAATCATACATTGAGCTTAAGATCGGCTCTTACCTCTTGAAGATCGAGGGTTGAGGAGATCTAAACTTGGAGATGGGAGAAGTTCCAACTTTTGGTCTCCAAGCTCCAAAACTCGTTCTAAGCTCAAAGATCTTCAAAACCAAAGTTATAAACTTGTAAAGATCATGGAAAAAGGAAGGAAAAACTCAAGATTGGGGAAGGATAGCGGAATGCTCACCTTGGCCGAAATGGGGAGAAAAAGCTCGCCCATTTTCGGCTAAGGGACCCTTTTATAGTGGCTGGCCAGACCACGTTCGGGGGCCGAATGTGCCTCTGCATGCATGCCATGTTCGGCGGCCGAACTTCACTTTCGGCGGCCGAACCTGAACTTCCCTCACTCATGCTTTCGGGGGCCTAACGTGCCTCCAAAACGCATGCATGTTCGGCGGCCGAACTTGACTTTCGGCGGCCGAACCTGGGTTTTCCTCCAAGGGCTTTTCTTATAAAAACTCATTTAATTTCATACTTAAAATCATAAAACACCTTAAAACATTTTTATAAAACATGATTCTACCCTCCTAGAGGTTTCCGACATCCGAGATTCCACCGGACGGTAGGAATTCCGATACCGGAGTCTAGCCGGGTATTACAGGATGTGTCCGTTACTAAATTTAAAATCCCTAACATAAGAAAGCCCCAAATTTCCCTTTCTCAATTACATGTTTTTACTTTCCCTTTCCATCACTTGCACAAAGTTCTCCAAAATCTCTCTGCCCTTCACCATTGCTGTTGTTCTTCAGCAGTTTCAGTTGCCAAAATCCCTCTTCCCTTCACCATTGCTATCATCGCCTTCACAGTTGCTGCCTTGACCGTTGCCGCCTTCACCGTTGTCGCCTTCACCGACTATCAATTGCTATTGCTAGAGTGAAAAAAGGGGAGCGCGCTCAAAGATCAGCCTGTTGCTTTAAAGATCATATCCAAAGCCAAGGTAAATTATTCTGCTACTCTGCTTTTTGTATATATTTGCAGAGCTAATCTCTAAATATTTATCACAGAAATTAGATGTTTTCACTTAGTTCTAATTAAATGCAGTGCACCTATTTGCTTTTTATATTTTCTCTCTTTTGAATGTTGTTGTGGTTTTATGATCACGGGGTTTCACAATTCTATCTGATCACGGGGTTTCACAACGAGGGATATTTCTCTTCCTTGACGGGTTTGCTTTCGAAGTTCGAGAATGAGCAATATCTGTGCAAACCACCGCAGATAGCGAGGATTGAGTTGCTTAATAAATGCAGCAGCAGGAACAGGCTGCAGTGCAGTTACACTAGTGGGTGAAAGATAATGCTATGTCTGATTGATTTTGGCCATTGCTTTAGCTTGAGGCTACTTGATATGGATAAAGCGTATGGCAGTGGAGAACGTGGCTAGGATTGTGGTTGCCAGTTTTCTTTTCAGAGTGACAATAGAGATAGATAGATGCTTGCTTTATCCAAATACGCTCTTGAAAGCTCTCTTCCAAAACCCACTTTAAATTTCTATCTGATATATCTGTACTTTCTTTTGTCTATTTCTCTACTTCCTTTCCTTTTCTCTTTGATGGCATTTGCTTTATACATCCAGTAGTTGCTCTGGATTTGAATATTTAGGGTTCATTCTTTAGAATACCATAGGCAATTTAAATTTAGATTTTAGACTCAAACATGGATTGAGGCTGCTTCACTAATATTTTTCTGTTGGAGGTGTTTTTTTAATTGTAGACTTTCCTTTGACTTGGGGCTTAGTTGCTTTATTTACATAACCATTACTTTATTTATTAATATTTTTTTGTTGGAGGTGTTTTATTATTTATTGCTTTAGAAGAAATTTTTTAGGCAATATGAATTGTGGTTTGAGACTCAAACATGGCATTGGGAATAATTTAAATTTATTTGTCCCTCATTTGAGTCCACTTATGTAGGTTCGGACCCGAGGAACCGAGGACCCCAGCAGTGAGACAGCTGCTTCAGTGTCTTGTCAGAGCTAGCCTGAGGTGAGTAGAATGACTCCTTATGTTTTAAAGCAAATAATGAAAGTTTTAGCATGATTTACGCATCATGAATGCCATGAGATATATTAGGATGTTTGCATTAGAATTCATGAATATGTTGCATTGCATATTATGTTGTTGATGTGGATGAACATTGAATGATCCATTAGCCCTCGTATGAAATGATATGGTATGATATGATGATGATACGGTATGGAAGTCCAGGAAGACCCATTCTACGTCCCTGGCACTATGTAAGAGAAAGTTCAGGAAGACCCATTCTACGTCCCTGGCACATTGGAATGTTATGATATGTTATGTAAGGGAAAGACCAGGACCCATTCTACGTTCTGGCACTATTGGATATGTAGAGGGCTATTGGTGACAAGTTCATCCTTAAGGTGATTTGTTTGTGATGTGATGCATTTCATGAAAGCATGAACTTTAAACATAATGTTTTATTATTCTGCTCACTGGGCTCTAGTAGCTCACCCCATTCCCTTATTCTCCCAGATTGCCGGTACGGGATAGAATCAGGAGGTCAACAAGAATAAGAAGTCATGTTTTATGTAATAGCTAGATGTGGACATGAAAATGATGTAATGTAAAGTATAGTATAGTAATGTAATGTAATGATGTTTATTGAGGTTTAGAGTTGTGCTTGACCCTAGTATGTTGGTTAATCCCTTTTGAGTACATGATTTATTGATGTTTATGTAAACCAAGCTTAATGTATGATATGTTACCCCATTGGAGCATTTGATGAGGGCTCCAGTGTGGGGTTTTATGTTTATGAGTTTGTGCATGCACAGGTTAAGCTTGGTAAATAAAAGAAAAAGTTTAATGTTTTATGGTTATGTTAGATCATGTATGGGATTTAACAGGTATATAGGATGTATGTTAGGCTTGCTACGGGTCCCGGCGGCCTTATACCGATCTGGATCCTAGCGCCGGTAGCGGTCCGGTTTTCGGGTCGTTTCAGATTGGTATCAGAGCCCTAGGTTCATATGGTCGGACCTATAGAGAGTGTCGGGCTTATAGATGTTATAGAAGGTCAAGCACAATAGGAAAATCATGTCCACTAGGATAGGATGTAGAGTTCTATCTTGAATGATGATGTGAAATGCCATGATTTTATGCATGTGCATTGATGATATGTGATGTATGTGATGTAGGTTCATGTGTTTCCACATGAACCATTTGATGCTAATGTTTTATGTGATGTGTGCTGTTTTCCAGTAAGCAAGATGAGAGGAACTCGTCGATCTGCACGATTGACTGGAGTACCACCTCAGGATGAGGGAACGATGCCCTTCCTCCTGCATTGCCTAGGGCAATGTCCTGCAGGTCGAGTAGGGAGAGAACATCAAGGGACCCTAGAAGGTCTTTTGATGTGAGCAGAAGAGGAACAGTTCAAGGTGGAGTGTCAGAAAATGTGGGGGATGATATGGATGTGGATCAGAGGAGAGATGGCAGTCTTGGAGTGAGCATGTCTGAAGAGGGCATGGGAGAGTCTCAGGGAGGCACTCAGGCCTCGGGGTTTGTTCAACCACCCCAGTACCCACCCTTTTCATAGAATCCCGGGTATTCGATGGGAGGTACATCGAATTACCCCAGCTTTAACCCTTACCCTTCTCACATGCCATACCCACAGTACCCTATGTACGCACCCCCATCCTTTTATCCAGGTACAGCAAACCCTACTCCGGGGAATGTTGCACTTCCACCACCAGCAGAATCTATGGTCCCAGAAACCCAAGTACCTAAACGTAGCTCATCTGGAGGAAGCAAGGTCAAGATGACTGACTATTTGAAGTTGGATGCTCCTAAGTACGAAACAGGTGATGATCCGTTTGAGTACCTCAGGACAGTCAAGATGATAACATATGAGTTAGGAGCAGATGACAGTAGAGCCATTCAGATGGCTGGGTTCACACTGAAGTGCAAGAAGGCCCGAGAGTGGTTTAAAAACTATGTGAACCCGAGGTTGGATAGCCTATCATGGGAAGAGTTTGCTAATGAGTTTGCAGGATGGGCTTTCCCTAACAGTTCAAGGGAGTTGAAAATGATTGAATTTGAGCAGTTGAGGCAGACAGAGGAGATGAGTGTGGATGAGTACACAGATAGGTTTTTGGAGCTGTTGCCGTTTACCGGGCAAAATCTGGACACAGATCAGTAGAAGGCTAGGAGGTATATCATGAGGCTTCATTCCAGGTATTCCTCCTTGATCCAGTTAGCAGAGAGGGAGAATTTCCATGCCATAGTGGATATGGCCCGGAGAATGGAGGCTAGTGCAATAATTGAAGGAAAATTCAAACAATCAGTGGCGCAGGCTTCTGGTTCCAAGACCCCAGGTGGGGGAAGGTTAGACCCTTCTTCTTTGAGTTCAGGCAGTAAGAGGTGGAGCAATACCACCAAAAAGTCAAAGAAGAACAAGTTCTAGAACAAGATAAAGTCAGGTCTGGGATTAGGAAGTGGCTCGAGCTCAGGTGCAGATAATGCAGTATGTATGAAGTGTGGGAAGCCGCACAAAGGAGTATGTCGGTTTGGGACGACAGCCTGCTTCAGATGTGGGCAGGAAGGACACATGGCACGGGAGTGTCCTAGAGCAGCTTTTGTGGCATAGTCCCAGCAGACAGCTTCGGGTAGTGTGGCTCCGCCAGCAGCTCCAGCCGCGACTCAGGCCAGCGGCAGAGGTAGAGGGAGAGGGGCAGCCCTCTTCTTCAGCGGATTTCAGGGGTGAAGGTCCATCAGCTCCAGCATGGATCTTCACTATGACATAGCAGGAGGCAAATGCATCAAACACCGTGGTGTCAGTGATAGAGCATATTTTAGTCCATATTTTCATGGTCTTATTGATGTTTATTTGCACCTATTCTACCTAATTTTGTGGTTTTAATCATGTTTTGCAAGTATTAGGTGTGAACAAACAATTTGGAGAAAATGCTCTTAAAAGTGCCAAAAGAAGCCAAAATTAGAGAAGCAACCTTCGGAGGCAACTTTCGGAAGCCAAAACTCAGTCACCTTCGGCGGCAACCTTCGGCGGCCGAATGAGGACTCTAGAGACGAGGTGGACCACCTTCGGCGGCAACCTTCGGCGGCCGAACCATGCAGACAGAGATGAAAGTCCACTACCTTCGGCCCCCGAATCCCAACCTTCGGCCGCCGAACCTCCAAAAAATCCAGCCTCCGAAACTCAACTTAGGCAGCCGAAAATGCGCTCTATTGCACTCCTTCCTTGTTCAAGAAGCCATATCCCAAGTTGCCATATTTGAGGAGCCAAATAAGGGAAATATCTTGAGATCCAAATCTTCAATATTCACATTCAATTATTGGATTTCAAGATCCCCCTTATTAAGGAAAGAAAATCCAAAGATCACATGCTTCCTACTTAGTGTCATGCACATTCAAAATTCAAAAGGAGTTTCCCCCTTCCTTATTAGTGCATGGGCAGCCTCTTAACTATTTGGGCAACATCTTGGAGACCTAGGGCAGCAAGTAAAAAGACCAAAGAGCCCCCACTTGCCTTCCATCACATGCAACTCGTTTTTGCCTTCATACATGCACAAACAAGGCACATGCAACACCAAGGACACTTTGGACAGCCTCTAAAAGTCTCCTGGACTTCCATGAAACCCTAGGTAGCCTTCCAAGACATATTTAAAGGCCTCAAGAAGACAAGAAGCCAAGCTTTTCCATCTCTCAAATTCGGCAAGGCCCCCAAAGCTCTCTCTCCCACCTAGTTCTTCATCTTTTGCTTTCTTTTCTTTTATTTTCTGTTTGGTTCAGCCATGAGTGGCTGAAACCCTCTTTCTAGTTGAAGTTTGGTTGAAACTAAGGTTGTTTAAAGGGTTGTGAGATCTGAACAGAAACTTTTGTTTTTAATTTTATTCAATATTCATGCAATTGTGCTTTGATTCCAAGATTGCTTTGTTGTTTTGATCAAATTGGCCACTTGATTCTTGATTGCAAAGTTAATTAATTGTTGGATTAGGATATTTGTTAGTCCGTAATTGCTGGAAATATTCTGTCCATAGAACACTTGGTGTGAAAATCCAAGGAATTGCATGATCTAACATCATCTCATGCGTTTGAGTAGTTAGGGTTTGGATCTTTCTTGTTCTTCATGCAATTGGCAATTGTTTTGATGCATATGGTCCAAGGACGTTCCTTGGCAATTTGTTGATTAGTAATTGGTTAGAGGACGTTCCCTAATCAGTTTGTTCATAAGGAAAGACATGGTGGTGAGAAGCGTCTTCCACCCCCATAACCAACCTATTGAATCAATCAAGATAACCATGTTTCAATGATCAACCCAAACAACCAAAGTGGATCCATATCTTCAACTAGACTTTTCTCATATTGATTTCCCCTTTTATTTTCATTACTTGCTGTTTTAATTACTTTCAATAGTTGTTAATCAAATCATCTCAAAACCCCCCCTTTTTACTTTCCTTGCACTTTACTTTTGTTCTGTTTGCAATTACTTGCTTTCTATTGTGTTTTCAATTAGTTCTATTGGTCTTGATTGAGATAAATAAATAGGTAATCAATTCTCTGTGGATACGATCCTTCACCACTGTCTACAGTTGTAAATTGTAGGTAACCAAGAAGGTTATTTTTGACCGGCTTTGACAACCGCTCCTGTCAGTCAGGTAATCTCATCATTGGTTGTTTAGATGTTTATGCCTTAATGGACCCTGGTGCATCTTATTCTTTTATTGCTCCGAGAGCCGTCGAGAGGTTGGATTTGATGGTCTCTGGGTTAGAGTGTCCCCTATGGGTCAGTGGACCCAAGTGTGACCCCTCAGTGGCAGAGTCAGTTTGCCAGTGTAGTCCAGTTTTTGTTGAGGGGAGATGCCTTTCAGCCGACCTTGTGGTTCTAGATTTGACAGATTTTGACATCATTCTAGGGATGGATTGGCTATCTACCCATGGTGCTACCTTGGACTGCAGAGACAAGGTAGTCAGGTTCAGATGTCAGGATGGGTCAGAGGTTGTCTTCAGGGGAGACAGGAGGGGTACACCTAGAGGTTTGATATCAGCCCTACAGGCTCGTAGGTTGCTCAGGAGGCATTGTCAGGATTTTCTAGCTCATGTGAGAGAGCTGGATAGTCATGTTAGAGAGCCCGCCTCAGTGCCCATGGTCAGTGAGTTTTTAGATGTCTTTCCAGACGAGCTGCCAGGTTTACCACCTGCTAGGGAGATAGAGTTCGAAATAGAGTTGATGCCGGGAACCAGACCGATCTCTATCCCTCCCTACAGGATGGCACCAGCTGAATTGAAGGAGCTTAAGGAGTAGTTGCAAGAGCTGGTAGATAAGGGCTTCATCCGACCGAGTACCTCACCTTGGGGTGCTCCAGTACTGTTTGTGAGAAAGAAGGATGGATCCCTTAGACTTTGTATCGATTACAGACAGTTGAACAAAGTCACTACCAAGAATAAGTACCCGTTGCCGAGGATCGACAATCTATTTGACCAGTTAGCAGGAGCAAGTTGTTTCTCCAAGATAGATCTGAGATCCGGGTACCATCAGCTGAGGATAAGAGAAGAGGATGTTCCGAAGACGGCGTTCAGGACCAGATATGGGCACTATGAGTTCCTTGTGATGCCGTTCGGGTTAACCAATGCCCCTGCAGCATTCATGGATCTCATGAACAGAGTTTTCAGTCAGTATCTGGATCATTTTGTTATTGTCTTTATAGATGATATCTTAGTGTATTCCAGGAATGCAGAGGAGCATACTCATCATCTGAGGATAGTCTTGCAGACCTTGAGGGAACACAGCTTGTATGCCAAGTTCTCCAAGTGTGAGTTCTGGTTGAGGAGCATCTCATTCTTAGGGCATGTTGTGTCAGAAAATGGAATTGAAGTGGACCCCAAGAAGGTGGAAGCTGTAGCTAACTGGCCTAGACCCACTACAGTGACAGAGATCAAGAGCTTCTTGGGTTTGGCAGGTTACTACAGGAGGTTCGTTCAGGACTTCTCTAAGATTGCAGATCCTATGACCAGACTGACTAAGAAGAATCAGAGGTTTGTGTGGACCGACCAGTGTGAAGAGAGCTTTGAAGAGCTAAAGAAGAGGTTGACGTCGGCACCGGTGTTAGCTCTGCCAACTAGAAAGGAAGACTTCGCAGTGTATTGTGATGCGTCCCGTGTGGGACTGGGTTGTGTGCTGATGCAGAATGAAAAGGTGATTGCTTATGCTTCTAGGCAGCTGAAGAAGCACAAGTTGAATTACCCTACACATGACCTAGAAATGGCAGCGGTGATCTTTGCACTCAAGATGTGGAGGCATTACCTTTATGAGGTAAAATGTGAGATCTTCACAGATCATAAAACCCTGCAGTAGATCCTGAGTTAGAGAGAGTTGAACCTGAGGCAGAGAAGATGGGTAGAACTGCTCAGTGACTATGGTTGCAAGATTCAGTACCATCCGGGTAAGGCGAATATTGTGGCAGACGCCTTAAGCTGGAAATCACTTGGCAGTCTATCCCATATCACAGCAGAGAGGAGACCGGTGGTGAGGGAGTTCTATAAGCTCATTAATGAAGGTCTATAGTTAGAGTTGTCTGGTACAGGTGCTTTGATAGCCCAAATGAGAGTAACACCTGTGTTTCTGGAGCAGGTGGCTCAGAAACAGCATGAGGACCCAGAGTTAGTGAAGATTGCCAGGACTGTTCAATCAGGCAAGAACGAAGAGTTCAGATTCGACAGCAAGGGGATCCTCCGCTATGGGAATAGATTGTGTGTACCAGATGACGTGGTTCTGAAGGGAGACATTATGAGGGAAGCTCATAATGCCAGGTACAGTGTTCACCCTGGAGCCACCAAGATGTATCAAGATCTGAAGAGAGTTTACTGGTGGCCAGCCATGAAGAGAGAAGTGGCACAGTTTGTGTCAGCTTGCGAAGTATGTCAAAGGGTGAAGCTGGAACATCAGAAGCCGGCTGGAATGCTTAACCCACTACCTATTCCAGAGTGGAAATGGGAGAATATCACTATGGGCTTCGTGGTGGGGTTACCGGCAACGTCAAACAGATTGGACTCCATATGGGTGATTGTGGACAGACTGACCAAATCTGCTCACTTCATCCCTGTCAGGAGTGGCTATTCTGTGGACAAGTTGGCGCAGGTGTATGTTGATGAGGTTGTCAGGTTGCATGGGGTTCCTGTTTCAATAGTGTCTGATAGAGGACCCCAGTTCACCTCCAGGTTTTGGCGGAGTCTGCAGAATGCTATGGGTACCAGGTTGGATTTTAGCACTGCTTTCCATCCACAGACTGACGGACAATCAGAGAGGACCATCCAGACAATAGAGGATATGCTCAGAATTTGTGTGCTGGATTTTGGTGGTTCTTGGGGGCAGCATCTACCTTTGGTGGAGTTTGCCTACAATAACAGCCATCATGCTAGCATAGGGATGGCTCCATATGAAGCTTTGTATGGAAGGAAGTGTAGATCGCCTGTCTGTTAGGAAGAAATTGGAGAAAGGGCCTTGGCAGAGCCTGAGTTAGTAGAGATCACCAGCAGAGTGGTGCCCATAATCAGAGAAAGGATCAAGACTGCTGTGAGCAGGCAAAAGAGCTATGCAGATGTCCGCAGAAGGCAAGTAGAGTTTCAGGAGGGGGATTTGGTATTGCTCAAGGTGTCTCCTATGAAAGGGGTGATTCGATTTTGGAAGAAAGGTAAGCTAGCTTTACAGTACATCGGACCCTTTGAGATCTTGCAAAAGATTGGGAATGTATCGTACAAGTTGGACTTACCTGCTTCAATGGAGAGAATCCATCCAGTTTTCCATGTTTCCATGTTACGAAAGTTCGTGTCAGATCCGGGCAAGGTTCTTAGTGAGCCTGATGTGGAGATCCTTGGAGATCTCACCTATGTTGAGCAGCCAGTACGGATCCTAGACACCCAGATCAGAAAGTTAAGGAACAAGGAAATCCCGATGGTGAAAGTCCTTTGGAATCACCACAACATCGAAGAATGTACTTGGGAGACACGGGAGTCCATGCTCCAGCAATATCCTCATCTCTTCTAAGGTGAGTGTTATGTGTTTTGTATGTATGTTGATGTTTTATGCTATATATGTTTGTTTGGTGAACATTCGGGGACGAATGTTCTTAAGGGGGGGAGAATGTAATACCCGGCTAGACTCCGGTATCGGAATTCCTACCGTCCCGTGGAATCTCGGATGTCAAAAACCTCTAGAAGGGTAAAAACATGTTTTTATAAAATGTTTTCATGTATTATATGGTTTTAAGTAAGAAAGAAATTGAGTTTTGAATGAAAAAGACCATGGAGGCATTTCCAGGTTCGGCCGCCGAACCTCAAGTTCGGCCGCCGAACATGGGATAGTTTAGGGGGGCAAGTTAGGCTTCCGAAAGTGGCCTAGGTTCGGCCGCTAAATCTCATGTTCGGCCGCCGAACTTGTATGAGTTTTGGAGGCACTTTAGGCTTCCGAAGGTGGTCTGGCCAGCCCCTATAAAAGGCCCAATGGTCGAAAATGGGCGAGATTTCTCTCCTATTTTCGGCCAACGGTGAGTCCATGCTCTCCCATGGTTGATTTTGATGATTTTTCTCAAACCTTTCAAGTTTTAACGAGTTCTAACTTGGTTTTGAAGAGTTTTGGAGCTAAGATCAAGTTTTGGAGCTTGGAGACCCAAGGAGCTAAATTTCTCCCATCTCCGAGTTTAGATCGCCTCCCCTCTCGATCTTCAAGAGGTAAGAGTAGATCCTTAGCTCATTTCATGTTTTAAACAAGTTTTATGAAAGTTTTTGGAGTAGAAATGCATGTTTAAGTTAGTTGAATGTTGTTAGGGTAAATGTTGAGTTTTTGGGTAATGTATGTTGTTTGAGTTGCTTTATGTGTTTATGTTGGGGTTTAGGTTAGTTTGAGACCCCTAAATGCTTATTTGCTTGTGTATGCATGTTGTAGAATAGCTAAATGCATGTTTGAATGGTTTAGGAGGCAAAATGTGCATAAAGAGGCTGAGTTCTGCCATTTGGAAGAACTCAGGTTCGGCAGCCGAAGGACTTTCGACCGCCGAACCTGCCTGTGGAGGCAAGCCTTTGGCTGCTGAACCCTGCCCCCGAAAGTGGACTTTCGGCTCTGGAAGGGAGTTTCGGCCGCCGAAGGTGCCACCGAACATGCATGAGTTTCGGCTCTGGAACCACTTTCGGTAGTCGAAGGTGCCGCCGAAAGTGGCTGAGTTTCGGCTCTGGAGGGAAGTTCGGCCGCCGAACCTGCCGCCGAAAGTGCCCTGTTCAGCCTTCCTTTGAATGATTTCTATGATTGTTTTATGATGTTTTAGGGGGGTTTTTGGGGAGTATTTTAGAGTCATGTTCATGTATGTTTGGTCCCTCATTTGAGTCCACTTGTGTAGGTTCGGACCTGAGGAACTGAGGACCCCAGCAGTGAGACAGCTGCTTCAGTGTCTTGTCAGAGCTAGCCTGAGGTGAGTAGAATGACTCCTTATGTTTTAAAGCAAATAATGAAAGTTTTAGCATGATTCACGCATCATGAATGCCATGAGATATATTAGGATGTTTGCATTAGAATTCACGAATATGTTGCATTGCATATTATGTTGTTGATGTGGATGAACATTGAATGATCCATTAGCTCTCGTATGAAATGATATGGTATGATATGATGATGATACGGTATGGAAGTCCAGGAAGACCCGTTCTACGTCCCTGGCACTATGTAATAGAAAGTCCAGGAAGGCCCATTCTATGTCCCTGGCACATTGGAATGTTATGATATGTTATGTAAGGGAAAGACCAGGACCCATTCTACGTTCTAGCACTATTGAATATGTAGAGGGCTATTGGTGACAAGTTCATCCTTAAGGTGATTTGTTTGTGATGTGATGCATTTCATGAAAGCATGAACTTTAAACATAATGTTTTATTATTCTGCTCACTGGGCTCTAGTAGCTCACCCCATTCCCTTATTCCCCCAGATTGCCGGTACGGGATAGAATCAGGAGGTCAACAAGAATAAGAAGTCATGTTTTATGTAATAGCTAGATGTGGACATGAAAATGATGTAATGTAAAGTATAGTATAGTAATGTAATGTAATGATGTTTATTGAGGTTTAGAGTTGTGCTTGACCCTAGTATGTTGGTTAATCCCTTTTGAGTACATGATTTATTGATGTTTATGTAAACCAAGCTTAATGTATGATATGTTACCCCATTAGAGCATTTGATGAGGGCTCCAGTGTGGGGTTTTATGTTTATGAGTTTGTGCATGCACAGGTTAAGCTTGGTAAATGAAAGAAAAAGTTTAATGTTTTATGGTTATGTTAGATCATGTATGGGATTTAACAGGTATACAGGATGTATGTTAGGCTTGCTACGGGTCCCAGCGGCCTTATGCCGATCTGAATTCTAGCGCCGGTAGCGGTCCAGTTTCTGGGTCGTTACAGTTTTCCCGTTGTTCTAGGCTTTCTTCCTTAACCTGGATATTCAAAGCACGCCTAGCAACAAGCATCTCACCACGTTCAGCAAGCAACACATTATCAACAAACACATCTGAATCATCACAGTCATTATGAGCATCAATTAATTCAGTCATATTAGCATATATCTCATCATCACTATGATCAGAATCAGACACTACACCCCTATCAGCAGTTGCTATCATAACTCTTTTATTAGGACATTGAGATGCAATATGTCCTTTTCCCAAACATTTAAAACATTTTATCTCTCTATTAGGGTTAGAAGAGTTAGAAGTACCTGACTGTTCCTTGTTATTCCCTTGAGAAGGTCCTTTGTTTGTGGGGACCAAATCTTTGCCCCCTTGGATTGGGCTTTTGTAATCTTTCTTTTCTCCATTTCTATAGCCTGGAAATCCACCACCACTATTTGAGGACTTGTATGTGAGTTTAAGATTATTTCTGCCCTTGTGTCGCCTTTCTATTTTCATTTCTTTATCTACCATATCCTCCATGGTATTGTATTGGTACATGTCAAGTTCTTCAGCAATGTAGTGGTTAAGACCACCTAGAAATCTGGACATCAACATTTGCTCATCCTCCTCAATATGAGCCCTAGCCATCATCATCTCCATCTCCTTGTGGTATTCTTCCACACTCTTTCCTCCTTGCACCAGTCTTGCCAACCTGTTGTACAAATCCCTATAATAGTGCGAAGGAATAAATCTTTGGCGCATCAACTCTTTCAAGTAGTCCCATGGTGGAACTGCCCTTAAGCCCTTATTCCTCCTAGTGGATTTCAATCGATCCCACCAGAAAGAAGCATAACCCGTGAACTCAACGGCGGCGATATGAGACTTCTTCTCCTCGGTATAGTTATGATACTCAAATATTTGCTCAGTTTTTCTCTCCCATTCAATGTATTCTTTAGCATTGTTATTCCCTTTAAATTCAGGAACTTTCATCCTTATGGAGCTCAAGTCACCATCAATTGTGTTGGTTTGGTATGTCTCGGTGTCATCATCATTTCTGCCAAGTCTAGCATCTCCACCTCTATTCCACCCTACACCAATTCTATTACCTCCATGAACTTCTCCTCTCCCCCTTCCTTGTCAAACAATATCTTCTGTATCATCAACTTCACCTCGAACTTGAGGTTCTCGAACTTGTGGTCTATCGGGGTTAAGAATTCGATGGGCCATTCTTGTAGAAGTGGAAGCCTGTGAGACTTTCAAACTCTCCATACTTACGGTCATCCTCTCAAGAGCCCTACTGAGCCTTTGTAACTCACCACTGACTGATTTCTTAAAGATCTCATAATCGTTGCCCATGTTCGATTCACTTTCACCAGTACTATCCACCACATTCTTGTCTTTACTCATCCTACCTTAAATCAACAAAGAACAAAGAGAACTAGCAAATATTGTGTTAGAAAGGAAAGCACTCAAGTGTCTGCACACTTACCACTCTTTTGCTGATTCTTCAATTGCACTCAAGAAAATAAGGTCAACCAACTAACCACAAGGTGCGTTTAATGAAACAAAGAAGAAAACCTAAAGAAAAAAGGAAGCGCGCAAAAACTAGAAAGAAGACACTGACAATTTGGAAAGTAACACACAAACTAGGTTTTGTGCTACTTGAAAAATATCACCTAGAGTATAGACACAAGCAAACAATACTCCAGCAATGTCAAGGAAGTAAAAGCAAGCTTAAACCAAAAACGAAACTTTGAATTCAAATAAAAACGAATCTAGACAAAAGTTTGAATTTAATTCGCTTCAACACAAATTAAATGCGGATCTATTTAAATCTACCCAAAAAGGCAAGTATCAAAACCCTACGTGATACGGATTCAATCGGGCAAATTTCTAACAATGGTGTGGAGCAAACTTATGTCATTCAAATGGATCTAAAAGGAGTTCAAAATCATATTCATATGATCCATATATATTTGGGGCGTGCTTCAACTCATATGGGACAGATTTGGTGCAACACTTGCAATCATAGGCTTAGAGAGCCTAATCAAACCTATGGGCTAAAACTACACAAAGGGAAGCCTAAAGTGAAGATCAAGTAAGGTTTTGTGAAGATTCAGCTTTGTTATGATGGGCTTGCTATGTTTTATTATTTGAACACTTATTTTATTTTAGCTTTGTTTGGGCTTGTATTCTGGCCATATTTTATCTTTTAAGTTTTAGAGTGTTGGGCCATGTTTTGGGCTTATGTTTTAATACTTATGTGTTATTTTAGTGTGTGATTAGGCTTGGGCCTTATGTGTTTAAGTCAGGCCCAAGAAGAGTGTCTTAGGGTTTTATTTGTTTTTCTCCTTACTATATAAGGATAAGAAACAATTGTAAGAGGTAGCTTTTAATCAAAATTTTAGAATTATTTTCATGCCTTTAGCGTGTATTGCTTTGAGTGAGAGTGAGGATTTGCTTTCATCAATTGCACCAGGAATCTTGGCTTACTTATCAACTATTCGTTGTGGCATTTGTCAGATTCTCAACTAAATCCTTCGATCATTGGTGTTTCAGCTTCTCTAAGTGTGGGGTGCCATAGGAGGTGGGTTTATCAAATCTTTGGATTCCGTATCTACTTGTGCGTGTGGGTTTGAGGCTTGTGCCATAGAGTTCCGCGACAGTTGGTATCAGAGCCAAAGTGAGGTAAATTCTTATTTATCTCAGGATCTAGAGTTTTTTTTCTGAGTTTTCCTTTTCTTCGTTATTGATTTCGGTGAAAGCTTTTGTATTCATGGCTGCACCTTCTTGATAAATTATCACATAATCTCTTTTGGAAGAAAATTCGAAATAAAAAAAAAAATTGCCTTTGCCTTACCTATCTCAATTAATTGCAGTAATTTATGGGAATCAATTTGAATTTTGAATTTTGAATTTGGTCGAATCCAGATTAGGAGATAAAAGAAATTCTGCCTATTTCCTAAAGTGCACATTTAGGGCAATTGCATCTAAATTGATTTGATGTCAAATCCTTCTTTTAACACCAGAATTTTTTTCGTCCATGTTTCTGATCTGAGAGAAATTTACATTTTTCTTTTCTGATTCTACTTGTGGGGTTTTGATACTTTCCTTTTTGGGTAGATTTAAGTCGATCCATATTTAATTTGCGTTGAAGTGAATTGAATGCAATATTTTTTGTCCAGGTTCGTTTTTATTTGATTTCTAAGTTTCTTTTTTGGTTTAAGCTTGCTTTTGCTTCCTTTACATTGCTGGAGTATTGTTTGCTTGTGTCTATACTCTAGGTGATATTTTTCAAGTAGCACAAAACCAAGTTCATTTGTTACTTTCCAAATTGTCAGTGTCTTCTTTCTAGTTTTTGCGCGCTTCCTTCTTTCTTTAGGTTTTCTTTTTTGCTTCATTAAACGCACCTTGTGGTTGGTTGGTTGACCTTAGTTTCTGAAGTGCAATTGAAGAATCAGCAAAAGAATGGTAAGAGTGCAAACACTTGAGTACTTTCTTTTTTTAACACAATATTTGCTAGTTCTTTTTGTTATTTGTTGATTTAAGGTAGGATGAGTAAAGACAAGAATGTGGTGGATCGTACTGATGGAAGTGAATCGAATATGGGTAACGATTATAAGATCTTTAAGAAGTCAGTCAGTGGTGAGTTACAAAGGCTCAATAAGACTCTTGAGAGGTTAACTGAAACTATGGAGAGTTTGAATGTCTCACAAGCTTCCACTTCTACAAGAATACCTCAAAGAACTCTTAATTGCAATAATGACTGTGATGATTCGGATGTGTTGGTTAATAATGTATTGCTTGCTGCACATTATGAGATGCTTGTTGCTAGGCATGCTCTGAATATGCAGGTTAAGAAAGAAAGCCTAGAACAACGGGAAAACATATTTCACACTAGGTGTTTGGTTAATGAAAAAGTGTGTACTCTCATTATTGATGGAGGTAGTTGCACAAATGTGGCAAGTGTGTATATGATGGAGAAATTGGGCTTGGCTTCTATTGAACACCCTAAGCCATACAGGTTGCAATGGTTGAATGATTGTGGTTAGGTTAGGGTTACACGCCAGGTGGTTATACCATTTTCTATTGGTAGGTACAAGGATGAGATATTGTGTGATGTGGTACCTATGCAGGCAAGCCATATGTTGTTGGGTAGGCCGTGGCAACATGATAGAAAGGTGCAACATGATGGGTTCGATAACAAGTATTCCTTTACTTATGAAGGACAGAAGGTTATACTCGCTCCTTTATCACCTCAAGAGGTATATGTTGATCAAATAAAGATGCTGGAGAGGGAGAGGGAGGCTTCGGCCTTGGCCACAAATGGGAGTGAGAGCTTGAATTCTGCGGAAAAGATGAGAGAAAAGAGTGAGTTTGAGGGTAAAGAGGTTGGGAAAGAATCAAGACTAGTTCAAGGAGAGAAGGTGGAGAAAGAAAAGGAGAAAGAAGAGGCTAAAGTTCCAATCTCAACATCCATAGAGATTGAAATTGAAGAGGAAGTTGTTATGCATGAATCTAATGTAGTTGTTGCTGAGAATTCCATCAATGAACTTACAGAAGAGGTTGTGAGTGATGAGGGACATGGGGAGCACGTGATTGATGAGGTGGAGGAGGTGAATGAGACTGTTTTGGAAGTTGTAGAGGAGAATGGGTCACATCCCCAAGATCTTTCTATGACTAATATTTTTATGCCTAGTTCATTTGTTCTTGATGTACAGGTTGTTGATGAAAACATTCATGACGAAAGTTTTATCCTATTTCCACCTATTCAAAAGGAGGTCTTTGAAGATACATGGGTTCCTAAAGCTTCCCTTTTTGACATAAATATCAGCAAGATTCGAGGACGAATCTTTTCTAAAAAAGGAGAGAATGATACGGATTCAATAGGGCGAATTTCTAACAATGGTGTGGAGCAAACTTATGTCATTCAAATGGATCTAAAAGGAGTTCAAAATCATATTCATATGATCCATATATATTTGGGGCGTGCTTCAACTCATATGGGACATATTTGGTGCAACACTTGCAATTATAGGCTTAGAGAGCCTAATCAAACCTATGGGCTAAAACTACACAAAGGGAAGCCTAAAGTGAAGATCAAGTAAGGTTTTGTGAAGATTCAGCTTTGTTATGATGGGCTTGCTATGTTTTATTATTTGAACACTTATTTTATTTTAGCTTTGTTTGGGCTTGTATTCTGGCCATATTTTATCTTTTAAGTTTTAGAGTGTTGGGCCATGTTTTGGGCTTATGTTTTAATACTTATGTGTTATTTTAGTGTGTGATTGGGCTTGGGCCTTATGTGTTTAAGTCAGGCCCAAGAAGAGTGTCTTAGGGTTTTATTTGTTTTTCTCCTTACTATATAAGGATAAGAAACAATTGTAAGAGGTAGCTTTTAATCAAAATTTCAGAATTATTTTCATGCCTTTGGCGTGTATTGCTTTGAGTGAGAGTGAGGATTTGCTTTCATCAATTGCACCAGAAATCTTGGCTTACTTATCAATTATTCATTGTGGCGTTTGTCAGATTCTCAACTAAATCATTCGATCATTGGTGTTTCAGCTTCTCTAAGTGTGGGGTGCCATAGGAGGTGGGTTTATCAAATCTTTGGATTCCGTATCTACTTGTGCGTGTGGGTTTGAGGTTTGTGCCATAGGGTTCCGCGTCACCACGAATAGACTAAAAAAAAATATCTCACTCAGTGCAGCATAATGTACGAAAATGGGCATTAAAAGATGGATTTGACACCAAATCGATTTAGATGCAGTTGCCTTAAATGTGCACCTTAAGAAATAGGTAGATTTCTTTTGTCTCCTAATCTGGATTCAACCCAATTCAAAATTCAAACTTGATTCCCATAAACTACAGCAATCAATTGAGATAGGTAAGGAAATATAGATGAAAAGGAAGCATATCACAATTTCGGCCAGATCAAGATAAATATGGCGAAGGCGATTTTTTTTTTCATTTTTTTTTTTGGATTTCGAATTTTCTTCTAAAAGAGATTATGTGATAATTTATCAAGAAGGTGCAGCCATGAATACAAAAGCTTTCACCGAAATCAATGACGAAGAAAAGAAAACTCAAAAAATTAACTCTAGATCCTGAGATAAATAAGAATTTACCTCACTTTGGCTTTGATACCAACTGACGCGGAACCCTATGGCACAAGCCTCAAATCCACATGCACAAGTAGATATGGAATCCAAAGATTTGATAAACCCACCTCCTATGGCACCCCAAACTTAGAGAAGCTGAAACACCAATGATCGAAGGATTTAGATGAGAATCTGACAAACGCCACAATGAATAGTTGATAAGTAAGCCAAGATTCCTGGTGCAATTGATGAAAGCAAATCCTCACTCTCACTCAAAGCAATACACGCCAAAGGCATGAGAAGAATTCTGAAATTTTGATTAAAAGCCTCTCTTACAATTGTTTCTTATCCTTATATAGTAAGGAGAAAAACAAATAAAACCCTAAGACACTCTTCTTGGGTCTGACTTAAACATCTAAGGCCCAAGCCCAATCACACACTAAAATAACGCATAAGTATTAAAACATAAGCCCAAAACATGGCCCAACACTCTAAAACTTAAAAGATAAAATATGACCAGAATACAAGGCCAAACAAAGCTAAAATAAAACAAGTGTTAAATCATAAAAATATAGCAAGCCCATCATATCAATGCTGAATAAATTAGACAGCGCTATCTCCATTACACACCTTAAGCAAGGTGAGTAGCTTAGGAGTGTCTTCAAGCTTCACGAGAGATTTGCCAACGGCAAGCTCAGTCAATTCTTGTGTCACTTGTTCTTGAATGTGTAGGTTCATAGCTGCTTCAAGCTTCTTAGCTTTGCTCCTTGTCACTGGTCCACTAGGGAGCACCAATGGATCCTTGCTTCCTTGATTCTCATGTGATTGGGTTTGCTGGTTCGTATCACTACATAAGAACAGCACCAATACCAATCCCAGAAGCATCACATTTGATTTCAAAGGTTTTAGAAAAATTAGGTAACCTTAAAACAGGAGCAGCAGTAAGTTTTTCTTTTAATGTGTTAAATGCAAGTTCCTATTCCTTACCCCATTTAAACCCAACAGCCTTTTTAATAATCTCATTTAGAGGTGCAGCAATAGTGCTGAAATCTCTAACAAACCTCCTATAGAAGCTTGCTAATCCATGAAAGGATCTCACCTCATTAGCATTCTTAGGTGTAGGCCATTCTTGGATAGCCTTAACCTTTTCAGTATCTACCTCAACTCCCCGTGAATAATAATAAATCCTAGGAATATGACACTATCAGTACAAAATGTGCATTTCTTAAGATTAGTATACAATTCATGTTCACGCAACTTTTATAGAACAAGTTCAACATCCCTAATATGATGATCATGGTTTCGGCTATAAATCAATATATCATCAAAATACACAACCACAAACTTACCTAGGTAATCACGCAAAACATGGTTTATCAATCTCATAAATGTGCTAGGTGCATTAGTTAAGCCAAAAGGCATCACTAACCATTCATATAAACCATATTTAGTCTTAAAGGCAGTTTTCCACTCATCACCTAACTTCATCCTAATTTGATGATAACCGCTTTTCAAATCAATTTTGGTAAAGAAAACAGCACCACATAATTCTTAAAGCATATCATCTAATCTAGGAATAGGATGGCGATACTTTACAGTGATTTTGTTGATCGCACGACAATCAACACACATGCGCATTGTTCCATCTTTCTTTGGAACCAACAAAATAGGTACTGCGCATGGATTGAGGCTCTCCCTGATATGTCCCTTAGCTAGCAACTCATCAACTTTCTTTTGAAATTCCTTCGTCTCCTCAGGATTACTCCGGTAAGCTGGACGGTTTGGAATCTGAGCTATAGGAATAAAATCGATCTGATGTTCTATTCCCCTAATGGATGGCAACCCAGATGGCACCTCCTCAGGAAATACATCCGCAAAATCCTGCAATAACTTAGAAAAAGAACTAGGCAATTCATTAGTAGGGTTAGTCTCAATCATAAAATTGGAACTAAAACGCAACATAATCAAAGCTCTCTTCCTTAAGTATGCCTTCTTCAACTCTCTCTCTTTACAATAAAAGGAAGACTTGCTGAATTCTTCACTCTTCTCACTCAACTCTCCTTTTACCTCCACACTCACTAATGTTTTCTCTCCCGCACGTCTCTCATTTTTATCCTTTCCTGTGCAGTCACTCTCCTTTGGGCCATTTGAAACCTTATTTTTACTACTGGCCTCTTTTCCCTCATTCTTTTTACTTGTCTCACCTCCCTTACCCAATTTAGCAGATTGTTATAATTTCACTTGATCTGCATATACATCTTTAGGAGATAGTGGTACAAGTATATATTTTGCGCCAAGAAACGTAAAAGAAAATCTATTACTATACCCATTATGAATGACACGCCTATCAAATTGCCATGGTCTACCCAACAAAATATGTCCAGCTTGCATGGGTACAATATCATAAGTAACCTCATCTACATACTTACCAATAGAAAATGACACTTTACATTGCTTGGTTACCTTTGCCTCGCCACTATCATTCAACCACTGAAGTCTGTAAGGATTAGGGTGTGTAATAGTTTCTAGTCCTAATTTATCAACTAAAATAGTACTAGCACAATTAACTTGACTACCCGAATCTATTATCATGCAACAGACTTTACCACCTATCAAACAACGAGTGTGAAAGATGTTTTCACGCTGTTCAATCCCCTCTTCTTTAATAGAAACATTTAAAGTACGCAATATGACCAAGGACTCTCCCTGAACAGGATACTCTTCTATCTCTACATCAGAATAATCTTCTAAAGTTGGTATTTCATCAAAATCAGAATCAGTTTCGGAGACTATCTCATCTCCTCTCACTATCATGGCACGTTTATTAACACACTCATTAGCATAATGCCCACGCCCTTTACATTTAAAGCAATGAATATCTCTAGTCCTATTAGATTTAGGGGCTGATTCATTTTTACCATGAGAGTTGGATGTTTCTTTGGAAGGTAACATGCCTTTTTGAGTTGAAGACTTATCAAACCTTTTAGGATCAGTCTTGGTGTTCCATTTGGAACCCCATTTGCTGTTGGAGTTTTGAGCAGCCCTGTTACTCCCCCATCTATTTCGACCTCTTTGTCTTTCCACCTTAATGGCAATGTTCACTAAGTCTTCCAAATCAACATACGGTTGCAAATCAACCACATCAGCAATCTCCTTGTTTAGGCCACCAAAGAAACGAGCCATGGTCTGGTCTTTCTCCTCCATTATGTTTGCTTTGATCTGGAGCAACTCCATCTCCTTATGATACTCATCAACAGATTTTGATCCTTGGGTTAATCTTTGCAACTGATGATGGAGATCTCTATGGTAATAAGTAGGCACATATTTCTTCCTCATGATTCGCTTCATCTCTTCCCAACTAGCAATGGGTAACTCTCCATTCCTTCTCCTAGATTTCACAAGCTCATCCCACCATATTAGTGCATAGTCTGAAAACTCAAGGGCAGCAAGTTTTACCTTCTTATCGTCGGAATAGCTTTAACAGTTAAAAACCATCTCCACTTTACGCTCCCACTCTAAATAGGCATCAACATCAGCCTTACCATTGAAGCTTGGAATCTTCATCTTTATGGAGTTCATATTATTATCTACATAGGGTACATGATCATTGAACCTTCTGGCTCGGAAAGGTGCTGATTGTGCCACATTTTCCTCTTCATAGGATGGATCGTGTGTATCATCATCCCCCTGATTGGACTTGCCCTTTGAAGATCTAAGGTTGTCCTCAAGGTTATCCATTCTCAAATTTAGCTTCTGAAAGCTATCCATGAAAGCTTTATACATATCTTTAAGATCAAACGTAGGGTTAGAAGTATCACCAGTATTATGCCCAGACATTATAGAAAAATTCACAATTCTCTCAACTCACGTATTTAACTTTCAAGCACTCACTTAGTATCTCAAAAGTGCACTTCAGAATAAAGACTCAATAAGCCAAGCTTGTATGATTCAAATAATAAGGAAAGCAAGGAAAGACCTAACAAGAAAAGATAGGAAATAACACTAGATGCAAACTGACCAAAATGAACAAACAGATTGAGTTAGCACACAAAAGTGAAATTTCGTGTACTAAGTGTAATTAGATGTTCAACAATGTGCAATTTGTCAAACTAAGTGTAAGTAACCAACAAACAGAAAGACACCAAATTGACAAACTAAGAATAAAAAATTAACAAGACGGATGTGCTTAACACGAAGTTATCCCTAAGCATGCAATCCTAGGTTAACTGATCTTAATATTGACTCAAAAAAATAATTCAAAGCAAGCAAACAAAAAAAGACACTTAAAACAGCAAGTATTAAGCAAAACTATTTTTGTGAAAATACTACCCAAATTTGCCCTAAACCTACCCTAAACATGTATTTCGAATCCCAAACCCTGAAATATGTTCAAGGTATATGAAATATGATTTATACCAGTAGGTATCAATATCAAAATGAAGTTTGAACAATTGACCCAAATTGCAGAAATTCTTTTTCTTTTTTTTCTTCTTTTTGGTATTTTTTTTATATGGACTAAAGTAAAACACTGGAAATACTATTCTAAGAGTGTTAGAATAGGAGCATACGAATTAGGGTAGAAAGCACAAACCAAACCACTGAAGATAGTAATTCTGCCTAAACAAGAATTTAGAGTAAAATACGATTTGAACAGTAACTAAACAATGTATTCGACTCTGGTAGGTATCCCAAATGGAAAGATCATGAAAAATTGAAGAAAAGACACAAAGGATAGTTAAGAAATTATTACTAAGTCTAGCTCTGATACCAATTGACGCGGAACCCCAGCCTATTAGAGACTGAAACGACACATACCCTAGTAAAAAGAACTTAGTTCAGAAAATAACTCCCCAATCTAAAGCACCCTTAATTAACATGCAATTAAGAACACTTATAACCGATTGATTTTAAAAGCAGCAAGAATAAGAAACATACAAGTTAGTATCAAACCTTTTTCGTGATGCAATGTCAAGAACCAAGATCTCTCTTAATCTCTCAAAGAAGAATTGCATAAAGCAATTGTATTGAATAATTGATAATCTGTCTATAATATGGAAAAAGAGATGCTTTATATAACCTAAATAAAGACCCATGATTTTTGCCACTTCCCACTACTATGTATGGACTCATGATCTATGCCACTATCCACTATTGGATAACTACCCACTACTGGTTAACTATCCACTACTGGATAACTACCCACTACTGGTTAACTATCAACTGCTAAATAACTACCCACTACTAAATAACTACCCACTATTAAATAACTACCCACTATAAATACAAAGTTTGAACTGTCAATAAGAACACATTCGGCCTAATTGACTTGGAATGGCCAGATTGTTCTTCAACTTCAAAATGAACTTGCAAAGTTTCAACATATTCCTTTATGAATCCTTGAATCGCTTCCTTCAACCTCTTGGATCTCAACCTTGTAAATGTTCCTTGAGGCAATGCTAGCTCATCAGTGTTGTTGGTTGTGCTTACATCAACAGGTATAGCAATGACATTTTCACAACTTGCAGAGGGGGGAAACTCCTGTAAGGAGTGAAGGCACAATCTAAGGACTCAACAAGTCTATGGTGGCCAGTTGGGTCAAGCCCTCATTGGTGGCCAACTAGTCACTCCTCCCTGAAAAGCCTTAAGAATAAGTAGAACTGTGATAAGAGGAGACATCTATGCGTGAAGTGACACCCCATTAATAAATAAATAAAAAGGAATTACAAAGAATTGACTCGACCCTTTACTTGTTATGAATTTATACTAATTTTCTCCAACATTACTTTCAGAAAATGACATTGTTAGAAAAATTATATTTTAGTATCCCAAACGCTAGGCCCTTGACACTCCCCCACTTAAACGGTTGACGCTCTAGTCGACTGTGCTATTGATAAAATCTTCAATCTTTTGTGCATAAACTTGTAGATTGGACTCTTTCTCTCAACTTGTTTCTTTAACATTGAGGCTGTTTCACTTAACAAGGTACTTTTTATGTGGAAGACGCTTGGTGGTCTTGACAACTCGTACGGCTAAAATCTTTTCGACTCCTTAATTGACGGGTGGTATGCGGGTGACTGCTGGTCGTGATGGTTTGCAATGGCTGGCATTTGAATCATCAACATAACATGGCTTCAACTTACTGACATGGAACACTAGGTGGACTGTCATCCACTTTGGAGGTTCAACTCTGTAGGTTGCTTGTCCAATCTTAGCGACCACAGGTACTGGCCCTTTGTACTTGCGCACTAGTCCCTTGTCATGGTTGTGGAGGAATCTCAATTGCTCTGGCAACAACTTCACCATCACCGAATCTCCAACTGCGAACTCCTGTGGCCGGCAGTTCTCATCTGCCCATTTTTTCATATGATTAGATGCTTTCTCCAATTGAGCTTGAGCAAGCTCCACATTTTATCTCCACTCCTTAGTGAACTGATATACTTTCGAGTTTCGACGTGAGTACGACCCATCTATGGTATGAGGGGCCAACAGCTGTTGACCTATTACAATCTCAAAAGGGTTTTTGTAGCAGCAGAGCTCTATAAAGAGTTAGAATAAAATTGAGCAACATTAAGAAGTGAAACCCAATTCTTTTGGCTGGCACTAACAAAGTGCCTCGGGTACTCTTCTAACATCCCATTAACTCACTTTGTTTGACCATCTATCTGAGGATGAAAACTTGTTGACATATCCAAATTGGTGCCCAAAAGCTTGAATAACTCTGACCAAAATGATCCAATGAATCTTGCACCTTGGTCACTAACTATGCTTTTTAGGATCCTCCAATACTTCACAATATTCTTGAAGAATGCTTTAGTGCCACGTTCGTGCCGAGTTAATGAGATGTTTGAAGAGTACTTAAGGTACTTTATTAGTGCCAGCCAGAAGAATCGGGTTTCACTTCTTGATATTGCTCAATTTTATTTTAATTTTTTATAGAGCTCTACTACTGACAAAAGCCCTTTTGAGATTGTAATAGGTCAACAGCCATTAGCCCCTCATACCATAGATGGGTCGTACTCGGATCGAAACTCGAGAGTATATCAGTTCAATAAGGAGTGGAGACAAAATGTGAAGCTGGCTCGAGCTCAGTCGGAGAAAGCATAAGATCACATGAAGAAATGGACAGATGAGTATTGCTGGCCACAGGAGTTCGCAGTTGGAGATTTGGTGATGGTGAAGTTGTCATGTCGGTGTGCTTGTATTGCTATGATTGTCTAATGATGATATTTTTATATGATATATGTTGCTTTCCCATTTTTACGAGACTGGAGCAAGAGGTTCTAATCTAGACGATTTCTTATGCAAGTAAACACATAATTATTTCGACTGATTTGACTTGAAAATAGTTCAAATCAAATACCGCACCATCCCAGCAAATGCCAAAACCTAGACCAAGTAGCTTGATCACTTATAGAAAACAATCATATTAATTAACCACTAATAGCTCATCGTGGCAGAGCCTATATAAATATATATATATATATATATAATTATTTTATTTGTTTGAATGACAAAGCTCCTCATCTTGTGAATACCTCGTGGAGTTAATTTTTTTCAGAAATGTGACTAATTTTAATTTTTTAAAAATTAAAAAAATAAAATAATTTATGTATATTATTTTAACTTTTTAAGGAATGTGACTAATTTTAGTTTTGCATAAATTAAAAAATTATTCCATTTAAAATATAAAGATAAAATAATGTGTTCGTAAAATATACCGCAGTTGCAAAAATATAGCTAATTTTAATTTTTGAGAAATTGAAAATTAAAAATAAAAAAAAATGAATTGAAATATTATATTTTTAATAATAATAAAAATATAAAAAATTCTAATTAATAGTATATCCAAACCAACACAAAAACTAAGAAAGATGATATAAAATTAGAATTAACATACATATTTCGATATTAAATAGTTATTTACTGGTTAACAAACAAAAGACTATAAAAATTGGAATATGATGGAAAAGGATATTTCGGATGGTTGTAGAGCTTGGCTAGCTGCAGGTACACTTCCTAGATCTTTGACTGAGGCTTTGATTGTCCTAATTTCTAAGTGTGATAACCCGGTATCAGTTAAAGATAGCAAACAGATTGAAATGTGTCCTTCACAAATTAATATCTCCAAACCAATCTACTTTTATCCCTGGCCGCATGATCACAAACAATTTTTTTTTGTGGCATTTGAGACTACACAGTTTGAAGGGTAGGACTAGAGGTCAGAATGGTGCATGTGCTTTAAAAATAGACATTACCAAAGCCTATGATAGAGTTAATTAGAACTTTTTGTGTGATATGTTATCTGCTTTGGGGTTTGAAATTGTATGGTTAAAGTGGATGAAGATGTGCTTTATGGACATTGAATATAGAATTTGTGTGAACGATAAATATATTGGCCCTATTATCCTAACTAGGGGTTTAAGGCAAGAGATCCTATCTCCTCATATTTATTTCTTTTTGTAGCAGAAGGGCTTTCTTTATTGCTTAAGGATGCCGAGCATAGGGGTGTGATTCATGGATGCCAAGCAGGTTCAGGATGTCCACGGGCATCCCACTTATTTTTCACTGATGATTCTTTACTTTTTTTTTTTTATGGGCCTTCTCAAGAAGCCATAGTAATAAAATCAATTTTAAACGATTATGAAGTGACATCAGAACAATCGATGAATTTGAGTAAGTTGGGTTTTCCTTTTAGTCCTAATATTTCGGAGGATATTAAGCAAGCCATCTTTGGGCATCTGAATATTTTTCTACCACTTGTGGTAGTAATTATTTGGGCTTGCCTTCCTTGATTGGTCAAAGTAAAAAAGCAAAAAAGCAGCTCTTTTCTTTTCTAAAAGACAGAGTTTGGAAGTTGATGAACAATTAGAATAGTAGATTTCTATTTAGAGCTGGCAGGGAGATTTTAATTAAAGTTATGGCACAGGCTATTCCTTCTTAAGTTTTAATTAAAGTTATGGCACATGCTATTCCTTCTTACTGTATAAATGTTTTTCTATTACCTGTGTCTGTTTATAATGCGTTTCAGGTTATGTTTAATAAGTATTGGTAGAATGAAAAGCTTGATCATGGGGGTATTAATTAGCTGGCATGGGACCAAATGTATGATAAGAAATTAGAAGATGGATGGGGTTCAGGGATTTGAGATGTTTCAACACTCCTTTGCTAGGGAAACTACGGCAGAGGTTTTTAAAAGATACCAACACTATTATGTTTCGAGTTTTCAAAGCTAAATACTTTCCAGGGGGGGACTTTTTATCAGCTACTATCAGGTTGTAGCTATATTTGGAAGAGTGTCTTATTCTCTAAACCGGTGTTGAAATGTGGGTGCGATGGAGAGTAGGAGATGGGAATAGTATCTACGTGCATAGTGATCCTTGGATTTCTAGGGAGGAGAATTTCTATCTTGAAGATGGTCTTGTGTTTATTCCTAATGCTACATGGGTTTGTGACCTCTTTGTTACAGGTGAACGGAGGTGGGATGTTTTTAAGATAATGAATTTGTTTAGTATAAATGATATTAGAAGAATCTTGAGCATTCTGTTGAGTTTGTGTGCTAATCAAGACAAGTTGCTTTGGTATTTTGATTGGAAGGGTTTTTATACGATCAAAACTGTTTATCACTTAGCCTATCATTTCTTTCAACAAAGGATAGAGTTGGAGGGACTACATGGTGATTTATGGAAGCTAGATGTCCCTCCAAAAATTAGGGACTTTATATGGCGAGTGGGGAGAAATGTGCTACTAGAAACAACTTGGCTAGAAGAGGAATTAATATTCCCGCACAATGTTTGTTTTGTCAAGAAAAGGAGAATATTGATCACGTCCTTATGAAGTGTGTATTGGCTTAAGAAGTTTGGAGGCAAGGAGGCTTTGTTTTTACTAATTTAAATCTTCCTTTTCAGGTAATCTTTGCACAAGTTTGTTCCACTTTTGGAAAACACAGGTCTGAAAAGCATGGAAGATATGGGAGGCTCGGAACTCGCTCTACTAGTCGAATATTTTTCTGAATACAACAGCTATAACTCATGCAGCTCTTATTTGCTAAACGATTACAAGGAGGTGTGCTTAAGTTTAGGAACAACTTCGGCAGTTGTTCAGGTTGCAGCAATTCCATTATAATGTTCACAGGTTGAGCATCCAGCTGCATGGCTTGCACATGTAGATGGAACAATTATTGATAGTTTTGATTTTGTTGGATTTGGTGTGGTTGTAATACCCGGCTAGACCCCGGCATCGGAATTCCCACTTTCCGGCGGAATCTCAGATGTCGGAACCCTCTAGAATGGTAGAATATGGTTTTCTAAAGTGTTTTCATGTGTTTTTATGGTTTTAATAAAGAAAAAAATTGGGTTTTGAAAGAAAATGACCAAGGAAGAAAACCCAGGTTCGGCCGTCGAACCTCAATTTCGGCCGCCGAACATGGGGAGTTTATGGAAGCACCTTTGGCCCCCAAAGGTGGTCTGGCCAGCCACCTATAAAAGGCCCCTTGTCCGAAAATGAGCGAGTTTTCTCTCTCTATTTTCAGGCATAGGTGAGATTTCGCCCTTCCATGGTCGATTTGTTATTTTCCTTCAATCTCTAAAAGTTTTTAATGAGTTTTTACTTTGTTTTGAAGATTTTTAAGCTAAGATCAAGTTTTTGAGGTTTGGAGACCCCCGGGGCTCGATTTCTCCCAACCTCTAAGTTTGGATCACCTCTCCTCTCGATCTTCAAGAGGTAAGTGTAGATCCTATCTCCTTTTATGTTTTTAAGTAAGTTTTATGAAGGGTTAGAGGGTTTTGATGCATGTTGTGAAGTTTTGGGTGGCTGAATGCATGAAGCGGAATCGGGTTCTGCCATTTTGGAGAACCCAGATTCGGCTGCCAAATCTGCCTGTGGAGGCAGTTTGGCCGCCTAAACTCGCCCCCAAAAGTTTGGACTTTTGGCTCTGGAGGAGAGTTTCGGCCGCTGAACCTGCCCCCAAAAGTGGGTGACTTTCGACTCTGGAAGGAGTTTCGGCTGCCGAACCCTGCCCCCGAAAGTGCCTGACTTTAAGCTCTGGAGGGACTTTCGGCCGCCAAACTTGTCATCGAAAGTGCCCTGTTCAGCCTTCCTTTGCATGTTTTCTATGAATGTTTTATGATGTTTTAAAGGGATTTTGGGGAGTTGTTTAAAGTCATGTTAGAGTATGTTTGGTCCCTCATTTGAGTCTACCTGTGTAGGATCGGACCCGAGGAACCGAGGCGTTGCAGTGAGATAGTTGCTTCAGAGCCAGTCCAGTATCTGCCAGAGGTGAGTAGAACAGAACTACTTTCTATTTTAAAAGTAATTAAACTCCTAAGCATGTTCATGCATCACGATTGCCATGTTTATAGGTTGTTGCATTAGAATTCACGAATATGATGCATTGCATAATATGATGTTATTGTGGATGGTCATTGGATGATCCATTAGTCCTTGATATGATATGATATGATATGGTACGGAAAGACCAGGATTGCCCATTCTACGCCCCTGGCACAGAGTAAGGGAAAGACCAGGATTGCCCATTCTACGCCCCTGGCACAGTTGGACATGTTATGTTATGTTTAAGAGGAAGTCCTGAGGAGCTCCGTCGAGGGCCGAGCATTTATTGGATATGTAGAGGGCTATTGGTGACAATACCATCTTAAGGTGATTTGCTTGTGTTGTGATGCATTTCATAAAAGCATGTGATATTTAAATTATTTTATTGTTCTGCTCACTAGACTTTAGTAGCTCACCTCTTTCCCTAACCCCCAGGTTTGCAGGTTCAGGATAGACCGGAAAGTCGTCAACGGTAAAAGCTGTGTTATTGTAACAGATTAGTAGTGGACATGATATGTAAATTAATGTAATGTAATGTAAGGTATTGTTCAGTGTTGTATTGAGGATTAGTATTGTGCTTGGCCCTAATGTATGATTGATCCCTTTTGTACATGATCTTATGAAATGTTTTAATGATGATTTATGTTGAACCAGGCTTGGCATATGTTATGTTGCCCCACTAGAGCATTTGATGAGGGCTCTAATGTAGGGTTTTATGTTTATAGTATGGTGCATGCACAGGTCAAGCTTGGTATATGGAAAGTTTAAGGCTTTTATGAAAATGAATGATCATGTATGGGATTTTATTAGGTGTACAGGTTGTATAGTAGGCTTGCTACGGGTCCCGGCGACCTTAAGTCGATCTGGATCCTAGCGCCGGTAGCGGTCCGGTTTTCGGATCGCTACAGAGTTGGTATCAGAGCCCTAGGTTCATATGGTCGGACCTAGAGTGTGTCGGGCTCATAGATGTCATAGAAGGGCAATCACAATAGGAAGAATCATGTTCACTAGGATAGGATATAGAGTCCTGTCTTGATAATGATGTGAAATGCCATGACGATATGCATGTGCATTAGTGTTATGTGATGTATGTGATGTGGGTTCATGTGTTTCCACATGAACCATTTGATGCTGATGTTTATGTGTTGTATGTTGTCTTTCAGAAGTAAGATGCGAGGCACTCGTCGATCTGCACGATTGACTGGAGTCTCACCAGAGAATGAGGGCATGGATGCCCGTCCCCCTGCTTTGCCAAGGGCAATGTCATGCAGATCGAGTAGGGAGGGAACGTCAAGGGACCTTAGAAGGTCTTTTGATGTAAGCAGAAGGGGTACAGTTCAGGGTAGAATGTCAGTTGATATGAGGGGATCAAAGGAGGATGAGCAGAGAAGAGATGGTAGCTTGGGCATGAGCATGTCGGAAGAGGGCATGGGAGAATCTCAAGGAGGCGCTCAGGCCTCGGGGTTTGGTTATCCACCCCAGTATGAACCCTTTCCGCAAGGCCTAGGGTATCCGATGGGGCGTACATCGGATTACTCCAGCTTCAACCCATATCCCTCCTACATGCCCTACCCTCCTTTTTACCCACCATATCCCCAGTACCCCATGTATCCACCCTCACCCTTCTACCCAAGTACAGCAAACCCTAACCCAGGGAATGTTGCACCCCCTCCTCCACTAATAGAACCAGTAGCCCCTGAAATCCAAACACCCAAGCCTAGCTCATCTGTGGGGAGCAAGGTAAAGATGACCGATTACTTGAAGCTGGATGCTCCCAAGTTCAAGACGGGAGATGATCCATTTGAGTATCTCAAAACAGTAAAGATGATTACAGATGAGTTGGGGGCAAATGATAGTAGAGCCATTCAGATGGCGAGGTTCACGCTGAAATGCAAGAAAGCAAGAGAATGGTTCAAGAATTATGTGGACCCAAGGTTGGAAAGCTTATCCTGGGAGCAGTTTGCTAATGAATTTGCAGGATGGGCTTTTCCTGATAGTTCTAGAGAGCTGAAAGTTGTGGAGTTTGAGCAGCTACGGCAGACAGAGGAGATGAGTGTTGACGAGTATACCGACAAGTTTCTGGAGTTGCTGCAATATGTGGGCCAGGCATATGACACATATCAGAAGAAGGCCAGGAGGTATACCATGAGGCTCCACCCTAGGTATTCCTCCCTAATTTTGGCAGCAGAGAGAGAGGACTTCCACACCATAGTGGATGCAGCACGGAAGATGGAGGCCAGTGCCATTATTCAGGGGACAGTTAAGCAGACAGTGGCACAGTCCTCGGGTTCCAAGACCCCAGGCAGGGGAAAGTTAAATCCCTCTTCTTTGAGTACAGCAGCTTCAGGCAGTAAAAAGTGGGGCAGAGCCAAGCCCAAGAAGAATAATTTCTGGAACAGGTTAAAGTCAGGTCTGGGTTTAGGTGGTGGCTCG
The DNA here is from genome assembly GCF_001659605.2 of Manihot esculenta. Classification (NCBI taxonomy): domain Eukaryota; kingdom Viridiplantae; phylum Streptophyta; class Magnoliopsida; order Malpighiales; family Euphorbiaceae; genus Manihot; species Manihot esculenta. The sequence continues at coordinate 18,588,227 of NC_035163.2, read as the reverse complement.
AGCTCAGGATCAGATGGTTCAGAATGCTTGAGGTGTGGTAAGCCACACAAGGGGGTCTGTCGGTTTGGGACCACAGCTTGCTTCAGGTGCGGGCAGGAGGGACACATGACTCGGGAGTGTCCTAGGGAACCTTTTATGGCACCATCCCAGCAGATGACTTCTGGTAGTGTGGCTCAGCCAGTAGCTCCAGCCATGACACAGGGCAGTGGCAGAGGCAGAGGGAGAGGGACAGCCTCTTCTTCAGCAGGTTCCTGGGGTGAAGGTCCATTAGCTCCAGCTCGGATCTTCACTATGACACAACAGGAGGCAAACACATCCAACACCGTGGTGTCAGGTAATCTCATCATTGGTTGTTCAGATGTGTATGCTTTAATGGACCCTGGTGCTTCTCATTCTTTTGTTGCTCCGAGAGCCGTAGAGAGGTTGGGTTTGATAGTCTCTGAGTTAGAGTGTTCCCTCTGGGTCAGTGGACCCAAGTGTGATCCATCAGTGGCAGAGTCAGTCTGCCGGTTTAGTCTAGTGTTTGTTGAGAGCAGATGCCTTCCAGCCGACCTAGTGGTTCTAGATTTAACTGATTTTGATGTCATTCTAGGGATGAATTGGCTATCTACTCATAGTGCTACCTTGGACTGCAGAGACAAGGTAGTCAGGTTTAGAGGACGGGATGGGTCAGAGGTTGTCTTCAGGGGAGACAGGAGGGGTATGCCTAGAGGTCTGATATCAGCCCTATAGGCTTGTAGGTTGCTCAGGAGGGGTTGTCAGGGTTTTCTAGCTCATGTGAGAGAGCTAGATAGTAAAGTTAGGGAGCCCACCTCAGTGCCCATGGTCAGAGAGTTTCCAGATGTCTTCCTAGACGAGCTTCCAGGACTACCACCTGCTAGGGAGATAGAGTTTGAAATACAATTGATGCCTGGAACCAGACCAATCTCTATTCCTCCCTACAGGATGGCACCAGCAGAGTTGAAGGAGCTAAAGGAGCAGTTGCAAGAGTTGATAGACAAGGATTTCATCCGACCGAGTACCTCACCTTGGGGTGCTCCAGTGCTGTTTGTAAAGAAGAAGGATGGATCCTTGAGACTTTGTATCGACTACAGGCAGTTGAACAAAGTCACTACCAAGAATAAGTATCCGTTACCTAGGATCGATGATCTATTTGACCAGCTAGCTGGAGCAGGTTGTTTCTCCAAGATAGATCTGAGATCCGAGTACCACCAGCTGAGAATCAGAGAAGAAGATGTGCCAAAGACGGTGTTCAGGACTAGATATGGGTATTATGAGTTCCTAGTAATGCCGTTTGGGCTAACCAATGCCTCTGAAACATTCATGGATCTCATGAACAGAGTTTTCAGTCAGTACCTGGATCACTTTGTTATTGTCTTCATTGATGATATCTTAGTGTATTCCAGAAACGCAGAGGAGCATGCCCATCATCTGAGGATAGTTTTGCAGACCTTGAAGGAGCGTGGCTTGTATGACAAGTTCTCCAAGTGTGAGTTCTGGTTAAGGAGCATCTCATTCTTGGGGCATGTTGTGTCAGAATAGGAAATTGAAGTGCACCCCAAGAAGGTGGAAGCTGTAGCTAACTGGCCTAGACCCACTACAGTTACAGAGATTAAGAGCTTTCTGAGTTTGGCAGGTTACTACAGGAGGTTTGTTCAGGACTTCTCCAAAATTGCCGCTCCTATGACCAGACTGACCAAGAAGAACCAGAGGTTTGAGTGGTCTGAGCAGTGTGAGGAAAGCTTTGAAGAGCTAAAGAAGAGGTTGATGTCAGCACCGGTGTTACCTCTGCCTACCAGTAATGAAGACTTCACAGTGTTTTGTGATGCGTCCCATGTAGGACTAGGTTGTGTGTTGATGCAAAATGAGAGGGTAATTGCTTATGCTTCTAGGCAGTTGAAGAAGCATGAGTTGAATTATCCTACACATGACCTAGAGATGGCGGCTGTGATCTTTGCACTCAAGATGTGGAGGCATTACCTTTATGGGGTTAAATGTGAGATCTTCACAGATCGTAAGAGCTTGCAGTACATCTTGAGTCAGAGGGAGTTGAATATGAGGCAGAAGAGATGGGTAGAACTACTTAGTGACTATGATTGCAAAATTCAGTACCATCCGGGTAAGGCAAATGTTGTGGCAGATGCCCTAAGCCGGAAATCGCTTGGCAGTCTATCCCATATTACAACAGAGAGAAGACCGGTGGTGAGGGAATTCTATAAGCTCGTTGATGAAGGGCTGCAGTTGGAGTTGTCTAGTACAAGTGCTTTGATAGCCCAGATGAGGGTGACCCCGTGTTTCTGGAGCAGGTGGCTCAGAAATAACATGAGGACCCAGGTTAGTGAAAATTGCCAGGACTGTTCAATCAGGCAAGCATGAAGAGTTCAGATTTGACAGCAAAGGGATCCTCCGCTATGGGAACAAGTTATGTGTACCAGATGACGTGAGTCTGAAGGGAGACATTATAAGGGAAGCTCATAATGCCAGGTACAGTGTTCACCCTGGAGCCACCAAAATGTATCAAGATCTGAAGAAAGTTTATTGGTGGCCAGCTATGAAAAGAGAAGTGGCACAGTTCGTGTCCGCCTGCGAGGTATGTCAGAGGATGAAGCTGGAACATCAGAAACCGGCTAGAATGCTTAACCCACTACCGATTTCAGAGTGGAAATGGGAGAATATAGCTATGGATTTTGTGGTGGGGTTACTGGCAACGTCCAACAGGTTGGACTCTATATGGGTGATTGTGGACAGACTGACCAAATTTGCTCACTTCATCCCTGTCAGGAGTGGCTATTCTGTGGACAAGTTGGCGCAGGTGTATGTTGAAGAAGTGGTCAGGTTGCATGGGCCTCCCGTTTCAATAGTGTCAGATAGGGGACCCCAGTTCATCTCCATTTTTTGGAGAAGTCTGCAGAACGCTATGGGTACCAGGCTAGATTTTAGCACTGCTTTCCATCCACAGACTGACGGACAATCAGAGAGGACCATCCAGACCATAGAAGATATGCTCAGAATGTGTGTGCTAGATTTTGGCAGTTCTTGGAGGCAGCACCTACCTTTGGTGGAGTTTGCCTACAATAACAGCTATTATGCTAGCATAGAGATGGCTCCATATGAAGCTTTGTATGGAAGAAAGTGCAGGTCACCTGTCTGCTGCGAAGAAGTTGGAGAAAGGGCCTTGGCAGGGCCTGAGCTATTAGAGATCACCAGCAGAGTAGTGCCCATCATCAGAGAAAGGATCAAGACTGCTGTGAGTCGGCAGAAAAGCTATGCAGATGTCTACAGGAAGCTTGTAGAGTTTCAAGAGGGAGATATGGTGTTGGTCAAGGTGTCTCCTATGAAAGGGGTGATTCGTTTTGGGAAGAAAGGTAAGCTAGCTCCACGGTACATCGGACCCTTTGAAATCTTGCAGAAGATTGGGAATGTATCGTACAAGCTAGATTTGCCTGCTTCAATGGAGAGAATCCATCCGGTTTTCCATGTTTCCATGTTATGGAAGTTCATGTCAGATCCGGGCAAGGTTCTTAATGAGCCTGATGTGGAGATCCTAGGAGATCTCACTTATGTTGAGCAGCCGGTGCGGATCATAGATACGCAGATCAGAAAGCTGAGGAACAAGGAAATCCTGATGGTGAAAGTCCTTTGGAATCACCACAACATAGAAGAATGTACCTGGGAGACACGGGAGTCTATGCTCCAGCAATATCCCTATCTCTTTTAAGGTTAGTGTTTTTATGTGTTTATGTGATTCTGTTCATGCTATGCTTATTTGTTGAACTTTCGGGGACGAATGTTCTTAAGGGGAGAAGAATGTATTACCCGGCTAGACCTCGGCATTGGAATTCCCACTTTCCGGCGGAATCTCGGATGTCGGAACCCTCTAGAAGGGTAGAATATGGTTTTTTAAAATGTTTTCATGTGTTTTTATGGTTTTAATAAAGAAAGAAATTGAGTTTTGAAAGAAAAAGACCAAGGAAGAAAACCCAAGTTCAGCAGCCGAACATGGGGAGTTTGCGGAAGCACCTTGATAGAGCATATTTTAGTCCATATTATCATGATCTTATTGATGTTTATTTACATCTATTCTACCTAATTTTGTGGTTTTAATCATGTTTTGCAGATATTAGGTGTAAAGAGACAATCAAGAGAAAATGCTCTTAAAACTGCCAAAAAGTGCCAAATCTAGAAAAGCCACCTTTGGAAGCACCTTCGGCGGCCGAAAGTCTCATCCAGAGCCGAAAGTCACTCATCTTCGGCGGCACCTTCGGCGGCCGAAAGTCTGCTCCAGGGCCGAAAGTCCAGCTTCCGAAAATAAGCTTAAGCGGCCGAAAATCCTCCCAACTTGCCTCTTCCTTATTCAAGAAGCCAAATATTGAAGATCACATGTTTCCCACTTCATGCCATGCCTATTCAAAATTCAAAAAAGGCTCCACCTTCCTCTTTAGTGCATGAGTGGCAAGAATAATGTGAAGAAGACTTCTTGGACACACCTTGGACAGCAATTAAAAGACCAAAAAGCCCCTCCCTTGCCTTCACACATGCACATAGAAGGCACATATTAGACCAAGGGCATTTTGGGCAACCTTTAAAAGTTGCATGGACACCCAAGAAACCCTAGGCAGCCTCCCAAAACTTATTTAAAGGCTTTAAGAAGTCAAGAAGAGGCAGATTTCAAGAATTCAATCTCCCAACTTCTCCAAGGTTCGGCCGCTGCTCCACCTCCACCTTTGCCACCGTCGGTTCCTCCCCCATCTTCTCTTCTTCTATTTTCTGTTTTGGTTCAGCCATGAGTGGCTGAAACCCTTAATTCTAGTTGGAGTTTGGTTGAAACTAAGGTTGTTTAAAGGGTTGTGAGATCTGAACATAAAAGTATTTGCTTTTGGTTTGTTCAATATTCATGCAATTGTGTGCTTAAATCTAAGATTGCTTTGTTGTTTTGATCAAATTGACCACTTGATTCTTCATTGCAAAGTTAATTGATTGTTAATTGGGATATTTGTTAGTCCGTAATTGCTGGAAATATTCTGACCTAAGAACACTTGGTGTAAAAACTAAGGAATTGCATAATCTAGCATCATCTTCATGCGTTTGGAGTAGCTAGGATTGGATCTCTCTAATTCTTTACGCAATTGACAATTGTTTTGATACCTAAGGCCCAAGGACATTCCTTGGCAATTTGTTAATTAGTAATTGATTAGAGGACGTTCCCTAATTTGTTTAATCATAAGGAGAAACATGGTGGTGAGAAGCGTCTTCCATCTCCATAACTAATCTATTGAACCAATCAAGAGAACATAAGTTTCAATGATCAATCCAAATAACCAAGGTGGATCCATATCTTCAACTAGACCTTTCTCATATTGATTTCCCATTTTATTTTAATTACTTGCTGATTTAATTGCTTTCAATAGTTGTTAGTCAAAATAATCTCAAAACCCCTCTTTTTACTTTATTGCACTTTACTTTTATTCTACTTTCAGTTACTTGCTTTCAATTGTGCCTTCAGTTAATTCTCTTGATCTTGTTGGGAAAAATAGATAAGTATTCAATTCTCTGTGGATTCGATCCTTTCACCACTATCTGCAGTTGTAAATTGTTGATAACCAGAAAGGTTATTTTTGACCGGCTTCGACAACCGCGAGTCAAAAATTGGCGCCGTTGCCGGGGAATTGATTTAACTTGTTTATTTTTCTTTCATGACCAGATCTGAACACAGGGACACTCTGCCCTTTGATCTAGAAATTGAACACACCCTCAGAAGATTAGGAAAGCAAGCCGCCAAGCATTCTGCCCAACCTTCGGCCGCTAAACCCCCTCAACCTTCGGCCGCTGAACCTTCTCTACTCTAGCGACCGAACTTTGCACCAATGGCTGAACCTAATGCACAACATGCTGCCCCTAATGGACATACTGTCTAGAACCAAATAATTCAAGAAAAATCCAGCCATGAGACCACAGATGCCAAGAGAAAGAACCATGAGAGAATTGGCAACACCTGTAGGTGATCAAGCACCTCTTTGCATCACCTATCCACCTCTGATAGTTCCCTTTGAACTAAAAACAGGTTTGATTCATCTTCTCCCTAAATTTAGAGGTTTGCAAAATGAAAACCCACACAAGCACTTGAAAGAGTTCAATATTGTTTGTTCATCCATGAGACCTCAAGGTATGTCTGAAGATCATGTTAAGTTAAGAGCTTTTCCCTTTTCATTAAGATGACTTTGCTAAAGATTGGTTATTTTATTTGCCACCTGGATCTATAACTTCTTGGGATGATATGGTCCAAACCTTTTTGAACAAATACTTCCCAACGTCTAAGTCAATTGGCATAATAAGAGAAATCACTAACATAAGACAGAAACCAACTGAAGATTTATATGATTACTGGGAAAGGTTTGAAAGACTATGTACAGGTTGTCCACAACATGATATATCAGACAGATCTCTCATACAGTTCTTCTATGGAGGATTGCTCTCATCAGAAAGAAGATTCATAGATGTAGCTTGTGGAGGATCCATTGCAGACAAGACACCTAGGGAGATGCGAGAACTGATCTCCACACTTGCAGCCTCATCTAGGCAATATGGAGAAGAAAAGCAAATGCAGAGAGGAGTCCATGAGGTAAGCTCACCTACTATTTCTGAACTGACATCTGTTATGAAAGTTTTTGCCATAGGACTAGTTCAACAGATGCAAGCAGCCCAGCCACCTAGGTCATGTGGGATTTTTTCTTATGTAGGATACCCAACTGATCAATGTCCTACACTGCAAGAAGACAACCATCAAGTTAATGCCATTGGAGGATATAACAACCAGCCTAGACATGATCCATATTCCAACACATACAATCCAAGCCGAAGAACCACCCCAATTTCAGCTACGGAAGGACCAACAATAATCAGAACAATCAGAATTACCACAGAAATCAAGCCCAATCAGCACCTTCAAGTTCCAATCAGCACCTTAAAAAGATGATGGAAACACTTACGAACACTGTGCAGTCTCTCCAACAACAGATGGGACAAGTAACCGCATTCATGAACAAAGTTGAGTCCTAAGGTAAGCTCCCTTCTCAAACTGAAACTAATCCTAGACAGAATGTGAGTGCCATCACTTTGAGAAGTGGAAAAGAGCTTCAAGATGCTAGTTATGAACAAGAAAAGCAAGTTGCGCAAGAACCAATTGATTCAAAAGCCTTTCCAGTGCATTCTGAAGAGCCAGTTGAGCAAAGGCAAGCACCTGCAGCACCACCTGTGCAAAAAACTGATTCAAAGGTACATTTTCACATTCCACCTCCTTTTCCAAAAAGATTTGAAAGAACACAAAAAGAAAAGGAAGAAAAGGAGATTCTTGAGACTTTCAAAAAAGTGGAAATCAACATACCACTGCTAGATGCTGTTAAACAGATTCCTAGGTATGCAAAATTTCTGAAAGAATTGTGCACCAATAGAAGAAAGCTAGCTGCAAGAGAAAAAGTAAGTGTAGGTGAAGTTGTTACAGCTGTGATTAAAAGAGAACTCCCTACTAAATGCAAAGACAAAGGTATGTTTGCTATCTCTTGCAAGATTAGGAATGTTGGAATTAAGAAAGCCATATGTGATCTTGGTGCATCCATAAATGTCATGCCTCTTTCCATCTATAAATCTCTAAATGCATGTGCACTGAAAGACACAAAAGTTGTGATCCAATTAGCTGATAGATCTGTGGTATATCCCATAGGTGTTCTAGAAGATGTGTTAGTTCAAGTAGATGAACTAGTCTTTCCTGCAGATTTTTATGTGATTGATACTAAGGAAGATAGTTGCAATACTAGTTCTGATATCCTTCTTGGACGTCCTTTCTTAAGTACTGCTAGAACTAAGATTGATGTACATGATGGTACTTTGACTATGGAGTTTCAAGGGGAAGTAATTAAGTTTAATGTCTATGATGCCCTGAAATATCCACATGATATGTCCCCTGTTTATGGTCTTGATATTGTTGACTGTTTGAGCCAGGAAATTTTTGATGAAAATCAAGATGATATTCTTAACAGTGAATTCTGCAGAGATACTGATCAGACTGAAGACTTTCGGCTACCGAATACAAACAACTTTCGGCCGCCGAACTTGACTGCCTCCCAGACGCAGAATCCATCGCCACAGCCTGCCCAGCACACTGAAAACTTTCGGCCGCCGAATTCAGACCTCTTTCGACCGCCGAATCTGACCGTCCTTCAGACACCGAATCTTGTTGCTCCACTTCAGAATGAACCTGCACAGACTGAAACTTTTTGGCCGCCGAATACAGGCATCCTCCGGCTGTCGAACCTTGCTCCACCGCCTCCTACGCAAGCAAGCTCTTCCAATTCACCTTTGAGTCAGAAAGTACCAGAATCAGATCTGAAGCCTCTCCCTGAACATCTAAAATACATGTACTTGGGAGCTGACAAGACACTACCAATGATAGTGTCCAATGAGTTAAGCCAACTTGAAGAAGCAAGCCTCATGCATGTACTGCAAAAACACAAAGGAGCCATAGGGTGGACCATAGATGACATCAAAGGTATTTCTCCTTCCACATGTATGCATAGAATACACATGGAGGATGAATGCAAGCCAGTCAGAGATGCTCAAAGAAGACTGAATCCACCTATGATGGAAGTAGTAAAGAAAGAAATAGTCAAGCTCCTTGATGTAGGTATCATATACCCAATCTCTGATAGCAAATGGGTGAGTCCAGTGCATGTAGTCCCCAAGAAAACTGGGATTACTATTGTACCAAATTCTGAAGGAGAACTTGTTTCCAAGAGAGTTCAGATGCTAGAAAGGCTTGCAGGTAAGTCCCATTATTGTTGTCTTGATGGTTATTCAGGTTTTTATCATATTTCAGTTGCTCCAGAGGACTAAGAGAAGACCACCTTCACTTGTCCTTTTGGCACTTTTGCCTTTAAAAGAATGCCATTTGGACTATGCAATGCACCTGCCACCTTTCAGCGATGCATGATGAGCATATTTTCTGACTATGTGGGTAAGACCATTGAAGTGCTCATGGATGACTTCACAGTACATGGTAACTCCTTTGACGAATGTTTTGCCAACTTGGAAAAGATCCTACAGAGATGCCTTGAGTCTAACCTTGTGCTTAATTATGAAAAATGTCATTTTATGGTTAATCAATGTATGGTTTTAGGACATGTAGTCTCAGCTAAAGGAATTGAAGTAGACAAGGCTAAGGTAGACACAATTAAAAATCCGCCTTATCCTACTAATGTTAAAGAAGTCCGTTCTTTCCTTGGTCATGCAGGATTCTATAGGAGATTCATAAAAGATTTCTCCAAAATCACACAGCCTTTGTGTAAATTGCTCCAACAAGATGTGACATTTGATTTTGATACAAGTTGCAAAACTGCATTTGATCTGATAAAGAAACTGCTTGCGACTGCCCCAATTATTCAAGCACCTGATTGGAACATGCCCTTTGAAATCATGTGTGATGCAAGCAACTATGCAGTGGGAGCAGTCTTGGGGCAACGTGTGGGAAACTCACCCCACGTCATTCACTATGCCTCTCGCACACTAGATGCCACACAAAGCAACTACACAACAACAGAAAAGGAGCTCTTAACTGTTGTATTTGCTTTAGAGAAATTCAGACCATATCTCTTGGGAACCAAAGTCATTGTTTATTCTGACCACATAGCCTTGCGATATTTGATCAAGAAAAAGGAAGCAAAATCGAGACTCATTCGGTGGATCCTTCTATTACAAGAGTTTGATCTAGAGATAAGAGACAAGAAAGGAAAAGAAAATCTTGTAGCTGACCACCTCAGCCGGCTTCCATCTAGCTCTACACCTTGTCCAATCAAAGAAGAGTTCCCAGACGAACATCTGTTCGTCACTCATTCAGCCTAAGTAAATCGCAACATGCAGCACACCCCAGGGGAGTACTCAGTTTCCTTTGTTCTTTTATGTTTCTTATACATTGAGGACAATGCATGATTTAAGTGTGGGGGTGCATATCTCTTCTTCTCTCCTCCTCTTCTTCTTCTTCTTCTTCCTTTCTTCTTCTGCGACTTTACATAGCTTCAGTTCTGCGAAAATTTTTTCTTTTCCTTTCAGAATTTGCGTTAGACTTGTTCTGAATAGCCACAGTGTTGAAATTTTTTTAGTTTTTTTTTGCTTTCAATAAAACACACACAACCACAACCTTCTTCTTTTTGTTTTGCTCTACTCAAACTGATGAACTATGTTAGATGAGTCTTTTCTTTCCATGACTCCATTGATGTGATGACTCTTTAAACTTATGTTGAATCAATTGCAGTGAGTTATATTCATGTTTGAGAATTACCTTTTGAATTGAATCTTTGAGTTTGCCATGGTGAAAAATATATTGATGACACTCATTAGAGAGAATGAATTGAAAATTGTGTGAATGAACTTAACATGACTTGATTTAGCAATTGGTGTTGATTTGCCCAAATCATTGAGAGAAAAAAATTCACAAAGGCTTAGATTTCAAAAGCACAAATTGAAAACTGTTCCAATGGTCAAAAGACTATGAACAGAGCTAGTAGCCACTTGGACAGGTGACCAACTGAAAATATAAAACTTTCACATCAATAGGTTGGTGACTTGTTCAAGCAAATTAAAAGTGCAAAAAACCGGAATAAAGTACTTCAAGGTAAGGGCAAATCACTGTGAAAGTTACAAAAAGTCTTAACAAATCAATGTGCATGTATGGTCTCTCTTGAGGAAAACAAATCCTAGCCATGGTGAGCAAAGGGAAACAAGGAAAGAGGGTAAGTAATCTTTATGCATATATTCTTCACTGCAATAATTCAAAATAGGTGTCTAGAGTAAGAGTTTAAGTGGAAATAAGGATCTAGAGCAAAGAAAGCTTGTTTAACTATGTTTATTTGCTTGAGGAAAATTCTCAAGTTTCTAAACCAGTCAACAAAATTAGTCCCATTTTCTTTCAGTTTATCCTTCTCAAGGATAGATCGCAGTGATAAGGTGGAATTGTTATTAGCAGCCATAATTATCTACAAAAATATGCAAACATTATTAATTTAGTAAATTAATATTGAGGTGATAATAATGTCCCACTAAAATACAACCCTCAAAATAATAATAATATTTTAGTGGGCTAAGATCCATATTTCACCTAATTCTAAGTCAGCTTTGGCATGACACTTAGAATTAAATTATTTAGGTAGGTAACCCCTTACCAATTACATCTAATGTAACTCTTAGATTATGAGGTGTTGACATCATATGTCAAATGCATGTTATATCCCATCTAATGCCTTAGGCCCAAAACCGTTTTGATAGCCTAATTAAGCTCAACCAAAATTAAATAAATGAGTAACTATTACTCATCCTATCTTACTAGGATAAACTAATGCACTTTGCTTTGGCAAAACCTGCATTTTGGTGATCTTAGTCTTGATAGGTGTTTAATATATGGGTGGCATTAAAACTTAAAATTTTAGAGTAAGGGTTCATCTTTTAATTTTAATTATTTTGTCTTGCATATATATATTATAGCATCCTATATGCATACACATATATATAGAAAATAATGCATAGTATCTCATACTAACATATGACAAAATAATAAAATATAGTCATTTAAATCTGATTTAAAGACTAAAAGAAAATAATTTAAAATTTATTTTCTTATAATTATTTTGTCTTGCATATATATATTATAGCATCCTATATGCATATATATATATATATAAACAATAATGCATAGTATCTCATACTAATATATAACAAGAAAATAATAAAATATAGTCATTTAAATCTGATTTAAAGACTAAAAGAAAATAATTTATTTTATCAAATTTATTATTTTTTTTTTATTCCAGGAGCAGAATTGTAATTAGGGCATCTTCTTCCTAAGGAGAAACCCTAGCCGCCGCCCCCACTGTCGCGCAACCCGCCGGCGCGCGACCCATCGGCACACGACCCACTGGCGCGCGACACGCCGGTGCGCGACCCACCGTCGCGTGACCCCTCGGGCGCGCGACCCACGGGCAGGCGATCCACTGGTCGTGCGACCCCTGCGGGCGCGCGACCCTCTGGTCGCGCGACACTCCCGGGCCAGCCTTCTCAGTCACTGCGTTCTAGGCAGCAACACCGGCCTGGCTCGCGACGGCCGAAGAACCAGTCATTCCTCGCCGGCGGCAGCAAAGACACTCTCTGCAGGTGGTCGCGATGATGGAAGGAGCGTCACACGCCCTCCACGTCCGCCTATCAGCCTCGCCAATTTCTGGGTTCACGATGACTGCTCATTGTGGATCCAATTGCAAATTTTTTTTTTAATTAATTTAATTTTTCTAATAAAAATTAAAATTATCTAAATGATCTAATCATTCATCCATAATTATCATGCCTTTCTAATAAACATATATCGCATATATAATATCAATTATGGCATAATTAATTTAAACGAAAAGCACAGGTTGGCTCTGATACCATTGTTGGGAAATCCCGAGATTATTACAACCCAGTTGCACAGCGGAAAAATAAAATCTCTGTTGATTTCCTTTCCCAGAATCCGAGTGCTTCGTTTAATTCAAAAGATAGATATGAGACTATCCTGTTAATTTCGTCAAGAAGATACAATGCCAGACTGATGGTGCTGCCTTTTCAAACAAATACCCTCAATGCTATCCACACGAACGTCTTCTATCCTTCTAGAGTGCTAGCTCTCTCAAGGATGGATAGATTATGTGCTCCACAATCTACAGCAGTTAGACTGAGTTTTCTCAAAACGTCGTCAACCCCCACAATCCGTAGTAGGAGTATTTATATATTTCAGTCTTTTGTTTTCCACAAACTCTTTTCCTAAAAGAGTTGTGCTCAGAACCCACTATCACAATCTTGCAGATACTCAAATATTTTATGTGATAGAGTCCTTTATCTGTAACACTTACAGATAGACTGCAGATCTTTTAAATATTATTATCTCATAATAATAAATAATTAATAATAATAACACTAACACTTTATTATTATTAACTATATTAATAATTAATATCAATAATAATAATAACACTTTATTATTATTATTAATTATATTAATGATTAATAATAATAACACTTTATTATTATTAATTATATTAATGGGCTTTGGGCTTTTAGCCCACTAATATGACATAGCACATCAACAACGTTCTTTTGTGTGTGACCCAATAGGCTCACATTAATTGGCAATAGGCCTAGTCCCATAAGGCTCATAAGTCATAAGTGGCCTCTAGCAAGACATTATGACTACCCAACTAATATGAGGATCAATAGTCCAATAAAACCTAATAAATAGCACATGAATTAATCCCTTTGTCACACGATATCTAGTTTGAACATAAGTCATGGTCAATGTCAAACTTATAATGTTCAAATTTATGATTTCTCGATCTCTAAGTAGATTGATAAATTCAAATGATATTGATCACACTATCAATTCATTTGAGCATGGTCATGCATTTCTCAGTCTCACTTATCGAGGGGCCCAGAAGATATCTCTCTCATAGAGAGGGAGAAATCCTATCTTGATTGTTCATTATCCTCTACATAATTTCTATTATGCTCAATCATAACCTTTATGATTGTCCGATTAAAGACAACGTTTGGTTATGTCAAAATATAATAGTCCTTATGTTGGAAACTATGACAATCTCAAGTCAAAGGATTAAAACATAACTACTTTGAGATTCACTTATGACATTGACCTATGTAGTGATCTCAATGCGGGTCCATCCAATACTTTGTTCTCTAACAAGTATTTATGATTATTGAATTATATCAACATATACATAATCATCTCATGATTATCAATCAATAATCATACCAGTTATATTTTATTATTATCAACATAATAATAAGTAACCAGGGATGATAATCATTATTATGTAACATGCAAATAAATAATAATGATAAAAACCTCTTTTATTAGTAATCAAAACGACATACAAAAAGGTCCAAGAAAATGGCCTAGGGCATATACACTAACACTTCTGTTGTAGAATTTGCTATAGTGCTCTGCTTGGAACTTTTCTAGCTAACAGCTCCACTATTTAACGTGAATACGAATCCTGACTGCGATCTGAAGTCATCTATGTTGGTTTGAAAACTAGCATCTGAGTAACCATTTACAACAAGCTCGTCTTCCAAACCTCCATACACCAGGAATGCATCCTTAGTCCTTCTAAGGTACTTTAGGATATTCTTAACAGCTGTCCAGTGACTCTCACTGGGATCTGCCTGATATCTGCTTGTTGTGCTCAAGACATATGAGACGTCTAGTCTAGTACATAACATGGCATACATGATAAATCCAATAGCAGAATCATAAGGGATCTTATTCATCCGTTCTCGCTCATCAAATGTCATAGGACATTGATTCTTGCTGAGATGAATACCATGAGACATGGGCAAGAATCCTCTTTTGGAATCTTGCATGCTGAACCTTTTCAGCACCTTGTCAATATAAGTACTTTGACTCAGACTGATTATCCTCTCGGATTTATCCCTATAGATCTTAACACCAAGGATATACGCAGCCTTACCTAAGTCCTTCATTGAAAAAGAATTCCCTAACCAAGCCTTAACCTTTTGAAAGGTAGGGATATCATTTCCAATGAGCAATATGCCATCCACATATAGGACTAGAAACACAACTGCACTCCCACTAACCATCTTGTAAACACAAGGTTCATCTTCATTTTTTATGAATCCAAAGTCCCTGACTGTCTCATCAAAATGAAGATTCCAACTCCGAGAAGCTTGCTTCAACCCATAAATAGATCTCTGAAGCTTGTAAATCTTTCCAGAAATCTCAGGAATTACAAAACCCTCAGGTTGTGTCATGTACACATCCTCGAGAAAGTTTCCATTAAAGAAAGCTATTTTGATATCCATTTGCCATATCTCGTAATCATAGAACGCAGCAATGGCAATGAGAATTCTAACTGACTTAAGCATTGCAACTGGCAAAAAGGTCTCATCATAGTCTATACCATTAATTTGTTTGAAACCTTTTGCAACAAGCCTTGCTTTGTAGGTATGCACATTTCCATCTGTTGGGAAATCCTGAGATTATTGCAACTCAGTTGCGCAGCGGAAAAAATAAAATCTTTGTTGATTTCCTTTCCCAGAATCTAAGTGCTTCGTTTAATTCAAAAGATGGATATGAGACTAACCTGTTAATCTCATCAAGAAGATACAATACCCGACTGATGGTGCTGCCTTTTCAAACGAACACCCTCTATGGTATCCACACGAACGTCTTCTATCCTTCTAGAGTGCTAGCTCTCTCAAAGATGGATAGATTATGTGCTCCACAATCTGCAATCTTTTAGACTGAGTTTTCTAAAAAACACGTACCTTCCACAATTCGTAGAAAGAGTATTTATATGTCTCAGTCTTTTATTTTTACACAAATCCTTTTCCTAAAAGGAGTTGTGTTTTTCCCACAACTCCTTTTCCTAAAAGGGGTTGTGTTCATAACCCACTATCACAATCTTGCAGATACTCAAATATCTTATGTGATAGAATCCTTTATCTGTAACAGTTACAGATAGACTGCAGATCTTTTAAATATTATTATCTCATAATAATAAATGATTAATAATAATAACACTTTATTATTATTAATTATATTAATAATTAATATTAATAATAATAACACTTATTATTATTAATTATATTAATAATTAATAATAATAATAACACTTTATTATTATTATATATTAATAATAATAACACTTTATTATTATTATATATTAATAATAATAACACTTTATTATTATTATATATTAATAATAATAACACTTTATTATTATTAAATATATTAATGATTAATAATAATAACACTTTATTATTATTAATTATATTAATGGGTTTTGGGCTTTTAGCCCATTAATATGACACAGCACATCAACAACGTTCTTTTGTGTGTGACCCAATAGGCTCACATTAATTGGCAATAGGCCCAGTCCCATAAGGCCCATAAGTCATAAGTGGCCTCTAGCAAGACATTATGACTACCCAACTAATTATGAGGATCAATAGCCTGATAAAGCCTAATAGAATATGAATTAATCCCTTTGTCACACGATATCTTAGTTTGAACATAAGTCATGATCAATGTCAAACTTATAATGTTCAAACTTATGATTTCTCGATCTCTAAGCAGACTGATAAATTCAAATAATATTGATCACACTATCAATTCATTTGAGCACGGCCATGCATTTCTCAGTCTCACTTATCGAGGGGCCCAGAAGATATCTCTCTCATAGAGAGGGACAAATCCTATTATGATTGTTCATTATCCTCTATATAATTTCTATTATGCTCAATCATAACCTTTATGATTGTCCGATTAAAGACAACCTTTGGTTATGTCAAAACATAATAGTCCTTATGTTGGAAATTATGACAATCTCAAGTCAAAGGATTAAGACATAACTACTTTGAGATTCACTTATGACAATGACCCATGTAGTGATCTCAGTGCGGGTCCATCCAATACTTTGTTCTCTAACAAGTATTTATGATTATTGAATTATATCAACATATACATAATCATCTCATGATTATCAATCAATAATCATACCAGTTATATTTTATTATTATCAACATAATAATAAGTAACCAGGGATGATAATCATTATTATGTAACATGCAAACAAATAATAATGATAAAAACCTCTTTTATTAATAACCAAAACGACATACAAAAAGGTCCAAGATAATGGCCTAGGGCATATACACTAACAATCTCCCACTTGCACTAGGCCTAATCATACAAGTATCTAATACCCATAGACCTAGTGTGCTGATCATGCTTGACCTGTGAAAGAGGCTTGGTCAGTGGATTTGCAATGTTGTCATTTGTGTCTACTTTGCATATTTTGATATCTCCTCTATCAATGATCTCTCGAATAAGGTGATATCGCCTGAGTATATGTTTAGATCTCTGGTAAGATCTGGACTCCTTTGCCTGTGCTATGGCACCATTATTACCATAATAAAGGTCCATAGGATTTGCAATGCTGGGAACCATTCCCAACTCTGTGATGAACTTCTTCATCCAGACTGCCTTTTTAGCTGCATCTGATACTGCTATATACTCAGCTTCTATTGTAGAATCTGCTACAGTGCTCTGCTTGGAACTTTTCCAACTATCAACTCCACCATTTAAAGTGAATACGAATCCTGACTGCGATCTGAAGTCATCTATGTCGGTTTGGAAACTAGCATCTGTGTAACCACTTACAACTAGCTCGTCTTCCAATCCTCCATAAACTAGGAATGCATCCTAAGTCCTTCTAAGGTACTTTAGGATATTTTTAACAGCTGTCCAGTGACTTTCACCGGGATCTGCCTGATATCTGCTTGTTGTGCTTAATGCATATGAGACGTCTGGTCTAGTACATAACATGGCATACATGATAGATCCAATAGCAGAAGCATACGGAATCTTATCCATTCTTTCTCGCTCATCAGATGTCATAGGACATTGATTCTTGCTGAGATGAATACCATGAGACATGGGCAAGAATCCTCTTTTGGAATCTTACATGCTGAACCTTTTCAGCACTTTGTCAATATAAGTACTTTGACTCAGACCAATTATCCTCTTAGATCTATTCCTATAGATCTTAATACCAAGGATATATGCGGCCTCACCTAAGTCCTTCATTGAAAAAGAATTCCCTAACCAAGTCTTAACCTTTAGCAAGGTAGGGATATCATTTCACAATGAGTAATAGGTCATCCACATATAGGATTAGAAATACAACTGCACTCCCACTAACCATCTTGTAAACACAAGGTTCATCTTCATTTTTGATGAATCCAAAGTCCTTGACTTGTTTCAACAAAATGAAGATTTCAGCTCCGAGAAGCTTGCTTCAATCCATAAACGGATCTCTGAAGCTTGCAAATCTTTCCAGATTTCTCAGGGATTACAAAACCCTCAGGTTGTGTCATGTACACATCCTCGAGAAAAAGTTCACGTCTGTCAGTCATGAGTGTAATACCCGGCTAGACTCCGGTATCGGAATTCCTACCGTCCGGTGGAACCTCGGATGTCGGAAGCCTCTAGTAGGGTAGAAACATGTTTTCCTAAAATTTTTTAGTGTATTTTATGATTTTAAATGAAAAGGAAATGAGTTTTTGCATGGAAAACAACCTTGGAGGAAAACCCAGGTTCGGCCGCCGAAGCTCAAGTTCGGCCGCCGAACATCCATGTGTTTTGGAGGCACGTTAGGCCACCGAAAGCATAGGTGAGGGAAGTTCAGGTTCGGCCGCCGAAACCTAAGTTCGGCCGCCGAACATGGCATGCTTGCGGAAGCACTTTTGACCCCCGAACGTGGCCTGGCCAGCCACCTATAAAAGGGACCCTTAGCCGAAATGGACGAGCTTTCTTCCATTTTCGGCCACAGCTAGCTTCCAACCTCCCTCTTCCAAATCTAGTGTTTTTCCTCCAAATCCCCACCATTTTTCTTGAGTTTTAAGCTTGCATTGAAGGTTTTGAACTTTTGAAACAAGTTTTGGAGCTTTGGGAACTCAGGAGCTCATTTTCTTGGATCTCCAAGTTTAGGTCGTCTCTTTCTCAATCTTCAAGAGGTAAGAGCCGATCTTAAGCTCAATGTATGTTTTAAATAAGTTTTATGAAGTTTTATGGGGTAGAAATGCATGTTTAAGTTAGTTGAGCTATGTTAGGTTTTATGTGATTTTTGAACAATGTGGCATGTTTGAGTATGTTTGAAGTGTTGTAGTTGGGGTATTTGTTTGTTTGAGGCCCCTAGGAGCTTGTATGCATGTTTTGGTTGAGTTATATGCATGATTTGAAGTTTTGGGAGGCAAGAGGTTCATGTGAACCAAGTTTCTGCCATTCTGGGAGAAACCAGGTTCGGCGGCCGAAAGGTTCGGCAGCCGAAGGGACTTTCGGCCGCCGAACCCCCTTGTGGAGGCAGCATTCGGCTGCCAAAACTTGCCCCCGAAAGAGGACTTTCGGATCTGTCTGGGACTTTCGGCCGCCGAAGGTGCCGCCGAAAGTGCCTGACTTTCGGCTCTGGAGGGACTTTCGGCCGCCGAACCTGCCGCCGAAAGTGCCCTGTTCAGCCATTTCTTGCATGTTTTTATATAGTTGTTTTGTGGTGTTTTAGGGGGTTTTTGGGGAGTATGTTAGAGTTATGTTTATGTATGTTTGGTCCCTCATTGGAGTCCACCTGTGTAGGTTCGGACCCGAGGAACCGAGGACCCCAGCAGTGAGCCAGCTGCTATAGAGTTTGTCAGAGCTAGCCGGAGGTGAGTGGAATAAACCTTAAAGTTTTAAAATAAATGAAATATGAATTTTGAGCATGATCCATGCATCATGAATGCCATGAGATATGTTTTATGATGTTCATGAAAGCCAACTCATCTCATGATGTATCGCCCATTGAGGCAATGATGAGATCCCATAGAGGGATCATGATTATGATCATGACTATGTACATGTATGTTCAGGTTGAGTTGGATAATTAAAGGAAAAGTTTAAATTTTTATGCATGTTGTTGATCATGTATGGGATTATATAGGTTTACAGGTTTATGTCAGGCTTGCTACGGGTCCCGGCGGCCTTAAGCCGATCTGGATCCTAACACCGGTAGCGGTCCGATTTTCGGGTCGTTACAGAATGGTATCAAAGCCCTAGGTTCATAAGGATCGGACCTAGAGTGTCGGGCTCATAGATGTTATAGAAGGTCAAGCACAATAGGAAGATCATGTCCACTAGGATAGGATGTGGAGTCCTGTCTTGCATGATGATGTGAATTGCCATGACTTTGTGCATGTGCATTAATGATATGCTATGCTATGTGATGTATGTGATGAGGGTTCATGTGTGCCCACATGAACCATATGATGCTAATGTTTGTATGATGTGTACTGTTTTTCAGAAAACAGGATGAGAGGAACTCGTCGATCTGCACGATTGACTGGAGTGCCACCTGAGGATGAGGGCACGAGCGCCCGTCCTCCTACATTGCCTAGGGCAATGTCTTGTAGAGCCAACAGAGAAAGAGTGTCAAGGGACCCTAGAAGGTCTTTTGATGCTAGCAGAAGGGGGACAGATAGAGGAGGAAGTTCTTCAGATGTGAGGGAGGTTACGAAAGAGGATCAGAGGAGGGATGGAAACCTGGATGTGAGCATGGAGGAAGAAGGGACAGGGGAATCTCAGGGAGGCGTTCAGGCCTCGGGGTATGGTTTTCCACCCCATTATCCACCCTTCCCACAGGGTTCAGGGTATCCGATGGGAGGCACGTCGGATTACTCCAGCTTTAACCCCTACCCTACCTACATGCCTTATCCACCTTTCTATCCACCTTACCCACAGTACCCAGCTTATCCACCCTCACCCTTCTATCCAAACCCGGCAAACCCCACCTCGGGGAATGCTGCACCTCCACCTCCACCCCCTACAGAACCAGCAGCCCCAGTTACTCAACCTCCTAGACCTAGCTCAGCTGATGGGAGCAAGGTAAAGATGATAGATTACCTCAAGCTAGATGCTCCCAAATACAAGTCAAGGGATGACCCCTTTGAGTATCTGAGAGTGGTGAAGACGATAACTGATGAGCTAGGGGCAAGTGATAGCAGGGCCATTCAGATGGCAGGGTTCACTTTAAAGTGCAAGAAGGCACGGGAATGGTTCAAGTGTTATGTGGACCCGAGACTAGACGGTATGACATGGGAAGAATTTGCGAATGAGTTCGCTGGATGGGCTTTCCCAGACAGTTCCAGAGAACTGAAGATGATTGAGTTTGAGCAACTGAGGCAGTCAGAGCACATGGGTGTAGAGGAGTTCACGGATAAATTCTTAGAGCTATTGCCTTTTTCAGGGCAAGCTCTAGATACAGATACGAAGAAAGGCAAGAGGTATGTTATGAAGCTGCATTCCAGGTACTCCTCGCTGATTCAGTCAGCTGAGAGAGAAAGTTTCCACACTGTGGTGGATATGGCTCGAAGAATGGAAGCAAGTGCTATAGTTGAGGGGTCAGTGAAGCAGTCAGTGACCCAGTCTTCAGGGGTTAAGACCCCAGGCAGAGGAGGACCAGGTTTCTCTTCTCAGAGCTCAGGTAAGAAGAGGTGGGATAACACCACCAGGAAGCCGAAGAAGAATAAGTTTTGGAACAAGTTGAAATCCGGTCTGGGATTTGGCGGTGGCTCGAGCTCAGGCTCAGATGGTACAGAATGCCAGAGATGTGGAAGACCGCACAGGGGAGTGTGTCGAGCTGGGACTAACACATGTTTCAGATGTGGACAGGAGGGACACATAGCTCGGGAGTGTCCTAGAGCGCCTTTTATGGGCCAGCCCCAGCAGACAGCTTCTGGTAGTGTGGCACAGCCAGCAGTTCCAGCCACGACTCAGGGCAGTGGCAGAGGTAGAGGGAGAGGGGTAGCCTCTTCTTCTGATTCCCGAGGTGAAGGTCCATCAGCTCCAGCCAGGATCTTCACCATGACACAGCAGGAGGCTAACACATCCAACACAGTGGTGTCAGGTAATCTCGTCATTAGGTGTTCTGATGTGTATGCATTAATGGACCCGGGTGCATCTCATTCATTTATTGCTACGAGAGCCGTTGAGAGGTTGGGTCTGATAGTCTCTGGGTTAGAGTGTCCCCTATGGGTCAGTGGACCCAAGTGTGACCCGTCAGTGGCAGTGTCAGTCTGCCAGTACAGTCCAGTTTTTGTTGAGGGAAGATGCCTCTCCGCCGACCTTGTGGTTCTAGATTTGATAGACTTTGACGTCATTCTAGGGATGGATTGGCTATCTACCCATGGTGCTACCTTGGACTGCAGGGACAAAGTAGTCAGGTTCAGAGATCAGAACGGGTCAGAGGTCGTCTTCAGAGGAGACAAGAGGGGCACACCTAGAGGTCTGATATCAGCTCTTCAGGCTCGTAGGTTGCTTAGGAAGGGATGTCAGGGGTACTTAGCTCATGTGAGAGAGCTAGACAGTCAGGTCAGGGAGCCGGCCTCGGTGCCAGTTGTCAGAGAGTTTCAGGATGTCTTTCCAGACGAACTTCCAGGTTTACCACCTGCTAGGGAGATAGAGTTCGAGATAGAGTTGGTGCCTGGAGCTAGACCGATCTCTATCCCTCCCTACAGGATGGCCCCAGCCGAGTTAAAGGAGTTGAAAGAGCAGTTGCAAGAGTTGGTAGACCCTCATCCGACCGAGTACCTCACCCTGGGGTGCTCCGGTCTTGTTTGTGAGAAAGAAGGATGGATCCCTTAGACTTTGCATCGACTACAGACAGTTGAACAAAGTCACTACCAAGAATAGGTACCCTCTGCCAAGGATCGACGATCTATTTGACCAGCTAGCCGGAGCAGGTTGTTTCTCCAAAATAGATCTAAGATCGGGGTACCATCAGCTAAGGATAAGGGAGGAGGATGTGCCGAAGACAGCTTTCAGGACCAGATATGGGCATTTTGAGTTCCTTGTGATGTCGTTCGGGTTAACTAACGCCCCTGCCGCATTCATGGATCTCATGAACAGAGTGTTTAGCCAGTACCTGGATCACTTCGTTATTGTCTTCATAGATGATATCTTGGTGTATTCCAGGAATGCAGAAGAGCATGCCCATCATCTGCGGTTGGTCTTGCAGACCTTGAGGGAACATGGCTTGTATGCCAAGTTCTCTAAATGTGAATTCTGGCTGAGGAGCATTTCGTTCTTGGGGCATGTAGTGTCAGAGAATGGTATAGAGGTAGACCCCAAGAAGACAAAAACTGTGGCTAACTGGCCTAGACCCACTTCAGTGACGGAGATCAGGAGTTTCTTGGGTTTGGCAGGTTACTACAGGAGGTTCGTTCAGGACTTCTCGAAAATAGCAGCTCCTCTAACCAGACTAACCAGGAAGAATCAGAAATTTCTGTGGACCGACCAGTGCGAAGAGAGTTTTGAAGAGCTTAAGAAGAGGTTGACTTCAGCACCAGTTTTAGCTCTGCCATCTAGTGATGAGGACTTTACAATCTTTTGTGATGCGTCCCGTGTGGGACTGGGTTGTGTACTAATGCAGAATGAGAGGGTGATTGCTTATGCTTCTAGACAGCTAAAGAAGCATGAGTTGAATTACCCCACACATGACCTTGAGATGGCAGCAGTAATCTTTGCACTCAAGATGTGGAGGCACTACCTCTATGGGGTAAAATGCGAGATCTTCACAGATCATAAGAGCCTGCAATACATCCTGAGTCAAAGAGATTTGAATTTGAGACAGGAGATGGGTGGAGCTGCTGAGTGACTATGATTGCAAGATTCAGTATCATCCGGGTAAGGCGAATGTCGTGGCAGACGCCCTAAGCCGGAAGTCACTAGGCAGTTTATCCCACATATCGGCAGAGAGGAGGCCAGTGGTGAAGGAGTTCTACAAGCTTATTGAGGAAGGTCTACACATGGAGTTGTCTGGTACAGGTGCCCTGGTGGCCCAGATGAGAGTGGCACCCGTGTTTCTGGAGCAGGTGGCTCAGAAACAGCATGAGGACCCGGAGTTAGTGAAGATTGCCAGGACTGTCCAGTCAGGCAATGACAGTGAGTTCAGATTTGACAGCAAGGGGATCCTCCGCTATGGGAGCAGACTATGTGTACCAGATGACATAGGGCTAAAAGGAGACATTATGAGAGAGGCTCATAATGCAAGATACAGCATTCACCCCGGAGCCACCAAGATGTATCAAGATTTGAAGAAAGTTTATTGGTGGCCAGCGATGAAGAAAGAAGTGGCACAGTTTGTGTCCGCCTGCGAAGTATGTCAGAGGGTGAAGCTGGAACATCAGAAACCGGCTGGAATGCTTAACCCGCTACCTATTCCAGAGTGGAAATGGGAGAATATAGCTATGGACTTCATAGTGGGGTTACCGGCGGCGTCCAACAGAGTGGACTCCATATGGGTGATTGTGGACAGACTCACCAAATCTGCTCACTTCATTCCTATCAGGAGTGGCTACTCTGTGGACAAGTTGGCGCAGGTATATGTAGATGAGATCATCAGGCTGCATGGGGTTCCTGTTTCGATAGTGTCAAATAGAGGGCCCCAGTTCACCTCCAGGTTTTGGCGGAGTCTGCAGAACGCCATGGGTACCAGGTTGGATTTCAGTACTGCCTTCCACCCCCAGACTGATGGACAGTCAGAAAGGACCATCTAGACTATCGAAGATATGCTCAGAATGTGTGTGCTGGACTTTGGCGGTTCTTGGAGGCAGCATCTACCTTTGGTGGAGTTTGCCTACAATAACAGCCATCATGCTAGCATCGGGATGGCTCCATATGAAGCTTTGTACGGAAGGAAGTGCAGATCACCTGTTTGCTGGGAGGAAGTTGGAGAAAAGGCCTTGGCAGGGCCTGAGCTAGTAGAGATCACCAGCAGGGTGGTACCCATAATCAGAGAGAGAATCAAGACTGCTGCCAGCAGACAGAAGAGCTATGCAGACGTCCGCAGGAGACAGTTAGAGTTTCAGGAGGGGGATTTGGTTTTGCTCAAGGTGTCTCCAATGAAGGGAGTGGTTCGCTTCGGGAAGAAAGGTAAACTAGCCCCACGATACATCGGACCCTTTGAAATCTTGCAAAAGATTGGGAATGTGTCGTACAAGCTGGATTTACCTGCTTCAATGGAAAGAATCCATCCGGTTTTCCATGTTTCAATGTTGAGGAAGTTTGTGTCAGATCCGAGCAAGGTTCTTAGTGAGCCTGATGTGGAGATCCAAGAGGATCTCACCTATGTTGAGCAGCCAGTGCGGATCATAGACACCCAGATCAGAAAGCTAAGAAACAAGGAAATCCCAATGGTGAAAGTCCTTTGGAACCACCACAATTTAGAAGAATGCACTTGGGAGACACGGGAGTCTATGCTCCAACAGTACCCTCATCTCTTTTAAGGTTAGATCCCTATGTGTTTATGTGTTTTGCATGTGTGTTATGTTCTATGCCATGCTTTGTGTACTAGTTGAGGGACATTCGGGGACGAATGTTCTTAAGGGGGGGAGAATGTAATACCCGGCTAGACTCCGGTATCGGAATTCCTACCGTCCGGTGGAACCTCGGACGTCGAAAGCCTCTAGTAGGGTAGAAACATGTTTTCCTAAAATGTTTTAGTGTATTTTATGATTTTAAATGAAAAGGAAATAAGTTTTTGCATGGAAAACAACCTTGGAGGAAAACCCAAGTTCGGCCGCCGAAGCTCAAGTTCGGCCACCGAACATGCATGTGTTTTGGAGGCACGTTAGGCCCCCGAAAGCATAGGTGAGGGAAGTTCAGGTTCGGCCGCCGAAACCCAAGTTCGGCCGCCGAACATGGCATGCTTGCGGAAGCACTTTCGGCCCCCGAACGTGGCCTGTCCAGCCACCTATAAAAGGGACCCTTAGCCGAAATGGACGAGCTTTCTTCCATTTTCGGCCACAGCTAGCTTCCAACCTCCCTCTTCCAAATCTAGTGTTTTTCCTCCAAATCCCCACCATTTTTCTTGAGTTTTAAGCTTGCATTGAAGGTTTTGAACTTTTGAAACAAGTTTTGGAGCTTTGGGAACTCAGGAGCTCATTTTCTTGGATCTCCAAGTTTAGGTCGTCTCTTTCTCGATCTTCAAGAGGTAAGAGCCGATCTTAAGCTCAATGTATGTTTTAAATAAGTTTTATGAAGTTTTATAGGGTAGAAATGCATGTTTAAGTTAGTTGAGCTATGTTAGGTTTTATGTGATTTTTGAACAATGTGGCATGTTTGAGTATGTTTGAAGTGTTGTAGTTGGGGTATTTGTTTGTTTGAGGCCCCTAGGAGCTTGTATGCATGTTTTGGTTGAGTTATATGCATGATTTGAAGTTTTGGGAGGCAAGAGGTTCATGTGAACCAAGTTTCTGCCATTCTGGGAGAAACCAGGTTCGGCAGCCGAAGGGACTTTCGGCCGCCGAACCCCCTTGTGGAGGCAGCATTCGGCTGCCGAAGCTTGCCCCCGAAAGAGGACTTTCGGATCTGTCTGGGACTTTCGGCCGCCGAAGGTGCCGCCGAAAGTGCCTGACTTTCGGCTCTAGAGGGACTTTCGGCCGCCGAACCTGCCGCCGAAAGTGCCCTGTTCAGCCATTTCTTGCATGTTTTTATATAGTTGTTTTGTGGTGTTTTAGGGGGTTTTTGGGGAGTATGTTAGAGTTATGTTTATGTATATTTGGTCCCTCATTGGAGTCCACCTGTGTAGGTTCGGACCCGAGGAACCGAGGACCCCAGCAGTGAGCCAGCTGCTACAGAGTTTGTCAGAGCTAGCCGGAGGTGAGTGGAATAAACCTTAAAGTTTTAAAATAAATGAAATATGAATTTTGAGCATGATCCATGCATCATGAATGCCATGAGATATGTTTTATGATGTTCATGAAAGCCAACTCATCTCATGATGTATCGCCCATTGAGGCAATGATGAGATCCCATAGAGGGATCATGATTATGATCATGACTATGTACATGTATGTTCAGGTTGAGTTGGATAATTAAAGGAAAAGTTTAAATTTTTATGCATGTTGTTGATCATGTATGGGATTATACAGGTTTACAGGTTTATGTCAGGCTTGCTACGGGTCCCGGCGGCCTTAAACCGATCTGGATCCTAGCGCCGGTAGCGGTCTGATTTTCGGGTCGTTACAATGAGAAATTCATATCTCTCAGGCTGATGACGTGTCCTATCAGATCTGCGTGGGACTTGTGTCACCCTTTCAGTTTCCACAACTGTTTGTGGTTCTGGAAGTGGTTCTACCAGCGGTTCAATGCTCTCATGTGGTTCTTGAGTTTCCTCAAATCGCACTGTACTCCCACTGAATCTCTGAGAGATAAATTTCTTTTCTAAAAAGGTACCATTTCGAGCAACAAACACTTTGTTCTCTGAGGGAATATGGAAATAGTATCCTTTGGTTTCCTTAGGATACCCCACAAAATTGCACTTGATAGATTTTGGAGCTAGCTTATCTGAATTTGTGCGTTTCACATAAGCCTCACAACCCTAAATCTTAAGAAAAGACAAACTGGGCATCATTCCAGTCCATAACTCATATAGTGTCTTTTCAATCGCTTTCGATGGTACTCGGTTTAAAATGAATGCAGCTGTTTCCAAGGCATAACCCCAAAACGATAAAGGGAGATTTGTTTGACTCATCATAGATCGAACCATATCTAATAAAGTTCAATTTCTCCTTTCAGAAACACCATCCCATTGTGGAGTTCCTGGAGGAGTTAATTGTGAAACAATTCCACAGTTTCTAAGATGTTCATCAAACTCTTGGCTCAAATATTCACCACCTCGATTAGATCGAAGTATTTTAATAGTTCTACCAAGTTGATTTTGTACTTCATTTTGAAAAGTTCTAAACATTTCAAAAGATTCATGCTTATGTTTCATTAGGTAGACATAGCCATACCTACTGAAATCATCAGTGAATGTAATGAAGTACTGCTAACCTCCCCTAGCACTAATGCTTAGTGAGCCACATACATCTGTATGTATTAAGCCCAATAAGTCTGAAGCCCTTTGACCTTGTCCAGTAAAAGGGTCCTTTGTCATCTTACCAAGCAAACAAGATTCACAATTTTTCAATGATTCAAAATCAAATGAATCTAATAAACCAACTTTATGGAGCTTAGATATGCGATTCTCATTTATATGGCTAAGACGACAGTGCCATAAATATGTTGGATTTAACTCATTTGGCTTAGTTTTCTTAGAAGTTATGTTATAGATATTGTTGTCTCTAGAATCATCTAGATCAAGGACATAAAGGCCATCATATGAATTTGCAATACAATAGTCCAAAACAGAAACTGAAATAATATTCCTACTCAAAGCAGGAACATAAAAGCAATTGTTCAGAACTAGCAAAAGCCCATTGGGCAACACAAGTTCATATGTCCCTACAGCTATGGCAGCAACTCTTGCTCCATTGCCTACACGTAGGTCCACATCGCCCTTTTCAGTTTTCTACTCCTTTTGAGACCCTTCACATTTGTACAAAGGTGAGAGCCACATCCTGTATCTAATACCCATGAAGTAGATATAGTTAAATTAATATCTATAACATAAATACCTGAAGTCGTAGTCTCACTACTCTTCTTCTTCTTACACTCATCCAAATAGAGTTTGTAATTTCTCTTCCAATGCCCTGGTTCCTTGCAATGGAAGCAAATTCCTTCCTTAGGAACTATTTTCTTAAGAACTTTTGCCTTGGATTGCCATTTAGGCTTGCCACGTCCCTTAGGCCCATTACCACCTTTGGGCTTGGGCTTCCCCTTATTTTTCATGGTCTTACCCTTATTGACATTCAAAATTTGGGTAGGCCTTTTCTTGACATTTACCTCGACTATTTTTAGCATCCCATGCAGCTCAGGAATGGATTTCTCCATATTGTTCATGTTATAGTTCATGATAAACTGAGAAAAACTGCCAGGTAAAGAATGTAGGATCAAATCCGTGGAGAGTTCTAAACTCAAAAAGTAGCCAAGCCTAGCAAGGTGATCAATGTAGCCTTTCATTTTCAAAACATGGGCACTAACTGATTCACCTTCAGCCATTTTTGTAATCATGCAATGCAATGGTGGTTTCATACATGTCCTGCCTAGCTTGTTATTGGAAAGCCTGTTTGAGATGGACACTCATCTCATAGGCCTCAAGGTGCTCCAGATCCTTCTGAAGTTCTGAGCACATAGTTGCCAACATAAGACATCCAATGTCATTAGAATCATCGATATACTTCTTATGCTTGTTCTTAACAGCATTAGTAGCATCAGCAGGAGGTGGTTCTGGGATAGCTTCATCAAGCACATAGAACTTTTTCTCTTACTTGAGAACAATTCTCAAGTTTCTAAACCAGTCAACAAAATTAGTCCCATTTTCTTTCAGTTTATCCTTCTCAAGGATAGATCGCAGTGATAAGGTGGAATTGTTATTAGCAGCCATAATTATCTACAAAATATGCAAACATGATTAATTTAGTAAGTTAATATTGAGGTGATAATAATCTCCCACTAAAATACAACCCTCAAAATAATAATAATATTTTAGTGGGTTAAGATCCATATTTTACCTAATTCTAAGTCAGCTTTGGCATGACGCTTAGAATTAAGTTATTTAGGTAGGTAACTCTTTACCAATTACATCTAATGTAACTCTTAAATTATGAGGTGTTGACATCATATGTCAAATGCATGTTATACTCCATCTAATGGCTTAGGCCCAAAACCGTTTTGATAGCCTAATTAAGCTCGACCAAAATTAGATAAATGAGTAACCATTACTCATCCTATCTTACTAGGATAACCTAATGCACTTTGCTTTGATAAAACCTGAATTTTGGTGATCTTAGTCTTGATAGGTTTTTAATATATGGGTGGCATTAAAACTTAAAATTTTAGAGTGAGGGTTCAACTTTTAATTATTTTATCTTGCATATATATATATATTATAGCATCCAATATGCATATATATATATATATAAACAATAATGCATAGTATCTCATACTAATAAAATATAGTCATTTAAATATGATTTAAAGACTAAAAATAATAATAAAATATAATCATTTAAATCTAATTTAAAGACTAAAAGAAAATAATTTTAAAAAATAATTTTATTATTATTTTTAATTATTTTCAGGGGCAAAATCATAATTTTGGGGCATCATCTTCTTCTCCGGAAGACGCCCTTGCCGCCAGCGAGCAACCAGTAGCCCGCCGAACGCCCCAGCTGCTGCCCCCACCGTCGCGCGATCCACCAGCGCCCAAAGCGCGACCCACTGGGAGGCGCGACAGGTCGCGTGACCCATTGGGAGTCGCGACCCCTTGGGTCGCGCGTCCCACCGGTCGCGCGACCCACTGGGAGGCGCGACCCTCCAGTCGCGCGACCCCCGGGTGGCGCGACGCACAGGTCGCGCGACCCACCGGTCGGGCGACCCACTGGGACGCGCGATCCCCGGGTTGCGCGACCCTATGGTATCCACAATCTGGGTTCACTAGTGAATCCAGTTGCAAATTTTTTTTTTTTAATTGTTGTTGTTTTAATTTAACAATTAAAACTTAAAACAACGAATCAAAACAATTTTGATTCTAGATACAAAATTTTCAAGAAGATCAAAAAATTTTAATTTAATTTTTCTAACAAAAATTACCTATATGATCATTCATCCATAATTATCATGCCATTCTAATAAACATATATCGCATATATAATATCAATAATGGCATAATTAATTTAAACGAAAGCACAGGTAGGCTCTGATACCACTGTTGGGAAATCCTGAGATTATTGCAACCCAATTGCGCAGCGGAAAAAAATAAAATCTCTGTTGATTTCCTTTTCCAAAATCTGAGTGCTTCGTTTAATTCAAAAGATGGATATGAGACTAACCTATTAATCTCATCAAAAAGATACAATACCGGACTGATGGTGCTGCCTTTTCAAACGAACACCCTCTATGGTATCCACACGAACGTCTTCTATCCTTCTAGAATGCTAGCTCTCTCAAAGATGGATAGATTATGTGCTCCACAATCTGCAATCTTTTAGACTGAGTTTTCTCAAAAACACGTACCTTCCATAATTCGTAGAAGGGGTATTTATATGTTTCAGTCTTTTATTTTTACACAAATCCTTTTCCTAAAAGGAGTTGTATTTTTCCCACAACTCCTTTTCCTAAAAGGAGTTGTGTTTATCCCACAACTCCTTTTCCTAAAAGGAGTTGTGTTCATAATCCACTATCACAATCTAGCAGATATTCAAATATCTTATGTGATAGAATTCTTTATCTGTAACAGTTACAAATAGACTGCAGATTTTTTAAATATTATTATCTCATAATAATAAATGATTAATAATAATAACACTTTATTATTATTAATTATATTAATAATAATAACACTTATTATTATTAATTATTAATAATCACATTTTATTATTATTATTATATATTAATAATAATAACACTTTATTATTATTAAATATATTAATGATTAATAATAATAACACTTTATTATTATTAATTATATTAATGGGCTTTGGGCTTTTAACCCATTAATATGACACAGCACATCAACAACGTTCTTTTGTGTGTGACCCAATAGGCTCACATTAATTGGCAATAGACCCAGTCCCATAAGGCCCATAAGTCATAAGTGGCATCTAGCAAGACATTATGACTACCCAACTAATTATGAGGATCAATAGCCTGACAAAGCCTAATAGAACATGAATTAATCCCTTTGTCACACGATATCTTAGTTTGAACATAAGTCATGGTCAATGTCAAACTTATAATGTTCAAACTTATGATTTCTCGATCTCTAAGCAGACTGAGAAATTCAAATGATATTGATCACACTATCAATTCATTTGAGCATGGCCATGCATTTCTCAGTCTCACTTATCGAGGAGCCCAGAAGATATCTCTCTCATAGAGAGGGACAAATCCTATCTTGATTGTTCATTATCCTCTATATAATTTCTATTATGCTCAATTATAACTTTTATGATTGTCCGATTAAAGACAACGTTTGGTTATGTCAAAACATAATAGTCCTTATGTTGGAAACTATGACAATCTCAAGTCAAAAGATTAAGACATAACTACTTTGAGATTCACTTATGACAATGACCCATGTAGTGATCTCAATGCGGGTTTATCCAATACTTTGTTCTCTAACAAGTATTTATGATTATTGAATTATATCAACATATACATAATCATCTCATGATTATCAATCAATAATCATACCAGTTATATTTTATTATTATCAACATAATAATAAGTAACCAGGGATGATAATCATTATTATGTAATATGCAAACAAATAATAATGATAAAAACCTCTTTTATTAATAACCAAAACGACATACAAAAAGGTCCAAGATAATGGCCTAGGGCATATACACTAACACCATCCATGTCAGTTTTCTTCTTGAAAATCCATTTACAACCAATGGTCTTAACACCCTTAGGGGGATCAATTAATGACCAAACTCGATTGTCATACATGAATTGCATTTCAGATTTCATGGCGGAAAGCCATTTCTTAGAATCTGGACCTAACACAGCCTCTTGATAGGTATTAGGCCCATCTTGATCAATGAGCAAAAGTTCACAACTATCAGTCATGAGAAATCCATATCTCTCAGGCTGATGCCGTGTCCTATCAGATCTGCGTGGGACTTGTGTCACCCTTTCAGTTTCCACAACTGTTTGTGGTTCTGGAAGTGGTTTTACCGGCGATTCAATGCTCTCTTGTGGTGCTTGAGTTTCCTCAAGTCGCACTGTACTCCCACTGAATCTCTGAGAGATAAATTTCTTTTCTAAAAAGGTACCATTTCGAGCAACAAACACTTTGTTCTCTGAGGAAATATAGAAATAGTATCCTTTGGTTTCCTTAGAATACCCCACAAAATTGCACTTGATAGATTTTGGAGCTAGCTTATCTGAAATTGGGCGTTTCACATAAGCCTCACAACCCCAAATCTTAAGAAAAGACAAACTAGGCATTTTGCTAGTCCATAACTCATATGGTGTCTTTTCAACCGCTTTCAATGGTACTTGGTTTAAAATGAATGCAACTGTTTCCAAGGCATAACCCCAAAATGATAAAGGGAGATTTGTTTGACTCATCATAGATCGAACCATATCTAATAAAGTTCAATTTTTCCTTTCAGAAACATCATTCCATTGTGGAGTTCCTAGAGGAGTCAATTGTGAAACAATTCCACAATTTCTAAGATGTTCATCAAACTCTTGGCTCAAATATTCATCACCTCGATCAGATCGAAGCATTTTAATAGTTCTACCAAGTTGATTTTGCACTTTATTTTGAAAGGTTCTAAACATTTCAAAAGATTCATGCTTATGTTTCATTAGGTAGACATAGCCATACCTACTGAAATCATCAGTGAATGTAATGAAGTACTGATAACCTCCCTTGGCACTAATGCTTAGTGGGCCACATACATCTGTATGTATTAAGCCCAATAAGTCTGAAAGCCCTTTGACCTTGTCCAGTAAAAGGGTCCTTTGTCATCTTACCAAGCAAACAAGATTCACAATTTTCAAATGATTCAAAATCAAATGAATCTAATAAACCATCTTTATGGAGCTTAGATATGCGATTCTCATTTAGATGGCTAAGACGACAGTGCCATAAATATGTTGGATTTAACTCATTTGGCTTAGTTTTCTTAGAAGTTATGTTATAGATATTGTTGTCTCTAGTATCATCTAGATTAAGGACATAAAGGCCATCATATGAATTTGCAATACAATAAAGCAAACCATCTTTATTAATGGAGCATTTCTTATTCTTAATAAGAAATGAAAAACCTTCATCATCCAAAACAGAAACTGAAATAATATTCCTACTCAAAGTAGGAACATAAAAGCAATTGTTCAAAACTAACAAAAGCTCATTGGGCAAAACAAGTTCATAAGTCCCTACAGCTAAGGCAGCAACTCTTACTCCATTGCCTACACGTAGGTCCACATCGCCCTTTTTCAGTTTTCTACTCCTTTTGAGACCCTTCATATTTGTACAAATGTGAGAATCACATCCGGTATCCAATACCTATGAAGTAGAAATAGATAAATTAATATCTATAACATAAATACCTAAAGTTGTAGTCTTACTACTCTTCTTCTTCTTGCACTCATCCAAATAGAGTTTGCAATTTCTTTTCCAATGCCCTGGTGATACGGATCCAATAGGACAAATTTCTAACAATGGTGTGGAGCAAACTTATATCATTCCAATGGATCTAAGAGTAGTTCAAAATCATATTCATATAATCCATATATATTTGGGGCGTACTTTAACTCATATGGGACAGATTTGGTGCAACACTTGCAATCATAGGCTGAGGGAGTCTAATCAAACCTATGGACTAAAACTACATAAAGGAAAGCCTAAAGTGAAGATCAAGCAAGGCTTTTGTGAAGATTCAACTTTGTTATGATGGGCTTGCTAGTTTTATTATTTAAACACTTGTTTTATTTTAGTTTTGTTTGGGCTTGTATTCTGGCCATATTTTATCTTTTAAGTTTTAGAGTGTTGGGCCATGTTGTGGGTTTATATTTTAATACTTATGTGTTATTTTAGTGTGTGATTGGGCTTGGGCCTTAGGTGTTTAAGTCAGACCCAAGAAGAGTGTTTAGGGTTTTATTTGTTTTTCTCCTTACTATATAAGGATAAGAAACAATTGTAAGAAGCAGCTTTTAATCAAACTTTTCAGAATTTCTTTCATGCCTTTGGCGTGTATTGCTTTGAGTGAGAGTGAGGATTTGCTTTCATCAATTGCACCAGGAATCTTGGCTAACTTATCAACTATTCGTTGTGGCGTTTGTCGGATTCTCATCTAAATCCTTCGATCATTGGTGTTTCAGCTTTCTCTAAGTTTGGGGTGCCATAGGAGGTGGGTTTATCAAATCTTTGGATTCCATATCTACTTGTGCGTGTGGGTTTGAGGCTTGTGCCATAGGGTTCCGCGTCAGTTGGTATCAGAGCCAAAGTGAGGTAAATTCTGATTTATCTTAGGATCTAGGGTTTTTGAGTTTTCCTTGTCTTTCTTGTTGATTTCGGTGAAAACTTCTGTATCCATGACTGCGTCTTCTTGATAAATTATCACATAATCTCTTTTGGAAAAAAAAAAAAATTCGAAATCAAAAAAAAAAAATCGAAAAGAAAAACAAAAAAAAAAAAATCGCAATTGATTGCTGTAGTTTATGGAAATCAATTTTGAATTTTGAATTGGGTTGAATCCAGATAAGGAGACAAAAGAAATCTGCCTATTTCTTAAAGTGCACATTTAAGGCAATTGCATCTACATTGATTTGATGTCAAATCCTTCTTTTAACACCAGAATTTTCGTCCATGTCTCTGATCTGAGAGAAATTTACATTTTTTTTTTCTGATTCTATTTGCAGTGTTTTGATACTTTCCTTTTTGGGTAGATTTAATTAGATCCATATTTAATTTGCTTTGAAGTGAATTAATTTCAAACTTTTGTCCAGGTTCGTTTTTATTTGAATTCAAAGTTTCTTTTTTGATTTAAACTTGCTTTTGCTTCCTTGACATTGCTGGAGTATTGTTTGCTTGGGTCTATACTCTAGGTGATATTTTCAAGTAGCACAAAACCTAGTTCGTGTGTTACTTTCCAAATTGTCAGTGTCTTCTTTCTAGTTTTTGCGCTCTTCGTTCTTTCTTTAGGTTTTCTTTTTTTTGTTTCATTAAACGCACCTTGTGGTTAGTTGGTTGACCTTAGTTTCTGAAGTGCAATTGAAGAATCAGCAAAAGAGTGGTAAGTGTGCAAACACTTGAGTTCTTTCTTTTCTAACACAATATTTGCTAGTTCTCTTTGTTCTTTGTTGATTAAAGGTAGGATGAGTAAAGATCAGAATGTCTCACCAGCGTCCACTTCTACAAGAATACCTCAAAGAACTCATAATTGCAATAATGACTGTGATGATTCGGATGTGTTTGTTAATAATGTGTTGCTTGCTGCACATTGTGAGATGCTTGTTGCTAGGCGTGCTCTGAATATGCAGGTTAAGGAAGAAAGCCTGAAACAACGGGAAAACATATTTCACACTAGGTGTTTGGTTAATGGAAAAGTGTGCACTGTCATTATTGATGGAGGTAGTTGTGCAAATGTGGCTAGTGTGTATATGGTGGAGAAATTGGGCTTGGCTTCGATTAAACACCCTAAGCCATACAGATTGCAATGGTTGAACGATTGTGGTGAGGTCAGAGTTACACGCCAGGTGGTTATACCATTTTCTATTGGTAGGTATAAGGATGAGATCTTGTGCGATGTGGTACCTATGCAGGCAAGCCATATATTGTTGGGTAGGCCGTGGCAAAATGATAGAAAGGTGCAACATGATGGGCTCAATAACAAGTACTCCTTCACTCATGAAGGACAGAAGCTTATACTCGCTCCTTTATCACCTCAAGAGGTATATGCCGATCACATAAAAATGCTGGAGAGGGAGAGGGAGGCTTCGGCCTTGGCTACAAAGGAGAGTGAGAGCTTGAGTTCTGTGGAAAAAATGGGAGAAAAGAGTGAGTTTGAGGGTAACGAGGCTGGAAAAGAATCAAGACTAGTTCAATGAGGGAAGATGGAGAAAGAAAAGGAGAAAGAAGAGGCTCAAGTTCCAATGTCAACTTCCATAGAGATTGAAATTGAAGAGGAAGTTGTAATGCATGCATCTAATGTAGTTGTTCTTGAAAATTCCATTAATGAGCTTATAGAAGAGGTTGTGAATGATGGTGGACATGGGGAGCACATGATTGATGAGGTGGAGGAGGTGAATAAGACTGTTTTGGAAGTTATAGAGGAGAATGGGTCACATCCACATGATCTTTCTATGACTAATATTTTTATGTCTAGTTCATTTGTTCTTGATTTGCAGGTTGTTGATGAAAACATCCATGATGAAGGTTTTATACCATTTCCACCTATTCAAAAGGAGGTCTTTGAAGATACATGGGTGCCTAAAACTTTCTTTCTTGACATAAATATCAACAAGATTCGAGGACGAATCTTTTCTAAAGAAAGAGGGAATGATACGGATCCAATAGGACAAATTTCTAACAATGGTGTGGAGCAAACTTATATCATTCCAATGGATCCAAGAGTAGTTCAAAATCATATTCATATAATCCATATATATTTGGGGCGTACTTTAACTCATATGGGACAGATTTGGTGCAACACTTGCAATCATAGGCTGAGGGAGTCTAATCAAACCTATGGACTAAAACTACATAAAGGAAAGCCTAAAGTGAAGATCAAGCAAGGCTTTTGTGAAGATTCAACTTTGTTATGATGGGCTTGCTAGTTTTATTATTTAAACACTTGTTTTATTTTAGTTTTGTTTGGGCTTGTATTCTGGCCATATTTTATCTTTTAAGTTTTAGAGTGTTGGGCCATGTTGTGGGTTTATATTTTAATACTTATGTGTTATTTTAGTGTGTGATTGGGCTTGGGCCTTAGGTGTTTAAGTCAGACCCAAGAAGAGTGTTTAGGGTTTTATTTGTTTTTCTCCTTACTATATAAGGATAAGAAACAATTGTAAGAAGCAGCTTTTAATCAAACTTTTCAGAATTTCTTTCATGCCTTTGGCGTGTATTGCTTTGAGTGAGAGTGAGGATTTGCTTTCATCAATTGCACCAGGAATCTTGGCTAACTTATCAACTATTCGTTGTGGCGTTTGTCGGATTCTCATCTAAATCCTTCGATCATTGGTGTTTCAGCTTTCCTAAGTTTGGGGTGCCATAGGAGGTGGGTTTATCAAATCTTTGGATTCCATATCTACTTGTGCGTGTGGGTTTGAGGCTTGTGCCATAGGGTTCCGCGTCAGTAATGATACGGATCCAATAGGACAAATTTCTAACAATGGTGTGGAGCAAACTTATATCATTCCAATGGATCCAAGAGTAGTTCAAAATCATATTCATATAATCCATATATATTTGGGGCGTACTTTAACTCATATGGGACAGATTTGGTGCAACACTTGCAATCATAGGCTGAGGGAGTCTAATCAAACCTATGGACTAAAACTACATAAAGGAAAGCCTAAAGTGAAGATCAAGCAAGGCTTTTGTGAAGATTCAACTTTGTTATGATGGGCTTGCTAGTTTTATTACTGACGCGGAACCCTATGGCACAAGCCTCAAACCCACACGCACAAGTAGATATGGAATCCAAAGATTTGATAAACCCACCTCCTATGGCACCCCAAACTTAGGAAAGCTGAAACACCAATGATCGAAGGATTTAGATGAGAATCCGACAAACGCCACAACGAATAGTTGATAAGTTAGCCAAGATTCCTGGTGCAATTGATGAAAGCAAATCCTCACTCTCACTCAAAGCAATACACGCCAAAGGCATGAAAGAAATTCTGAAAAGTTTGATTAAAAGCTGCTTCTTACAATTGTTTCTTATCCTTATATAGTAAGGAGAAAAACAAATAAAACCCTAAACACTCTTCTTGGGTCTGACTTAAACACCTAAGGCCCAAGCCCAATCACACACTAAAATAACACATAAGTATTAAAATATAAACCCACAACATGGCCCAACACTCTAAAACTTAAAAGATAAAATATGGCCAGAATACAAGCCCAAACAAAACTAAAATAAAACAAGTGTTTAAATAATAAAACTAGCAAGCCCATCATAACAAAGTTGAATCTTCACAAAAGCCTTGCTTGATCTTCACTTTAGGCTTTCCTTTATGTAGTTTTAGTCCATAGGACAAATAGGACAAATTTCTAATAATGGTGTGGAGCAAACTTATATCATTCCAATGGATCCAAGAGTAGTTCAAAATCATATTCATATAATCCATATATATTTGGGGCGTGCTTTAATTCATATGGGACAGATTTGGTGCAACACTTGCAATCATAGGCTGAGGGAGCCTAATCAAACCTATGGGCTAAAACTACATAAAGGAAAGCCTAAAGTGAAGATCAAGTAAGGCTTTTGTGAAGATTCAACTTTGTTATGATGGGCTTGCTAGTTTTATTATTTAAACACTTGTTTTATTTTAGTTTTGTTTGGGCTTGTATTCTGGCCATATTTTATCTTTTAAGTTTTAGAGTGTTGGGCCATGTTGTGGGCTTATATTTTAATACTTATGTGTTATTTTAGTGTGTGATTGGGCTTGGGTCTTATGTGTTTAAGTCAGGCCCAAGAAGAGTGTCTTAGGGTTTTATTTGTTTTTCTCCTTACTATATAAGGATAAGAAACAATTGTAAGAGGCAGCTTTTAATCAAACTTTTCAGAATTTCTTTCATGCCTTTGGCGTGTATTGCTTTGAGTGAGAGTGAGGATTTGCTTTCATCAATTGCACCAGGAATCTTGGCTAACTTATCAACTATTCGTTGTGGCGTTTGTCGGATTCTCATCTAAATCCTTCGATCATTGGTGTTTCAGCTTCTCTAAGTTTGGGGTGCCATAGGAGGTGGGTTTATCAAATCTTTGGATTCCATATCTACTTGTGCGTGTGGGTTTGAGGCTTGTGCCATAGGGTTCCGCGTCACCTGGTTCCTTGCAATGGAAGCAGATTCTTTCTTTAGGAACTATTTCCTTCGGAACTTTTACCTTGGATTGCCATTTAGGCTTGCCTCGTCCCTTAGACCCATTACCACCTTTAGACTTGGGCTTCCCCTTATTTTTCATGGACTTACCCTTATTGACATTCAAAATTTGGGTAGGCCTTTTCTTGACATTTACCTCAGCTGTCTTTAGCATTCCATGCAGCTCAGGAATGGATTTCTCCATATTGTTCATGTTATAGTTCATGACAAACTGAGAAAAACTGTTGGGTAAAGAATGTAGGATCAAATCCGTAGAGAGTTCTAAACTCAGAGGATAGCCAAGCCTAGCAAGGTGATCAATGTAGCCTTTCATCTTTAAAACATGAGCACTAACTGATTCACCTTCAGCCATTTTGCAATCATGCAATGCAATGGTGGTTTCATACCTATCCTGCCTAGCTTGCTGTTGGAAAGCTTGTTTGAGATGGACACTCATCTCATAAGCCTCAAGGTGCTCCAGATCCTTTTGAAGTTCTGGGCACATAGTTGCCAACATCAGACATCCAATGTCATTAGAATCATCCATATGCTTCTTATGCTTGTTCTTAACAGCATTAGTAGCATCAACAGGAGGTGGATGATGTAAGCACGACCAACAACACCAAAAATGATGAGCTAGCATTGCCTCAAGGACCAATTACAAGGTTGAGATCCAAGAGGTTGAAGGAAGCACTTCAAGGATTCATGAAGGAATATGTTGAAGCTTTGCAAGTTCATTTTGAAGTTGAAGAACAATCTGGCCATTCCAAGTCAATTAGGCCAAATGTGTCCTTATTGACAATTCAAATTTTGTATTTATAATGGGAAGCTATTTAGTAGTTGGTAGTTAACTAGTAGTGGGTAGTTAAACAATAGTGGGTAGTTATCCAGTAGTGGATAGTGGTATAGATCATGGATCCATGCAGAGTAGTGGGTAGTGGCATAGGTCATGGGTCCATGCATAGTAGTGGAAAGTGGCAAAGGTCATGGGTCTTTATTTATGTTATATAAAGCATCTCTTTTTTCATATTGTAGACAGATTATCAATTATTGAATACAATTGCTTTATGCGATTCTTCTTTGAGAGCTTAAGAGAGATCTTAGTTCTTGACATTGCATCACGAATAAGATTTGATACTAACTTGTATGTTTCTTATTCTTGCTGCTCTTAAAATCAATCCATTATAAGTGTTCTTAATTGCATGTCAATTAAGGGTGCTTTAGATTGGGTAATTATTTTCTGAATTAAGTTCTTTTTACTAGGGTATGTGTCGTTTCAGTCTCTAATAGGCTGGGGTTCCGCATCAATTGGTATCAGAGCTAGGTTTAGTAATAATTTCATAACTATCCTTTGTGTCTTTTCTTCAATTTTTCATGATCTTTGCGTTTGGGATACCTATTAGTGTCGAATACATTGTTTAGCTGATGTTCAAATCGAATTTTACCCTAAATTCTTATTTAGGCGGAATTACTATCTTTAGTGGTTTGGTTTGTGCTTTCTGCCCTAATTCGTATGCTCCTATTCTAACAATCTTAGAATAGTATTTCCAGTGTTTTACTTTAGTCCATATAAAAAAGAAATACAAAAAAAGAAGGAAAAAAAAAAGAAAAAAAAATTCTGCAATTTGGTCAATTGTTCAAACTTCATTTTGATATTGATACCTACTGGTATAAATCATATTTCATATACCTTGAACATATTTCTGGGCTTGGGATTCGAAATACATGTTTGGGATAGATTTAGGGCAAATTTGGATAGTATTTTTACAAAAACCAGTTGTACTTAATACTTGCTATTTTAAGTGTCTATTTTGTTTGCTTGCTTTGAATTGTTTTTGTTGAGTCAATATTAAGATCAGTTAACCTAGGATTGCATGCTTAGGGATAACTTCGTGCTAAGCACATCCGTCTTGTTAATTTTTAATTCTTAGTTTGTCGATTTGGTGTCTTTCGGTATGTTGGTTCCATACACTTAGTTTGACAAATTGCACATTGTTGAACATCTAATTACACTTAGTACACGAAATTTGATTTTTGTGTGCTAAATCAATCCGTTTGTTCATTTTGGTCTGTTTGCATCTAGTGTTGTTTCCTATCTTTTCTTGTTAGGTCTTTCATTGCTTTCCTTATTATTTGAATCATACAAGTTATGATTATTAAGCCTTTATTCTGAAGTGCACTTTTGAGATACCAAGTGAGTGCTTGAAAGTTAAACACGTGAGTTGAGAGATTTGTGAATTTTTCTATAATGTCTGGGCATAATACTGGTGATACTTCTGACCCTACATTTGATCTTAAAGATATGTATAAAGCTTTCATGGATAGCTTTCAGAAGCTAAATTTGAGAATGGATAACCTTGAGGACAACCTTAGATCTTCAAAGGGCAAGTCCAATCAAAGGGATGATGATACACACGATCCATACTATGAAGAGGAAAATGAGGCACAATCAGCCCCTTTCCGAGCCAGAAGGTTCAATGATCGTGTACCCTATGTAGATAATAATATGAACTCCATAAAGATGAAGATTCCAAACTTCAATGGTAAGGCTGATGTTGATGCCTATTTAGAGTGGGAGCGTAAAGTGGAGATGGTTTTTAACTGTCAAAGCTATTCCAATAATAAAAAGGTAAAACTTGCTGCCCTTGAGTTTTCAGATTATGCACTAATATGGTGGGATGAGCTTGTGAAATCTAGGAGAAGGAATGGAAAGTTACCCATTGCTAGTTGGGACGAGATGAAGCGAATCATGAGGAAGAAATATGTGCCTACTTATTACCATAGAGATCTCCATCATCAGTTGCAAAGATTAACTCAGGGATCAAAGTCTGTTGATGAGTATCATAAGGAGATGGAGTTGCTCCTGATCAAAGAAAACATAGTGGAGGAGGAAGACCAGACTATGGCTCGTTTCTTTGGTGGTCTTAACAAGGAGATTGCTGATGTGGTTAATTTGCAACCATATGTTGATTTGGAAGACTTGGTGAACATTGCAATTAAGGTGGAAAGACAAAGAGGCCGAAATAGATGGGGGAGCAACAGGGCTGCTCAAAACTCCAACAGCAAATGGAGTTCCAAATGGAACACCAAGCCTGATCCTAAAAGGTTTGATAAGTCTTTGACTCAAAAAGGCATGTTACCTTCCAAAGAAACATCCAACTCTCATGGTAAAAATGAATTAGCCCCTAAATCAAATAGAACTAGAGATATTCAGTGCTTTAAATGTAAAGGGCGTGGGCATTATGCCAATGAGTGTGTTAATAAACGTGCCATGATAGTGAGGGGAGATGAGATAGTCTCCGAAACTGATTCTGATTCTGATGAAATACCACCTTTAGAAGATTGTTCCGATGTAGAGATAGAAGAGTATCCTGTTCAGGGAGAGTCCTTAGTGATATTGCGTACTTTAAATATTTCTATTAAAGAAGAAGGACTTGAACAGCGTGAAAACATCTTTCACACTCATTGTTTAGTAGGTTGTAAAGTCTGTAGCATGATAATAGATTCGAGTAGTCAAGTTAATTGTGCTAGTACTATTTTAGTTGATAAATTAGGACTAGAAACTATTAAACACCCTAATCCTTACAGACTTCAGTGGTTGAATGATAGTGGCGAAGCAAAGGTAACCAAGCAATGTAAAGTTTCATTTTCTATTGGCAAGTATGTAGATGAGGTTA
Organism: Manihot esculenta; assembly: GCF_001659605.2. NCBI lineage: Eukaryota > Viridiplantae > Streptophyta > Magnoliopsida > Malpighiales > Euphorbiaceae > Manihot > Manihot esculenta. Next base: position 18,545,422 of record NC_035163.2, on the reverse strand, counting down.
CTTGTGATATTATACCCATGTAGGCTGGACATATTTTGTTGGGTAGACTATGGCAATTTGATAGGCGTGTCATTCATGGTGGGTATAGTAATAGGTTTTCTTTTACGTTCCTTGGTGTAAAACATATACTTGTACCATTATCTCCTAAAGATGTATATGCAGATCAAGTGAAATTACAACAATATGCTAAATTGGGTAAGGGAGGTGAGACAAGTAAAAAAAATGAGAGAAAAGAGGCCAATAGTGAAAAGAAGGTTTCCAATGGCCCAAAAGAGAGTGACTGCACAGGAAAGGATAAAAATGAGAGACGTGCAGGAGAGAAAATGTTAGTGAGTGTGGAGGTAAAAGGAGAGCTGAGTGAGAAGAATGAAGAATTCAGCAAGTCTTCCTTTTATTGTAAAGAGAGAGAGTTGAAGAAAGCATACTTAGGGAAGAGAGCTTTGATTATGTTGCGTTTTAGTTCCAATTTTATGATTGAGACTAACCCTACATATGAATTGCCTAGTTCTTTTTCTAAGTTATTGCAGGATTTTGCGGATGTATTTCCTGAGGAGGTGCCATCTGGGATGCCACCCATTAGGGGAATAGAACATCAGATCGATTTTGTTCCTGGAGCTCAGATTCCAAACCGTCTAGCTTACCGGAGTAATCTTGAGGAGACAAAGGAATTGCAAAGGCAAGTTGATGAGTTGCTAGCTAAGAGACATATTAGGGAGAGCCTTAGTCCATGCGCAGTACCTGTTTTGTTAGTTCCAAAGAAAGATGGAACAATGCGCATGTGTGTTGATTGTTGTGCGATCAACAAAATCACTGTAAAGTATCTCCATCCTATTCCTAGATTAGATGATATGCTTGAAGAATTATGTGGTGTTGTTTTCTTTACCAAAATTGATTTGAAAAGTGGCTATCATCAAATTAGGATGAAGTTAGGTGATGAGTGGAAAACTGCCTTTAAGACTAAATATGGTTTATATGAATGGTTAGTGATGCCTTTTGGCTTAACTAATGCACCTAGCACATTTATGAGATTGATGAACCATGTTTTGCGTGATTACCTAAGTAAGTTTGTGGTTGTGTATTTTGATGATATATTGATTTATAGCCGAAACCTGGATGATCATATTAGGCATGTTGAACTTGTTCTACAGAAGTTGCGTGAACATGAATTGTATGCTAATCTTAAGAAATGCTCATTTTGTACTGATAGTGTCATATTCCTAGGATTTATTATTAGTTCACGTGGAGTGGAGGTAGATACTGAAAATGTTAAAGCTATCCAAGAATGGCCTACACCTAAGAATGCTAATGAGGTGAGATCCTTTCATGGATTAGCAAACTTCTATAGGAGTTTTGTTAGAGATTTCAGCACTATTGCTGCACCTCTAAATAAGATTATTAAAAAGGCTGTTGGGTTTAAGTGGGGTAAAGAACAGGAACTTGCATTTAACACATTGAAAGAAAAAAACTTACTACCGCTCCTGTTTTAAGGTTACCTGATTTTTCTAAAACCTTTGAAATTGAATGTGATGCTTCTGGGATTGGTATTGGTGCTGTTCTTATACAGGAAGGCCGACCCATAGCATATTTTAGTGAGAAGTTAGGTGGCACACAATTGAACTATTCCACCTATGACAAAGAGTTCTATGCACTGATTAGGGCTCTTGAAGTTTGGAAACACTACTTGCTGCCTAATGAGTTCGTGATTCATGACCATCAGTCTCTCAAACACTTGAAGGGACAAGGTAAGTTGAACAAGCGATATGGTAAGTGGGTTGAGTATCTCGAAATTTTTTCTTACGTGATTAAATACAAGCAAGGTAAAGAGAATGTGGTTGCCGATGCATTATCTAGACGTTATGCATTAACTTCCATGCTTAGTTCTAAGTTGTAAGGATTTGAGCATTTGAAAGATATGTATGAGCATGATACTGATTTTTCTGATGTATTTAAGGCATGTGAACATGGGGCATTTAAAAAGTTTTATTTGCATGATGGGTTTCTTTTTAAGGGGAAACAAATATGTATACCTAATTGTTCAGTGCGTGAGTTGCTTGTTAGAGAATCACATTCAGGAGGATTAATGGGACATTTTGGTGTGCAAAAGACTTTAGACATGTTGAATGAACACTTTTATTGGCCTAACATGCGAAAATATGTAGAGAAAATTTGTGCTCAATGCTTTGCATGTAAACAGGCTAAATCTAAGTCCTTGCCACATGGGTTGTATACTCCTTTGTCTGTACCTACTGAACCTTGGACTGATATATCTATGGATTTTGTGATAGGTTTATCTAGAACAAAAAGAGGTAGAGATTCAGTGTTTATTGTTGTAGATCGCTTTAGCAAGATGGCACATTTTATTCCATGTCATAAAACTGATGATGCAACGAACATAGCTGACTTGTTTTTCAGGGAAGTAGTCCGTTTGCATGGTATACCTAGAATCATCCATATGCTTCTTATGCTTGTTCTTAACAGCATTAGTAGCATCAGCAGGAGGTGGATGATGTAAGCACGACCAACAACACCAAAAATGATGAGCTAGCATTGCCTCAAGGACCAATTACAATGTTGAGATCCAAGAGGTTGAAGGAAGCACTTCAAGGATTCATGAAGGAATATGTTGAAGCTTTGCAAGTTCATTTTGAAGTTGAAGAACAATCTGGCCATTCCAAGTCAATTAGGCCAAATGTGTCCTTATTGACAATTCAAATTTTGTATTTATAGTGGGAAGCTATTTAGTAGTTGGTAGTTAACCAGTAGTGGGTAGTTATTTGATAGTGGGTAGTTAAACAGTATTGGGTAGTTATCCAGTAGTAGATAGTGGCATAGATCATGGATCCATGCAGAGTAGTGGGTAGTGGTATAGGTCATGGGTCCATGCAAAGTAGTGGGAAGTAGCAAAGGTCATGGGTCTTTATTTATATTATATAAAGCATCTCTTTTTCCATATTGTAGACAGATTATCAATTATTCAATACAATTGCTTTATGCGATTCTTCTTTGAGAGCTTAGGAGAGATCTTGGTTCTTGACATTGCATCACGAATAAGGTTTGATACTAACTTGTATGTTTCTTATTCTTGCTGCTCTTAAAATCAATCCATTATAAGTGTTCTTAATTGTATGTTAATTAAGGGTGCTTTAGATTGGGAAATTATTTTCTTAATTAAGTTCTTTTTACTAGGGTATGTGTCGTTTCAGTCTCTAATAGGCTGGGGTTCCGCATCAGTGGTTCTGGGATAGCTTCATCAAGCATATAGGACTTTTTCTCTTACTTGAGAACAATTCTCAAGTTTTTAAATCAGTCAACAAAATTTGTCCCATTTTCTTTCAGTTTATCCTTCTCAAGAATGGATCGCAGTGATAAGGTGGAATTGTTATTAGCAGCCATAATTATCTACAAAATATGCAAATATAATCAATTTAGTAAATTAATATTGAGGTGATAATAATCTCCCACTAAAATATAACCCTCAAAAATAATAATATTTTAGTGGGCTAAGATCCATATTTCACCTAATTCTAAGTCAGCTTTGGCATGACACTTAGAATTAAGTTATTTAGGTAGGTAACTCCTTACCAATTACATCTAATGTAACTCTTAGACTATGAGGTGTTGACATTATATGTCAAATGCATGTTATACCCCATCTAATGCCTTAGACCCAAAACTGTTTTGATAGCTTAATTAAGCTCAACCAAAATTAAATAAATGAGTAACTATTACTCATCCTATCTTACTAGGATAACCTAAGCACTTTATTTTGACAAAACCTGCATTTTGGTGATCTTAGTCTTGATAGGTATTTAATATATGGGTGTCATTAAAACTTAAAATTTTAGAGTGAGGGTTCAACTTTTAATTTTAATTATTTTGTCTTGCATATATATATTATAGCATCCTATACACATATATATATAGACTATAATGCATAGTATCTCATACTAATATATAACAAAATAATAAAATATAGTCATTTAAATCTGATTTAAAGACTAAAAGAAAATAATTTAAAATTTATTTTCTAATTAATATTTTTTTTTATTTTATTTCCAGGGGCAGAATTGTAATTCGGGCATTATCTTTTTCCTCAGGAAAAAGCCCTAGTTGCCGCTTCTCCACTAAGCAGCAGCCTATGCAATCGCCGCCATGTCCGATGATGAGCTAAGCAGCCACAGAAGTGGCCACTTCCCATCGTTGCTTCGGGCATGCATCAGCGGTGGGTCATGCCAACACACATGACCACCTCCCATCGCGTGCTCGCTTGTGGCCTCCACATGTGATGGTCTGTGTAATACCCGGCTAGATTCCGGCATCGGAATCCCTACCTTCCGGCGGAATCTCCGTTGGAATATGGAATGTTGATGATGCCAGAGTCTTCTAGAGGGGTAAAATGTGTTTTCTAAAATGATTTTTACTGATTTCATGGTTTTAAATGAAAAAGATTTGAGTTTTGAAAAGAAAAGACCAAGGAGGTTTTGCCAGGTTCGGCCGCCGAAAGTGAAGTTCGGCCGCCGAACATGAGTTGGTTTTGGGAGCGCTTTTGACCTCCGAAAGCTATGTTTGAACAAACCAGGTTCGGCCGCCGAACCTCAAGTTCGGCCGCCGAACATGGGGGTGTTTTGCATGCATGTTAGGCCGCTGAAGGAGGTTTGGCTGGCCACCTATAAAAGCCCCTCAGACCGAAAATGGGCGAGTTTTCTCCCCATTCTCGAGCTCAGGTGTGTTCATGTCCTCCTCTAGTCGTTTTCTTGCTTTTTCTTCAAATCCTTCACGTTTTATAAGCTATATGGTTGTTTTGAAGAGTTTTAAAGCTTGGATCAAGGTTTGGAGAGCTTGGAGACTTTAAGAGTTTGGGTTCTCCACATCTCAAGCTTTGGGTCGCACCAACCCTCGATCTTCAAGAGGTAAGTGTGGATCTATGTTTTTCTTTACGTTTCATGAAGTTTTAAGATGGTTTTGATGGGTAGATATGCATGTTAGGGTTTATGTGGGTTCTATGCCCAATGTATGATAATGTATGTTCATGTGATGTTTGTGTTGGGGTTTAAGTTAGTTTTCAAGCCCCTTGAGCATATGGGAGAGAGTATGCATGATTGGGAGAGAGTATGTGAGGTTTGGTTTGTTTTGATGGTTTTGGCCTATGTGGGTCATAAACTATCTATGTATGCTTTAGATGTTGTTTTTGGGAGTTTAAGCTTGTTTGAGCTCCCTTGTGCATGGTTGAGGATGTATGCATGTGTTTGAGAAGTTGGATGCTTGTTTTGGGGTGTTTGGAAGGTTTGGGAGGCTTGAAATGCACAAAGGCTGAGTTCTGGACGAACTCAGGTTCGGCCGCCGAAGGTGGTTTCGGCCGCCGAACCTGCCTGAGGATGCAGGGATTGGCCGCCTAACCTTGCCCCCGAAAGTTGAGTTTTGGCTTGAAAGCAGACTTTCGGCCGCCGAAGGTAATGTTCGGCCGCCGAAAGTGCCTGACTTTCGTCTCTGGAGAGAGGGTTCGGCCGCCGAAGGTGCCCCCGAACCTGCCTGACTTTCGTCTCTGTCTGGGACTTTCGGCCGCCGAAAGTGCCGCCGAAAGTGCCCTGTCCAGCCTTTTCTTGGGTGTTTTCTATGCATGCTTCTATGATATTTTAGGGGGTTTTTGGGTAGTCTTTTATGAGTTGTTTAGAGTATGTTTAGCACCTCACTGGAGTCCACCTGTGTAGGATCGGACCCGAGGAATCGAGGTGTTTAGCAGTGTCAGCCTTTTCAGAGTCGGCCCTGAGCTAGTCACAGGTGAGTGGAACTAACCCTTATGTTATATGTTCAGAGTTATAGTATTGTGCTTGGCCCGAGTTGGATAATCCCTTTGTACATGAGTTTTATTTTATGTTGTTTCATGTGATGGACCGAGTTTGACATAGGGTATGCTGACCCTAGGGGTTCTATGAGTTCAGTCATAGTGCATACACAGGTCAAACGGGTTAAAGAAAAAGTTTACAGTTTTATGTTTTAAAGTTTATGCTTATGTTGGATCATGTTTGGGATTATACCAGCTGTACAGGATGCATAGTAGGCTTGCTACGGGTCCCGGCGGCCTTATGCCGATCTGGATCCTAGCGCCGGTAGCGGTCCGGATTTCCGGGTCGTTACAGAATGGTATCAGAGCCCTAGGTTCACATGGTCGGACCTATAGTGTGTCGGGCTCATAGAGGTTGTAGTAGGGCAAGCACAATAGGAAGATCATGTCCACTAGGATAGGATATGGAGTCCTGTCTTGTATGATGATGTGAAATGCCATGATGATGAGCATGTGCATTAATGCTATGATATGTATGTTATGTATGTGATGCAGGTTCATGTGTTTTCACATGAACCATAAGATGCTAATGTTTATGTGCTCTCAGAAGTCAAGATGAGAGGAACTCGTCGATCTGCGAGATTGACTGGAGCTCCGCCAGAGAATGAGGGCATGAATGCCCATTCCCCTGCTCTGCAGAGGGCAAGATCTTGTAGGACGATCAGGGAAAGTACATCAAGGGACCCTAGAAGGTCTTTTGATGCAGGTCGGAGGAGATCAGTTCATGAAGGTATGTCAGCGGATGTGATGGAAACAGAGGAGGATAACCGGAGAAGAGATAGTAGTTTGGGCATGAGTATGTCAGTAGAGGATATGGGAGAGTCCCAAGGAGGCACTCAGGCCTCGGGTTTTATTCCACCACAGTATCCACCCTACCCGCAAGGGCCAGGGTATCCGATGGGAGGTACGTCGGATTTCTTCAGCTATAACCCATATCCCACCTTTATGCCCTATCCTCCCTTTTACCCACAGTACCCCATGTTTCCATGCTCACCCTTTTTCCCAGGTCCAGCAAACCCTAACCCAGGGGATGCTGCACCTCCTCCTCCATCAGCAGAACCAATAGTCCCTGATGTCCGGATACCCAAACCTGGTTCATCAGTTGGGGGTAAAGTAAAGATGACGGATTACCTCAAGTTGGATGCCCCTAAGTTCGAAGCAGGAGATGACCCTTTTGAGTACCTCAGAACGGTAAAGATGATAACAGATGAGCTAGGAGCAAGTGACAGTAGAGCCATTCAGATGGCAGGGTTCACATTGAAATGCAAGAAGGCAAGGGAGTGGTTCAAAAACTATGTGGACCCAAAGTTGGAGAGCTTATCCTGGGAGCAGTTTGCCAATGAGTTTGCAGGATGGGCTTTTCCGGATAGTTCTAGAGAACTGAAGATGATTGAGTTTGAGCAGCTAAGGCAGACGGAAGAGATGAGCGTAGAGGAGTTTACGGACAGGTTCCTGGAGCTGTTGCCGTTTGCAGGACAAGGTCTTGACACAGACCTGAAGAAGTCTAGGAGATATGTTATGAAGCTTCACTCCAGGTATTCCTCGTTGGTTCAATCAGCAGAAAGGGAGAGCTTCCATGCTATAGTGGATATGGCGTGGAGAATGGAGGCTAGTGCCATTGTCCAGGGGACAGTTAAACAGTGCGTGGCACAGTCTTCGGGTTCCAAAATCCCGGGGACGAGTGATGTTGATCTCTCCCCTCTAAGCGAGGCTGTCACAAAGAGTAAGAAGGGAGGCAGAGGCCTTAGAAGATCGAAGAAGAGCAAGTTTTGGGAGCAGATAAAGTCTGGTCTGGGTTTAGGTGATGGTTCGAGCTCTGGTTCAGGTAACTCCAGATGTACACGGTGCGGTAGGCAGCACAAGGGAGTCGGTTTGATTGGGACAACAGCATGCTTCAGGTGCGGACAGGAGGGGCACATGGTACGTGAGTGTCCCACCGCGACCTTAGTGGCACGGTCCCAGCAGACAGTTTCGGGCAGTGTAGCTCACCCAGTAGCTCCATCCATGTTTCAGGGCAGTGGTAGAGGCGGAGGCAGGGGGACAGCCCCTTCTTCAGCAGGTTCCCGTGGGGAAGGTCCATTAGCTCCAACGCGGATCTTCGCCATGACTCAGCAGGAGGCTAACACATCGAACCCGATGGGATCAGGTAATCTCACTCTGGTATGTTCTGGTGTGTCTGTTTCATGAACCCTGATGTTTCTCTTTTCTTTATTTGCTTGTGAGCCCTTGTGAGGATGGGTTGATAGCTTATGGGTTAGAGTATCCCCTTGGGGTCAGTGCACCCAAGTGTGATCCATCTGTGGCAGAGTCAGTCTGCCGGTATAGTCAGAGTATGTGTTGTGAGTAGATGCCTTCCAGCTGATCTAGCGGTTCTAGATTTGACTGTTTGACGTCATTCTAGGGTTGGATTGGTTCTTCTACTAGTGGTACTACCTAGTCTGCAGAGACAAGGTAGTCAGGTTCAGAGGTCAGGATGGATCAGAGGTAGTCCTTAGAGGGGACAGAATAGGGATACCTAGAGGTTCAGTATCAACCCTATAGGCTCCTAGGTTGTTCAGGAAAAGTTGTCAGGGGTTCTAGCTCTTGAGAAAGAGTATAGCAGTCAGGTCTGGGAGCCCGCCTCAGTGCCCACTGTTAGAGAGTTTAGATGTTTCCCCAGATGAGTTCCCAGGGCTACCACCTGTCAGGGAGATAGAGTTTAAAATAGAAGTAATTCATGGAATTGGACCAATCTCTATCCCTCCCCACAGGATGGTATCAACAGAGTTAAAGGAGTTATAAGGATCAGTTGTAAGAGATGGTAGACAAGGGTTCCCATCTGACTGAGCACTTCGCCTTGGGGTGTTCCAGTGTTGTTGCGAGGTTGAAGGATGGATCCCTAGGACTTTGTGTCGACTACTAGTCGTTGAACAAAGTCACTACCCAGAACAAGTATTTGTTACCTTGGATCGACGATCTATTTTAAGCCAGCTAGCAGGAGCTGGTTGCCTTTCCAAGATAGATCTGAAGTCTAGGTACCATCAGTTAAGATCAAGGAAGAAGATGTACTGAGAACAGTGTTTAGAACCAGATATGGGCACTATGAGTTTCTAGGAGTGTCGTTCGGGTCAATGAACGCCCCTACGGCATTCATGGATCTCATAAGCAGAGTTTTAGTCGGTTTCTGGATCACTCCGTTATTGTCTTCATTGACGGTATCTCGGCGAGTTCCAGAAATGCAGAAGAGTATGCCCATCATCTGAAATCAGGATTGCAGATCCTGAGAGAACATGGCTTGGATGCCTAGTTCTCCAATGCGAGTTCTGGTCGAGGAGCATATCCTTCTTGGGTCATGTGTGTCGGAGAAAAGAAAGGTGAAGTAGACCTAAGAAAGTTGAAGTTGTAGCTAGCTAGCCCAGGCCCATGGTAATGACTAAGATCAAGAGCTTTTTGGGTGGGGCAGGTTACCTAATGGAGGTTCATCTAGAACTTCTCTAGAGTTGCCGCTCCTATGACCAGATGGATCAAGAAGAACCAGAGGGTGTGTGGTCTACTCAGAGTGATGAGGGCTTTGAAAAGCCAAAGGAAATGTTGATGTCAGCACCAGTTGTAGCTCTGTCCGCCAGTGATGGAGATTTCACAGTGTCCTGTGATGCGTCCCGTGTGGGACTAGGTTGTGTGTTAATGCGAGTGGTAGAATGATTGCTTATGCTTCTAGGTAGCTGAAGAAGCATGAGTTGAATCATCTTACACCCAATCCAGAGATGGCAATGGTAATACTTGCACTCAAGATGTGGAGGCGATACCTGTATAAGGTATGAGGACAGATCCTTACAGATCGAAAGAGCTTGCAATACATCTTGAGTCAAGAGAGGAAAATCAGAGGCAGAGAAAAGGAGTAAGAGCTGCATAGTCAGAGGATGAGAAGAATCAGAACTGCTGTGAGTCAGCAGGAGAGTTATGAAGTTGTCCGCAAGAGGCATGTAGAGTTTCAGAAGGGAAGAAGAGTTTTGTCAGAGTGCGCAGCGGAAGCGTGTTGAGGTTCTCGAGGAAGTCAAGGTTTGCTGGAGGTGTCTCTTAAAGAGAGGGTGATACGTTATGGGCAGAAAGGTAAATTAGCTCTCAGATACATTGGACCCTTTGGAATCCTGCAAAGGATTTGGGAATGTATCCCACGAGTCAGATTTACCTACTTCAAAGGAAGAGCTTCATCCATTTTTCCATGTTTCCACGGTATATGAGTTCGTGTCGGGTCCGAGTGAGGTTCTTAAAGGAACCAGAGGTGGGGACCGTAGAGGATCTCACCTATGTTGAACAGTTAGTACGGACCGCAGACACACAAGTTAGAAAGTGTGGAAACAGGGAAATCCCGATGGTGAAAGTCCCTTAGAATCACCTTAAGATGAAAAGTGCACCAGGGAGACCGAGAGTTCATACTCCATCAATGACCGTGTCTCTCTTTTAGAAGAGAGGTTTTTAGGTTTTGCTTGCTTGTTGCTTGCTTGTTGATGTATGCTTGATACATGTTTGATGTTTGAACATTCGAGGACGAATGTTCTTAAAGGGGGGAAGAATGTAATACTCGGCTAGATTCCGGCATCGGAATCCCTACCTTCCGGCGGAATCTCCGTTGGAATATGGAATGTTGATGATGCCAGAGTCTTCTAGAGGGGTAAAATGTGTTTTCTAAAATGATTTTTACTGATTTCATGGTTTTAAATGAAAAAGATTTGAGTTTTGAAAAGAAAAGACCAAGGAGGTTTTGCCAGGTTCGGCCGCCGAAAGTGAAGTTCGGCCGCCGAACATGAGTTGGTTTTGGGAGCGCTTTTGACCTCCGAAAGCTATGTTTGAACAAACCAGGTTCGGCCGCCGAACCTCAAGTTCGGCCGCCGAACATGGGGGTGTTTTGCATGCATGTTAGGCCGCCGAAGGAGGTTTGGCTGGCCACCTATAAAAGCCCCTCAGACCGAAAATGGGCGAGTTTTCTCCCCATTCTCGAGCTCAGGTGTGTTCATGTCCTCCTCTAGTCGTTTTCTTGCTTTTTCTTCAAATCCTTCACGTTTTATAAGCTATATGGTTGTTTTGAAGAGTTTTAAAGCTTGGATCAAGGTTTGGAGAGCTTGGAGACTTTAAGAGTTTGGGTTCTCCACATCTCAAGCTTTGGGTCGCACCAACCCTCGATCTTCAAGAGGTAAGTGTGGATCTATGTTTTTCTTTACGTTTCATGAAGTTTTAAGATGGTTTTGATGGGTAGATATGCATGTTAGGGTTTATGTGGGTTCTATGCCCAATGTATGATAATGTATGTTCATGTGATGTTTGTGTTGGGGTTTAAGTTAGTTTTCAAGCCCCTTGAGCATATGGGAGAGAGTATGCATGATTGGGAGAGAGTATGTGAGGTTTGGTTTGTTTTGATGGTTTTGGCCTATGTGGGTCATAAACTATCTATGTATGCTTTAGATGTTGTTTTTGGGAGTTTAAGCTTGTTTGAGCTCCCTTGTGCATGGTTGAGGATGTATGCATGTGTTTGAGAAGTTGGATGCTTGTTTTGGGGTGTTTGGAAGGTTTGGGAGGCTTGAAATGCACAAAGGCTGAGTTCTGGACGAACTCAGGTTCGGCCGCCGAAGGTGGTTTCGGCCGCCGAACCTGCCTGAGGATGCAGGGATTGGCCGCCTAACCTTGCCCCCGAAAGTTGAGTTTTGGCTTGAAAGCAGACTTTCGGCCGCCGAAGGTAATGTTCGGCCGCCGAAAGTGCCTGACTTTCGTCTCTGGAGAGAGGGTTCGGCCGCCGAAGGTGCCCCCGAACCTGCCTGACTTTCGTCTCTGTCTGGGACTTTCGGCCGCCGAAAGTGCCGCCGAAAGTGCCCTGTCCAGCCTTTTCTTGGGTGTTTTCTATGCATGCTTCTATGATATTTTAGGGGGTTTTTGGGTAGTCTTTTATGAGTTGTTTAGAGTATGTTTAGCACCTCACTGGAGTCCACCTGTGTAGGATCGGACCCGAGGAATCGAGGTGTTTAGCAGTGTCAGCCTTTTCAGAGTCGGCCCTGAGCTAGTCACAGGTGAGTGGAACTAACCCTTATGTTATATGTTCAGAGTTATAGTATTGTGCTTGGCCCGAGTTGGATAATCCCTTTGTACATGAGTTTTATTTTATGTTGTTTCATGTGATGGACCGAGTTTGACATAGGGTATGCTGACCCTAGGGGTTCTATGAGTTCAGTCATAGTGCATACACAGGTCAAACGGGTTAAAGAAAAAGTTTACAGTTTTATGTTTTAAAGTTTATGCTTATGTTGGATCATGTTTGGGATTATACCAGCTGTACAGGATGCATAGTAGGCTTGCTACGGGTCCCGGCGGCCTTATGCCGATCTGGATCCTAGCGCCGGTAGCGGTCCGGATTTCCGGGTCGTTACAGTCTGGTTTCTGGGTTCACGATGACTGTTCATCGTGAATCCAATTTTTTTTTATTAATTTAATTTTTCTAACAAAAATTAAAATTATCTAAAAGATCCAATTGTTCATCCATAATTATCATGCCATTCTAATAAACATATATCGCATATATAATATCAATCATGGCATAATTAATTTAAACGAAAAGCACAGGTTGGCTCTGATACCACTGTTGGAAAATTCCAAGATTATTGCAACCCAAAGGCGTAGCAGAAAAATAAAATTTCTTTGATTTCCTTTTTCCCAGAATCCGAGTGCTTCATTTAATTCACAAGAAAGATATGAGACTAACCTGTTAATCTCGTCCAAAAGATACAATGGCGGACTGATGGTGCTGCTTTTTCAAACGAACACCCTCTATGGTATCCACACGAACGTCTTCTATTCTTATAGAGTACTAGCTCTCTCAAAGATAGATAGATTATTTGCTCCACAATCTGCAACTTTTAGACTGAGTTTTCTCAAAAAATGTGCCTTCCACAATTCGTAGAATGGGTATTTATATGTTTCAGTCTTTTGTTTTTCCCACAACTCCTTTTCCTAAAAGGAGATGTGTTTTTCCTACAACTCCTTTTCCTAAAAGGAGTTGTGTTCATAACCCACTATCACAATCTCACAGATACTCAAATATCTTATGTGATAGAGTCCTTTATCTATAACACTTATAGATAGACTGCAGATCTTTTAAATATTATTATCTCATAATAATAAATTATTAATAATAATAACACTTTATTATTATTAATTATATTAATGATTAATATTAATAATAATAACATTTTATTATTATTAATTATATTAATGGGCTTTGGGCTTTTAGACCATTAATATGACATAGCACATCAACAACGTTTTTTTGTGTGTGACCCAATAGGCTCACATTAATTGGCAATAGGCCAGTCCCACAAGGCCTATAAGTCATAAGTGGCCTCTAGCAAGACATTATGACTACCCAACTAATATGAGGATCAATAGTCCGATAAAGCCTAATAAATAGAACATGAATTAATCCCTTTGTCACACGATATCTAGTTTGAACATAAGTCATGGTCAATGTCAAACTTATAATGTTCAAACTTATGATTTTTTTATCTCTAAGTAGACTGATAAATTCAAATGATATTGATCACACTATCAATTCATTTGAGCACGGCCATGCATTTCTCAGCCTCACTTATCGAGGGGCCCAGAAGATATCTCTCTCGGAGAGAGGGACAAATCTTATCTTGATTGTTCATTATCCTCTACATAATTTCTATTATGCTTAATCATAACCTTTATGATTGTCCGATTAAAGACAATGTTTGATTATGTCAAAACATAATAGTCCTCATGTTGGAAACTATGACAATCTCAAGTCAAAGGATTAAGACATAACTACTTTGAGATTCACTTATGACAATAACTCATATAGTGATCTCAGTGCGGGTCCATCCAATACTTTATTTTCTAACAAGTATCTATGATTATTGAATTATATCAACATATACATAATCATCTCATGATTATCAATTAATAATCATACTAGCTATATTTTATTATTATCAACATAATAATAAGTAAACAGGGATGATAATCATTATTATGTAACATGCAAACAAATAATAATGATAAAAATCTCTTTTATTGATAACCAAAACGACATACAAAAAGGCCCAAAATAATCGCCTAGGGCATATACACTAACATCAAGTAGAACTAGCAGAGGAGAAACATCAAAGGACCCTAGAAGGTCTTTTGATGTAAACAGGAGGAGAACAGATCTGGGTAGAATGTCTGCGGATGTGAGGGAAACAGTGGAAGATGATCGGAGAAGAGATGAAAGTTTGGGTGTGAGTATGTCAGAAGAGGGTATGGGAGAATCACAAGGAGGCGCTCAGGCCTTGGATTTTGCTTACCCACCACAGTACCAACTCTACCCATAGGGACCAGGGTATTCGATGGGAGGCACATCGTATTTCTCTAGCTACAACCCATATCCCTCATTCATGCCCTAGCCTCCCTACTACCCTCCATATCCCCCCTACTCGATGTTTTCACCCCCACCTTTTTATCAAAACCCAGCAAACCTTAACCTAGAGAATGTTGCACCTCCTCCTCTCCCAATCGCACCAGTGGTTCCTGAAGTCCAATCATCCAAACCTAACCCATCAGCTGGGAGCAAGGTGAAGATGACAGACTATTTGAAGCTGGATGCTCCCAAATATAAAACAGGTGATGATCCATTTGAGTACCTCAAGACGATGAAAATGATAACTGATGAGTTGGGGGCTAGTGATAGCAGAGCCATTCAGATGGCGGGGTTCACTTTGAAATGCAAGAAGGCGAGGTAATGGTTTAAAAATTATGTGGACCCAAGACTGGACAACCTATCTTGGGAACAGTTTGCTAATGAGTTTGCAGGATAGGCTTTTCCTGACAGTTCAAGGGAGCTGAAGGTGATAAAGTTTGAGCAATTGAGACAGACTGAGGATATGAGTGTAGATGAGTACACAGACAAATTTCTAGAGTTAATGTAGTTTGTGGGGCAGGCATACGACACTGATTAGAAGAAAGCCAGGAGGTATACCATGAGACTCCATTCTAGGTATTCCTCCTTAATCCTAGCAGTAAAGAGGGAGAGTTTCCACACTATTGTGGACACAGCACGAAAGATGGAGGCTAGTGCCATCATTCAGGGGACAATTAAACAGCAGGTGGCATAGTCCTTGGGTTCCAAAACCTCGGGGACAGGGAATATTGATCTCTCCTCTCTGAGCACAGCCGCCTTAAAGGGTAAAAAGTGGGACAGAGCCATTAGAAAGCCGAAGAAGAATAAGTTCTGAAACAGATTGAAGTCCGGTATGGGAATGGGCGGTGGTTTAAGCTCTGGTTCAGACAGTTCTGGATGTATGAGGTGCGGTAAGCCGCACAAAGGAGTCTATCGGTTTGGGACTACATAATGTTTCAGATGTGGACAGGAGGGGCACATGGCACGTGAGTGTCCCAACGCAGCTATAATGGCACAGTCCTAGTAGACAGTTTCTGGCAGTGTAGCTCAGCCAACAGCTGTGGCCACTTCTCAAGGCAGAGGGCGAGGTAGAGGGAGAGGGACAGCCTCTTCTTTAGCAGGTTCCCAAGGGGAAGGTCCTTCAGCTCCAGCGCGGATCTTCACCCTGACATAGCAGGAGGCAAACACATCAAACACAGTGGTGTCAGGTAAACTCACTATTGGGTGTTCTGATGTGTATGCTCTTATGGATCCTGGTGCCTCTCATTCTTTTATTTCTCCGAGAGCCGTAGAGAGTTTGGGTTTCATAGCTTCTGGGCTAGAGTGTCCTCTTTGGGTTAGTGGGCCTAAATGTGATCCATTTGTGGCAAAGTCAGTCTGCCGGTTCAGTCCAGTTTTTGTTGAGGGTAGGTGCCTTCCAGCTGACCTTGTGGTTCTAGATTTGACCGATTTTGATGTCATTCTAGGGATGGATTGGCTCTCTACTCATGGTGCTACCTTGGACTGCAAAGACAAGGTAGTCAGGTTCAGAGAACAAGATGGGTTAGAGGTTGTCTTTAGAAGAGACAGAATAGGGATGCCTAGAGGTTTGATATCTGCCCTGCAGGCTCGTAGGTTGCTTAGGAGGGGTTGTCAAGGGTTTCTTGCACATGTCAGGGAGCTAAATGGTCAGGTTAGGGAACCAGCTTCAGTGCCCATGGTCAGAGAGTTTCTTGATGTTTTCCCAGACGAGTTACCAGGTTTACCACCTGCTAGGGAGATAGAGTTCGAAATAGAAGTAATACCAGGAACCAGACCTATCTCTATTCCTCCCTACAGGATAGCACCTACAAAATTGAAAGAGTTAAAGGAGTAGTTGCAGGAGTTGGTAGATAAGAGTTTCATCCAACCTAGTACCTCACCTTGGGGTGCTCCGGTCCTGTTTGTGAAAAAGAAGGATGGATCCTTAAGACTTTGTATCGACTACAGATAGTTGAACAAGGTCACTGTAATACCCGGCTAGACTCCGGTGTCGGAATTCCAACCTTCCGACGGAATCCCTGTTGGAATCCAGAATCTCGGATACCAGAACCTCATAGAAGGGTAAAATATGTTTTTACAAAATGTTTTTCATGATTTTATTGATTGATTTTTAGTTAAGTTTTAAAATAAAAGAAAAAATGTTTTTAAGGGACAGGCCCAGGTTCGGCCTCCAGTCCGAAAATGGGGGAGTTTCTCTCTCCATTTTCGAGCAAAGGTGAGTTCTTGCCCTTCCTTTGATGATTTTATGTTTCTCCTTCAAATTTTCATGAGTTTTCGCTTGTTTTTGAAGTTTTAAGCTTGGATCTAAGACTTTAAAGTTTGGGAGACCGTTTCTCCTCAACTCCAAGCTTGGGTTGCATCTACCTTAGATCTTCAAGAGGTAAGTGTAGATCTTGCCTTTTTATATGTTTTAAGTAAGTTTTAAAAAGGGTCAAGGGTTAAAAATGCATGATATGGGTAGATCTAAGGTTATAGGCTTTGAGTTGGATTTTGATAAATGCATGCTCTCTCTTGTATTTTGTTGTTGTTTTTTGGGGTTTTAGGCTAATTTTTATACCCCTTATGCATGTTGGAGTGAGTATGCATGTTATGGGAAGTTGGGTGTGAGGATTTGAGAGTTTTGGGGCTGAAATGCATAGGGCAGAATCAGGTTCTGCCATCCTGGAGAACCCAAGTTCGGCTGCCGAAGCAGGATTCGGCCGTTTAACCTGCATGAGAGGCAACTTTTTGGCCGCCTAACCTGCCACCGAAAGCATGCACTTTTGGATCTATAAGGGAGTTTTGGCCGCCGAACCCCCTCCGAAAGTCCTTGACTTTCGGATCTATGGAGGACCTTCGGCCGCCGAACCTGCCCCCAAAGGACCCCGACTTTCGGATCTGTAGAGGACCTTCGGCCGCCGAAGGTGCCGCCGAAAGTCCTCTGCCCAGCCTTCCTTTGCTTGTTTTACATGCATGTTTTGTGATGTTTTAGGAGGTTTTTGGGGAGTTGTATGGAGTCATGTTTTAGCTATGTTTGATCCCTCATGGGAGTCCATCTGTGTAGGATCGAACCTGGGAGACCGTAGAGGCCAGCAGTGAGTTAGCTGCTTTAGTTTTAGTCAGGCGTCAGCCAGAGGTGAGTAGAACTAAACTAATCTATTATTTTTAAGTAATCAAAATTTTGAGCATGTTCATGCATCACAAATGCCATGTTTATAGGATGTCTGCATTAGAATTCATGAATATGATGCATTGCATATTTACTGTTGTTGTGGATGGATATTGGATGACCCACTAGCCCTCTAGCAGGTTATGATATGATACGGATATGGAAGACCAGGGCTGCCCATTCTACGTGTCCTAGCACTATGTAAGGGAAAGACCAGGGCTGCCCATTCTACGCCCCTGACACAGTTGGATATGTTATGTTATGTTTAAGAGAAAGTCCTGAGGAGCTCCATCGAGGGCCGGGCATTGATTTGGAATATGTAGGGGGTTACTGGTGACATGTCCATCCTTGATGTGTATTGTTTGTATTGTGATGCATTCCATGAGAGCATATGTTTATTAAACTGTTTTTACATTATGCTCACTAGGCTCTTGTAGCTTATCTCTTTCCCCTAACCCCAAGTTTGCAGGGTCAAGAATAGCTCAGGAAGTCGGCTAGAGGCTGGTATAAGTTTATGTAATAGAATAGTGATGGACATGTACTATGTAATGGATTAGATTTGTGCTTTGCCCTAATTTATGTTTTGTATATCCCTGTTTATCATGGTCTTTATGTAAAAGTTTTAATGATAAGTTATGATGAACCAAGCTTGAGGCATGTGATGTTTACCATACTAGAGCATTTGATGAGGGCTCTAGTGTGGGTTTTATGTATACAGTTTATAATGCATGCACAGGTCGAGCTTAGTCTATGAAAAGTTTAAATTTTTATGAAAATGTATGATCATGTATGGGATTTTATCATGTACACAGGAAGCATAATAGGCTTGCTACGAGTTCCGGTGACCTTAAGTCGATCTGAATCCTAGCGTCAGTAGCGATCCGATTTTCGGGTCGTCACTACCAAGAACAGGTATTCGCTACCCAAGATTGATGATCTATTCGACCAGCTAGCAGAAGCCGGTTTTTTTCCAAGATAGATTTGAGATCTGGGTACCACCAGCTGAGGGTCAGAGAAGAAGTTGTGCCAAAGATAGCTTTTAGGACCAAATATGGGCATTATGAGTTCCTAGTGATGCCGTTCGGACTGACCAATGCCCCTGTAGCATTCATGGACCTCATGAACCGAGTTTTTAGTCAGTTTCTGGATCACTTCGTTATTGTCTTCATTGACGATATCTTAGTGTATTTCAGAAATACAGAGGAGCATGCCCATCATCTGAGGATTGTGTTGCAGATACTGAGAGAACACGGCTTGTATGCCAAGTTCTCTAAATGTGAGTTCTAGTTGAGGAGTATCTCTTTCTTGGGGCATGTAGTATCTGAAAAGGGAATCAAGGTGGACCTCAAGAAAGTAGAAGATGTAGCTAACTGGCCCAGGCCCACCACAGTAACAGAAATTAAATGCTTTTTGGGTTTGGCAGGTTACTACAGGAGATTCGTGCAGAACTTCTCCCAAATTGCCACTCCTATGACCAGGTTGACCAAAAAGAATCAGAGGTTTGTTTGGTCGGAACAGTGTGAAGAGAGTTTCGAAGAGCTGAAGAAAAGACTGACGTTAGCACCGGTGTTAGCTCTGCCTACGAGTAATGAGGATTTCACAGTGTTTTATGATGCATCCCGAGTGGGACTAGGTTGTGTGCTAATGCAAAATGAGAGGATAATTGCTTATGCTTGTAGACAGCTGAAGAAGCATGAGTTGAATTATCCTACACACGATCTAGAGGTGGCAGCTCTGATCTTTGCACTCAAGATGTGGAGGCATTACTTGTATGGGGTAAAATGTGAGATCTTTACAGATCATAAAAGTTTGCAATACATCTTGAGTCAGAAAGGGTTGAACCTGAGGCAGAGAAGATGGGTAGAGCTGCTTAGTGATTATGATTGCAAGATCCAGTATCATCCGGGTAAGGCAAATGTACTAGCAGATGCTCTCAGCCAGAAATCACTTGGCAGTTTATCCCATATTATAGCAGAGAGAAGACCGATGGTGAGAGAATTTTACAGGCTCATTAATGAGGGTTTACAGCTAAAGTTGTCTGGTACAGGTGCACTAGTAGCTCAGATGAAAGTGACACCTGTGTTTCTAGAACAAGTGGCACAGAAACAGCATGAGAACCCCGAGTTGGTGAAGATAGCGAGAACTGTTCAGACATGCAAGAATGATGAGTTTAGATTCGACAACAAAGGGATCCTCCGGTACGAAAACAGATTATGTGTACCAGATGACGTAAGTTTGAAGGGAGACATTATGAGAGAAGCTCATAATGCCAGGTACAGTGTTCACCATGGGGCCACCAAAATATATCAGGATCCAAAGAAAGTTTATTGGTGGCCAGCTATGAAGAGGGAAGTGGCACAGTTTGTGTCCGCTTGTGAAATATGTCAGAGGGTGAAGTTGGAACATCAAAAGCCAGCTGGGATGCTCAACCCACTACCGATTCCGAAATGGAAATGGGAAAATGTGGCGATGGATTTCGTGGTGGGATTACCAACAACGTCCAACAGATTAGACTCTATATGGGTAATAGTGGATAGATTGACCAAATCTGCTCACTTTATCCCTGTCAGGAGTGGCTACTCTGTGGACAAATTGGCATAGGTATATGTTGAAGAGATTGTTAGGCTGCATGGAGCTCCAGGATCAATAGTGTCAGATAGGGGACCCCAGTTTACCTCCAGGTTTTGGCGGAGTCTGCAGAATGCGATGGGCACAAGGTTGGACTTTAGCACTGCCTTTCATCCATAGACTGACGGACAGTCAGAGAGGATCATCCAAATGATAAAAGACATGTTGAGAATGTGTGTGCTAGATTTTGGTGGTTCTTAGAGGCAGCATCTACAACTGGTGGAGTTTGCCTACAATAACAGTTATCATGCTAGTTTAGGGATGGCTCCTTATGAAGCTCTATATGGGAGGAAGTGTAGATCACCTGTCTACTGGGAAGAAGTGGGAGAAAGGGCTCTAGCAGAGCCAGAATTAGTTGAGATCACCAGCAGGGTAGTGCCTATTATCAGAGAAAGAATCAGAACTACTGTGAGTCGGCAGAAGAGCTATGCAGATGTCCGCAGAAAGCACATAGTTTTCCGGGAGGGAGATATGGTGTTGCTCAAGGTGTCTCTTATGAAAGGGGTGATTCGCTTTGGGAAAAAAGGTAAACTAGCTCTAAGGTACATCGAACCCTTCGAAATCTTGCAAAAGATTGGGAATGTATCTTACAAGTTAGATTTACCTGCTTCTATGGAGAGAATCCATCCGGTTTTCCATGTTTCCATGTTACGAAAGTTCATGTCAGATCCGAGCAAGGTTCTTAATGAATCTAATGTAGAGATCCTAGGAGATCTCACTTATGTTGAGCAACCAGTGCGGATCGTAGACACTCAAATCAGAAAGCTGAGGAACAAGAAAATCGCGATGGTAAAAGTCCTTTGGAATCACCACAATATGGAAGAGTGCACCTAGGAGACCCGGGAGTTCATGCTCCAGCAATACCCCTATCTCTTCTAAAGTGAGTGTTTTATGTTTTAATGTGCTTTCTTGATGTTTATGGTTGCTTGCTGAACATTCGGGGACGAATGTTCTTAAGGGGGGAGAATGTAATACCCGGCTAGACTCCAGCGTCAAAATTCCAACCTTCCGACGGAATCTCCGTTGGAATCCGGAATCTTTAATGTCGGAACCTCTTAGAAGGGTAAAATAAGGTTTTTATAAAATGAATTTGAAAATTTTAAGGTTTTAAGAAAGAAAGAAAAGAGTTTTGAAGAAAAATGCTTTGGAGGGAAAAAGTCCAGGTTCGGCCGCCGAACATGGTGCTGCCGCAGGAGCTCTCCTTTTGGCCCCCGAACGTGGTCTGGCCAGCCACCTATAAGAGGCCTCCAGTTCGAAAATGAGAGAGTTCCTCTCTCCATTTTCAGGCAAAGGTGAGTTCTTGCCCTCCTATTGTTGATTTTGTTGTTTTTCCTTCAAATCCTTCAAAATATTCATGAGTTTTCTCTTGTTTTTGAAGTTTTGAGCTTGAATCCAAGATTGTAAAGTTTGGAGACCATTTCTCCTCAATTCCAAGCTTGGGTCGCATCTACCTTAGATCTTCAAGAGGTAAGTGTAGATCCTTGCCTTTTCCTATGTTTTAAGTAAGTTTTAATAAGGGTTAAGGGTTAAAAATGCATGAATTGGTTAGATCTAATGTTATAGGGTTTGAGTTGGGTTGTTTATAAATGTTTGCTCTTATGATGTTTTAGTTGTTGTTTGTTGAGGTTTAGGCTAGTTTTAAAACCCTTATACCTGATGAGTGTGTATGCATGTTTTGAGGGGCTGGATGTGAGGATTTGGAGAGTTTTGGTGGCTGTGTGCTTAAGGTAGAATCGGGTTCTGCCATTCTGGAGAACCCAGGTTCTGCCATTCTAGAGAACCCAGGTTCTGCCATTGAAGTAGGGTTCGGCCGCCGAACCTGCCTGTGGAGGCAGCCTTTGGCCGCCTAGCCTGCCTCCAAAAGGATGAACTTTCGGATCTGGGAAGGCCTTCGGCCGCCGAACCTGCCCCTGAAGGTTGGTGACTTTCGGATCTATGCAGACCTTCGGCCGCCGAACCTGCCGCCGAAAGTCCTCTGCCCAGCCTTCCTTTGCTTGATTCCTATGCATGTTTTGTTATATTTTAAGGGGTTTTTGGGGAGTTGTTTAGAGTCATGTAATAGTTGTGTTGGTCCCTCATTTGAGTTCACCTGTATAGAATCGGACCAGGGAGACCGTAGAGGCCTTCAGTGAGCTAGCTGCGTCATTGTTAGGCAAGCGTCAACCAGAGGTGAGTAGAACTAAACTAATCTATTGTTTTAAAGTAATCAAACTTTTGAGCATGTTCATGCATCACGAATGCCATATTATGTAATAGGTTGTTTGCATTAGAGTTCATGAATATGATGCATTGTATAATTTACTGTTGTTGTGGATGGATATTGGATGACCCACTAGCCCTTGAGCAGGTTATGTTATGACGGATACGAAAGTCCAGGTGAGGCCCATTCTATGCCCCTGGCATTATGTAAGGGAAAGTCTAGGTGAGGCCCATTCTACGCCCCTGGCATATTGGATATTTTATGTTATATTTAAGCGAAAGTCCTGAGGAGCACCCTTAGTGGGCCAGGCACATTGAATTATGTAGAGGGTTACTGGTGACAAGTCCATCTTGATGTGAATTGTTTGTGTTGTGACGCATTTCATATGAGCATATGTTTATTAAGCTGTTTTTATGTTATGCTCACTAGGCTCTTGTAGCTTATCCCTTACCCCTAACCCCAGGTTTGCAGGAGCGCAGATAGCTTGGGAGAGTCGGCATAGCATTTGGTACAGTTTTAATGTAATAGAATAGTAGTGGACATGTAATATCTTATGGATTAGAATTGTGCTTTGCCCTAATGATAATTTTTGCAACCCCGGTTTACATGATCTTTATATAAAAGTTTTATGTTTATGTTATGTTGAACCAAGTTGAGGCATGTATATTGACCATACTGGAGCATTTGATGAGGGCTCTAATATGGGTTTTATGTTTTCAGTTTATAATACATGCACAGGTTAAGCTTGGTTTTATGAAATGTTTAAGTTTTTACGTTGATGTATGATCATGTATGGGATTTTATCAGGTACACAGAATGTATAGTAGGCTTGCTACGGGTTTCGGCGACCTTAAGTCGATCTGAATCCTAGCACCAGTAGCGGTCCGGTTTCTAGGTCGTTACAAAAGCCTTGAGTGTTAGTGTATATGCCCTAGGCCATTATCTTGGACCTTTTTATATGTCGTTTTGGTTATTAATAAAAGAGGTTTTTATCATTATTGTATTACCCGGCTAGACTCCGGTATCGGAATTCCTACCATCCGGTGGAATCTCGGATGTCGGAGACCTCTAGAAGGGCAAAACCATGTTTTCATAAAATGTTTTAATGTATTTGATGCTTTTAAGTAAAAAGGAAAACCCAAGTTCGGCAGCCGAACCTCAAGTTCCGCCGCCGAACATGCAGGCATTTCGGGTGTGCCTTAGGCCCCCGAAGGCATAAGTGAGGGAAGTCCAGGTTCGGCCGCCGAACCTCAAGTTCGGCCGTCGAACATGGCATGCATGCGGAGGCACGTTCGGCCCCCAAATGTGGCCTGGCCAGCCACTATAAAAGGGTCCCTTAGCCGAAAATGGGCGAGCTTTTCTCCCCATTGTCGGCCAAGGTGAGCTCTCCGCCATCCCTCACCAATCTTGAGTCCTTTCCTTCAAATCTTTCACAATTTTCACTAGTTTTCACCTTATTTTGAAGATTTTCAAGTTTTGACCAAGTTTTGAGCTTGGAGACCCAAGGAAGTTGAAAATCTCCCATCTCCAAGATTAGGTCGTCTCTCTCTCGATCTTCAAGAGGTAAGAGCCGATCTTAAGCTCATTACATGTTTTAAGTAAGTTTTATGAAGATCTATGGGGTAGAATGCATGTTTAGCTTATGGTTAGGTTTATGAGTTTATGTTGTGTTTTTAAACAATGTGGCTTGCAAATGCATGTTTGATGTGTTGTAGATGGGGTTTTATATAGTTTGAAGCCCCTAGGAGCTTGTATGCTTGTGTATGTGTGTTGTAGAATAGGTTTATGCATGTTTGGATGGAATGGGAGGCGTATATGCATAGAAGAGCTGAGTTTCTGCCACTAAGGGAGAAACCAGGTTCGGCAGCCGAAGGAA
The DNA here is from genome assembly GCF_001659605.2 of Manihot esculenta. Classification (NCBI taxonomy): domain Eukaryota; kingdom Viridiplantae; phylum Streptophyta; class Magnoliopsida; order Malpighiales; family Euphorbiaceae; genus Manihot; species Manihot esculenta. The sequence goes on along the minus strand of NC_035163.2, from coordinate 18,521,282 downwards.
CTTTCGGCCGCCGAACATGCTTGTGGAAGCAGCCTTCGGCTGCCGAAGCTTGCCCCCGAAAGGAGACTTTCGTCTCTGTCTGGGAGTTTCGGCCGCCGAAAGTGCCGTCGAACATGCATGAGTTTCGCCTCTGTCTGGGCGTTTCGGCCACCGAAGGTGCCGCCGAACCTGCCTGACTTTTGGCTCTGGAGGGACTTTCGGCCGCCGAAAGTGCCCTGTTCAGCCTTCCTTTGCATGTTTTTGCATGATTGTTTTGAGGTGTTTTAGGGGGTTTTTGGGGGATTTTTTTATGAGTTATGTTCTAGTTGTTTGGTCCCTCATTTGAGTCCACCTGTGTAGGTTCGGACCCGAGGAACCGAGGACCCCAGCAGTGAGTTAGCTGCATCAGTCTTTGTCAAAGCTAGCGGAGGTGAGTAGAATAAACCTTTACGATTTTAAGCAAATAAATTATAAAGTTTTGAGCATGTTCATGCATCATGAATGCCATGGGATGAATTAGGTTGTTTGCATTAGAATTCACGAATATGTTGCATTGCATTTATGATGTTGATGTGGATTGGTTATTGGATGATCCTTTAGTCCTCATATGATATGATGATGTTACGGCATTACGGTATGGAAGTCCATGTTGTACCCATTCTACGTCCCTGGCACGATGTAAGAGAAAGTCCAGGTTGTACCCATTCTACGTCCCTGGCACATTGGAATGCTATGTTATGTTATGTTAAGAGAAAGACCGGTTGACCCATTCTACGTCCCGGCACTTTGGAATGTAGAGGACTATTGGTGACAATACCATCCGAGATGTGATTTGTTGTGATGTGTTGCATTACATGATGGCATGAGATTTTAAATGTTGTTTTTCATTATTCTACTCACTGGGCTCTTGTAGCTCACCCCTCTCCCTTAACCCCCAGGCTTGCAGGTACGGGCTAGACAGAGAAGTCAAGGAGAGTAAAGTCATGTATTTGTAATAGATAGGAAGTGGACATGATAAATTGTAAGATGATGTAAAGTTAAATAGTCATGATATGTGTAATGATATTGAGGATTAGAGGTTGTGCTTGACTTTATGTATAAGGTATCCCTTTTAATACATGATCCTGGATGTTTTATGATGATTATGTAAACCAACTCAACTTATGATGTATCGCCCATTGGGGCATTGATGAGATCCCACATAGGGGTCATAGCTATGATCATGTTTATGTGCAGTGCATGCACAGGTTGAGTTTGGTGTATGAATGAAATAAAAGTCTTAATTTCTATGTATATTGTTGATCATGTATGGGATTAAGCAGGTTTTCAGGATGTATGTTAGGCTTGCTACGGGTCCCGGCGGCCTTAAGCCGACCTGGATCCTAGCGCCGGTAGCGGTCCGATTTTTGGGTCATTACAGAATGGTATCAGAGCTCTAGGTTCATATGGTCGGACCTAGAGTGTCGGGCTCATAGATGTTATAGAAGGTCAAGCACAATAGGAAGATCATGTCCACTAGGATAGGATGTAGAGTCCTGTCTTGATTGATGATGTGAAATGCCATGATTATAGGCATGTGCATTAATGATATGTGATGTATGTGATGAGGGTTCGTGTGTGCCCACATGAACCATATGATGCTAATGTTTGCTTGTTATGTGCTGCCTTTCAAAAAACAGGATGAGGGGAACTCGTCGATCTGCACGATTGACTGGAGTGCCACTTGAGGATGAGGGCACGAGCGCCCGTCCTCCTGCATTACCTAGGGCAATCTCATGTAGATCAAGCAGAGAAAGAGTGTCAAGGGACCCTAGAAGGTCTTTTGATGCTAGCTGAAGGGGGACAGATAGAGGAGGAAGTTCTTCAGATGTGAGGGAGGTTAAGGAAGAGGACCAGAGGAGGGATGGGAATCTAGATGTCAGCATGTCGGAAGAAGGGACAGGGGAGTCTCAGGGAGGCGCTCAGGCCTCGGGGTATGGTTTTCCACCCCATTATCCACCCTTCCCACAGGGTTCAGGGTATCTGATGGGAGGCACATCGGATTACTCCAGCTTTAGCCCCTACCCTACCTACATGCCCTATCCACCTTTCTATCCACCTCACCCCCAGTACCCAGCTTATCCACCCTCACCCTTTTATCCTCACCCGGCAAACCCCACCTCGGGGAATGCTGCACCCCCACCTCCACCACCTATAGAACCAGCAGCCCCAGTTACTCAACCTTCTAGACCTAGCTCAGCCAGTGGGAGCAAGGTCAAGATGACCGACTACATGAAACTGGGTGCTCCTCAGTATGAAAAAGGGGATGACCCATTTGTGTATCTTGAAAGGGTTAAGGTGATCACATATGAGATTGGGGCTAATGACAGTAGAGCCATTCAGATGGCTGGGTTCACGCTTAAGTGCAAGAAGGCATGAGAGTGGTTCAAGAATTATGTGAACCCGAGAGTGGACAGCATGTCTTGGGAGGAGTTTGCAAACGAGTTTGCAGGATGGGCTTTCCCCGATAGTTCAAGGGAGCTGAAGATGATCGAGTTTGAGCAGTTGAGGTAGACCGATGAGATGAGTGTAGAGGAATTCACAGACAGATTCTTGGAGCTGTTGCCATTTGCAGGGCAAAACCTTGACTCAGACCAGAAAAGGTCAAGGAGGTATATCATGAAACTCCACTCCAGATATTCCTTCTTGATCCAGTCAGCAGATAGGGAGAGCTTCCATACCATAGTGGATATGGCCCGGAAAATGGAGGCCAGTGCCATCGTTCAGGAAACAGTCAGACAGTCAGTGGCACAGTCTTCTGGTTCCAAGACCCCAGGCTCTTCTTCTCTGAGTGCAGCAGCTTTAGGTAGCAAAAAGTGGAGTAATACCACTAGGAAGCCCAAACAGAACAAGTTTTGGAATAAGGTCAAGTCCAGTCTGGGACTAGGGAGTGGCTTGAGCTCTGGTACGGATAATGCAGTTTGTGCAAAGTGTAGTAGGCTACACAGGGGAGTTTGCCGGGCTGGGACAGCAGCCTGCTTCAGATGCGGGCAAGAGGGACACATGGCTCGGGAGTGTCCTAGGGCAGCTTTTGGAGCACAGTCTCAGCAGACAGCTTCTGGCAGTGTGGCTCAACCAGTAGCTCCAGCCATGACTCAGGCCAGTGGCAGAGGCAGAGGAAGAGGGGCAGCCTCTTCGTCAGCGGGTTACAGAGGTGAAGGTCCATCAGCTCCAGCACAAATCTTCACCATGACTCAGCAGGAGGTAGATGCATCTAACACCGTGGTGACAGGTAATTTAGTCATTGGTTGTTCAGATGTGTATGCCTTGATGGACCCTGGTGCATCTCATTCTTTTATTGCTCTGAGAGCCGTCGAGAGGTTGGGTTTGATGATCTCTGGGTTAGAGTGTCCTCTCTGGGTCAGTGGACCCAAGTGTGATCCATCAGTGGCAGAGTCAGTCTGCCAGTGCAGTCCAGTCTTTGTTGAGGGAAGATGCCTTTCCGCCGACCTTGTGGTTCTAGACTTGACAGATTTTGACGTCATTCTAGGGATGGACTGGTTATCTACCCATGGTGCTACCTTGGACTGCAGGGACAAGGTAGTCAGGTTCAGAGGTCAGGATGGGTCAGAGGTTGTCTTCAGGGGAGACAGGAGAGGTACACCTAGAGGTCTGATATCAGCTCTTCAGGCTCGTAGGTTGCTTAGGAAGGGATGTCAGGGGTATTTGGCTCATGTGAGAGAGCTTAGCAGTCAGGTTAGAGAGCCCGCCTCGGTACCAGTGGTTAGAGAGTTTCTAGACGTCTTCCCAGACGAGCTGACAGGTTTACCACCTGCTAGGGAGATAGAGTTCGAGATAGAACTGATGCCTGGAACCCGATCGATCTCTATTCCTCCCTACAGGATGGCTCCAGCCGAGTTGAAAGAATTGAAGGAACAGTTGCAAGAGCTGGTAGAAAAGGGCTTCATCCGACCGAGCACCTCACCTTGGGGTGCACCAGTCTTGTTTGTCAGAAAGAAGGATGGATCCCTTAGACTTTGTATCGACTACAGGCAGTTGAACAAAGTCACTACCAAGAATAGGTACCCATTGCCAAGGATCGACGATCTATTCGACCAGCTAGCCGGAGCAGGTTGTTTCTCCAAAATAGATCTGAGATCGGGGTACCATCAACTAAGGATAAGGGAAGAGGATGTGCCGAAGACAGCTTTCAGGACCAGATATGGGCATTTTGAGTTCCTTGTAATGCCGTTCGGGTTAACCAACGCCCCTGCAGCATTCATGGATCTCATGAACAGAGTGTTTAACCAGTACCTGGATCACTTCGTTATTGTCTTCATAGATGATATCTTGGTGTATTCCAGGAATGCAGAGGAGCATGCCCATCATCTGAGGTTGGTTTTGCAGACCTTGAGGGAACATGGCTTGTATGCCAAGTTCTCTAAGTGTGAGTTCTGGCTGAGGAGCATTTCATTCTTGGGGCATGTGGTGTCAGAAAATGGAATAGAGGTAGACCCCAAGAAGGTAGAAGCTGTGGCTAACTGGCCTAGACCCACTTCAGTGACAGTAATCAGGAGTTTCTTGGGTTTGGCAGGTTACTACAGGAGGTTCGTTCAGGACTTCTCAAAGATTGCAGCTCCTCTGACCAGACTAACCAGGAAGAATCAAAAGTTTGTGTGGACCGACCAGTGCGAAGAGAGTTTTGAAGAGCTTAAGAAGAAGTTGACTTCAGCACCAGTGTTAGCTCTGCCATCTAGTGATGAGGACTTTATAGTCTTTTGTGATGCGTCCCGTGTGGGACTGGGTTGTGTACTAATGCAGAATGAGAGGGTGATTGCTTATGCTTCTAGGCAGCTAAAGAAGCATGAGTTGAATTACCCCACACATGACCTTGAGATGGCAGCAGTAATCTTTGCACTCAAGATGTGGAGGCACTACCTCTATGGGGTAAAATGCGAGATCTTTATAGATAATAAGAGCCTGCAGTACATCCTGAGTCAAAGAGATTTGAACTTGAGACAGAGAAGATGGGTAGAGCTGCTGAGTGATTATGATTGCAAGATTCAGTATCATCCGGGTAAGGCGAATGTCGTGGCGGACGCCCTAAGCCGGAAGTCACTAGGCAGTCTATCCCACATCACGGCAGAGAGGAGACCAGTGGTGAAGGAGTTTTACAAGCTCATTGATGAAGGTCTACAGTTGGAGTTGTCTGGTACAGGTGCTTTAGTGGCCCAAATGAGAGTGACACCTGTGTTTCTGGAGCAGGTGGCTCAGAAACAGCATGAGGACCCAGAGTTAGTGAAGATTGCCAGGACTGTTCAGTCAGGCAAGGACAGTGAGTTCAGATTTAACAGTAAGGGGATCCTCTGCTATGGGAGCAGACTTTGTGTACCAGATGACATAGGGCTAAAAGGAGACATTATGAGGGAGGCTCATAATGCAAGATACAGCGTTCACCCCGGAGCCACCAAGATGTATCAAGATCTGAGGAAAGTTTATTGGTGGCCAGCGATGAAGAAAGAAGTGGCACAGTTTGTGTCAGCCTACGAAGTGTGTCAGAGGGTGAAGCTGGAACATCAGAAGCTGGCTGGAATGCTTAACCCGCTACCTATTCCAGAGTGGAAATGGGAGAATATAGCTATGGACTTCGTAGTGGGGTTACCGGCGACGTCCAACAGATTGGACTCCATATGGGTGATTGTGGACAGACTCACCAAATCTGCTCACTTCATTCCTGTCAGGAGTGGCTATTCTGTGGACAAGTTGGCGCAGGTGTATGTAGATGAGATCGTCAGGCTACATGGGGTTCTTGTTTCAATAGTGTCTGATAGAGGGCCCCAGTTCACCTCCAGGTTTTGGCGGAGTCTGCAGAATGCCATGGGTACCAGGTTGGATTTTAGTACTGCCTTCCACCCCCAGACTGACGGACAGTCAGAAAGGACCATCCAGACTATCGAGGATATGCTTAGAATGTGTGTGCTAGATTTTGGCGGTTCTTGGAGGCAGCATCTACCCTTGGTGGAGTTTGCCTACAATAATAGCCATCATGCTAGCATCGGGATGGCTCCATATGAAGCTTTATACGGAAGGAAGTGCAGGTCACCTGTTTGCTAGGAGGAAGTTGGAGAGAAGGCCTTGGCAGGGCCTGAGCTAGTAGAGGTCACCAGTAGGGTGGTACCCATAATCAGAGAAAGGATCAAGACTGCTGCAAGCAGACAGAAGAGTTATGCAGATATCCGCAGAAGGCAAGTAGAGTTTCAGGAGGGGGATCTGGTATTGCTCAAGGTGTCTCCTATGAAAGGAGTGGTTCGCTTCGGGAAGAAAGGTAAGCTGGCTCCACGGTACATCGGACCCTTTGAAATCTTGCAAAAGATTGGGAATGTATCATACAAGCTGGATTTACCTGCTTCGATGGAAAGAATCCATCCGGTTTTCCATGTTTCAATGTTGAGGAAGTTCGTGTCAGATCCGGGCAAGGTTCTTAGTGAGCCTGATGTGGAGATCCAAGAATATCTCACCTATGTTGAGCAGCCAGTACGGATCCTAGACACCCAGATCAGGAAGCTGAGAAACAAGGAAATCCCGATGGTGAAAGTCCTGTGGAACCACCACAATATGGAAGAATGCACTTGGGAGACACGGGAGTCCATGCTCCAGCAATACCCTTATCTTTTCTGAGGTTAGTTCCTGGTGAGTTTTATGTGCCTTGTATGTATGATATGTGTATGCCATGCTATGTGCTAGTCTAGGAACATTCGGGGACGAATGTTCTTAAGGGGGGGAGAATGTAATACCCGGCTAGACTCCGGTATCGGAATTCCTACCGTCCGGTGGAATCTCGGATGTCGGAGACCTCTAGAAGGGCAAAACCATGTTTTCATAAAATGTTTTAATGTATTTGATGCTTTTAAGTAAAAAGGAAAACCCAGGTTCGGCCGCCGAACCTCAAGTTCCGCCGCCGAACATGCAGGCATTTCGGGTGTGCCTTAGGCCCCCGAAGGCATAAGTGAGGGAAGTCCAGGTTCGGCCGCCGAATATGGCATGCATGCGGAGGCACGTTCGGCCCCCGAATGTGGCCTGGCCAGCCACTATAAAAGGGTCCCTTAGCCGAAAACGGGCGAGCTTTTCTCCCCATTGTTGGCCAAGGTGAGCTCTCCGCCATCCCTCACCAATCTTGAGTCCTTTCCTTCAAATCTTTCACAATTTTCACTAGTTTTCACCTTATTTTGAAGATTTTCAAGTTTTGACCAAGTTTTGAGCTTGGAGACCCAAGGAAGTTGAAAATCTCCCATCTCCAAGATTAGGTCGTCTCTCTCTCGATCTTCAAGAGGTAAGAGCCGATCTTAAGCTCATTACATGTTTTAAGTAAGTTTTATGAAGATCTATGGGGTAGAATGCATGTTTAGCTTATGGTTAGGTTTATGAGTTTATGTTGTGTTTTTGAACAATGTGGCTTGCAAATGCATGTTTGATGTGTTGTAGATGGGGTTTTATATAGTTTGAAGCCCCTAGGAGCTTGTATGCTTGTGTATGTGTGTTGTAGAATAGGTTTATGCATGTTTGGATGGAATGGGAGGCATATATGCATAGAAGAGCTGAATTTCTGCCACTAAGGGAGAAACCAGGTTCGGCAGCCGAAGGAACTTTCGGCCGCCGAACATGCTTGTGGAAGCAGCCTTCGGCTGCCGAAGCTTGCCCCCGAAAGGAGACTTTCGTCTCTGTCTGGGAGTTTCGGCCGCCGAAAGTGCCGCCGAACATGCATGAGTTTTGCCTCTGTCTGGGAGTTTCGGCCGCCGAAGGTGCCGCCGAACCTGCCTGACTTTCGACTCTGGAGGGACTTTCGGCCGCCGAACCTGCAGCCGAAAGTGCCCTGTTCAGCCTTCCTTTGCATGTTTTTGTATGATTGTTTTGAGGTGTTTTAGGGGGTTTTTGGGGGATGTTTTTAGAGTTATGTTCTAGTTGTTTGGTCCCTCATTTGAGTCCACCTGTGTAGGTTCGGACCCGAGGAACCGAGGACCCCAGTAGTGAGTTAGCTGCATCAGTCTTTGTCAGAGCTAGCGGAGGTGAGTAGAATAAACCTTTACGATTTTAAGCAAATAAATTATAAAGTTTTGAGCATGTTCATGCATCATGAATGCCATGGGATGAATTAGGTTGTTTGCATTAGAATTCACGAATATGTTGCATTGCATTTATGATGTTGATGTGGATTGGTTATTGGATGATCCTTTAGTCCTCATATGATATGATGATGTTACGGCATTACGGTATGGAAGTCCATGTTGTACCCATTCTACGTCCCTGGCACGATGTAAGAGAAAGTCCAGGTTGTACCCATTCTACGTCCCTGGCACGATGTAAGAGAAAGTCCAGGTTGTACCCATTCTACGTCCCTGGCACATTGGAATGCTATGTTATGTTATGTTAAGAGAAAGACCGGTTGACCCATTCTACGTCCCGGCACTTTGGAATGTAGAGGACTATTGGTGACAATACCATCCGAGATGTGATTTGTTGTGATGTGTTGCATTACATGATGGCATGAGATTTTAAATGTTGTTTTTCATTATTCTACTCACTGGGCTCTTGTAGCTCACCCCTCTCCCTTAACCCCCAGGCTTGCAGGTACGGGCTAGACAGAGAAGTCAAGGAGAGTAAAGTCATGTATTTGTAATAGATAGGAAGTGGACATGATAAATTGTAAGATAATGTAAAGTTGAATAGTCATGATATGTGTAATGATATTGAGGATTAGAGGTTGTGCTTGACTTTATGTAAAAGGTATCTCTTTTAATACATGATTCTGGATGCTTTATGATGATTATGTAAACCAACTCAACTTATGATGTATCGCCCATTGAGGCATTGATGAGATCCCACAGAGGGGTCATAGCTATGATCATGTTTATGTGCAGTGCATGCACAGGTTGAGTTTGGTGTATGAATGAAAGAAAAGTCTTAATTTCTATGTATAATTGTTGATCATGTATGGGATAAAGCAGGTTTTCAGGATGTATGTTAGGCTTGCTACGAGTCCCGGCGGCCTTAAGCCGACCTGGATCCTAGCGCCGGTAGCAGTCCGATTTTCGGGTCGTTACAATTATTATTTGTTTGCATGTTACATAATAATGATTATCATCCCTGGTTACTTATTATTATATTGATAATAATAAAATATAACTGGTATGATTATTGATTGATAATCATGAGATGATTATGTATATGTTGATATAATTCAATAATCATAAATGCTTGTTAGAGAACAAAGTATTGGATGGACCCGCATTGAGATCACTACATGGGTCATTGTCATAAGTGAATTTCAAAGTAGTTATGTCTTAATCCTTTGACTTGAAATTGTCATTGTTTCCAACATAAGGATTATTATGTTTTGACATAACCAAACCTTGTCTTTAATCGGACAATCATAAAGGTTATGATTCAGCATAATAGAAATTATGTAGAGGATAATGAACAATCAAAATAGGATTTGTCCCTCTCTATGAGAGAGATATCTTCTAGGCCCCTCGATAAGTGAGACTGAGAAATGCATGGCCGTGCTCAAATGAATTGATAGTGTGATCAATATCATTTGAATTTATCAGTCTACTTAGAGATCGAGAAATCATAAGTTTGAACATTATAAGTTTGACATTGACCATGACTTATGTTCAAACTAGATATCGTGTGACAAAGGGATTAATTCATGTTTTATTTATTAGGCTTTATTGGACTATTGATCCTCATATTAGTTGGGTAGTCATAATGTCTTGCTAGAGGCCACTTATGACTTATGGGCCTTGTGGGACTGGGCCTATTACCAATTAATGTGAGCCTATTGGGTCACACACAAAAGAACGTTGTTGATGTGCTATGTCATATTAATGGGCTAAAAGCCCAAAGCCCATTAATATAATTAATAATAATAAAGTGTTATTATTATTAATCATTAATATAATTAATAATAATAATAAAGTGTTATTATTATTGATATTAATTATTAATATAGTTAATAATAATAAAGTGTTATTATTATTAATTATTTATTATTATGAGATAATAATATTTAAAAGATCTGCAGTCTATCTGTAAGTGTTACAGATAAAGGACTCTATCACATAAGATATTTGAGTATCTGCGAAATTGTGATAATGGGTTCTGAGCACAACTCTTTTAGAAAAAGAATTGGTGGAAAATAAAAGATTGAAATATATAAATACTCCTACTACGAATTGTGGGGGTTGACGACGTTTTGAGAAAACTCAGTCTAATAGCTGCAGATTGTGGAACACATAATCTATTCATATTTGAGAGATCTAGCACTCTAGAAGGATAGAAGACGTTCGTGTGGATACCATAGAAGGTGTTCGTTTGAAAAAGCAGCACTATCAGTCCAACATTGTATCTTCTTGACGAGATTAACAGGTTAGTCTCATATCCATCTTTTGAATTAAACGAAGCACTCGGATTCTGAGAAAGGAAATCAACAGATATTTTTTTTTTCCGCTGCGCAACTGGGTTGCAATAATCTCGGGATTTCCTAACAGTGGTATCAGAGCCTACCTGTACTTTTCGTTTAAATTAATTATGCCATGATTGATATTATATATGTGATATATGTTTATTAGAATGGCATGATAATTGTGGATAAATGATTGGATCATTTAGATAACTTTAATTTTTGTTAGAAAAATTAAATTAAAATTTTTGGATTTAAAATTAAAATTGTTTTGATTCGTTGTTTTAAGTTTTAATGGTTAAACTAAAACAACAACAAATAATTAATTAATTAATTAAATAGTTAATTAATTAATTAAATAGTTAATTAATTAATTAATTAAAATGGATTTTATAGAAATCTGAAAAATGATCTGCAGCGGTTGGAACGCCGTGCACAGCTGCAAATCGCGTGAACAGTGGGTTGCGAGCCCCGGAGGGCCACGCGACTAGTGGGTCGTGCGACCGTGGGTCGCGCACTGGCGTAGCGCGCCTCGCGCTCCGGTGGGCCGCGTACCGGTGGTTCGCAAGCCGGTGAGTCGCGCGACGGTGGGGGCGGTGGCGGCGGCCAGAGCCTCTTCCTGAGGAAGAAGATGCCCTATTTATAATTCTGTCCCTGGAATTAAAAAAAAATAATAATAATAAATAAATTTGAGAAAATAAATTATTTTCTTTTAGTTTTTAAATCAGATTTAAATGACTATATTTTATTATTTTCTTTTAGTCTTTAAATTAGATTTAAATAACTATTTTATTGTCATATGTTAGTATGAGATACTATGCATTATTGTTTAGTATGAGATATTATGCAGATCGCGTGAACAGTGGGCCGCGCACCCGGAGGGCCCCGTGCCTCGGAGGGCCTCGCGACTAGCTGCAGATCGCGTGAATAGTGGGTCGTGCGCCCGCAGGGCCGCGCACCCCGGAGGGCCGCGCGCCCCGAAGAGCCTCGCGACTAGTGGGTCGCGCGACCGTGGGTCGCGCACTGGCGGGGAGCGCCTTGCGCGCCAGTAGGCCGCGCACCGGTGGTTCGCAAGCCGGTGAGTCGCACGACGGTGAGGGCGGCGGCGGCCTGAGCCTCTTCCTGAGGAAGAAGATGCCCTATTTATAATTATGTCCCTGCAATTAAAAAAAAAATAATAATAATAAATAAATTTGAGAAAATAAATTATTTTCTTTTAGTCTTTAAATCAGATTTAAATGACTATATTTTATTATTTTCTTTTAGTCTTTAAATTAGATTTAAATGACTATATTTTATTGTCATATTAGTATGAGATACTATGCATTATTGTCTATATATATATGTATGTATATAGGATGCTATAATATATATATGCAAGACAAAATAATTATAAGAAAATAAATTATTTTATTTTACTCTTTAAATCAGATTTAAATGACTATGTAAAATAATTTTATTTTAATTTTTATTATTTTATTATACATTAGTATGAGATACTATGCATGATAGTCTATATATATATATATGCATATTGGATGCTATAATATATATATATATATATGCAAGACAAAATAATTAAAATTAAAATTGAACCCTCACTCTAAAATTTTAAGTTTTAATGCCACCCATATATTAAACACCTATCAAGATTAAGATCACCAAAATGCAGGTTTTGCCAAAGTAAAGTGCATAGGTTATCCTAGTAAGATAGGATGAGTAATGGTTACTCATTTATTTAATTTTGGTTGAGCTTAATTAGACTATCAAAACGGTTTTGGGCCTAAGGCATTAGATGGGATATAACATGCATTTGACATATAATGTCAATACCTCATAATCTAAGAGTTACATTAGATGTAATTGGTAAGGGGTTACCTACCTAAATAACTTAATTCTAAGCGTCATGCCAAAGCTGACTTAGAATTAGGTGAAATATGGATCTTAGCCCACTAAAATATTATTATTATTTTGAGGGTTGTATTTTAGTGGGAGATTATTATCACCTCGATATTAATTTACTAAATTAATAATGTTTGCATATTTTTGTAGATAATTATGGCTGCTAATAACAATTCCACCTTATCACTGCGATCTATCCTTGAGAAGGATAAACTGAAAGAAAATGGGACTAATTTTGTTGACTGGTTTAGAAACTTGAGAATTGTTCTCAAGTAAGAGAAAAAGTCATATGTGCTTGATGAAGCTATCCCAGAACCACCTCCTGCTGATGCTACTAATGCTGTTAAGAACAAGCATAAGAAGCATATGGATGATTCTAATGACATTGGATGTCTTATGTTGGTAACTATGTGCCCAGAACTTTAGAAGGATCTGGAGCACCTTGAGGCCTATGAGATGAGTGTCCATCTCAAACAGGCTTTCCAATAGCAAGCTAGGCAGGATAGGTAACCACCATTGCATTGCATGATTGCAAAATGGTTGAAGGTGATTCAGTTAGTGCTCATAATTTGAAGATGAAAGGCTACATTGATCACCTTGCTAGACTTGGCTACCCTCTGAGTTTATAACACTCTACGGATCTGATCCTACATTCTTTACCCAGTAGTTTTTCTCAATTTGTCATGAACTATAACATGAACAATATGGAGAAATTCATTCCTGAGCTGCATGGGATGCTAAAGACAGCTGAGGTAAATGTCAAGAAAAGGCCTACCCAAATTTTGAATGTCAATAAGGGTAAGCCCATGAAAATAAGGGGAAGCCCAAGTCTAAAGTTGTTAATGGGCCTAAGGGACGAGGCAAGCCTAAATGGCAATCCAAGGCAAAAGTTCCTAAGGAAATAGTTCCTAAGGAAGGAATCTGCTTCCATTGCAAGGAACCAGGGCATTGGAAGAGAAATTGCAAACTCTATTTGGATGAGTGCAAGAAGAAGAAGAGTAGTGAGACTACAACTTCAGGTATTTATGTTATAGATATTAATTTATCTATTTCTACTTCATGGGTATTAGATATCGGATGTGGTTCTCACATTTGTACAAATGTGCAGGGTCTCAAAAGGAGTAGAGAACTGAAAAAGGGCGAAGTGGACCTACGTGAAGGCAATGGAGCAAGAGTTGCTGCCATAGCTATAGGGATTTATGAACTTGTGTTGCCCAATGGGCTTTTGTTAGTTTTGAACAATTGCTTTTATGTTCCTACTTTGAGTAGGAATATTATTTCAGTTTCTGTTTTGGACGATGAAGGCTTTTCATTTCTTATTAAGAATAAGAAATGCTCCATTAATAAAGATGATTTGCTTTATTGTATTGCAAATTCATATGATGGCCTTTATGTCCTTGATCTAGATGATTCTAGAGACAACAGTATCTATAACATAACTTCTAAGAAAACTAAGCCACATGAGTTAAACCCAACATGTTTATGGCACTATCATCTTAGCCATATAAATGAGAATCGCATATCTAAACTCCATAAGGATGGTTTATTAGATTCATTTGATTTTGAATCATTTGAAAATTGTGAATCTTGTTTGCTTGGTAAGATGATAAAGGACCCTTTTACTGGACAAGGTCAAATGGCTTCAGACTTATTGGGCTTAATACATACAGATGTATGTGGCCCACTAAGCATTAGTGCCAGGGGAGGTTATCAGTACTTCATTACATTCACTGATGATTTCAGTAGGTATGGCTATGTCTACCTAATGAAACATAAGCATGAATCATTTGAAATGTTTAGAACTTTTCAAAATGAAGTACAAAATCAACTTGGTAGAACTATTAAAATGCTTCGATCTAATCGAGGCGATGAATATTTGAGCCAAGAGTTTGATGAACATCTTAGAAACTGTAGAATTGTTTCACAATTGACTCCTCCAGGAACTCCACAATGGAATGGTGTTTCTTAAAGGAGAAATCGAACTTTATTAGATATGGTTCGATCTATGATGAGTCAAACGAATCTCCCTTTATCATTTTGGGGTTATGCCTTGGAAACAGCTGCATTCATTCTAAACCGAGTACCATCAAAAGTGGTTGAAAAGACACCATATGAGTTATGGACTGGGAAAATACCCAGTTTTTCTTTCCTTAAGATTTGGGGTTGTGAAGCTTATGTGAAACGCCCAATCTCATATAAGCTAGCTCTAAAATCTATCAAGTGCAATTTTGTGGGGTATCCTAAGGAAATCAAAGGATACTATTTCTATATTCCCTCAGAGAACAAAGTGTTTGTTGCTCGAAATGGTACCTTTTTGGAAAAGGAATTTATCTCTCAGAGATTCAGTGAGAGTACAGTGCGACTTGGGGAAACTCAAGTACCATAAGAGAGCATTGAACCGCTGGTAGAACCACTTCCAGAACCACAAACAGTTGTGGAAACTGAAAGGGTGACACAAGTCCCATGCATATCTGATAGGACACGTCATCAGCCTGAGAGATATGGATTTCTCATGACTGACAGTCGTGAACTTTTGCTCGAGGATGTATACATGACACAACCTGAGAGTTTTGTAATCCCTGAGAATTCTGGAAAGATTTGTAAGCTTCAGAGATCCATTTATGGATTGAAGCAAGCTCCTCGGAGCTGGAATCTTCGTTTTGATGAGACAGTCAGGGACTTTGGATTCATCAAAAATGAAGATGAACCTTGTGTTTACAAGATAGTTAGTGAGAGTGCAGTTGTGTTTCTAGTCCTATATGTGGATGACATATTACTCATTGAAAATGATATCCCTACCTTGCAAAAGGTTAAGACTTGGTTAGGGAATTCTTTTTCAATGAAGGACTTAGGTTAGGCTGCATATATCCTTGGTATTAAGATCTATATGGATAGATCCAAGAGGATAATCGGTCTGAGTCAAAGTACTTATATTGACAAAGTGTTGAAAAGGTTCAGCATGCAAGACTCCAAAAGAGGATTCTTGCCCATGTCTCATAGTATTCATCTCAGCAAGAATCAATGTCCTATGACATCTGATGAGCGAGAACGAATGAATAAGATTCCTTATGCTTCTGCTATTGGATCTATCATGTATGCCATGCTATGTACTAGACCAGACGTCTCATATGTCTTGAGCACAACAAGCAGATATCAAGCAGATCCCGATGAAAGTCACTGGACAGCTGTTAAAAATATCCTAAAGTACCTTAAAAGGACTAAGGATGCATTCCTAGTTTATAGAGGTGTGGAAGACGAGCTAGTTGTAAATGGTTACACAGATGCTAGTTTCCAAACCGACATAGATGACTTCAGATTGCAGTCAGGATTCGTATTCACTTTAAATGGTGGAGTTGTTAGTTGGAAGAGTTCAGAGCAGAGCACTATAGCAGATTCTACAACAGAAGCTGAGTATATAGCAGCATCAGATGCAGCTAAAGGGGCAGTCTGGATGAAGAAGTTCATCACAGAGTTGGGAGTGGTTTCCAGCATTGCAAATCCTATGGACCTTTATTGTGATAATAATGGTGCCATAGCACAGGCAAAGGAGCCCAGATCTCATCAGAGATCTAAGCACATACTCAGGCGATATCACCTTATTCGAGAGATCATTGATAGAGGAGATATCAAAATATGCAAAGTAGACACAAATGACAACATTGCAAATCCACTGACCAAGCCTCTTTCATAGGTCAAGCATGATCAGCACACTAGGTCTATGGGTATTAGATACTTATATGATTAGGCCTAGTGCAAGTGGGAGATTGTTAGTGTATATGCCCTAGGCCATTATCTTGGACCTTTTTATATGTTGTTTTGGTTATTAATAAAAGAGGTTTTTATCATTATTATTTGTTTGCATGTTACATAATAATGATTATCATCCCTGGTTACTTATTATTATGTTGATAATAATAAAATATAACTGGTATGATTATTGATTGATAATCATGAGATGATTATGTATATGTTGATATAATTCAATAATCATAAATACTTGTTAGAGAACAAAGTATTGGATGGACCCGCATTGAGATCACTACATGAGTCATTGTCATAAGTGAATCTCAAAGTAGTTATGTCTTAATCATTTGACTTGAGATTGTCATAGTTTCCAACATAAGGACTATTATGTTTTGACATAACCAAACGTTGTCTTTAATCGGATAATCATAAAGGTTATGATTGAGCATAATAGAAATTATGTAGAGGATAATGAACAATCAAGATAGGATTTGTCCCTCTCTATGAGAGAGATATCTTCAGGGCCCCTCGATAAGTGAGACTGAGAAATGCATGGCCGTGCTCAAATGAATTGATAGTGTGATCAATATCATTTGAATTTATCAGTCTACTTAGAGATCGAGAAATCATAAGTTTGAACATTATAAGTTTGACATTGACCATGACTTATGTTCAAACTAGATATCGTGTGACAAAGGGATTAATTCATGTTCTATTTATTAGGCTTTATTGGACTGTTGATCCTCATATTAGTTGGGTAGTCATAATGTCTTGCTAGAGGCCACTTATGACTTATGGGCCTTGTGGGACTGGGCCTATTGCCAATTAATGTGAGCCTATTGGGTCACACACAAAAGAACATTGTTGATGTGCTATGTCATATTAATGGGCTAAAAGCCCAAAGCCCATTAATATAATTAATAATAATAATAAAGTGTTATTATTATTAATTATTTATTATTATGAGATAATAATATTTAAAAGATCTGTAGTCTATCTGTAAGTGTTACAGATAAAGGACTCTATCACATAAGATATTTGAGTATCTGCGAAATTGTGATAGTGGGTTCTGAGCACAACTCTTTTAGGAAAAGAGTTGGTGGAAAACAAAAGACTGAAATATATAAATACTCCTACTATAAATTGTAGGGGTTGACGACGTTTTGAGAAAACTCAGTCTAATAGCTGCAGAGTGTGGAGCACATAATCTATCCATCTTTGAGAGAGCTAGCACTCTAGAGGGATAGAAGACGTTCGTGTGGATACCATAGAGGGTGTTCGTTTGAAAAAGCAGCACTATCAGTCCAACATTGTATCTTCTTGACGAGATTAACAGGTTAGTCTCATATCCATTTTTTGAATTAAATGAAGCATTCGGATTCTAGGAAAGGAAATCAACAGAGATTTTATTTTTCCGCTGCGCAACTGGGTTGCAATAATCTCAGGATTTCCCAACATTGAGGTTGTTCCATAAATACTGGTTCTTCAAGAGTTTCATGTAAAAAAGTATTGGATACATCAAGTTACCGAATAGGTTAGACAAAATACACTGAAATGGACAAGATTAATTGTACAGTTGCAGGCTTAATAACTGGGCCAAAAGTTTCAATATAATCCACTCTCGGGCATTGATGAAGACGTTTGAAGACTAATGTCGCTTTGTGACGATCAATAGATCCATCTTGTTTAGTCTTAGTGCGGAATATCCATTTGCTCCCAATTACATTCGAGGCCTATCGGAGTACTAAATCCCAAGTACCATTGGCCATTAGTGCATCAATTTCTTCAGACATGGCTAGTCGCCAAATTGAATGTTTGACCGCTTCATGATATGTGGATGGGATAGGGAAAGTTGTTGTAGCTTGGTAAGTTTTAGGCTTGAGACTTCTTGTTCTTGATCAGGTAACCATTGAGTGTTGTTTGGGATGATTTGTTGGTTGGTGTATGCGAGTGGATGTAAAAGCAGTAGGTGGTAAAGTTGAAATATTATGGTTTGATGGATTGGTGGGTAGGTGTGTAGTAGGGACATGGACAATAGAAGATGAGTTAGGAACAACATGGCTAACTGTGGTACTCGAAACATTTTGAGTGGGTTCACTTACAGTAGGTGAGAAGGGTGAAATAACATGGCAATTTGTATTGTTGGGAACAGAAAAGATTGGTATAACAAGTGACAAAATTGGTGGTAAAAATGGTGGTGAACCAAGGACAGAAGACCGACCATCACTTTCTTTGAATGAGAAAACTTGTTCATCAAACAAAACGTGACGTGAGAAGAATATTTTATTTGTAGATAAGGAGAAATATTTATAACCTTTATATAAAAGATTATAACTAAGCAAAACGCACTTTGTAGAACGTAGTTCAAACTTGTTTTTTGTATATGAATGCAACCAAGAATAACAAAACAATAAAAAACACGAAAGAAATTATATTCCGAGTTATGTTGAAAAATCATTTGTTAAGGTGATTTGTGATTAAAGTTTGGAGTGGAAAGTCTATTTATTGTATAAACAACAGCAGTAAATGCATGATTCCAAAATTTTGGTGGTATTGATGCATGAAGTAAGCTCGGCTAGTTTCAGTTATGTGATGGTATTTTCTTTTCGCACATCCATTTTGTTCAGGTATGTGCGAACAATAACTTCTTTGTATGATGCCATGTTCAGCCAAATATTTTTGTAGTTCTTGGTATTCCCTACCCTAGTCTGATTGGAATTGTTTAATAGTTTTGCCAAAAAAATTTTCAACGATAGCCCGAAACTTGACAAAGCAAGTAAAGACATAAGATTTTTTTATGAATAAAATAGATCCAAGTGTACATGGTCTAATGATAAAAAAACAGTACATAATATAAACAACCATCAAAAGAAGGAATGGGTGTAGGACTCCATAAATCAGAATATATTAATTCTAATAGTTTTTTTGCAACAAAGGAAGAATAAAAAAAGACAGCTTGCGTGATTTGCTAACATAACAGGTTTCACACAATGATTTGTTTATATTATTAGAAGAAAACAAATTATTCAACAATAAAACTTTATTAACAATTCTAAAACAGGTATGGCCTAATTGAGCATGCCAAGTGGATAATGAGACCGAATTGCAAGCTGGAGGAATAACATTAGAAACAAAAGAATAAAGGTCATCTTTAACTCGTCCCTTGTGGAGTAGCTGCTTCATTCGAAGGTCCTTTATTATAAAGAAGTTTGGAAAAAATTCCAGTGAGACATCATTAGAAATAAAAAATTGACGAACAAACAATAAATTGGTGTTAGAATCTAGAACATGCAAATTATTATCTAACGAAAAATCATGAGAATGAGAGATATGATTAGAGCCAACATTAGAAATAGATAAGCTTTTACCATTTGTGAGGGCTACTTCATCGGTTTCGAAATATTCCAAATGAATTTCCAAGTTTTCCAATTCAGATGTCAAGTGATGAGTCGTTTCACGGTCTACAATCCAAGGTTTATTTGCTGCAGTGGGTGACAAAGTGTAGTTGCTGACAAGTTTGGAATTATGGTTGTTATATCTGGGGTTGAGACATTGGTTTGAGGTATGATCCTATCCTCCATAGTTAAAACATATTGGATTGGAAGTTTCATTGTTGATGGTTTGATTCCATCCACGACCATAATTAGATTGGTAATCGCCACGTCTTCCTTTATGGCCTTCCCCCGTGAATCGCCACGGATGTTTTGGCGATTATTGTAATGAGCAATAATAGGGGAATTAATAGAAGAATTGGCACGATTCATGTAGGTGGCAATGATGTCATTATCTTGAGATAGAGAATGAAGGGCATTTTTATGGTCCTAATTTGTGCCTGATACCTAGAGGTGTAAGTGGTTTTGAGATGAGTCCAAGCAGCATATGCCGTGTTGGCACCAACTATTTGAGAAACAACCGATTCTGAGAGAGAGCTTAGAATCTAGCCTAGCACAGTTTGATCTTTGATAAACCATTCTTGATAGACAGGATTTGGAGAGTTACCAATTTGTTTTTTGGTGGAGGATTGATAGAGCCATATACGTGATGAAATAACTGTTGGCCATAGAGAAGATGAATTAACTGTGTTTTCCATAAAATGTAGTTGGAAGAGGTGAGTTTAACTGTTACGTGGTTGTGAATTAAAGGAATAGTTGAAGGTAGAACACTGACAGAAACTGATGCAGAAGGAGCAGTGGCAGAAGAAGGTGGTTAGGGAGCTATGAAGAGAAGAAGAAGAAACGAAAAAGAAAAAAAAAACAGGTGTTTAAACCTTAATATGCTATGATACCATAAAGAACCCGCAGTTTCTCTGTAATTGATGTACTATTTTTCAACTTCTATTAACATTCAATTTATAGGCAATTATAGATTTGGCTCTGATAACCTCCAGATCTTTCCTAGCCCAAGAATAAGGTTGGGTCCAAAAGAAGGCCACAGGTCCAAAGCCCATCAGATCATACGCTCGAGAGACAGCTCGACTTCACGAGCCTGGGCCGGCAACCCAGGGTGATCCGGATCAGATACGAGCACAAGCCCCATAAGGGAGTAGGCCCAATCACTCACTAGCCCCATTCGCATGAGCTCTGGAGAGCATTAAATGGTCGTTACGCATGGAGCAGGTGCCTGACACAACCGTGCGTACGGGCCTGAGTGAAAAGGACAGGAAGCACTATATACTGGAGGGTCTTCTCCTTCAAGGGGCATGTTCTCTCTCTCCGGCTCCTTCTTCCTTAACTCCATTTTTCTTATCTTCTCTCTGCAACTCTTGCTTATCCACACTACTCTAGCTCGTAAATCTAACTTGAACGTCGGAGGACCCCGCCGGGGCATCCCCGGTAGACCCCTGACCCCTTTTTTCCTTGATTTACAGGTCCTTTCCTCAAAGAAAACATAGAGAGACCCATTTGATAGACCCATCAGAGAGCCCAAAAAGGAATCAGATCCATATAACAGGGGACGAGGGAGAACCAGATCTATTGGATATGGAGCCTAGGGAGATTGAGAGTTATCAAATGGCGCCGTCTGTGGGAACGAAGGGGACCTTTTCGTCACCGGAGTTCCTAAATCCACCCATTGAGATCCACATGGAGGTATGAAAGCTTATGCGAAAAAGAAAGCAGGAGATTTACAGTAACCCAACTGAAAAGAAAGACCCAGCTGGTTTAAGAATATCTTGACAGTCTTTTAATCTCCATTTTCCAACCCTCGTTGTTTATTTTAACATTTATTGAATTTTATTACTACTAACTTTTTCTTTGAGATCTGACGAGTTGAAACTTCAGATCGAAATGCTTGTCTCTGAGTGTAGATTTTAATCTTTTCTGTAAAAGGAAAAAAGAATGAGAAGTATATATATATTTGTTGAAATTGTGAGGTCGGCTGTAAAATCCCAGGTTAGCAAGTTAGAGAGAAAATTAATAAATGAAAAATAGACAAGGTCGGACTAACATTTCAGGTCGGATAGGACATGAGGTCAGAGGATACACGATTCATAGCCATCCAACTCTGTTGCAGAGCAACGCCCCTCAAGTATCAGAGCAACCTGGAGATAATAGGAAATAATCAAATATCCAGGCAAGGTGGATAAGCTCGGACGTGGTATGCCGTCCAGCTCAAAGACAAGGTGAGATGAGATACCCAGGTCGGCATGGTCGGCATTAGTCCATCTGATTGTCGAGAGAACGACTGATCAAGCACCGCTAGTAAGATCGTCAATGGTTTCGCTGGTCGGAGTAGCAGAACAGAAAGGAGCTCGGCAAATCCAACGACCACCGCACAAAATTACTCATTGAGGTTGGATCCGTGCTCGAGCTTAGATCTGTGACCGAGGTCGGAGCCATGTTTGAGGTCGGGCTCACATCCCAGGTCGGGTAAAATAATGTTGCCGAACTCATATTCAAAGGCGAAGTAAAACAGATGAGTATTTATAGAGCAACCTCGATCAATCAAGCAATGCTCGAACTGTCCCAAGGCCGCGCCAACGAAGTGCTCGACCGTCCATCTAGTGCCGTCGGAAACCGCGTAAATGGACTTCCCACCTGTGACATCCACGCCTTCGTCATCTCTATTGCCCGCTGTTACAGTACTAAATCCTTTCAATTCGCTTTCTCTGGATTGTTGAGGTGGGGGATTGAGCTCGGCCACCTGAGCCCGGTGACCTGAGCGGTCTAAAAAACGGCCAGAGCAGATTGCTCGAGCCCTGGACCACCGGTTAAGCCGAGAGATTCCCTTCAGCTTCCGAGGCTGAGGCTTGTCGTCTGAGGCAGAACAGGCTTGGGTCGTAGGTAAAGGGAGCGATTTAAGATTGGGCTGAGGTCGGGCAAGTGAAGAGGATAGCGGTGCTAGACGAAGGCTCGGGCTCGGCGGTCTCAAGGTTGAGAAAGAAATCATCTTTGCTAAATGCGTCATTCTCTGCCACGAATGGGCTGCGATATGGAATACAGTTACACGTGGGTCTCAGCCGTTGGGAGTATTATCATAAATGCCTTCACTTCAAGAGTTTTTAAAGAAGAAGAAAACTATTTGAGTCTATCAGGCAACCGTGTAACCACCCCAGCCACGTGTGGCTGAGAACGATCCTCTACAGCTCACGAACCCCAAAGGATCCTTAGCCGTTAATCACGCTTGGATCGTACGGCCATGCTTCATCTTCCAGAACTATGGTTCCTATCTCCTTCGTGCTAAAGGACACAGAGGTACGATCCCATAGAACGAAGAATTACTATTTTAGTTTTTAAAATTAATAATATTTAGATAAAAATAAAACAAGATAAATGTAAAATAATTAATACATTACTCAGTAAATAAATAGATCAATAAAACTAACTAGTCTGTATTGTGAACAACATTTATACACTCAATTAAGTTATACATATTTTTATTCTCCTATGATTGACGCTAGTCAGATGCTATTAATAACAGCATAACTTTAATTATTATTTTAAATGCAAATATCTTGAAATTTCATATTTAATTATGAAGTTTAAATCTTAGAATAAAATTTTAATGAGCACACAGATATATGCTCAAAAGCATACTAGCTCAGGGGGAAAGTTTTCACTGCTAGATAAGAGAAGCATGAGTATTCTAATGAAAGGGATCATTTATTTAAACATATTACTTTTACAAAGTAAAATTTTGAGAAATTTACACATGCAAAATATTGTTTATTGCATCTCTAAAACTGCATGGGTTAACGTTGTAAGAGTTAATACTTGCATTTGTTCATCTGAAGTATGAAACTAAGTGACCTATGCGACATATTATTTATTGATATTATTGAATTAACAACGAGCATTCCCGTTATATACGCTTTGTGCAAACTCTTATTTTGCGAAAAAATTCAGAAAAATGAACAAGACCTCAGTTAGGCACAAAACTAGCTGAGATGACGAAGCGACAATAAGGCCAATGAGCCTGAATCTTACCCAAGACCTCAGTTAGGCACAGAACCAGCTGAGATGACGAAGCGACAGTAAGGCCAATGAGCCTGAACCTTGCGCAAGACCTCCTAAGGGGCGGGATCACAAAGATCTCCCTGGAACAAAAACGGCCGGTGAGGATCTTAAAAGACCTCCCGGAGCAAGAAGACCGGGATTCCTAAGATCTCCCGGAAAAACAAAGAAGACCGGGATCCCCAAGATCTCCCGGGAAAACAAAGAAGACCGGGATCCCCAAGATCTCCAGGGAAAACAAAGAAGACCGGGATCCCCAAGATCTCCCGGGAAAACAAAGAAGACCGGGATCCCCAAGATCTCCCGGGAAAAAGAAGACCGAGATCCCCAAGATCTCCCGGGAAAACAAAGAAGACCGGGATCCCCAAGTTCTCCTAGGAAAACAAAGAAGACCGGGATCCCCAAGATCTCCCGGGAAAACAAAGAAGACCGGGATCCCCAGAACTCCCGGGAAAACAAAACAAAGATTACAGCGGATTCAATAGAAGACCTCAATCAGGTCCTGGCAAAAGAATACATCAATGAGGTCCTGGCAAAAGAATACATCAATGAGGTCCTGGCAAAAGAAGACCTCACTGAGGTCCTGGCATGAGAAGACCTCAATGAGGTCCTGGCAAAGAAGACCTCAATGAGGTCCAGGCAAAAGAAGACCTCACTGAGAAGACCTCAATGAGGTCCTGGCAAAAGAAGACCTCACTGAGGTCCTGGCAAAAGAAGACCTCACTGAGGTCCTGGCATGAGAAGACCTCAATGAGGTCCTAGCAAAGAAGACCTCAATGAGGTCCAAGCAAAAGAAGACCTCACTGAGAAGACCTCACTAAGGTCCTGGCATGAGAAGACCTCAATGAGGTCCTGGCAAAGAAGACCTCAATGAGGTCCAGGCAAAAGAAGACCTCACTGAGAAGACCTCAATGAGGTTCTGGCAAAAGAAGACCTCAATGAGGTCCTGGCAAAAGAAGACCTCACTGAGGTCCTAGCATGAGAAGACCTCAATGAGGTCCTGACAAAGAAGACCTCAATGAGGTCCAGGCAAAAGAAGACCTCACTGAGAAGACCTCAATGAGGTCCTGGCAAAAGAAGACCTCAATGAGGTCCTGGTAAAAGAAGACCTCACTGAGGTCCTGGCATGAGAAGACCTCAATGAGGTCCTGGCAAAGAAGACCTCAATGAGGTCCAGGCAAAAGAAGACCTCATTGAGAATACCTCAATGAGGTCCTGACAAAAGAAGACCTCACTGGCAAAAGAAGACCTCACTGAGGTCCTGGCATGAGAAGACCTCAATGAGGTCCTGGCAAAGAAGACCTCAATGAGGTCCAGGCAAAAGAAGACCTCACTGAGGTCCTGGCATGCGAAGACTTCAATGAGGTCCTGGCAAAGAAGACCTCAATGAGGTCCAGGCAAAAGAAGACCTCACTGAGGTCCTGGCATGCGAAGACCTCAATGAGGTCCTGGCAAAGAAGACCTCAATGAGGTCCAGGCAAAAGAAGACCTCACTGAGAAGACCTCAATGAGGTCCTGGCAAAAGAAGACCTCACTGAGGTCCTGGCATGAGAAGACCTCAATGAGGTCCTGGCAAAGAAGACCTCAATGAGGTCCAGGCAAAAGAAGACCTCACTGAGAAGACCTCAATGAGGTCCTGGCAAAAGAAGACCTCAATAAGGTCCTGGCAAAAGAAGACCTCACTGAGGTCCTGGCATGAGAAGACCTCAATGAGGTCCTGGCAAAAGAAGACCTCACTGAGGTCCTGGCATGAGAAGACCTCAATGAGGTCCTAGCAAAGAAGACCTCAATGAGGTCCAGGCAAAAGAAGACCTCACTGAGAAGACCTCAATGAGGTCCTGGTAAAAGAAAACCTCACTGAGAAGACCTCAATGAGGTCCTGGCAAAAGAAGACCTCAATGAGGCAGAAGACCTCAGAAGACCTCACTGAGGCAGAAGACCTCACTGAGGCAGAAGACCTCACTGAGGCAGAAGACCTCACTGAGGCAGAAGATCTCACTGAGGCAGAAGACCTCAATGAGGCAGAAGACCTCACTGAGGCAAAAGACCTCAATGAGGCAGAAGACCTCAGAAGACCTCAGTGAGGCAGAAGACCTCAATGAGGCAGAAGACCTCAGAAGACCTCAATGAGGCAGAAGACCTCGATGAGGCAGAAGACCTCACTGAGGCAGAAGACCTCAATGAGGCAGAAGACCTCACTGAGGTAGAAGACCGGCGAAGATCTCAAAGATCTCCCGGAGCAAAAATGGCCGGAATCCCCAAGATCATCCGGTGCTACAAGCAAAAACAACTCATAAGAACATAGTTCTGATCTCACATAAAAGATTGGGGCACGGGACCATAAATGAAAAGCTAAACTCCGACCTCCCAAAGGAGCTCGAGTCATCAGGTAGAGAGACTTTGATCTCACACAACAGCCAAAAGTACCAAAGCATCATGCTGATCTCAAGAAAACGAGCGCAGTACTGGTAAACCCAATAAGACAGACCAAATTAAGGCAAAGCGATTCCTAAGCAAACTGCATACCAAAATACAAAGCCAAACAGAGAATCAGGGGCAATCATAAGAGGCACCGAACTCGAGAATTGGCCGCTCACACTAAACCAACTCAACTGACCTAGAGAGAGGTCCAGGCAACAAAGAGCCCGCAAAACGCTCGAGAGCAGACAGCCCATAAATACTCGGGGGCAAAAAACATACACGAGAGTCCAAACGCTCAGATAAAGACTCAAGAAGGCAAGATGGTCAGATCCAAAACAGATAGTCCGACCTCTGCAATCCAAGGTCGACCTTTCCGGAAGCCTGGAGGGGCCTCACATCTGGACCGGCAAGGCTATAAGCCTATAAAAGAAAAGTTAAAACCGAACAAATGAACAGTCAGACTGAAACACAGCCCGAATAAGGCTCGACAAGAAAGCAAGAAATTAAGTCCGACTTCACAAAAGAGCTCGGGGCACCAAAGTGAAATTCCAAACCTCGGAGCTCGCGATATAGGCAGCATCACAAGCTATAGGCACAAAAGCCTAAGCAAAAAGCAAAGAACCGAGCTCCCAGCTCGGATGAACTCGCAACAGGAAAACACTCAAGTAGAATAAAGCTAAATACAGAAGAAATAACAGAGAACCAAGCTCCCTCTATGAAAAGGCCCACAAATGCAGGAACGCATAAAAGGATAAACGAAGGCGAAGGACCATGCTCACAGCTCGGATTAACTCACAATAAACAAACGTTCAGCAAGAATAACCCAGGAAGAGGAAAACAACAAAAGAACGAGTACTCTATCCCAGTGGAGCTCACAACTCAAACCGCACCGACTACCAGAAGGTTATCTCAAGAGGAACAAGGTATTATATTTCTAAGCTCGCAACAATGACGAGATCGTGAGTCAAAAACAGAAAGACCCTCATGAGAATAAGAAAAACTCGCAAGTCAGAAGCTTAACCAGACTCCGAGCTCTTAGCCCAGGTCGGTTCGACCAGCAGAGTCCCAGTAGAGCCGGCCTGATCCATCAAATAAGTAAAGTTGACAAAACTAGAAGACAACGTGAGTAGAAAATAATGATGAGGCACAGGCCGAGGTGAAATATCATTCATCATCAAATACACATCTCCAGATCGCCATACATTTAAACACCAAGGTAAAGGGATAAAGAAATAAGGCAAGTAAAGGACGTTTTGACAAGAGCCATTCTCGAGCTGCACGGTCATTAGTGGAGCCTAAGTATTTACCCCCTCACCAGTCATGGAATAACTGCTGAGGAGGTAAAGGGGCAATTGATAACCTCCAGATCTTTCCTAGCCCAAGAATAAGGTTGGGTCCAAAAGAAGGCCACAGGTCCAAAGCCCATCAGATCATACGCTCGAGAGACAGCTCGACTTCACGAGCCTGGGCTGGCAACCCAGGGTGATCCGGATCAGATACGAGCACAAGCCCCATAAGGGAGTAGGCCCAATCATTCACTAGCCCCATTCGTATGAGCTCTGGAGAGCATTAAATGGCCGTTACGCATGGAGCAGGTGCCTGACACAACCGTACATACGGGCCTGAGTGAAAAGGACAGGAAGCACTATATACTGGAGGGTCTTCTCCTTCAAGGGGCATGCTCTCTCTCTCCAGCTCCTTCTTCCTTAACTCCATTTTTCTTATCTTCTCTCTGCAACTCTTGCTTATCCACACTACTCTAGCTCGTAAATCTGACTTGAACGTCGGAGGACCCCGCCGGGGCATCCCCGGTGGACCCCTGACCCCTTTTTTCCTTGATTTGCAGGTCCTTTTCTCAAAGAAAACATAGAGAGACCCATTTGACAGACCCATCAGAGAGCCCAAAAAGGAATCAGATCCATATAATAGGGGACGAGGGAGAACCAGATCTATCGGATATGGAGCTCAGGGAGATTGAGAGTTATCAGGCTCAATCAATTTGTTGATGAGCTAGGAGCTAAAATCCTTATAAACTAGGATTATCTACAACAATATTTGACTAATAAAAAAAAATCTCTATAGAAAAGAAAGATATAACAATAACTTGACCCATAGAAGAATCGCACCAAATACGGGTAACCAACCTACTTATCCATGGCCTCGGACAACCAACATAGTTCTGCCTTTGCCTGTATTGAGAGTTGATGGTTAAAACTTAAAAATCAAACAAGAACAGTACTACTAAGTGTTGTAGTACTATGATACTTTGATGCCATGTTCATAAACACATGAAATGATGACCAAAAGCAAAACAATTATTTCATTTGTTTTTCAGATTCCATGGATTTTGCTGTAGGTACCTTCATAACCTATATATTAGCTGCTGGGATGGCAGCCGATAGAATAACCAAATTTCATTATTAATTACATAGCTTTGTAATTAGATAGAATAGTTAATGAAAAGTGAGTGATATGTTAATGAAGTAAAAGTATTGAATTAATTTCTCTATTTTCTTTATCAGCTCTTTATATTTTAAAATTTATTATTTAATTTTTTATAATTCAATTTTTTTTTTTAAGGCATACACATCCATACAATTTAAAATTGATATAATCATCTAAAATCACAATATATCTTATGTAAAACATGATGCACCGTTATATTCCTTATTACAAAAGATCAACTTGTACATGTAAATGTGTAATCAAACAATCTTTAATTTTCATGTGCAATAATTGACTTGACTTTTAAGTTTGAGGAGCAATCAGTTATTTGCTTTGGTAGGCTCAAATTTAACCTTCTCTCAACTAAGTAAATGAGAAATTTAGATACAATTAATTAATATTGATGAAGGCATCCTAGTGATTAATTAAGGTAGTCTAACCCTATGTTTGGAGTAAATAATTTTATAAGAACAATTTAATTGATTTTTTAATAACTCTTTTATTTGCAATGAAAGAGTAATTTTTTTTAACATAATAAAAAAAATTTAAATCATAAACTATTTTATAAGGATTTGTTTAGCGATAGTTTGGAATACAAAATTTTGAAAAAAATCAAAAGATATCAATTTTTTTCTAAATTTTTATATTTGACAAAATTAATAATATAATAATTCAATTCGCAAACGAAAATTGATTTTGAAGTAAAAGTAAATTTTATCAAAATTATTAAAATTTTATAAAAAATTATTTCACTTAAAATTATTTGTATCAAAATTACTTAATTAGTTTTGAAAATTTTTTTATTTCTTTTTTTATATTCTTTTTTTCTTTATTTATTTTAATTTTAAATTTATTTTTTAATTAATAATTACTCTTTACAAAAATTATTTTAATTTAATATTGATTATTAATAATTAATATATTTATAATTCATAAGAAATTTATTATATTATTTTATTAATTTTAAAAATAATAATTTTTATATTTTTAATGGTAAAAAATTATGTAAAATTTTAAATGTTATAAAAGTATTAATAATGATTTTTTAATAAATGGGATAAAAATTATTACTATTTATAAAAATAAATATTTATGTTTAATTTAGAAATAATAAAAATAATAAATCAATTTAAATTTATTATTAATTTATTTAATATAAAAAATTTCAATTGAATTCTATTATATTTAAATTAATTTCAAATAGATGAATAGTTTCATAATTAAAAATGAATTAAATAAAATTTAATTTTTTTCTAAAAAAAAAAATACATACTAAAGGTTTAAATTTATTTCTTGTGAAATGAATAGTTGTAAACGAAGTATAAGAAAATTGAATCCTTTATTCTGGCAACACAATTATTTTGGTAAGAAATAGAAATTCATATTCTTATTATTGAATTGGGATCTTTAGTGTCTCGACAAGCTCTCAAATTATTCACGCATGATAAGAAGGCCATACAACTTTTTCGTCTTGATTAAAAATAACACCAGCAAGCCATAAGTATTTTAATCATGACCAATCAATATAATTTTTTTTAAGATGCTCATATATCTAAATTTTTTATCTTAATTTTTAGTTTAAATAATTATAAATATTCAAAATTTACTTTTCTGAATAATTTGAATCCGACACTCATGGATTTAGTTTGATGGTAAATGTATTTGAGTAAATCTGAAAGGTTTTAAATTCTACTCCCCAATTCCTAATTTTCATATTTTTTTTTTTAAAAAAAAAAAAATTAGATCTGAACAAGACAGACTCATTAAAGATGGCAAAGTACTAATCTAAATTTTAAATGTGTTATGTATTTAAAGTTTAAATTTAAGATAATTGGTTAAGGAAAAATATACCATGTCATCCTATTCATTTATTGATTTTCTATGTTTTTATAAATTTTTAATTTTAACAGAATTAAATAATTTAAACTTTAAATCGACTTACTGGAAGGACATGTGATGATGCATTATATGGCAAAGGGAGAGAAGAAAAGATGGTCTAGGATGAATCAGTAAATCATATGTGGATTCTAATGCTGACACTTCAAATCCTAAGGAGTATGAATTCATTTGTGTGTATTGTACGCATTCAAGTTGCTTGTGAGAATCGCCTCTTGACTCTGAATAGTTGTCATTATGTTTTTAAATGGGCAAAAGTAGCGTTGTACTGGGTACAACATCCATGCAAATATAATACAATTATTTAAAATTAGAATCTAATTCTATCAAAAACATATATTTTAATTAACCTTATATAAAGATTACACCTTTTCATTTTAATACTTAGAACTCTATATAAGTGTTAATGTCACAATTACGCTAATGTACTTAAAGTTGGTGTACAAGAAAACGATCATCTTGTGAATTTCAGACCCTTAACTAGTAGTTTGCACACTTTAAAGGAAACGATCATATTAATTAACCAATGAGCTCATTGAGGCAGAACCTACTTTTTTATTTGCTTGAAAGACAAAGATCGTCATCTTGTGAATCCCCTTGTCGAGTCATTTGTGATTTTGTGGCACAGATTTACAGCCAAAGATACTGTTTCTACTGTGACCTCATCCATGGGCATGTCAAATCATGGCTGCTCATAAGCTTGCCTTGGACCCGTGATTTAATTTCCTTTCTGAAAATGGATAACTATTGTTTATTTTCTTATGGTTTAATATATTTTGGAAATTTCCAAATATTGATTTTTTATAGTTTAAGATTACTAGATATCCCTGTATATAATATCAAATTAAATTTTTTAATGCACGTAAATCTAATTAAATTTCAAACTGAAAACCTAATAATCTTGAATATAACTTCAGGTAGCATAACTGGAACTCTGCAGTAAGAAAAATGATGATTTGTAGGGAGTTAATGGTTAAAACTTAAAATCCAACAAGTACAGTAGCAAGTTGTAGTACGACATGTTCGTGAACACATGAAATGTCTTAGAGATCTTATCGCTTAGAGTGACCAAAAGCAAAACAATATTTTCATTTCCAGATTCCGTGGATTTGCTATGTACCTTCATAACCTATACATTAGCTGCTGGGATCGCAACGGGTGGAGTAACCAAATTCAATTATTAATTTTAAGAGTATAAATAAATGTCTATAATAATTTATATTTTAAATTTTAAATTTTAATATTCACATATTTAGTTTAGTAATAAATTGATTTGAATAAATTTAAAAGATTTTAAATTCTATTTATCTAATTTTCAATTTCTAATTCTCATTTCAAAAAAAAAAATTTAATTTTAAAAATTTTTCAAATTTATACTTTCTCTTATATTAAATTAAAGAAATTTAATTTTATCATTCAAAATTTTAAATTTTAAATATAAATACGAATTAACTAAACGTTTCAAATTTTTTAATTCAATAGGCCTTAATTTTAACTTTTATAATTATTCAAAATTTAATTAAAATTTATTTTAAATTATTTAAATTTATCTCAAACTCAATAACTATTATCCAAATAATACTGAATCTTTTAATTTTATTTTTTTCATTAATAACTTAAATAAAACCTACTTTTCATTAATCATTTTCATTTTAAAATTTTAATATTTTCATTACATTTTTAAAATTAAAATATATAAAAATTTACAAATATAACCATACAAAAACTTGAGATCTCTCCCAAAGAAGACCAACAAGTTATTCTCATGATTGATACATTCTTACTTGTCAAGCAAAAAAAAAGAATTCTGGGATAGCATTTTGAAATCCTTTTACTTTAAGTTGAAGAGTATTTTTTATTTACTTTTTTAGAAATTTTATATATATATATATATATATATATATATGTTCTGTGTTCTTATTTACAATTTTTATCTCAAAAAAAATTATATACCGAAACAGTTGTATTATATAAAATTGTATTTATAATATAATAAGACAGTGGAAGGTAGATAATTATATAAAATTAGTTATTTTTTAAAATATTAAGGATATTAATTTTGCATAGGGAAAAGTGAATTTATTTATTTTTTATTTTAGTTTATCTGTTAAGGATACATAAGAGAGATAATAACATCTGTATACATATTTCTTACACCCATTCGATTTATTTATATCCAACTCAACTGATAATCTAGCTGATTTTGATTTGTTTATTATTTATTTATTCACCATGTATATATATAAATGTGTGTAATAATTTTTTAATAAAAGAGAAAGACAGTATTTTATGGAATATTCTAATAAAATATTATAGTGATAATTAATTATTTTTGTGAGTTTATTCTTAAATTTCAGGTTTCCTCTTAACACCGTTAGTTCATGGGTCCATGTCATTACGAAAAAAAAAAAAAAAAAAGTATTAAAACAAAGTATGGTAGATTTTGAAGGCCCTTAATTCATGCTTAAAATTGCTTTGGTGGGAGAGAAAAGATTTGCTTGAAGGCATGAGGTGCACTACTTGTAATTTCTCCTTTTTTTTTTTTTTTTTTATTTGTTTTGCCTTTCATTTATAAATTAAATGTGGAAAATAATTTATGTTAAAAATATTTTTCATAAAAATATATTTTATAATAAAATAATTTATTTTTTATTATTTAATTTTAATATAATAAATAAATATATTAATAAAATTATCAAAATGTACTATTTTTCTTAAAATTACTTAATTTTTCTTTTGATTAAAAAATTAAATTTATCTTAAATTATTATTAAAATACTATAAAGTCATCACTCATCAGAATCCGAAAATTTAAACTACTCTCTACTTAATCTATTTATTTAAATATATTTGAGTTTTTAATAATAGTTTACGAGTATTTTTAAACTTTAATATTTTTTATTTTTATTAAATAAGAAAATATTTTCATTAAATATTCTAAATATTAAAAAATATTTTTCATAAAACAAAAGTGAAGTTTAAATTTAATATTCGTGTCTCTTCCTTGCAATAAAGAAGAACTTGAGTTCTCTTCCCGCACCAATACTTATTGTTCATTGACATAGCTCAGCATTTTCATTTGTGAGGTTGAAGTTTGATTAATAAATGAGTGGACATTTGTTCTAACAACATAGCATAATTCAGCTTACATTGATAAAATCGAGTCTTTCACTAGACCAAGTTAAAGATATCTTAACATCCTGTCATCACTCACCCATTGAACAAAAACTTAGTTATTATTGACTTTAATTAAATCAACTTGTATTAGAGAATGTCTCCATATGAACATCCGGCCTACTAGCCAATACACTATTTTCAAATAGGTTACATGATATCTAACCCACTATTTTTATTTTTGAGATAGGTTAGTTCATCACCAATAATTACAATAAGAATCTTTATTTGAGAGTCACGCGAAAGAAATTAATTAAATTTTAATGCTATTAATTTTATTTTATAAAATTATATTTAATAATATATAAATAATGGGATGTATTTTTAATAATATATAAAATCTCATGTCGAATTTCAACATTTTTTATTTTGTCAAAATTCATAGTTAAAAGTGAGTTCTGTCCTAACTCATACAACAATAAGATTTTAAATACACGTGCTATAATATTGTTGATATAATGTGCCTGACAGATAAAATATGAATTAACCATCTCACAATATTTATTAGTCGACTGCTTGCCATTAATGAACTGACTGACAAATATACAAAAAGTCATCTTGTCTCATTCAATGTGACGCATAGCAGAGGTTCATAACGACCACGGTATATATATCCCTTACAGATTCAAACAAGAGGGTTTTTTTTTATCTCATGGAAACTTCCATTTTATATCTCTAAGGCCTTGTTTGTTTCGGAGTAACTCAATTAGGGAATTTCAAGTTTTTAAGAAGTGCTAAAATTATACTGGTTTGGTTGTGATTTTTGCTTAACTTTCTGAGGAGTTGAGAGCAATCTGTAACGACCCAAAAACCGGACCGCTACCGACGCTAGGATCCAGATCGACATAAGGTCGTCGGGACCCGTAGCAAGCCTAACATATATCCTGTATACCTGTTAAATCTCATACATGATCAAACATATACATAAAAATTTAAACTTTTTCTTTTCATTCACCAAGTTTAACCTGTGCATGCACAACTCATAATCACAAAACCCCACATTGGAGCCATCATCAAATGCTCCAATGGGGCAACATATCATATATTAAACTTAGTTTACATAAACATCATGAAACCCTTTCATTAACAAGATCATTTATCAAAAATGGATTAACATACACTAGGGCCAAGCACAATTCTATCCTCAATACAATTCTTTACATTACATTTCATTACTATACGTTACATTACGATGTCTTTCTCATGTCCACAGCTAGCTATTACATAAAGAATGACTTTACTCTTGATGACTTCCTAATCTATTCCGTACCTGCAAACCTGGGGGATTAAGGGAATGGGATGAGCTACTAGAGCCCAGTGAGCAGAATAATAAAACATTGTATTTAAAACATATGATTTCATGAAATGCATCACATCACAAACAAATCACATCAAGGATGGTCTTGTCACCAATAGTCCTCTACATATCCATTAGTGCCAGGGGCGTAGAATGGGCCTCGACCTGATCTTTCTCTTAACATAACATAACATAACATTCCTATAATGTCAGGGGCGTAGAATAGGCCTCGACCTGGTCTTTCTCTTAACATAGTGCCAGGGGTGTAGAATGGGCCTCGACCTGGACTTCCATACCATACCATACCATATCATACCATATCACATCATATCATACGAGGACAAAAGGATCATCCAATACCCATCCACATCATCATCATATTATGCAATGCAACATATTTGTGAATTCTAATGCAAACAACCTAATATATCTCATGGTATTCGTGATGCATGAACATGCTCAAAAATTGATTTATTTACTTTGAAACATAAAGAGTTATTCTACTCACCTCAGGCTAGCTCTGAAAAGACACTAAAGCAGCTAACTCACTGCTGGGGTCCTCAGTTCCTCGGGTCCGAACCTACACAGGTGGACTCAAATGAGGGACCAAACATACATGAACATGACTCTAAAATACTCCCCAAAAACCCCCTAAAACACCTTAAAACAATCATAGAAAACATGCAAAGGAAGGCTGAACAGGACACTTTCGGCGGCAGGTTCGGCGGCCGAAAGTCCCTCCAGAGCCGAAACTCAGCCACTTTCGGCGGCACCTTCGGCGGCCGAAAGTGGTTCCAGAGCCGAAACTCATGCATGTTCGGCGGCACCTTCGGTGACCGAATCTCCCCTCCAGAGCCGAAAGTCCACTTTCAGGGGCAGGGTTCGGCAGCCAAAAGTTTGCCTCCACAGGCAGGTTCGGCTGCCGAACCTGAGTTCTTCCAAAGTGGCAGAACTCAACCATTCTATGCACAATTGCCTCCCAAACCATTCCAACATGCATTTTAGCTATTCTACAACATGCATACACAAGCAAAAAAGCATTTAGAGGTCTCAAACTATCCTAAACCCCAACACAAACACAAATAGCAACTCAAACATCATACATTGCTCATAAACTCAACATTTACCCTAACAACAAACAACTAACTTAAACATGCATTTCTACCCCTTGAACCTTCAAGAAACTTAGTCAAAACATGAAAAGAGGTGAGGATCTACTCTTACCTCTTGAAGATCGAGAGGAGAGGCGATCCAACTCGGAGGTGGGAGAGATCTAGCTCTTTGGGCCTCCAAACTCCAAAAACTTGTTCTAAGCTCACAAATCTTCAAAAACCAAGCAACCACTCGTTAAAACTTGAAAGATTTGAGGAAAATCACCAAAACCAACCATGGGAGAGCATGGACTCATCGTTGGCCAAAAATAGGGGAGAAAGCTCGCCCATTTTCGATCATGGGTCCTATTATAGGTGGCTAGCCAGGCCACCTTCGGAAGCCGAAGGCGACTCCAAAACGCATGCATGTTCGGTGGCCGAACATGAGGTTCGGCAGCCGAAAACATTCGAAAGCCTAACGTGCCCCCCTAAACTATCCCACGTTCGGCAGCCAAACTTGAGGTTCGGCGGCCGAACTTGAGGTTTGGCGGCCGAACCTGGAAATGCCTCCATGGTCTTTTTCATTCAAAACTCAATTTCTTTCTTACTTAAAACCTTAAAATACATTAAAAAATTTTATGAAAACATGATTTTACCCTTCTAGAGGTTTTTGACATCTGAGATTCCACCGGACGGTAGGAATTCTGATACCGGAGTCTAGCCGGGTATTACATTCTCTCCCCTTAAGAACATTCATCCCCAAATGTTCCTTAACTAGTACATGCATAGCACAAAACATAGACATACACAAACATACAAAACACATAACACTAACCTTAGAAGAGATGGGGATATTGCTGGAGCATGGACTCCCGTGTCTCCCAGGTACGTTCCTCGATGTTGTGGTGATTCCAAAGGACTTTCACCATCGGGATTTCCTTGTTCCTTAGCTTTCTGATCTGGGTGTCTAGGATCCGCGCCGGCTGCTCCACATAGGTGAGATCTCCAAGGATCTCCACATCAGGCTCACTAAGAACCTTGCCCGGATCCGACACAAACTTCCATAACATGGAAACATGGAAAACCAGATGGATTCTTTCCATTGAAGCAGGTAAGTCCAACTTGTACGATACATTCCCAATCTTTTGCAAGATTTCAAAGGGTCCGATGTACCGTGGAGCTAACTTACCCTTCTTCCCAAACCGAATCACCCCTTTCATCGGAGACACTTTGAGCAATACCAAATCCCCCTCCTGAAACTCTACTTGCCTTCTGCGGACATCTGCATAACTCTTTTGCCTGTTCACAGCAGTCTTGATCCTCTCTCTGATTATGGGCACTACTCTGCTGGTGATCTCTACTAGCTCAGGCCCTGCCAAGGCCCTTTCTCCAACTTCCTCCCAACAAACAGGTGACCTGCACTTCCTCCCATACAAAGCTTCATATGGAGCCATCCCTATGCTAGCATGATAGCTGTTATTGTAGGCAAACTCCACCAAAGGTAGATGCTGCCTCCAAGAACCGCCAAAATCTAGCACACACATCCTGAGCATATCTTCTATCGTCTGGATGGTCCTTTCTGATTGTCCATCCGTCTGAGGATGGAAAGCAGTGCTGAAGTCTAGCCTGGTACCCATAGCACTCTACAGACTCCGCCAAAACCTGAAGGTGAACTGGGGTCCTCTATCAGACACTATTGAAATAGGAGCCCCATGCAACCTGATAACTTCATCAACAAACACCTGTACCACTTTATCCACAGAGTAGCCACTCCTGACAGGGATGAAGTGAGTAGATTTGGTCAGTCTGTCCACAATCACCCATATGGAGTCCAATCTGTTGGACGTTGCCGGTAACCCCACCACGAAATCCATAGCAATATTCTCCCATTTCCACTCTGGAATCGGTAGTGGGTTAAGCATTCCAGCCGGCTTCTGATGTTCCAGCTTCACCCTCTGACATACTTCGCAGGCTGACATGAACTGTGCCACTTCTCTCTTCATAGCTGGCCACCAATGTAACGACCCGGAAATCCGACCCGTTACCGGCGCTAGGATCCAGATCGGCTTAAGGCCGCCGGGACCCGTAGCAAGCCAAACATACCTCCTGTAACCTGTAATATCCCATACATGATCAACAACATACATAAAACTGTAAACTTTTTCTTTCTTTTTCCAAGCTTAACCTGAACATGTGCACATTTAATAACATAACCACCACTGGAGTCCTCATCAAATGCTCCAATGGGGTATTTCATCATTCGATAAGCTTGGACTATCAAATACATCATAAAAACATTTCTATAGATCATGTGTCAAGGGGATAACCATAAACATAGGGTCAAGCACATACTAGTCCTCAATCATTCTCATCATTACATAACTATACATTACTCTTTCATTACATTAACATAGTCATAAATACTCATTACATCATATTCATGTCCACTACTATCTATTACATCATACATGACTTTACTTCACTCTAGCCGACTTCCCGATCTATCCTGTACCTGCAACTCTGGGGATAAAGGGAGTGGGATGAGCTACTAGAGCCCAGTGAGCAGAATAATAAAACATCAATTTAAATCATGCTTTCATGTATGCGCCATAACACAAACATCAACATACATTGTTCATCAAAGCATAAACCCATAAACCTAACAACAAGCCTAAACATGCATTCTACCCCATCAACTTGCATAAAACTTTCATAAAACATAAAAGAAGCATAGATCGAAGCTTACCTCTTGAAGATCGAGAGGAAGAACGACCCTAGCTCGGAAAAATGGAGGGATTTAGCTCCAAGACTTCCAAGCTCCAAAACTTGTTTCAAAAGCTTAAATCTTCAAAACCAAGGGAAAACAAGTGAAAATCTTGAAAGATTTAGAGGAAGAACATCAAAAATGGGTGAGGGGCGGCGGAAAGCTCACCTTGGCCGAAAATGGGGAAAAACTCGCCCGTTTTCGGCTAAGGGACCCTTTTATAGTGGCTGGCCAGACCACGTTCGGGGGCCGAAAGTGCCTCCGCATGCATGCAAGGTTCGGCGGCCGAACATGAGGTTCGGCGGCCGAACTTGGACTTCCCTCACTCAAGCTTTCGGGGGCCTAACATGCCTCCAAAACACATGCATGTTCGGCGGCCGAACTTGACTTTCGGCGGCCGAACCTGGGTTTTTCTCCAAAGGTTTTTTTCATGCAAAAATTCATTTAATTTCTTACTTAAAAACATGAAATACATGAAAACATTTCATAAAATCACAGTTTTACCCTTCTAGAGGTTTCCGACATCCGAGGTCCCACCGGACGGTAGGGATTCCGATACCGGAGTCTAGCCGGGTATTACATTCTCCCCCCCTTAAGAACATTCGTCCCCGAATGTTCCTCAACTAACATACAAAGCATGGCATCAATCATAACATACAATATATCATACATGCAACACATAGCATAACTGACACTCACCTCAAAACAGATGGGGGTATTGCTGGAGCATAGACTCCCGTGTCTCCCAGGTGCATTCTTCAATATTGTGGTGGTTCCAAAGGACTTTCACCATCGGGATTTCCTTGTTCCTCAGCTTTCTGATCTGAGTGTCGAGGATCCGCACTGGCTGCTCTACATAGGTGAGATCCTCTTGGATCTCTACATCAGGCTCACTAAGAACCTTTCCAGGATCCGACACGTACTTCCGTAACAGAGAAACATGGAAAACCGGATGGATTCTCTCCATCGAAGTAGGCAAGTCTAGCTTGTACGACACATTACCGATCCTCT
The DNA here is from genome assembly GCF_001659605.2 of Manihot esculenta. NCBI lineage: Eukaryota > Viridiplantae > Streptophyta > Magnoliopsida > Malpighiales > Euphorbiaceae > Manihot > Manihot esculenta. Next base: position 18,481,669 of record NC_035163.2, on the reverse strand, counting down.
GAAGCACCTCGAAAGGACCGATGTACCGTGGAGCTAACTTACCCTTCTTCCCGAACCGAACCACTCCTTTCATAGGAGACACCTTGAGCAAAACCAAATCCCCCTCCTGAAACTCTAGCTGTCTTCTACGGATATCTGCATAACTCTTCTGCCGACTAGCAGCAGTCTTGATCCTCTCTCTGATTATGGGTACTACCCTGCTGGTAAGCTCTACTAACTCCGGACCCGCAAGAGTCCTCTCTCCTACTTCCTCCCAGCAGATAGGTGATCTGCACTTCCTCCCATACAAAGCTTCATATGGAGCCATCCCTATGCTAGCATGATAGCTGTTATTGTAGGCAAACTCCACCAAAGGTAGATGCTGCCTCCAAGAACCGCCAAAATCTAGCACACACATTCTGAGCATATCCTCTATTGTCTGGATGGTCCTCTCTGACTGTCCGTCTGTCTGTGGGTGGAAGGCAGTACTGAAGTCTAATCTGGTACCCATAGCGTTCTGCAGACTCCGCCAAAACCTGGAGGTGAACTGGGGCCCTCTATCTGACACTATAGATACCGGGACCCCATGCAGTCTGACAATCTCATCTACATACACTTGCGCCAACTTATCCACAGAGTAGCCACTCCTGACAGGGATGAAGTGAGCAGATTTGGTGAGTCTGTCCACAATCACCCATATGGAGTCTAATCTGTTGGACGTCGCCGGTAACCCCACTACAAAGTCTATAGCTATGTTCTCCCATTTCCATTCTGGAATCGGCAGTGGGTTCAACATTCCAGCCGGCTTCTGATGCTCTAGTTTCACCCTCTGACACACATCGCAGGCTGACACGAACAGTGCCACGTCCTTCTTCATAGCTGGCCACCAATACACTCTCTTCAGATCCTGATACATCTTGGTGGCTCCAGGGTGAACACTATACCTGGTATTATGGGCCTCCCCCATAATATCTCCCTTCAGACCAATGTCATCTGGCACACATAATCTGTTCCCGTAGCGGAGGATCCCCTTATCATCGAATCTGAACTCATTACTCTGGCCTGACTGAACCGTTCTGGCTATCCTGACCAACTCTGGGTCCTCATGCTGTTTCTAAGCTACCTGCTCCAGAAACACGGGTGTCACTCTCATCTGAGCCACTAAGGCACCTGTGCCAGACAACTCCAACTGTAATCCCTCACTCATAAGCCTGTGAAACTCCTTCACCACCGGCCTCCTCTCTGCTGAAATGTGGGATAGACTGCCGAGTGATTTCCGGCTTAAGGCGTCTGCCACAACATTCGCCTTACCCGGATGGTACTGAATCTTGCAATCATAGTCACTCAACAACTCTACCCATCTCCTCTGCCTCATGTTCAGTTCTCTCTGACTCAGGATGTACTGCAGGCTCTTATGATCTGTGAAGATCTCACATTTTACCCCATAGAGGTAGTGCCTCCACATCTTGAGTGCAAAGATTACTGCTGCCATCTCTAGGTCATGTGTGGGGTAATTCAGCTCATGCTTCTTCAGTTGCCTAGAAGCATAGGCGATCACCCTCTCATTTTGCATTAGCACACAACCCAGTCCCACACGGGACGCATCACAATATACTGAGAAGTCATCATCACTTTTTGGCAGAGCTAACACCGGTGCTGAAGTCAACCTCCTCTTAAGCTCCTCAAAGCTTTCCTCACACTGATCGGTCCATATGAACTTCTGATTCTTCTTTGTCAATTTGGTCATAGGAGCCGCAATCTTTGAGAAGTCCTGAACGAACCTCTTGTAGTAACCTGCTAAACCCAGAAAACTCTTGATCTCGGTCACTGTGGTGGGTCTAGGCCAGTTAGCTACAGCCTCTACCTTCTTGGGGTCTACTTCAATACCCTGTTCTGACACAATGTGCCCCAAGAATGATATGCTCCTAAGCCAAAACTCACACTTGGAGAACTTGGCATACAAGCCATACTCTCTCAAGGTCTGCAAAACTGTCCTCAGGTGATGGGCATGCTCCTCTGCATTTCTGGAATACACTAAGATATCATCTATGAAGACAATAACGAAGTGATCCAGATACTGACTGAATACTCTGTTCATGAGGTCCATGAATGCTGCGGGGGCGTTGGTCAACCCAAACGGCATCACAAGGAACTCATAGTGCCCATACCTGGTCCTGAAAGCTGTCTTTGGTACATCTTCATTCCTTATCCTCAACTGATGGTACCCTGATCTCAGATCTATTTTGGAGAAACAACCTGCTCCTGCTAGCTGGTCGAATAGATCGTCGATCCTCGGCAAAGGGTACTTGTTCTTGGTAGTGACCTTGTTCAACTGTCTGTAGTCGATACAAAGTCTGAGGGATCCATCCTTCTTCCTCACAAACAAAACCGGAGCACCCCAAGGTGAAGTACTCGGTCGGATGAAACCCTTATCTACCAGCTCTTGCAACTGTTCCTTCAGTTCTTTCAATTCAGCTGGTGCCATCCTGTAGGGAGGGATAGAGATCGGTCTGGTACCAGGCATTAACTCAATCTCGAACTCTATCTCCCTAGCAGGTGGTAACCCTGGCAGCTCGTCTGGGAAAACATCTAAGAACTCACTCACCACAGGCACTGAGGCGGGCTCTCTGACATGACTATCTAACTCCCTCACATGAGCTAGAAACCCCTGACATCCCCTCCTAAGCAACCTACGAGCCTGAAGAGCTGAGATCAGACCTCTAGGTGTACCCCTCTTGTCTCCTCTGAAGACGACCTCTGACCCATCCTGATCTCTGAATCTGACTACCTTGTCTCTACAGTCCAAGGTAGCACCATGGGTCGATAACCAATCCATCCCTAGAATGACGTCAAAATCTGTCAAGTCTAGAACCACGAGGTCGGCGGAAAGGCATCTTCCCTCTATGAAAACTGGACTACATTGGCAGACTGCCTCTGCCACTGATGGGTCACACTTGGGTCCACTGACCCATAGGGGACACTCTAACCCAGAGACCATCAATCCTACCCTCTCCACGACTCTCGGAGCAACAAAAGAATGAGATGCACCCGGGTCCATTAAGGCATACACATCAGAACAACCAATGATGAGATTACCTGCCACCACGGTGTTGGATGTATTGGCCTCCTGCTGAGTCATAGTGAAGATCCGTGCCGGAGCTGATGGACCTTCACCTCTGTATCCTGCTGATGAAGAGGCTGACCCTCTCCCTCTGCCTCTGCCACTGGCCTGTGTTGTGGCTGGAGCTACTGGCTGCACCACACTGCCGGAGGCTGTCTGCTGAGACGGCGCTGCAAAGGCTGCTCTAGGACAGTCTCGAGCCAAATGACCCGCCTGTCCGCATCTGAAACATGTGTTTGTCCCTGCCAGACATACTCCTTTGTGTGGTCTCCCACATCTCATACATGCTGTAACCTCTGCGCCAGAGCTTGAGCCACTGCCTAAACCCAGACCTGACTTGATTTTGTTCCAGAACTTATTCTTCTTAGATTTTCTGTGGCCTCTGTCCCACTTCTTACTGCTTGCAACTGCTGCACTCAGAGAAGAAGAGTCTAATCTTTCCCCACCTGGGGTCTTGGAACTAGAAGACTGTGCCACTGACTGTTTTACCTTCCCTTGAACGATGGCACAAGCCTCCATTCTCCTAGCCATATCCACTATGGCATGGAAACTCTCCCTCTCTGCTGACTGTATCAAAGAGGAATACCTGGAGTGCAGCCTCATGATATATCTACTTGACTTCTTTTGATCCGTGTCCAAATTCTGCCCAGCATATGGCAACAACTCCAGGAACCTGTCTGTGTACTCCTCCACACTCATCTGATCAGTCTGCCTCAACTGCTCGAATTCTATTATCTTCTGCTCTCTAGAGCTCTCAGGGAAAGCCCATCCTGCAAACTCATTTGCGAACTCCTCCCAGGACATACTGTCCGCTCTCGGGTTCACATAGTTCTTAAACCAACCACGTGCCTTCTTGCACTCCAGTGTGAACCCAGCCATCTGAATGGCTCTACTGTCATCAGCCCCTATCTCATCTGTAATAGTCTTGACCCTGCTCAGATACTCGAATGGGTCATCGCCTGTTCTGTACTGAGGAGCACCCAGCTTCATGTAATCGGTCATCTTGACCTTGCTCCCTCCAGATGAGGTAGGTTTGGGTACTTGTGTTTCCGGGACAGTAGGTTCTGGTGGTGGTGGAGGTGCAACATCCCCTGGGGTAGGGTTTGCTGTACCGGTATAGGGAGGTGGAGGTGGGTACATGGGGTACTGAGAGTATGGTGGGTAGTAAGGTGGGTATGGCATATGTGGAGGATAAGGGCTAAAACTGGGGTTATCCGATGTACCTCCCATCGAATACCCTGGATGGTGTGAATAGGGTGGGTAGTGATGTGGCTGGACATAACTCGAGGCCTGAATGCCTCCTTCTGATTCTCCCATGCCCTCTTCCGGCATACTCACACCAAGATTGCCATCCCTCCTCTGATCTACCTCCATATCCTCAGACATTCCTCCTTGCACTGTTCCCCTTACTGATCTGCTTCTACCCAGATCCAAAGACCTTCTTGGGTCTCTAGCCACTCTGTCTCTATTGGACCTACTGGACATTGCCCTAGGCAAAGCTGAAGGACGGGCATCAGCGCCCTCGTCCTGAGGTGGCACTCCAGTCAATCGTGCAGATCGACGAGTTCCTCTCATTCTATCTTCTGAAAACAACACATAGCATAAACAATCATTAGCATCATATGGTTCATGTGGAAACACATGAACCCTCATCACATACATAGCATCATATCATAGCATTTATGCACATGCATGTCATTATGGCATATCATATCATCATATAGACAGGACTCTACATCCTATCCTAGTGGACATGATTTTCCTAGTGTGCTTGACCTTCTAGAACATCTATGAGCCCGACACTCTAGGTCCGACCATATGAACCTAGGGCTCTGATACCACTCTGTAACGACCCGGAAATCCGACCCGTTACCGGCGCTAGGATCCAGATCGGCTTAAGGCCGCCGGGACCCGTAGCAAGCCAAACATACCTCCTGTAACCTGTAATATCCCATACATGATCAACAACATACATAAAACTGTAAACTTTTTCTTTCTTTTTCCAAGCTTAACCTGAACATGTGCACATTTAATAACATAACCACCACTGGAGTCCTCATCAAATGCTCCAATGGGGTATTTCATCATTCGATAAGCTTGGACTATCAAATACATCATAAAAACATTTCTATAGATCATGTGTCAAGGGGATAACCATAAACATAGGGTCAAGCACATACTAGTCCTCAATCATTCTCATCATTACATAACTATACATTACTCTTTCATTACATTAACATAGTCATAAATACTCATTACATCATATTCATGTCCACTACTATCTATTACATCATACATGACTTTACTTCACTCTAGCCGACTTCCCGATCTATCCTGTACCTGCAACTCTGGGGATAAAGGGAGTGGGATGAGCTACTAGAGCCCAGTGAGCAGAATAATAAAACATCAATTTAAATCATGCTTTCATGTATGCGCCATAACACAAACATCAACATACATTGTTCATCAAAGCATAAACCCATAAACCTAACAACAAGCCTAAACATGCATTCTACCCCATCAACTTGCATAAAACTTTCATAAAACATAAAAGAAGCATAGATCGAAGCTTACCTCTTGAAGATCGAGAGGAAGAACGACCCTAGCTCGGAAAAATGGAGGGATTTAGCTCCAAGACTTCCAAGCTCCAAAACTTGTTTCAAAAGCTTAAATCTTCAAAACCAAGGGAAAACAAGTGAAAATCTTGAAAGATTTAGAGGAAGAACATCAAAAATGGGTGAGGGGCGGCGGAAAGCTCACCTTGGCCGAAAATGGGGAAAAACTCGCCCGTTTTCGGCTAAGGGACCCTTTTATAGTGGCTGGCCAGACCACGTTCGGGGGCCGAAAGTGCCTCCGCATGCATGCAAGGTTCGGCGGCCGAACATGAGGTTCGGCGGCCGAACTTGGACTTCCCTCACTCAAGCTTTTGGGGGCCTAACATGCCTCCAAAACACATGCATGTTCGGCGGCCGAACTTGACTTTCGGCGGCCGAACCTGGGTTTTTCTCCAAAGGTTTTTTTCATGCAAAAATTCATTTAATTTCTTACTTAAAAACATGAAATACATGAAAACATTTCATAAAATCACAGTTTTACCCTTCTAGAGGTTTCCGACATCCGAGGTCCCACCGGACGGTAGGGATTCCGATACCGGAGTCTAGCCGGGTATTACAACCAATAAACTCTTTTCAGATCTTGATACATTTTGGTGGCTCCAGGGTGAACACTGTATCTGGCATTATGAGCTTCCCTCATAATGTCCCCCTTTAGACCCACGTCATCTGGTACACACAATCTATTCCCATAGCGGAGGATTCCCTTGCTGTCGAATCTGAACTCTTCATTCTTGCCTGACTGAACAGTCCTGGCAATCTTCACTAACTCTGGGTCCTCATGCTGTTTCTGAGCCACCTGCTCCAGAAACACAGGTGTCACTCTCATTTGGGCTATCAAAGCACCTGTACCAGACAACTCCAACTGTAAACCTTCATTGATGAGTTTATAAAACTCTTTCACCACCGGTCTCCTCTCTGCCGTGATATGGGATAGACTGCCAAGTGATTTTCGGCTTAAGGCGTCTGCCACAACATTCGCCTTACCCGAATGGTACTGAATCTTGCAATCATAGTCACTAAGCAGTTCTACCCATCTTCTTTGTCTCAAGTTCAACTCTCTCTGACTCAAGATGTACTGCAGGCTTTTATGATCTGTGAAGATCTCACATTTAACCCCATAAAGGTAATGCCTCCACATCTTGAGTGCAAAGATTACTGCTGCCATCTCCAGGTCATGTGTAGGATAATTCAACTCATGCTTCTTCAGCTGCCTAGAAGCATAAGTAATCACCCTTTCATTCTGCATCAGCACACAACTCAGTCCCACACGGGATGCATCACAATACACTGTGAAGTCTTCATTACTGGTAGGCAGAGCTAACACCGGTGCCGACGTCAACCTCTTTTTTAGCTCTTCGAATCTCTCTTCACACTGGTCAGTCCATACAAACCTCTGGTTCTTCTTAGTCAGTCTGGTCATAGGAGCTGCAATCTTAGAGAAGTCTTGAACGAACCTCCTGTAGTAACCTACTAAACCCAAAAAGCTCTTGATTTTTGTCACTGTAGTGGGTCTAGGCCAGTTAGCCACAGCTTCTACCTTCTTGGGGTCCACTTCGATTCCATTTTCTGACACTACATGTCCCAAGAATGAAATGCTCCTCAACCAGAACTCACACTTGGAGAACTTGGCATACAAGCCGTGTTCCCTCAAGGTCTGCAGAACTAACCTCAGATGATGGGCATGCTCCTCTGCATTCCTGGAATACACTAAGATATCATCTATGAAGACAATAACAAAGTGATCCAGATACTGACTGAAAACTATGTTCATGAGATCCATGAATGCTGCAGGGACGTTGGTTAACCCGAACGGTATTACAAGGAACTCATAGTGCCCATATCTGGTTCTGAACGCCGTCTTCGGCACATCCTCTTCTCTTATTCTCAGCTGATGGTTCCCGGATCTCAGATCTATCTTGGAGAAATAACCTGCTCCTGCTAGCTGGTCGAATAGATCTTCGATCCTAGGTAACGGGTACTTATTCTTGGTAGTGACTTTATTCAACTGCCGGTAGTCGATACAAAGTCTAAGGGATCCATCCTTCTTTTTCACAAACAGAACTGGAGCACCCCAAGGCGAGGTACTCGGTCGGATGAAGATCTTATCTACCAGCTCTTGCAACTGCTCCTTAAGCTCCTTCAATTCTGCTGGTGCCATCCTGTAGGGAGGGATAGAGATCGGTCTGGTTCCCGGCATCAATTCAATTTCAAACTCTATCTCCCTAGCAGGTGGTAAACCTGGCAGCTCGTCTGGTAAGATATCTAAAAACTCTCTGACTACTGGCACTAAGGCGGGCTCTCTGACATGACTATCCTGCTCTCTCACATGAGCTAGAAAACCCTGACAACCCCTCCTGAGCAACCTACTAGCCTGTAGGGCTGATATCAAACCTCTAGGTGTACCCCTCCTGTCTCCTCTGAAGACGATCTCTGACCCATCCTGACCTCTGAACCTGACTACCTTGTCTCTGCAGTCCAAGGTAGCACCATGGGTAGATAGCCAATCCATCCCTAGAATGACGTCAAAATCTGTCAAATCTAGAACCACAAAGTCGGCTGAAAGGCATCTCCCCTCAACAAAAATTGGACTACACTGGCAGACTGACTCTACCACTGACGGGTCACACTTGGGTCCACTGACCCATAGGGGACACTCCAACCCAGAGACCATCAAACCCAACCTCTCAACGGCTCTCGGAGCAATAAAAGAATGAGATGCACCAGGGTCCATTAAGGCATAAACATCTGAACACCCAATGATGAGATTACCTGACACCACGGTGTTTGATGCATTTGCCTCCTGCTGTGTCATGGTGAAGATCCGTGCTGGAGCTGATGGACCTTCACCCCTGAAACTCGCTGAAGAAGAGGCTGCCCCTCTCCCTCTGCCTCTGCCACTGGCCTGCGTCGCGGCTGGAGCTACTAGCTGAGCCACACTACTAGAAGCTATCTGCTGGGACTGTGCCATATAAGCTGCTCTAGGACACTCCCGTGCCATGTGTCCCTCCTGCCCACATCTGAAGCAGGCTGTCGTCCCAAACTGACATACTCCCTTGTGCGGCTTCCCACACTTCATACATACTGCATTATCTGCACCTGAGCTCGAGCCATCTCCTAATCCCAGACCTGACTTGATCTTGCTCCAGAACTTGTTCTTCTTGGACTTGGCTTTACCCCACTTTTTACTGCCTGAAGCTGCTGCACTCAGAGAAGAAGGGTCTAACCTTCCCCCACCTAGGGTCTTGGAACCAGAAGGTTGTGCCACTGACTGCTTAACTGCCCCCTAAATGATGGCACTAGCCTTCATTTTCAAGGCCATATCCACTATGGCATGGAAGCTTTCCCTATCTGCTGATTGGATCAAGGAGGAATATCTGGAATGAAGCTTCATGATATACCTCCTAGCCTTCTTCTGATCTGTATCAAGAGTTTGCCCTGCAAACGACAACAGCTCCAAGAACTGATCTGTGAACTCTTCTACACCCATCTCCTCCGTCTGCCTTAACTGCTCGAACTCGATCATCTTCAACCCCCTTGAACTATCTGGGAAAGCCCATCCAGCAAACTCATTAGCAAACTCCTCCCATGATAGACTATCCAACCTCGGGTTCACATAATTTTTAAACCACTCACGGGCCTTCTTACACTTCAGTGTGAACCCAGCCATCTGAATGTCTCTACTATCATCAGCCCCTAACTCATCTGTAATCATCTTGACCGTCCTGAGGTACTCAAACGGGTCATCACCTGTTTCATACTTAGGAGCATCCAACTTCAAGTAGTCGGTCATCTTGACCTTGCTCCCTCCAGATGAGCTAGGTTTAGGTACTTGGGTTTTTGGGACTATAGGTTCTGCTGATGGTGGAGGAGGTGCAACATCCCCTGGGTTAGGGTTTGCTATTCCTGGGTAGAAAGATAGGGGTGGGTATATAGGGTACTGTGGGTATGGTGGGTAGAAAGGTGGGTATGGCATGTGAGAGTGATAAGGGTTAAAACTGGGGTAATCCGATGTACCTCCCATCGAATACTAGGGGTTCTATGAAAAGGGTGGGTATTGGGGTGGTTGGACAAACTCCGAGGCCTGAGTGCCTCCTTGAGACTCTCCCATGCCCTCTTCAGACATGCTCACACCAAGATTGCCATCCCTTCTCTGATCCACATCCATATCATCCCCCACATCTTCTAACATTCCACCTTGAACTGTTCCTCTTCTGCTCACATCAAAAGACCTTCTAGGGTCCCTTGACATTCTCTCCCTGCTAGACCTGCAGGACATTGCCCTAGGCAATGAAGGAGGACGGGCATCCGTGCCCTCATCCTGGGGTGGTACTCCAGTCAATCGTGCAGATCGACGAGTTCCTCTCATCTTGCTTACTGAAAAACAACACACATCACATAAAACATTAGCATCAAATGGTTCATGTGGAAACACATGAACCCGCATCACATACATCACATACACAGCATATCATCAATGCACCTGCATAAAATCATGGCATTTCACATCATCATTCAAGACAGGACTCTACATCCTATCCTAGTGGACATGATTTTCCTATTGTGCTTGCCCTTCTATAACCTCTATGAGCCCGACACACTATAGGTCCGACAATATGAATCTAGGGCTCTGATACCAATCTGTAACGACTTAAAAATCGGACCGCTACCGGCGCTAGGATCCAGATAGGCATAAGGCCGCCGGGACCCGTAGCAAGCCTAACATACATCCTGTATACCTGTTAAATCCCATACATGATCAAACATATACATAAAAATTTAAACTTTTTCTTTTCATTCACCAAGCTTAACCTGTGCATGTACAACTCATAATCATAAAACCCCACATTGGAGCCATCATCAAATGCTCCAATGGGGCAACATATCATATATTAAGCTTGGTTTACATAAACATCATGAAAACCTTTCATTAACAAGATCATGTATCAAAAAGGGATTAACATACACTAAGGCCAAGCACAATTCTATTTCAACACAATTCTTTACATTACATTTCATTACTATACGTTACATTACGATGTCTTTCTCATGTCCACAGCTAGCTATTACATAAAACATGACTTTACTCTTGATGACTTCCTGATCTATCCCGTACCTGCAAATCTGGGGGATTAAGGGAATGGGATGAGCTACTAGAGCCCAGTGAGCAGAATAATAAAACATTGTATTTAAAACATATGATTTCATGGAATGCATCACATCACAAACAAATCACATCAAGGATGGTCTTGTCACCAATAGTCCTCTACATATCCATTAGTGCCAGGGGCGTAGAATGGGCCTCTACCTGGTCTTTCTCTTAACATAGTGCCAAGGGCGTAGAATGGGCCTCAACCTGGACTTCCATACCATACCATATCATACCATATCACATCATATCATACAAGGACTAAAGGATCATCCAATACCCATCCACATCATCATCATATTATGCAATGCAACATATTCGTGAATTCTAATGCAAACAACCTAATATATCTCATGGCATTCGTGATGCATGAACATGCTCAAAAATTGATTTATTTACTTTGAAACATAAAGAGTTATTCTACTCACCTCAAGCTAGCTCTGAAAAGACACTGAAGCAGCTAATTCACTGCTGGGGTCCTTGGTTCCTCGGGTCCGAACCTACACAGGTGGACTCAAATGAGGGACCAAACATACATGAACATGACTCTAAAATACTCCCCAAAAATCCCCTAAAACACCTTAAAACAATCATAGAAAACATGCAAAGAAAGGCTGAGCAGGGCACTTTCGGCGGCAGGTACGGCGGCCGAAAGTCCCTCTAGAGCCGAAACTCAGCCACTTTCGGCGGCACCTTCGGCGGCCGAAAGTGGTTCCAGAGCCGAAACTCATGCATGTTCGGCGGCACCTTCGGCGGCCGAATCTCCCCTCCAGAGCCGAAAGTCCACTTTTGGGGATAGGGTTCGGCAGCCAAAAGTTTGCCTCCACAGGCAGGTTCGGCGGCCGAAAGTCCCTTCGGCTGCCGAACCTGAGTTCTTCCAAAGTTGCAGAACTCAGCCATTCTATGCACAATTGCCTCCCAAACCATTCCAACATGCATTTTAGCTATTCTACAACATGCATACACAAGCAAAAAAGCATTTAGGGGTCTCAAACTATCCTAAACCCCAACACAAACACAAATAGCAACTCAAACATCATACATTGCTCATAAACTCAACATTTACCCTAACAACAAACAACTAACTTAAACATGCATTTCTACCCCATGAACTTTCAAGAAACTTAGTCAAAACATGAAAAGAGGTGAGGATCTACTCTTACCTCTTGAAGATCGAGAGGAGAGGCGATCCAACTCGGAGGTGGGAGAGATCTAACTCCTTGGGCCTCCAAACTCCAAAAACTTGTTCTAAACTCACAAATCTTCAAAAACCAAGCAACCACTCGTTAAAACTTGAAAGATTTGAGGAAAATCACCAAAACCAACCATAGGAGAGCATGGACTCACTGTTGGCCGAAAATAGGGGAGAAAGCTCGCCCATTTTCGGCCATGGGTCCTATTATAGGTGGCTAGCCAGGCCACCTTCGGAAGCCGAAGGCGACTCCAAAACGCATGCATGTTCGGCGGCCAAACATGAGGTTCGGCGGTCGAAAGAAAGCCACATTCGGAAGCCTAACGTGCCCCCCTAAACTATCCCACGTTCGGCAGTCGAACCTGGAAATGCCTCCATGGTCTTTTTCATTCAAAACTCAATTTCTTTCTTATTTAAAACCTTAAAATACATTAAAATATTTTATGAAAATATGATTTTACCCTTCTAGAGGTTTCCGACATCCGAGATTCCACCGGACGGTAGGAATTCCGATATCGGAATCTAGCCGGGTATTACACTTTTTCTCTTATTGAAAGGGAAATAAATTAGTTTCTATCATCTAATTAAGTTATTTTATTTCCTAGAGGTAAACTTCTCTCATCTAATTAAGTTATTTTCTGGAAGTGAACTTCTCTGAAAGTAATCAATTTGAACTAAACAAGAGTAACCTTAACCCTTCTAAATGAAAAATCCGACTTTATTTGAACTAATCTCAAATCCATTGATTTCTTTTGCTAAATCAAACTATTAATCTAGGAATCGAATCTTGTTACTCTCTATTTCACAATCATCAATATTATAATGTTAATACGGATATTAATATTTATAAATATTGTATGCACATTTATATAAGGTATTGAAAAATATTTTTTGGTATGTTAAGGTTCAACAATAAGTTAATGTGAGTAAAATAGCAAAAGACATGATTAATTTATCAATTAAGCAATAAGATAATCAATATAGCATCTACTTATCTTTTAAATTATATCAATGGTGGGCTTAATTTGTGGACCCTACACCATCATCATCTTTGATGCATGCTTCAACTATTTTTTTCCTTTTTCTTTTCTCAAAGCATTTTAAATACTATAATAAAGCATTTCTTAATAATAATAATAATAATAATAGATAATAGATAATAATAATAAAAATAATAAGAAGTTGATGGTGTGGAACCCATTTTAAAGTATGACATCCCCTACCAAATGTTAAATTAGGAGATTTTGTTGGATTGGAGAATTTGATAGTCTCTTCTCCAATCATCAACCGATACGAATTCAATTATTGTTATTATTCTTTTAAAATTTTCTTTCGTTTTATCCTCATTAGAAAGTTTATAGTGTAGCGGGATGTGGCAATTTTCGATTGAAAATTTGAAATATATAATAAATAAAGAGACAATCCCCAAAAAACATGTAATTATAAATTTGTCGTAATTGCGTTATATATTATTATTTTTAATTCTTTAAAATTACTTCAAATATATGTTATCATTATTTATATTTTTAAAAATTAATAAAATTGTTACGTTACTCAAAACATAATTGCATATTATCATATTAAAAAATTCATATTAAAATGGTTAATTTTACTAAAAATAATAGTTTAATTAAAAATAATAATATTGAGTGAAATGCTATTAATAATAATAACAAAATTAAAATGGTAGAATTTTAATAATTATTTATTATATTAATAATATCTTAATTTTTTTAGTAAGAAATGGAAAAATAGAGACTTGAACCAAGGTTCTCATATAAATTATATATTCCTTCAACCACTAAATCAAGTTTAGTTAAATAATTAAATTTTAATTTAATACATTTTTTAAAATTCATACTTATTATTAGCATATTTTAAGAAAATAAAGTATCAAATTGACATTGTACTTAAAAGTTAAAAAAAAAAAAACAAATTAAAAAATGTATCTGGAAAAAAGAAAGAAAATTTTTTATTACTTTGATATTCTTAAAACTAAATCATATTAAATATTATTTTAAATTAATTTTTAATATTTCATAATTAATATATTCAATAAGATCATTAACAATAATAATAGTTTTAAAAATAATTTTAAATAGTTTTAAAAATAATTTTAAATAGTAAGCATATTGGACGTATTTAAGAAAAGTCGGTTGATAATAGTTTTAATCAAAATAAGAACAAGGTAAACTGCTATTTCAAAATTATTAATAAAATCATTGAAAATTAGTGTTTTGATAATTTTGTTAGTCTTCAACTATACGAGTAACAGTAAAGTGTATTTAATCAAATATTAAAAGGATAGAGTTTGATTGATAAATGATGTAGATCAATGTTAAAATATATTGAATCTGGAGTTTTAATAAGTCAAGTTACGTTAAACTTCTAATAAAGTGGTAGAAATCATAATAGGATATTATCTATTAGAATATTATCCTTGTCATAAGATTTTATATTCTATCTTGTTTAAGATTCCTTATTCTAGTTTATACAAGATTTCACATTCTGCGCTAGATATAATTCTATTATCTCATACCTTTCTAACAATATTTAACCTCTATTTATCCAATACATTATATAAAAAGCTTAAAACCTCCATAATCATCTATACTATTTTCTTAATAGTCAATTTGATTATTTATACTTAAGCATTAGAGAGGTTTCTAAACCAATTTCACTTATTTTACAGGTCTATACCCGAAAAAATACGATGTGAACAACAGCATTGATATCGTCTATGGGAATCAAACAAAAAGTTATGTGTCTACCTCACTTTTTTTTATTTTTCAAAGAAGTTGTGATCAAATAAGTAGAAATTTAGATTTATGCGACAAAAAATTTCTGTCTGTATCTCTCTCGTACGAAATCTGAGCTTTTGCAAGGAAAAAATATCCGTCACAAAAGCTTTTATAACAAATTTGTATTCTCACAAATATGAGTTTTTGCGACGAAAAATTTTTCATCCTAAAAGGTTTTGTGATGTCGTAAAATGTTTTTACAATAAATTTGCGACAGTTTTAATCCCCTATTTGATATCGTCACAAAATTCTTGCTATTGAAATTTGCGTCACTAAATTAAAGCGACGGACTTTGTGACAATAAATATGATAAATGACGTATAAATATGCTAAATGACATATATAAATATTTTAACACAATGTTACTTTTAAGTATCCCCCAACTCTCATTAAACATAAAACTCTATTAATTTTAGTTCTTTACTAATTTTTTTTTTTAAAAAAAAAGAGGAGAAAGAAAAGCAACCGATTATTTTATTGGTAAAATGACGATATTTACACAAATCAATCAAGTAATCCTACGTGTTTGACAACTAGCAACTAGAGGTAAATAATAATTACTTTTTTACTTTTATATTTATTTTCTATGTCTACTTAGACTTTGCATTAACTTAGGACCACATGTCATTATAGGGCATCTCATGCAAGTTAAATTTTTATAATTTCATATCATAATTTCTAATAAGTACTAAGGAATTTCACAAAAATATTTTATACAAGAATTAATTTTACAGATGAGTTTCAAAAGGTTATGTCACCTATAAAAGAAAAACAGCTCTACAGTGATAGTATATTCCACAAATCAAAAGTTTTATACTCACTTTCAATGGCTTTCCGCCCATTCCAGTGGATTTTTTTATGCAGAGTAATTAGTCTTAAATTTTATGGAAAAATTGTACCAGATTTAACTTCTACTGCTAATGTCCGTTGGAGGCCTACAATAGCTTTCTAGAAAGAAAATTTTGAGACGATCAACTTTCAAAATTGTGAGAAAGATCATAGGCTTGTCACAAAATTTGAGGCCCAAATTCTATCATTTAGGGGGTCAATTTTGCATTTTGAATTTTTTCGTAAATTTCTATATTAGGGTTTTTGTTATTATAAATAGTCCTTTTCTTGGCTGTTTAAGACACTTTTTAACTTTTGAGAATTCAATAAAAAATTTTGGCTTCCAGCCTATTGTTCTTTGAATTTTGTCTTATTCAAACGATAATGGTTAAAACTCTTGACGGAGTCTAAACAGTCCTATTTCAATTGATATCAGAGCGAAGTTCATCCATGGCAGAAAACTAAGAGGTGCAACTCGCTGCAATTGAGGCATCCTTGGTAGAATTGAGGGAGATGATCGGACAACTAACCCTAGAATGGAGTAACAACCAACCTGCCGCAGTCTGACGCCCACAGCTCATCGCAAATCCCGTGGTTGCAAATCCCCAATAGGATTATCACAAGGGTTACAAGATAAAGATAGACCATCAAAACTTTTTTGGTTTGTTGGATGTAAAATCTATTCTCGATTGGTTAGCAAAGGTTGATTGATTTTTCAAAATTATGAATGTGAAAGAGGATTGAAAGGTTCTGATTGTGGCTTATAAATTAAAGGGTAGTGCAGTAGCATGGTGGAATTTTGTTCAAAACGAATGCTATCGCATGTTGCTTGAACCTATACTGTAACGACCCGAAAACTGGATCGCTACCGGCGCTAGGATCCAGATCGACTTAAGGTCGCCGGGACCCGTAGCAAGTCTACTATACATACTGTACATCTGATAAAATCCCATACATGATCATACATTTTCATAAAAACTTTAAACTTTCACATATACTAAGCTTGACCTGTGCATGCACCATACTGTAAACATAAAACCCCATACTAGAGCCCTCATCAAATGCTCTAGTGGGTCAACATATCATACAACAAGCTTGGTTCAACATTTTTTATCATTAAAACATTTCATATAGATCATGTACAAAAAGGGATTAACCATAGACATTAGGGCTAAGCACAATACTAATCCTCAATACATTTCTTTATATTACATTACATCACATCATTCTTACACTTCATGTCCACTACTAGACTATTACATAGACTATATCATAATCCTGCTGACTTTCCCATAGCTACCTGTGCTCCTGCAAACTTGAGGGTTAGGGGAGAGGGGTGAGCTACAAAAGCCCAGTGAGCAAAGCTATAAAAACATTATAATAAACATATGCTCTCATGAATGCGTCATAGCACAAACAATTCACATCACGGATGGACTGACCCAAAAATCCCTCTTCTCTGTGCCCGGCCCTCGGTGGAGCTCCTCAAGACTTCTATTACATACATAAGCTTTGTGCCCGGCCCTCGGTGGGGCTCCTCAGGACTTCTGTTACATAACATAATATCTAGAAGGCTAATGGGTCGTCCTGTTGTCCATCCACACCCACAATGAATAATGCAATGCGTCATATTCGTAAATTCTAATGCCAATAACCTATTACATATCATGATGCATGAACATGCTTAAAACATTTGCTTTCTTGAAATAAATGATTAGTTTAGTTCCACTCACCTCTGGCTGACTCTGGACTAACTCTGAAGCAGCTATCTCACTGCTGATCACCTCGGTTCCTCAGGTCCGATCCTACACAGGTGGACTCAGATGAGGGACCAAACATACTCTAGCATAACTCTAAACATCTCCCCAAAAAACCCCTAAAACATCATAAAACATGCATGCAAAACAGGCAAAGGAAGGCTGGGCAGGGGACTTTTGGTGGCAGGTTCGGCGGCCGAAGGTCCCTCCATAGCCGAAAGTCAGGCACTTTCAGGGGCAGGGTTCGGCGGCCGAAAGTCCTTCCAGAGTCGAAAGTCACAACCTTCAGCGGCAGGTTCGGCGGTCGAAACTCCACTCCAGAGCCGAAAGTCCAAACTTTCAGGGGCGAGTTTAGGCGGCCTAAAGCTGCCTCCAGGCAGGTTCGGCAGCCGAAACTGGCTTCGGTGACCGAACCTGGGCTCTCCCAAGGGGTAGAACCCGAGCCTCTCATGCACATCCAACCACCCAAAACCTCCCAACTCACACCAACACACACAAAAGCATGCATAAATATATTTTCAAGCATATAGGGGCATAAAACTAGCCTATACCCCAACAAACATCACATAGCATACATTTGAGCATAAAACTAACATAAACCCTAACATTTACATCTACTCTAAAGCATGCATCAAAACCCTTAACCCCCTTTTTAAAACTTACTTAAAACATCATAAAAGACGTGGATCTACACTTACCTCTTGAAGATCGAGAGGAGATGCGATCCCAAACTTGGAGGTATGAAGGAATGAGCTCCGGGGGTCTCCAAGCTTCAAAACTTTGATCTTGAGCTCAAAAATCTTCAAAACCAAGTAAAAACTCATTAAAACTTGAAGGGATTGAAGGAAAACAACAAATCGACCATGGAAGGGTGAAATCTCACCTATGCCCGAAAATAGAGAGAGAAAACTCGCCCATTTTCGGACAAGGGGCCTTTTATAGGTGGCTGCCCAGACCACCTTCGGGGGCCAAAGGTGCCTCTGCAAGAGGCCAATGTTCGGCGGCCGAACATGAGGTACGGAAGCCGAACCTGGCTTTTTCCTTCCTTGGTCTTTTCTTTCAAAGCTCAATTTCTTTCTTATTAAAACCATAAAAACATATAAAAACATTTTAGAAAACCTTTATTTTACCCTTCTAGAAGGCTCCGACATCCGAGAAATTCCGGATTCCTACGGAGATTTTGCCGAAAAGTAGGAATTTCGATACCGGAGTCTAGCCGAGTATTACATATACGAAACTGGTTATTGATGAAGTAGATGATTAAACAACGGTTCTTGCCTAGCGATCACACCCAGATTTTGTATAACTAATATCATGACTATATTCAAGGGAGTCGAAGGTTGGATGAATATACAAAGGAGTTTTTGAGGTTGCAGGTGAGGTGTGATAACTGTGAGAATGAAGCTCAACATGTTGCTCATTATTAGAGGGAACGAAATCATGAAATTCGCTGTATATGGTAGTAGTTGCGATTTTCACTTTGGCAGATGCCATTGAGATGACGAAAAGAGCGAAATCTTTTAAGAACGGATTGAAAAGTTATTGAAGAGGGGGCACATTCGAGAGAGCATTAACCCTTGAGGAGTCCTTGCCCTATTGGTACCAAAAAAAGATGAAACTTGGAGAATGTGACAGAGCCATCAATAAGATTATAGTTTAGTATCGATTTTCTATTTCTTGCCTGGATGACATGCTGGATCAGTTATCAGGGACTAAAGTCTTCTTTAAGATTGACCTTAAAAGCGTCACTACCAAGTTTGAATTAAGGAGGGAGATGAATGAAAGACAACCTTTAAAATTAAGGTTTGTACGAATGGTTGGTTATGCTGTTTGGTTTGACGAATGCACCTAACACGTTCATGCGACTTATGAACTAGGTTTTGTGCCCTTTCTTACTCAAATTTATGGTTTTTTATTTTGATGATATCTTGATTTTTAGTCGCAGTGAAGAAGAACATTTACAGCATCTCCGTCAAGTCATGACAGCCTTGCAAGAAAATGAGTTGGTTATTAATTTAAAAAATACATTTATATGACGAAGCGCATTATGTGTCTTGGATTTGTTGTTAGTGCAGAAGGGATACATGTTGATGAGAAGAAGGTAGAAGCAATACGGAACTGGCCCATTCCTAAAAATATTTCAAAAGTTTACAGCTTTTATAGACTTGCTACTTTCTATCGACGGTTTATCAGAAATTTCAGCAATATCATTGCCCCTATCACAAATTATTTGAAGAAAGAGGGAGTGTAGAAATTTACTTAAACTGAAACTGCCAATAAAATCTTTGAGGAGATTAAAAATAAGCTTACTTCTGCCCCTATTCTTGCTCTACCTGATTTTGAAAACTTTTTGAAATTGAATATGATTCTTTTAGAGTTGGGAGTGATGGTGTGTTATCATAGTCTAGTAGGCATGTTGCCTTCTTTAGTGAGAAATTGAATGATGCTACAAAGAAGTGGTCTGCTTACAAGTAAGAATTGTATGCAGCGTTCTGGGCCTTTAAGAGTTGGAAACAATATCTGATGGGGCGGAAGTTAATTATTCACACAGATCATCAACCTTTGATTCATTTTAAGACTAAAAAATATGTGAATAAGATGCATGTTCGATGGGCAGCTTATTTTGAAGTTTTTCATTATATCATAAAATATAAGGTTGTCCATAGTAACAAGGTAGCAGACACTTTAAGTAGGAGAGTTGCTTTGTTGATTACAATTAGTCAGGAGGTCATGGGTTTTAAATTTCTGAAGAATTTATATGCTGCAGATGATGATTTTGTTGATATATGGGTGAAGGTCCATGCTCGCTCGCCTGCTGATGGGTTTTTGATATATGATGGATTTCTTTTTAATGAGAATAGGTTATGCATTCCTCCACCTCTGTGGAAAAAATTGACTCAAGAGGTCTATGGAGGAGGTTTGAGTAGTCATTCGGGGTGTGATAAGACTATTGATGGTTTAGAAAAGCATTTTTATTAGCCATAATTAAAAAAAGGATACAGGTCGGATGGTCTAGAAATGCCCAGTTTATCAAACTCAGAAAAGTCATTCGTAGAATACAGGCTTATACACTTAATTACCTATTCCATAATATCCTTGGGAGGACTTGTCTGTGGATTTTGTTCTTAGTCTTCCACATACTCAATGTGGATCTGGAATAGGGCTGTTTAGACTTCGTCAAGAATTTTAACCAATATCGTTTGATTAAGATGAAATTTAGAAAATAAAAAGCTAGAACCCAAAATTTCTTATTGAATTCTCAAAAATTGATAAGTGTCTCAAACATATAAGAAAATGATTATTTATAATAATAAAACCATAATGCAAAAATTTAGGAAAAAATCCAAAATGCAAAATTGACCCTCTAAATGATAGAATTTGATTCTCGAACTTTATGACAGGTTTACGGCTCTTGTTACACTTTTAAAAGTCGTCCGTCTCGAAATTTTCTTTTCGGAAAGCTATTGTGGGCCTCCAACGGACATCGGCAACAGAAATTAAGCCCGATCCAAGGCTTCCATAAAATCCAAGGCTAATTGTTCTGCATCATTCTCTTCCACTTTTAAAGAATTGGACTTCGATTTGTCATCAGCAGGGTAGTACTAAAACAGATCGCCACGTTAAACGTCTTGAAAATTTTCATATAATTTGAGAGGTCAAGAAAATGGCATTGTCATTAATCTTTTGAATAATTCGAAATGGATCAATCTTCTTTGGGTCAAGTTTTTTCTATCCTCCACCATGTTCCTTGCACAAATACACCATAACTTGATCACCAATATTGCAGCACTTGAAATGCCTATGTTTATCAGCTGCAATTTTCTACTTGTCATTAGATTCCGTAAGATATTGTTGTACCTATTGAAAAATGTCCATGATAGCGGTTGTCGAAGCCGTAAAAAATAAACCTATTATCAATCAACAAATTAATTTGTAGATAGTGGCAATAGGGTTGAACCACAGGGATTTGACACTAAATATCTTCCTAATTATGACTTGGATAAGTAAATAACAAATAAATAAAGAGGGGGGTTTGATTTGATGATAATGAATTAATACTAAACAGCAAGAGAAAGCAACAATTTAAAAAGATGATAATTTCAATGGGAGAAGAATTCTAGTTGAAGTATGTATCTATTTCAGTTGTTTGGAATTGATCATTTATTCTTTAATACTCCTGTTTATTTCAATAAATTAGTTTAGGATGTGGAAGACGCTTCTCACAATCCAAATTCCTCCTTAGTTATAGTTTGATTAGGAAACGTTCACTATTCAAACACTAGTTAATGAGTTGCCAAGGAACGTCCTTGGGGTTTTTTACTTTTCAACTGTTAACTGCCTTAAGACTTAAAAAAACCTAATTCTAATCTTGCCAACCACGTGGTCAAGTTTAGATTATGCAACTGATTACACTTGAGTTTAAACAACCTAAGCAATTACGGACCTAAATTATTCAAACAATATATTACTCAAGCAATTAAAAGTAATAGGCCTTAATTGATTCTAAAAGCAAAGTAATAATAATAGAAAGATCAAGTTGCATAAATATTGAAAATAAACAAGAGTGTAATAATGGAGTTTTAAATCTCCCAATTCATCACAAAACTGAAAATTCCCAACTTCAACTAGAAAGGAAGGTGTTTAGCCACTCGTGGTGGACAAAAATACACAAAAAAAAGACGAAAAGAAGAAGAAGAGAGGCTGCTGGAATTCTGCAGTGTTGCCGATGAGATTCTGCAGAAGATCTGATGATGCCTTGCTGGTTTGGGGATGTCTCCTTTTATAAGTGAAGAGTTCTAGTCCAATTAGGATTTGGATCCTAATTTGACTTGGTCTTTTATAGTCTTTTATTCCTTCTTTGCTTTTGTATTTAATTATTAATGAATTCTTCTTCTTGAGAAAATCTTTCTTGGGAGTGACTCTTGGAGATGTCCTAGGATTGATCTTGAAGTGTTTGAAGTAGGATAGGACTTCAATGCTTTTGAAATTTGAAATTTGCCTCTTTCCCGCGCTGCTGTCCGCCTCTGCTTCAATTTGATTTGGGCAGTTGATTTGCCCAAATCACTTGCCCCAATCGATCGCGCAAGTCAGTCCCAGTTTTCTGTTTCAGCTCCCTGTGAGTGATTTGGCCAAATCACTTCGACCCAATCACTTTTCCAGCTTTTTCTGCACTTTTTCTCCAACTTTCCATTTTCTTCCTTTTCTGCAAAAATATGATAAAAACTATAAATTAAGTTGAAAAATGTGTAATTAAACAGTAATAAAGATAATAAAAATGTGACTAAATTATGTTTGATCAAATACCCCCACATGCTACTTTGCCAAGTTATTTGTTGCAATACTGTTATGAAAACCTGTAGGAAGGGCAATAAAATCAATTGTATGCTCTGAAACTTTCTTGTACACAGCTGCAAAAGGTGACATTTTTATAGAGCTGTGGATAGAACTGCTGTAAGCAAATTCTGCTTGGGCAAGAGTAAGATCCCAAGCAGTTTTCTTATCACTACAGATACAACGCAGAAGATTGCCAAGAGTATGGTTCACCACTTCAGTTTGACTGTCAGTTTGAGGATAAGCAGCACTATTATATCGAAGTTCAGTCCCAAAATGCTTCTATAAAGTCACCTAAAAGTGAGTTAGAAACTTCACATCATTAGTTTTTCAATATGAGAAACATCATTAGTTTTCTTGCAAGAAATGAAATGTGCAATTTTGGAGAACCTGTCAATGATAATAAAAATGAAATCAGATCTTGATGCGGAGCAATTAGCCTTGGATTTTTAGGAAAACTTGGACTAGGTTTAACTTCTGCTGCCAACATCTGTTGGAGACCCATAATAACTTTCCGAAAAGGAAATTTCGAGACAGAAGACTTTCAAAAGTGTGACGAGGGACGTAGGCCTATAAAAAAGTTCGAGGCCCAAATTCTATCATTTAGGTGATCAATTTTACATTTTGAATTTTTTCGTAAATTTCCTTATTAGGGTTTTTGTTATTATAAATAGCCTTCTTTTTTTTTTTTTTTACTGTTTGAGACACTTTTCAATTTTCAAGAATTCAATAAGAAATTTTGGCTTCAAGCCTTTTATTTTCTAAATTTTTTCTTAATTAAACGATATTAATTAAAATTTCTGACGGAGTCTAAACAGTCCTATTTCAATTTCAATATCAAGGCAAATCATTTCTAGAATCTCACAAGCCGATAAGTTCGCAAGGGAAAAATCAAGGCAACTCATTATCAGAATCCTACAAGGTGATAAATTCATCAAGAGAAAAAGAATCCCGCAATATGACAGGTTTATCAAGGAAAAAATTAAGGCAACTCATTGCTAGAATCCCACAAGGTAATAAGTTCATCAAGGAAAAAATCAAGGCAACTCATTACTAGAATTTCACAACACGACAAGTTCGTTAGGAGAAAATTCAAAGCACATCATTGCCAGAATCCCACAAGATAACAATTTCTTGAAAAGAAAAATCAAGGAAACTCATTGCCAAAATTTCACAAGGCGACAAGTTCATAAAGAAAAAAATTAAAGCAAATCATTGCCAGAATCCCATAAGGCGATAGGTTAGTTAAGGGAAAAATTAAGGCGGCTCGTTGCCAAAATCTTATAAGACGATAGGCTCATCCAGGGGAAAGTCAAGGCAAATCATTGCCAAAATTCCACAAGACGATAGGCTAATTAAGGAAAAAATCAAGGTAATTCATTGTCATAATCTCATAAGGCAACAAGTTTGTCAAGGAAAAAATTAAAACAATTCATTGCCAGAATCTCACAATGCTATAAGTTCATCAAAGGAAACTATCAGAGCTATCAAAGCAATCTCACAAGCAACAAGTTTATCAAAGGGACCAACCAAAGCGATTCATCAGCAAAATCTCACAAAACAATAAGTTCATCAAAAGAAACTAGTAAAGCGTTTTGTTACTAGAATTCCGCAAGACAACAAATTCGTCAAAGAAAACCATTGAAACATTTCATTACCGAAATCCTGCAACATGACAGATTCGTCAAAAGGAACCATTCAGTATAAAACCGAAAGATTTGAAAACCATCTTTACCGAATAACATATATACAATACTCTTATTTATACTATTAATCCTTGCAATCATAATCTAATAAAAATTTCACTTAATTTAGAAATAATACGGTGAATATGGGATATACTTTATCTAATAAATAATTCTCTCTATCCTCTTGAAAAGGGAGAGAAATGAAAGATTGTGATTCTTTCTAGATGGCTATTCTACATGTTTGGGTGAAATGTCTTTGGGTTTCCAATAAAAAATGGCGCAAAGAAAGTGTATGGTTGAGCCACCATAATTAATTAGAGTAGGAGATGAGTTTGTTTTTGTGGTACTCATTTTTCTACCAAACACCAAATTGAATTTTTCAATTCAATTAATATATATATATATATATATATATATATATATATATATGAAAATGTGCGGATTGTTGGTGCACCCACCAAGCAAATTGAATATAGAAAACATAGATTGGAAAGAAAGGGAGAATCTCCTTTGTCTCAAAACTCTTAGCATTATTATTCATTATTTGGGCTATGAAACATCATCTTTCACGTGTCCTTCAACTCTTATATAAGTAAGGTAAATTATTCAGAGTATCCTTCTAAAAAAAAGAATTCAGTGCATGTACTTTTTTATTCATAATTCATCATTTTAAAAAAAATTAAATTTTTTTGAAAGAAAGTGCAATATAATCTGTATTCTATAATTTATTTTTTTTATAAAAATTTATTATTTAATCTTTCGATATACAACCATTAAAGTAACGAACAAAATCAATATAAAATATTTTCAGTAAATATAAAAAATTAATAATGAATGTAACTTTTAAATTTAAGGCTTCTGCTTATTTTTAAAAAATAACTTACATTTGAAAAATATTTTCATAAAAAGATATTTTTTAAAAATTATGTTTCAACAAAATAATTTATTTTTTATTATTTAATTTTAATTTTAAAAAAATATATGTTAATGAATTTATATATAAAAATCTTAATAAAATTCTTAAAAGTAAAGAAAATTGAGAAAAAGTAAGTAATTTTACTTAAAATGACTTAATTTTTTTTGAGAAATATTTTTCATTAATTAATTTTTCTTAATATTTTAAATACTAAAAAATATAAAAATATATTTTTCTGATTTTTCATAAAAAAGTCTTTTAATTGTCTTTTTAAGATGTTTCCTTCATAATTCAAGTTTTATTGTTTATTTTTTAAAAATAATTTTTAAAAATATAAAACAAGTATTTTTTTAAATTTTAATTCGGCCAATAAAAATAATTGATGTGGCCGAAACGAAATTGTGCTGCGATTGATCAATCTGTAAGAAAAAGATTGTGAGGTAGTTGGCGCCGACATTCAAGTCAATAACCTGAAGAGAATGGCGAATGTAAGAAATTGCTTAGAACTCAAGAATAATTGTGTAAGAATGTGTACTTTGGTTTTTCCGATCATTAACTTTTATACTGTAAGAAGATGGAGTTAATTATCACATCTCCTGAAAATCCGATTAGTACCAATTAATTGATAGGAGATCTCATGATTATAAGTGTAATGGAGACCCATTGGATTGTATTTGCCGATGGTAACTTTCTATGGAGTCTTGCCTTGTAGTTGAAAGAGCGAATCTTCATAAAGAGCTGAAATCTGAAGCGTCTGGGTCTTCTTTTCCCTCGGTGGGATTGAGGAAAACCTTATCAGACCCTTGCCACGTGACCCTATCTTCGAGTGTCAGCACATGGCCTACTTTGAGTGATTATAGTGTTATATCAGAAGTCTCCCCACTGGTTTTTGATTTTTCATATTCGAAGGTGACAGTTATCTTTACGATCCAGGGTATGTGGCACGTCTCAATCGGCCTTCCATAATTTTAATGAAAAATATTTTCTCTCATATCTTGTCATTATTTTCACTAAGTGTTTACATGCTCTGTATTGATTTATAACCCTCATTCGACCATCAAAGCTTGAATAATCTCTTAAAAAATTGTTAAGGGGTTAACATTCGATCAAGCACTTAGCAGCATATGCCTTTTGCCAATTTTAAACTTTTCAATGGGACTTATCCCCACCTTGTGACTCTTCTGGTGGATAATTGTCTTGTAGCTATGGAATAAATAACGTGAAATAATAAAGGAAACTGAACACCCGGTCATGATAACTACTTAAAGGATTTTATTAATTGGGACTTGACACCCGGGTGTTAGTCTAGCGGATACCCACTTTATGGCGTTTTTTGACAGAAACAATACTCGCTTGGCGATTACCCGCCTTGTGGCCTAAGTATAAAATGCCTTAGAATACTTTTTGTGAAGTGGAACTAATACCCATTCATTGAGCTTGGCGGATACCCGCCTTGTGACTTGGGCATAAAATACCTTAGTTAATGAGACTAACGCCCGGTCATGGGCCTGGCGGATACCCACCTTGTGGCCGTAGCATAAAATTTCTTAGTCAACGAGACTAATATCCAGTTATGGGCTTAGCGGATATCCACCTTGTGGCCTTAGTATGAAATTCCTTTTTTAGCAGGACTAATGCCCGGATTATAGCCTAACAAATACTCGCCTTGTGTTCTTAGTATAAAATATCTTATTTAGCGAGACTAACACCTGGATTATGGCCTGGCGTAAACTCTCTTTGTGGCCTTGACATGAAATGCCTTGTTTAGTGAGACTAACGCCCGAATTATGGCATGGCAGATACTCGCCTTATGGCCTTGGCATAAGATACCTTAGAAACTTTTTGTAAAGTGGGAGTAACACTCGATTGCGTGGCCTGGCGGATACCCACCTTGTGGCCTTGATATAAAATGTCTTGTTTAGTGGAACTAACACCCGGATTATGACTTGGTGGAGACCCACCTTGTGGCCTTGGCATAAAATGCCTATTTAGTAAGACTAACACCCATCTTGTGGCCTGACAGAGACCCGTCTTGTGGCCTTAGTATAAAATGCCTTGTTTAGTGAGAATAATATCCAGATTATGTGTGACATCTCACATAGGTGGAATACGATAATTCTAGCTTGGGAAATCGTCCCACATCGGCGGAATACGACAATTCTAAATTAAATATAATAGCTAGCACGAAACTACTAAATAACTTGGGTTAATCATTTTGGGCCAAGTGGAAAGTGAGTCCAAAAGTTATTTGGGTCAGTTTGGGCCAGACTATTTCAATTGGTATCAAAGCCACCCTGGGTCAGACAAATTGTCCAGAGCTAGTGGACCTGCGAGGAAAGGGCTACCCGTGTGAGACGAGGTGGAGCCACCCGAGGTGCTAGTAAACCACAATACCTAAGGGTCCGGTCTTAGTTAACAATTGTATTCGATTCAGTTGCGACGAGGATGTTGCAAATTTAGCAAGGGAGCGTGTGAAGTCCCACATCGGCGGAATACGGAAATTCCGAATTGAATATAATAGCTAGCATGAAATTACTAAATAACTTGGATTAACCATTTTAGGCCAAATGGAAAGTGAGTCCAAAAGTTATTTGGGCCAGTTTGGGCCGGGCTGTTTCATTATGGCTTGGCAGAGACCTGCCTTGTGGCATTGGCATGAAATGTCTTGTTTAGTGGGACTAACATCCGGATTATAGCTTGGCGGATACCTATCTTGTGGCCTTTGGTTTTGCTTTTGACTCGTCCTCTTATCCTCTCTGAGTACTTGGACTTCATCATTCAGCCTTATGTACTTCTTGGCTTTGTCCATCAGCTATTGGTACATAGTAGCTGGGTTCTTGATTAGGAGATCTATGAACTTGATTTTGCGTATTCCTTTCTTCAACGCTTCACATGCTATCTCATTATTTAACTCCTCCATCTGAATTGCTTCTGCATTAAATCATGAGATAAAACTTCTTAAAGACTCGGCCTCTCCTTAGTGAATCTTCCGTAAGTCAAAGGAGAGTTTTTTTAGGAGGTATACAAGTAATAAACTTGGATTTAAATAACATAACGAATTAAGTAAAGTTCTAAATTGAACCTGTGCTCAGATGGTATAATTTCTGAGCCAAACTTGTGAGTGTAGACAGAAACACTCGGCACAACACGAAATCGTTGACATTCTGAAACTGTATGGTTATCCTAAAGATCGCCAGATAACTTATGGGATCTGCTGTTTCGTTGTATATGTCCAAACTTGAAGATTGAACTTACGCAAAATGTCTCTGCTAATATCTCGTCTAACAGGAGTGAGGTATCATTCAGCCCATAATCCTCCTCTTGCTCCTTCTGGTATCTTTACACAGCCCATATGACCTTCCAGTCAACATCCTTTGGAGCCTCGTCCGTCGACTCCTCTTCCTCCAGCTTTACCTTCTCCTTGGATTGCCTCTGTCTGAGTCCTTGGGCTGTCGATTGAAGCTTCCTCTCTTATCCTGGGAGCCATGAAGGAGGCCTCCTCCTGAGCTTTATACTGCTCAAGAGTGGCCTATAATCTTTTTATGTATTGAAGCATCTACTAATTATTTAGGTTGCTCAGATCAACCTCATTAACCATCGATGGGGTGTTTTGTCCACTACCAAGAGTGGAGGAAATGATTACGCCCTTGTTGGCATCAGTCTTAGCAGTAGCTCGCGAATTGTCAGCTATTTTAGAGTATAAAATGGGGAAAATATTGCTTTTTAAGAGAAAATAAAAGACCAATTTCTAATCCAATTGAACAGAGATAATCCAATGGATTTTTTAGCAACGAACCAAATAATGTGGCTGAAACGAAGTTGTGATACGACTGGTCAACTTGCAAAAAAGAGAATGTGAGGTGATTGGCGCCTATAGCAGCCACTCCGACGCTCAAGTCAGTAAACTAAAGAGAATAGCAAATGTAAAGAATTGCTTAGAATTCAAGAGTAGTTGTGTAGTAATGCAAACCTTAGTCTCTGCGATTATTAACTTTATACTGTAAGAAAATGGAATTAATTATTGTATCTCCTGAAAATTCGATTGATATCGGCTAATTGATATGGAATCTCGTGATTATAGGTGTAATAGAGATCCGTTTGATTGTATCCGATAATGGTAATTTCCCATGGAGTCTCGCCCTGTATTTGAAAGGGCAAGTGTTGATAAAGAGCTGAGATTTAAAGCATTCAGATCTTTTTTTCCTTTAATGAGACTGAATATCACCTGATTAGTTTTTTATCACGTGATTTTATTTTCGAGTGCCAACACATAGTCTATTTTGAGCGTGGTGTTATATCAATAATATTTTTAAATTTTAGATCATATGAATTCATTAATTTAATTGGAGAACGAAAAAAATATCAACTTCTAAAATTTTTTTGTTAGATTTTTTTTTTTGGTGAGGGCCAAATTAATGTGACTGGCTGCAAAAGTCAGGTTTATAATCAACCTACTTTCAATTAAAAATTTTAATTTTAAAAGTGTGATGACATTGCAAGTTCCTCGCGTTATGTTTATCATCAAATCCCTAAGCATTTTTTTCTATTTTTTTATAATTTTATTAATTTGATCAGTATATATCTCTTTTTTTTTTTTCAAAATTTGTTTACATTTAGTCCTTTTTAATTAGACTTTAAGTGCAAGATTAAGAAGCAATATTAGAAGCATTTGACTACGTAAAAAAAGTTATCATAAACAAAAAGTCCAAAATAATAAATGAGTTAAGTTTCTCATATCTTCCTTTTTCTCTCCACCGTCTAAATTCCAGTTATACCTTCCTTTCCCATCCAAATTCACAGCCTAATCTCCATTCTCACGTTTCTGCCTTCTCTCCTCTCAGTTCCATGCTCTGCTTCCCTTCAATATGGGAGGGAGGGAAAGAGAGGGGAGGGGAGATTGTCGTAAAGAGAGGGAGAATGGGGAGGGAGGAGGAGGAAAATTTATGTTATTTTCTTAAATATCAGTATCTTAATTAAATATTTTATTAAATTCGGTAAAAAATGATAAAATACCCTAAACAATGTAAATGTCTAGGGACTGAGGAGACTTTCAAAAAAAAAAAATAGAGACTAACCGACGTGGTTTGCTTTTTTTTTTTTTTAAAAAAAATAATTGTAAGTTAATTTAAAATTTTTTTTATGAAAAAACAATAGAAAAAGGACGCAGAGTTAAAAATGATAAAAGTATAGGTATTCAATCTGAAAATAATAGAAGTTTAGGGATGCAAGTTTGACGAAATAAAATTATGGAGATTCAGTTAAAAAATTGAGGATCTTTGCCTTTTTCATGTAACTTACTATTATTATTATTATATATAATAGATATTGATGTGCAGACTTGTAGAGGAGTTTGGCTCTATAGTTGAATAATGGGCAAGTTCAAAAGGGTTTGTGTGTTCTGTGGAAGTAATTTAGGGAATAAAAAGATCTTCAGTGATGCAGCTCTTGATCTTGGAATCCAACTGGTTAGTTTCTTTCTCTCTCTCTCTCTCTTAATTTCTTTGAAGATTGAGCTTCTGCACACAGCCATCACATACCCATGATGAATTCATGAGCTTTTTAGAGGATTTATAGGAAAAGCTTTTGCAGGTGGAGAGGAAAATGGATTTAGTTTGTGGAGGAGGGAGCTTTGGGTTGATGGGTCTGGTCTCTCAGACTGTTCATGATGGTGGATGCCATGTTCTAGGGTAAGCTACCTGCAACTCCATAATAACAAAACATGCAACCCATTTCATTTTCTTGCCCTTTAATTCGATTCACTTCAATTTTATTTATTTATTGTTTAATTTTCTAGGGTTATCCCAACAGCTCTCATTCCACTAGAGGTAGAAAATTTCCCTTACTTGTATTTTGTTATTTCTCTGTTGCTATTCTTCTTGCATATGCATATTTGATTTGTTGTCAGATTTCAGGTGATGCAGTGGGAGAAGTGTTGATTGTATCTGATATGCATGAAAGAAAGGCTGAGATGGCTAAGAGAGCTGATGCTTTTATTGCTCTTCCTGGTATAATTGATCTCTTCTTCTGTGCTTAATTATATCTTATCTTGACTCTTCTTAATTGGTATTTGGTTTTATCATTAATAGGAGGGTATGGAACTTTGGAAGAGTTGCTTGAGATGATTACATGGTCTCAGCTTGGAATCCATGATAAACCAGTTAAGTTTATTGCCTCTCTCTCTCTATCATATAACAACTAGTTGTGATCATTTTCTAGGATCATGGTTTAGGTAGCTTTGTATACTCCACTGCTTAATCTATAATAAAACTGTTTGCATTAGAATTATTCATTTATTTTTAAGCAAAATTTATTGCATATTTTCATATTTTTGAAGTTGAATTACTTTTTTTTTTTTTTTTTTTTTGAGTTGGAAAATGTAGAAAACTGAAAACATATTCATGTGCTTGTTGAATAATTAGTAGATGTTAATTTGGTGAATATTCTTTCTCAAAAATTAAATAATTCTTTTTTAGGAATGATTAATTACAAATATATTTGGTAGTGTCAGCATATTGACAAAATGGAAACTCAAAAGAAAACTTTCAGTATAGTTTATTGTATGCACCAATTTAAGAACATGTTTTTAAACTTTTTGATATTGTATTATCAAGTAATTTAATGGTTAAATATATTTAATAAGTAAATGAAAATTTCAATATTTGGTCTGTGTCCATTTTTTTTCATCCTTGAAAAATGAAGTTGATAAAATTAGGAAAATCATTTTTTTTTTAAATTTTTTCTTATATTGGAACAAGTTATTTCTTTCAATTTAAATTATAAAAAATGAATTAAATAACATAACTCAAGATAAAAAAAAAAAAAAAAAAAAAGACTACAAGTCATTAACATCCTCAATTTAAAAATATTTCCTTGAATAACTATTTAATTGTATTCGAAAATAGTATTTAGTGATAATTTTTAGTTATAGTTAAATTAAAATATTAAATAATTACTTATTTTTATAGTGTTTAATGATTGAATAGGTGATTATTAAAAAACAATTATCTTCTAGCGTTTAGTATTTTGCAATAATTAATTGTGCTTTTTTAACATTTATATTTCTTTTTACAAATTTATTTTTTTTTATTTTGCATTTAACAGTTAATGCAACTATTATTTTTTTTATTAAACATTAAATTTTAAATTACTGTATAAATAATTAATCATTAATTATTAATATTTAACCATTAACTATTAGTAAAATTGTTAACCATTACTAAAATAATTAACTGCTAATATGTTCATTATAAGTTTGAATTGATGGGTTGAAAAAATAATTAATTTTTTAAAACAAATTAATAAAGAAAAATTGTGTCTATCTATGTGTGACTTCAATTCCCAATAGCATATGTAGAAGATTATAAATTCTTCATTACACTTCAATAATTAAAGTGTGGCAGGGATGGGGATGGCCATGAATTAGACCTGGCACCCAATTTAGGCCCATATTAAACCTAATATTTCTCTTCAAAAATTAAATGTTAATTGTAATAATTAATTAATAAGTTTTATTTTAATAATATTATAAACATTTTTAGATTTTAAAGATTGTAAATTTGAGTTTTGATTAAACTATAAATAAATGAAAATTGCTCCTATTTTACGAAAATTCTACTTTATTTTCATATAGATTAATTAATATAGTTAATATGATAATTTTTATTTTATCTTTTTTTGCATTTATATTATTAATTTTTAAAAATAAATTTTAATTAAAATAGGAATGTATCAGTATTTTTTTCATAATTTAAGACAAAAAAAAAATCATTTTTTTAGCAATCAATAATTGATGTATGAAATATAATGGTTTGTGACGTAATTAAAATGAGGTTTCAACCAAAACAAGTGAAGCTATACATTTTCGTTGGCTACTAAAGGAAAACAGCCAAATTTCTTCTTGACTTTCTCTTTTCTTGCTTTAGAAAATTTTCATAAATCTATTATTAGCCCTGTTCCATGGACAAGATTGGAACCAGCCACTGGAAATCAATTAATTATATTCAACATATTTAATTATCAATTTCACTTCAAAATTAATTATTAATTATAGTGTTGTGCTAATTAGATAAGCTATAATTTAATTTCAATAATTTAATGAAGCCTACATATTAGTGCCAATTTGTTAATTATTATAATTTTAAAAAACAAACAAATGATTTATTTTTTGAATTATAAGGGCCACATAGCTGGCTTTTAGGAAAACAAAGATTAATATGTGAATTTTATTAACCAACAGGTACTTAATTATAATTTACCCTTAATTTATGTACTCTTGTATACATACAAATCAACATAAATTCACACCCTCTTAATAATTTATGATTCCAAAATAGCAAGGATTTTTAGTGTTAACAATATTGTTTATTTGGGGAGTGTCCAAGTAATTTACCAGTAAATTGTCTTATATCACCATGAAACTACATGCATTCTCTCTCTCTCTCTCTCTCTCTCTCTCTAAAAAATTGGTTGCAAAAATAAAAGCAGGTGGGTCTCTTAAATGTAGATGGATATTATGATAGCTTGCTTGGATTGTTTGACAAAGGTGTAGAAGAAGGATTCATCAAACCATGTGCAAGAAACATTGTCATTTCTGCAAAGAATGCTCAGGAATTACTCCAAAAGATGGAGGTACTAATTATTATCATCTCATATGCTCATGATTCAGCTCCAGCTAAGATAATCATATGCCAATTTTCTTATCAGGATTTTATCCCTCTGCATGATCAAGTGGCACCAAGGCATAGCTGGATAATAGAAGAAAGCAATGCAAATTTTTAGCTGTTTAATCTTCTTGGTATAATTGTAAGAAGAAGAGGGTATTCTCTTTAGAAGCTCACCTCATAACTGATTCTTTGAAATGGCGTGTGCAAACCCAAAAGGGGGTAAAATACACAAACAAATTATGTGTCAAATAGGCATTAATGCTATTTATGAAGCAAGCTGTCATTGTGATCCAATATTTGTGATTTCAAACAACAGGTGTTTATATTTGGTATGTGAAAAGTGTGTGCAAGTAGTGATCTTGAGTGAGACTTGATAGAAGAGGAAATCCTCTCAATAATATCACCAACCTCGCAGAAAAATAAATGGAGAAAACTTTTTCATTTGATTTCTATACTAATACAGCTCCAACTTGTCATTTGCTTTCTATTCCAATACAGCTCCAACTTGAATCACTGACAATACACCTCCGATATTTGAACATGAGTTCTAATATTACCTACAAGATGAAAGAAAACACAGACAAAAGGGTAAGTCCTTAGTTGTTGAAAAAGCAAAAACTGGAAAAACATTATGAGAAATGAAGAGCTGCAGAATGGGTTGCTTCTGTGGATCCACAGCTAGAGCAGACTATGCATGTCTTTGGGAAAAAGATGAATTATACATGGAGAGAGCATACGCAACACAAAATGGAAGGAATGAAATTGGTCAATTTCTTTTATGTTGGAATTGGACCACCTACATAATGGATAACTTGGGAAGGCCGCCAGCACATAGAACCTCTACTGAAACCCAACAATTTGGGCAGACATGATACCAGATTGTAAAGATCAAGTTGAGAGATTCATATCCACAACAAATTGCGCAATATTAGGAAAAAAGAAAAAAAGGAATAAAACAATCTTCATTCAAATGAAAAAGACAATAAATAAAAGCAATGAATCTAGCATCAAGTTGGAGCGAATAAATGTAATGACTCCTTAAGTGGAACTATTCCACAACATCTGCTTGTAGCATCCTTGTTAATCTACCTGTGTCGAGAATAGAGGTTTGGATATGTCATGCTTCTGATGCCAGTGACATAATTATAAAAGATAACCATCTTTGAATTGTGGTGTTTGATAAGTGTGTCAAGGGCGTTCAAGAGTGGTTAATAGTTCAGAAACCCACAAAAAAAAATATATCTGTTTCGGTGTCAATAGAGAGCCCTTTCTCTTGAATGGGGCATACTAAGAAATCTTCAGTTTCTTTTATTGATTCTCTCTCATGTTTCTAGTTCTCTTCCACATGACATTTTTCATCTTAAATCTCCTATTTTCTTACACAAAATTGTTCTCTTCCAAAGGGTCCCAAACAACATAAATGGGAAAGCCTTTAGTGAAAATGAAACTGTGCATGCTGTTATAGAATACAGACAAATATGAAATCACCAAGCTATTCCAGTCACCACCTTCAAAGAACATCCTCCCTAAATACATCTACATGCATTTCGTAGCTCAGTAAGGCATTCAATGACCACCGAAAGATTAGATATGAAAAATCTCAATTTCAGATGGATGGGGACAATGAAAAATCTCAATTTCAGATGAGTGGGGACAATAAAAAATAATATAATTTCTTTCACTTACCAAATTATATGCATAATTGGATGTGCACAAACAACCAGGCAGAAGAGAGAACTCTAATTCACTTTGAGAAGAGATCATAAGAGCACATAATTGAAAATAGGCACATACAATTTGTGTAATACCATACAAGAGTAAAGAGATCAAATAAATAGAGAGACCACATTCGTTCACTTCAAAAAAAAAAAAGATAATAAGAGAAATGGAACAAAATTCAAACTTATATTACAGATACAGGATTTCATGATCAATTGGAATTGTCAATCATCAATAAAATAAAAGAACAAGGAAATACACAAACTAGCCAAAATGAGTTCGGCAGTATATTTCAGTAATTGAATCAAGAAAGCAAATGATTTGGATCAAGTTATGAAAACATAAGTGGAATCCAACCTTTTCAGCATGTATTGATCCCATCCTTGCAGTCACTGGTCAAATTATAAAATGTTTCCACACGGGTCTTTGCCCTGTAAAGAACCTCAGTGTCCACTGCAACTCTCATGTATCCATCAAACTCAACTGGCCGTCCATTATTTAAAAGCAATGTCTCATTATACCAATCACTCGTGTTTCCCCACAATGCGTTGTAATCATCAAGCAAATGAACCTTATAGTGAGATCTCAATTTATCAAAGTAGTTGTAGAATGGCTCGTTGGTTGCAATATATAGATTCCTCCAAGGCTGAATCATCCCTTGAAGCTTCACAACAAGTGCATCAGGTGAAGTATCAGCATCCAAATGAGGCCAGAGCTCCTTATTTTGTGCTTTCTCTCCTCGAACCACATGAACTGCATCAAAATCCCAGTCCATCTGCCCACTGATCTCTGTAACTATATTCATCAATCTCTTTGATTTCCAAAGCGCATGCCACGGTCTCTGAATGTACTTTGCAGCTTGCCCTTCACAAACTCTGTACCAATAATTTTCTGGCTCTGGAGCATCAAACTGTCTCCATATAATCGTGCTCTTATCTTTACTCAGTTGCATCGGTGTCATCTTATGAGTAACAACCTTCCTAACTGGCACTTTCTTCTTATGGGCTCGATCCCATTTCTTCCAATCTCTCAGAAATTCACTCTCTTCTACGATTGATGCCATCTCCTTAAGATGCTCAAAATCAAAATAATACCGAAAATCCTTCCCCTCCTCATCCTTGCCACTTGGATTATAACTACCAGCCAAGCATATGCTCAAATCCATCACAAAAGTCCTGTTCAAATACATTGCCTCCCCTAACCCACACAAGAAACTCCACATATAATGATTCATTCCCTTACAATAATCCCCTCCTCTTGAATAATACAGGTACTTCCCTTTTCTAAAATTCATCTCTGATCCCAAGCTTGGGATTGTGTCATTTATCTCCTCATCTCGAAATGTTGAAGCAATTTTCGGATTATTTCCACCACCCTTGGTAGGGTTATCTCTACTCCTTTGCCTCCGGGCATTAATGCCTGAATGCCAACCACTTGCGTGCACAATTTTATAGATACAGTTTTCCCCAATTCCAAATTCAAACCTCCTAAAGTCCCTATACTTTCTCCACGACTTCTCCTTTTTGTTTCTAAACCTCCAGGCCACATCACACTCATCTGGCTTTGACCCATTAACAGGAGTTTGATATTCCAAAAACACAATAGACTTGAACCGCTTCAAATTAAACTTCTCAACTGTTATCAGAATCCTCGAGTCTGAGCAATTCACAACCTGAAAATCCTCACAACCAGATGATTGGATTGTCATGTTAGCGACCTTCTCCTCAGATTTCACAATCACTTGCTCAGTGATCGGTTCGATCCCTAAAGCAGGTGGCACTCCAGGAGCTGATACAGTTTGTAAATCCTCACCCGTTTTCAGGATAGAATTGTCAATTTTGAAAGTGGCATTTTCACTCTGAGTAAAGAATTTAGTAAGAGCAGGAGCTGATTCCAGCCATGGATCTGGAGGCTGGTAAGTGATAGCAATAACTGTGAATATCAAAACTGAGAATACAAACACTGAGAAACATAGATTGCTTATTAGCTTTATCAAGGTTTGGCCTATAGGATCAGTTGCTGGATTAGTCTCTTTCATGGATTCCTTTGTTCAACCTTTGGGAACCCAAATTCTGAAATAACCCTAGAAAACAAATAGAACCAAAACCCAACTTTACTTATACCTAATCCATTGATGGGTCCTTTTCATTTCACTGAAATCTTTGAAATGAGTCCAGAAACAAGAGTGAAATCTGGGAAAGAGAGATGGGAGCACGAATTTAACTTACTCAGAAGTCAGAATTGAAATAGAGCTGAAGGATGATGAGATCTAATAAAATTGAGTAGAATTTGAGAGAGATTGCAGTGATTCGGTGTGGAGGAGACGATGTATGGGATCGAACTGCTTCGGCTAGTAGTGAAGCAAAGGGTATGCGAAAAGCACCAAGTGAACGGCTCTCTGTAGCTAGCTAACACATGATGGTCGTTAGGCGCCACGTCATAATCACGGATGATTAATAGTTGATCACACAAACCATCTAAGACGTTTAAGACAATAAATTCCTAAAACTGTCTCTCTCTAGCTTAGTAGAGAGCGAAAAGATCTCTTGTTTGGTTTGCACTGCACACTCTGTTACTGAGATTTTAATTAATCAAAATTTTATAACCTTTTAAAATATTAATTAAACACAATAGAATCTAATTAAAATTTTATAATTTTTTTAAATATTAATCAAAATTAAATCGAATTAAAATTAATAATTAAATTGATTGAATATATTTAATAATAATTTTATTATGAAAATAATAATTTTATTATGAAAATAATAAATATAACTTAATTTAGTAAAAAAATTATTATAAATTAATATTTTATTAATAAAATAATAATTAAATATACTATTTAATAAAAATTCATAATTTCAGCTAATTTGATTAAATCAAAGATAACCAAATCAATAATAAAAAACTGTATTTTTTAAAAATTATTAAACGACAATCAAATTTAACCGAATTTAACTTTACTAAAATAATCAAATTTTATCAGTTCAGTTGTGATCAAATAATGCATTTTAATTATAACTTAATTCAAAATTTTAAAATTTTCATAAAGTATTAAAGTTTTATTTGTTTGTTGATAATTTTTCTTGACTACCTAAAAATGTAAGGCTCTCACTTTATTGTAGAGAAAGCAAGTTATTTTCTCAAATTTAGTTAAATTACTTTCTAAATCCTTATTTGATATGATTTAATTCCTTTAAAAAAATTTAAATGAATTCTAATAAAATTATATATAATTTCAAAGAAAATATAGTAAGTTAAAAAAGAAATAATTTTTTTAATTTTAAATAAAAAATTTAATAAAAAATGTAAAATGACTTTAATTCTTTTGAAATTTTGTATTTCAAACAAGGAAAAAAAAGTTTACCATCCAAGAAATATACTATTTAAACCAAACAACATCTATATTTAGGTTAGTTTCTTTTAACCAGGGATTATCAATAACGGAATATTTATAAGCATCAAATATGCTATTTGAACCAAACAAGACGGTGCCAATTTTTTTTACTTTCTCTCTCTACTAATATATAGAAAGAAAATTCTCTCTTTTTTTTGGTCTTAGAGTTTTAGCTCTTCCTTTTGTTGCTTTCAGTGTGACGTCATCTGCTTCGCTGGGCAGATGAGGCCTTCTTCTCCTAACCTTATCATGGATTTTTCCTCACCACCACCAGCTTAGAGTTGTGAATTGTTTTATTTGTGTTTTTTGTTGGTAGACGAAACTTTAATGGTGAGGATTTTTTAAAGTTGTCTTTGTATTTTTCTTTTTGTTTTGTGTTGTCTTTCTTGCCCTATTATAGTTTTCAGTGTTTGCATATTAATGCAACCATTTTCGCACGGAGGAGTTGGTAGAAGTAACATCCGTTTCTTGGTTATCCTAAGTTCAGTCTTGTAGATTTATGCACAAAGAAGCTTTTTATGGTGGCCAGAGAGAGTATAACATCTCATTGGAAAGATGACAAAGTGTGCCACCCATAAGGTACGAGTGAGTGGCTAACGAGTCCTGCCTCCTCCTCCTTCGCCACTAGCTGTTTGAACTGCTCTTCATCCTCTAGCCTAAGTTTTTTTACTTTTGTGAAGATGTTGTGTTTGTAAGGTTGTTTATGTATTGCTCTTTGAGACCTGTGGAGCCTTGCACGTCACAGTAGTCTTTTCCTTGTGTTTCGATGGTGTTTTAATCTTCTTCCAGTGGAAAATGGCAACCTATCTTTGGCGGCATTCAAATTCAATCTGTTGGATCATTACTCTCGGGTTTGAGAACCTCTTCTGCTAGAGTTTTAATGGTTGGATTTAAGCCTTTTTCATATTGTTGAATCTACTAGTATTGTTTTATTTTGAGTCTTTAATGATTAACCCCTCGACCTTATACTTATCCAATTTTAATGAAATCTTTATTTTTAAAAAACAAACAAACAAGATATATCTTTAGATTAGCTTTCTCTGGCTAGGGATCTTGTGAACTGAATATTTGTGAGTAGCAAAGTTTGATGCGGAACCCCAGCCTATTAGAGACTGAAACAACACATACCCTAGTAAAAAGAACTTAGTTCAGAAAACAATTCTCCAATCTAAAGCACCCTTAATTAACATGCAATTAAGAACACTTATAACTGATTGATTTTAAAAGCAGCAAGAATAAGAAACATACAAGTTAGTATCAAACCTTATTCGTGATGCAATGTCAAGAACCAAGATCTCTCTTAAGCTCTCAAAGAAGAATCGCATAAAGCAATTATATTGAATAATTGATAATCTGTCTACAATATGGAAAAAGAGATGCTTTATATAACCTAAATAAAGACCCATGATCTTTGCCACTTCCCACTACTATGCATGGACCCATGATCTATGCCACTACCCACTACTCTGCATGGATCCATGATCTATGCCACTATTCACTACTGGATAACTACCCACTACCTATTAACTACCGACTGTTAAATAACTACCCACTATAAATACAAAGTTTGAATTGTCAATAAGGACACATTCGGCCTAATTGACTTGGAATGGCCAGATTGTTCTTCAACTTCAAAATGAACTTGCAAAGCTTCAACATATTCCTTCATGAATCCTTAAAGTGCTTCCTTCATGAATCCTTAAAGTTCTTCCTTCAACCTCTTGGATCTCAACCTTGTAATTGGTCCTTGAGGCAATGCTAGCTCATCAATGTTGTTGGTTGTGCTTACATCATCCCCTCCTTCTTGAAAAGGATTCGTCCTCGAATTTGTACCAAAATCAAAAGGAGACAAATCAGAAACATTAAAGGTAGCACTTACACCAAACTCACCTAGCAGATCAATTACATATGCGTTGTCATTGATCCGTTTCAGCACTTGATATGGTCCATCCCCTCGTGCATCCAGTTTTGATTTCCTTAGATTAGGAAAGCTCTCCTTTCGCATATGGATCCAAACCCAATCACCTGGTCTAAATACAACTTTCTTGCGACCCTTATTGGCCTGTTTCTTATACATTTTGTTACGCTTCTCAATATGCTCACGCGCTTTCATGTGTATTGATTTAACCATTTTAGCCTTCGCTTTTCCATTTAAATTAGACAACTCGTTCAAAGGTAAAGGCATTAAATCTAATACAGTTAATGGATTAAAATCATACACAATCTCAAAAGGTGAATAACCAGTAGAAGAATGGACAACGCGATTATAAGCAAATTCAACATATGGCAAACATTCTTCCCAAGTTTTTAAGTTCCTTTCCACAATAGCACGAAGCATAGTTCCTAAAGTCCGATTAACAACTTCAGTTTGGCCATCTGTCTGTGGATGACAAGTAGTAGAAAATAAAAGCTTAGTACCCAATTTCCCCCACAAAACACGCCATAAATGACTAAGGAACTTAGAATCTCTATCAGAAACAATAGTCCTAGGTATACCATGCAAACGGACTACTTCCCTGAAAAACAAATCAGCTATGTTTGTTGCATCATCAGTTTTATGGCATGGAATAAAATGTGCCATCTTACTAAAGCGATCTACAACAACAAACACTGAATCTCTACCTCGTTTTGTCCTAGGTAAACCTATCACAAAATCCATAGAGATATCAGTCCAAGGTTCAGTAGATACAGGCAAAGGAGTATACAACCCATGTGGCAAGGACTTAGATTTAGCCTGTTTACATGCAAAGTATTGAGCACAAATTTTCTCTACATATTTTCACATGTTAGGCCAATAAAAGTATTCATTTAACATGTCTAAAGTCTTTTGCACACCAAAATGTCCCATTAATCCTCCTGAATGCGATTCCCTAACAAGCAACTCACGCAGTGAACAATTGGATTTTCATATTTGTTTCCCCCTAAAAAGAAACCCATCATGCAAATAAAACTTGTTAAATGCCCCATGTTCACATGCCTTAAATACATCAGAAAAATCAGTATCATTCTCATACATGTCTTTCAAATGCTCAAACCCTAACAAATTATAACTAAGCATGGAAGTCAATGCATAACGTCTAGATAATGCATCAGCTACCACATTCTCTTTACCTTGCTTGTATTTAATCACATAAGGAAAGATTTCGAGATACTCAACCCACTTACCATGTCGCTTGTTCAACTTACCTTGTCCTTTCAAGTGTTTGAGAGACTGATGGTCGATATGAATCACGAACTCATTAGGCAGCAAGTAGTGTTGTAATACCCGGCTAGAAT
Organism: Manihot esculenta; assembly: GCF_001659605.2. Classification (NCBI taxonomy): domain Eukaryota; kingdom Viridiplantae; phylum Streptophyta; class Magnoliopsida; order Malpighiales; family Euphorbiaceae; genus Manihot; species Manihot esculenta. The sequence goes on along the minus strand of NC_035163.2, from coordinate 18,439,240 downwards.
CCGACACCGGAATTCCTGTCGTCCGGTGGAATCCGAGGTGTCGGACTTCTAGAGGAGGGTAGGATTTATGTTTGACTAAGGGTTATGATGTGTTTTACTGTGTTAATTACGTTTTGAGCTGCAATGACCCAAGGCAGAGGAGCCAAGTTCGGCCGCCGAAGGTAAGTTCGGCCGCCGAAAGTGCCCAATGTTTGGCTTCCGAAGCTCAGATTCGGCCCCCGAACGTTGCATGGTTTTGCATGCGCTTCGGCAGCTGAAGCTGAGTTGCTGAGCCAGCAGTTTTGTATCCCTTAGTCAGCATTGTGGACAGGTGTTATCACCAGATCATGTCCAGAAGTTGGTCACGTCTCCCATGCTTTATTTGCTCAGTTTGAGCAGCTCATGCACGAGTTAGCTTGTGTTCAACAAAGTTTGAAAGGTTGAAGCAAAAAGGTGAGGTTTGAGAGTTTTGAAGAGGAGTTGATCCATTTCTCTTGTTCAGATCGTTCATCTTCTTGTTTACAGAGGGTAAGTGAAGATCTTGAACATGTTTTAATGGTTTCCAGCAGGTTTAGGAAAGGTGGGGTAGAGATGCATGCGTGGATAAGGTAGGGTGTAGTTTTGAGGATTTGTGCATGTATACATGAGTTCTGTGTTATGTTTGATGTGTTGTTTGGGGTTCTTAGATAGTTTTGGACCCCTGTGCACATATACTTGCGTATATGTGTGTGGAATAGTTGACGTGTGCATGTTTTGAGAGGTTGAAGGGATGGAGGAGCTTGTTTGCCGTCGGGGCTGAGTTCTGGATGAACTCAGGTTCGGCAGCCGAAGGTTCCTTCGGCCGCCGAACCTCTTGCATGGTGGCTTTGGCTGCCACAGCTTGCCCCCGAGAGTTTTGCATGTTCGGCTCTGTTTAGGGGGTTCGGCCGCCGAAGGTGCCGCCGAAGGTTAGAGACTTTCGTCTCTGGAGTATGTTTTGGCCCCCGAAACTTGCCCCCGAAAGGGTTCGGCCGCCGAAAGAAAAGATTCGGCCGCCGAAGGTGCATGAGTTTCGTCTCTGGAGAGGACTTTCGGCCGCCGAACCTGCCGCCGAAAGTGTCCTGTCCAGCTTTTCTTTTGCATGTTTTGCTTGAGTTTAAGGAGATTCTTGGGGAGTTTATAGAGTTATGCTTATGATAGTTTGGTCCCTCCTATTGAGTCTTTATGTGCTTATACAGACCAGAGGAACCAGAGAGAGCAGCAGTGAGTACTGCTCCAGAGTGTACAGAACCTGCAGAGTCAGTCCAGAGCCAGAGGTGAGTGGAACTAAACTGATTACTTGATTTAAGTCAGACAATAACTGCTTTTCGCATATTTCATGCATCATATTTATACCATAGGGTGATTGCATTAGAATGCACAAAGATGTTGCATTGCATAGCTTCATTGTTGGTGTGGGTAAATGCTGAATGATCCAGTAGTTTCAGACAGGAAGACCAGGACCCCATTCTACGGCCTGGCAGGTAAAGGAAGACCAGGACCCCATTCTACGGCCTGGCGGGTATAGGCAATTGGTCTATACTGGCAAAGGGTAAGTACAGGTGTTATATACACATATACATATATGGTACAGGAAGTCCAGGACCCCAGTCTACGGCCTGGCACGGTTTACTGGGATTATGTGGTGACAGGTTTACTCTTGATGTGGCTTGTTTGTGTTATGACGCATTCCATTAGATCATGTTTTACTGAGATGTTTTACTGTTCTACTCACTGGGCTATAGAGCTCATCCCACTTCCTTAACCCCAGTTTTGTAGGTTCAGTGGTCAGTGTACAGGGACAGGTCAGCAGAGTATAGAAAGAGTCAAAGAGCTTGTAATAGTATAGAGTGGACATGTAAATTGTAAAGAGATGTTATAGTTGTGTATACCGTTAGAGTTGTGCTTGACTTAGTTGTATTGTGTTGTAAAGCTTTTGTTACATACATGATCTGTATATGTATATATGTTTTATAACCAGGCTTAACAGGTATGAGTTAACCCATCTAGAGCAAGCTCTAGTCAGGGGTACAGAGTACAGAGTACAGAGTACAGAGTACAGAGTACAGAGATAGTGCATGCACAGGTTAAGCCTTGGTTCAGCAAAGAGTTTTTATTTTCACAGAAAATGTATGATCATGTATGAGTTTTACAGGTACACAGAGAGTATAGCAGGCTTGCTACGGGTTCTGGCGGCCTCAAGTCGACCTGAATCCTAGCGCCGGTGACGGTCCATTTTGGGGTCGTTACAGATTGGTATCAGAGCCCTAGGTTCACATGATCGGACCTATAGAGAGAGTGTCGGGCTCATAGAGATACAGTTGGTCAAGCACAATAGGGAATCATGTCCACCAGGATAGGATATGGAGTCCTGTCTATTTGATGCTATGAAATGCATATGCATGTGTAATATGATTGAGATATATGTTGATGTGCTGATATGCTCTAGTATGTGTTGTTTTTCAGAGTTAAGATGCGAGGAACTCGTCGATCAGCTCGATTGACTGGAGTCCCATCAGATAGTGAGGGATTAGCTGCTCGTCCTCCTGCATTGCCGAGGGCAAGGTCTCAGAGATCTAGCAGGGAAGGTATGTCAATAGACCCTAGAAGGTCTGTAGACGAGAGCAGAAGAGGGATAGTTAGAGGAGGTAGATAAGAGGAAGAGAGGGAGGCCATGGAGACTGATCCATCTATGGATGAAGGTATGGGAGAATCTCTGGGAGGTGTTCAGGTCTCAGGTTTTGATTATCCAGCTGTTTCCCAGGTTCCAGAGTATCCAATGGAAGGTATGTCGGAGTACTCTCGATTTGACCCATATCCTACATCTATGCCATATATGCCATATCCTTACTATTACCCATCATATCCACCATATCCTATGTATCCACCCTCCCCTATCCATCCAAGTGCAGCACACCCAGAAATAAATGAACCAGTACCTCCACCACCACAAACAGAACCAGCAGTCCCTGTTGTACAAATACCTCCACCTAGTTCATCTGGGAGTAAGGTGCAGATGACTGAGTACCTTAAATTGGATGCTCCTAAGTTTCATACAGGAGATGATCCATTTGAGTACCTGAGATGTGTAAAAATGATTACTGATGAGTTGGGTGCGGATGGTAGTAGAGCCATTGAGATGGCAGGGTTTACACTAAAGTGTAGGAAGGCTCGGGAATGGTTTAGGAACTATATAGAGCCTAGAATGAACAATATGTCGTGGGGAGAATTTGCGAATGAGTTTGCAGGATGGGCTTTTCCTGATAGCTCCAGGGAAATGAAGCTAATAGAGTTTGAGCAGTTAAGACAAACAGATGAGATGACGGTTGATGAGTTTACAGATAAGTTTCTAGATTTGCTTCAGTACGTGGGTCAGGCCTATGATACTGATCAGAAGAAAGCTAGAAGATATACCATGAGACTTCATCCCAGGTATTCTTCTTTGATCCTTCCAGCAGAAAAGGAGAGTTTCCACTCTATTGTGGATGCAGCTAGGAAGATGGAAGCTAGTGCCAAGATTCAAAAACAGTCTCAGGCACAGGCTTCGGGTTCTAAGGCCCCCAGTTCAGGCACCTCAGGTAGCAAAAGATGGGATAAGGCAAAAGGAACAAAGAGTAGGTTCTAGAGTAAAGTCAAGTCTGGTCTGGGAATGGATAGTGGCTCAAGCTCTGGCACAACTATTCCAGCATGTAGGAGATGTGGAAGACCACACAGAGGAGCTTGTCAGTTGGGATCTTCAGCCTGTTTTAGATGTGGACAGGTGGGGCATTTTGCTCGAGAGTGTCCTCAGGTGACTTTTGTGGCACCTTCCCAGCAGATGAGTTCAGGCAGTGTAGCACAGCCAGTAGGGCAGCCAGTGGCTCCAGCCATGCCTCAGAGTAGTGGCAGAGGTAGAGGGAGAGGGGCAACCTCTACTTCAGCAGCAGGTTCCCGAGGTGGAAATCCTGTAGCCCCAGCACGGATTTTCACTCTGACTCAGGAGGAGGCTAATACATCGAACACAGTGGTGTCAGGTAATCTCATCATTGGGTGTTCAGATGTGTATGCTTTGATGGACCCCGGTGCTTCTCATTCCTTTATTGCTTCGAGAGCCATAGAGAGATTGGGTTTGATCAGGTCTGAGTTAGAGTATCCTCTCTGGGTCAGTGGACCCAAATGCGACCCATCAGTGGCAGTGTCAGTCTGTCGTTTCAGTCCAGTGTTCGTAGCGGGTAGATACCTTCCAGCTGACCTTGTGGTTCTAGATTTGACAGATTTTGACGTCATTCTAGGGATGGATTGGTTATCTACATATGGTGCTACTTTGGACTGTAGAGACAAAGTAGTTAGTCTCAGAGACCAGGATGGGTCAGAGTGTGTCTTTAGAGGAGATAGGAGAGGTACACTCAGAGGTCTGCTTTCAGCCCTTCAGGCTCGTCGTTTGCTTAGGCGGGGTTGTCAGGGGTTTCTAGCTCATGTGAGAGAGCTAGACAGTCAGGTTAGGGAACCAGCTTCGCTACCAGTCGTTCGCGAATTTCCAGATGTGTTTCCAGACGACTTGTCAGGACTACCGCCTGGTAGGGAACTAGAGTTTGAAATTGAATTGTTGCCTGGTACCAGACCTATCTCTATTCCTCCCTACAGGATGGCGCCAGCTGAGTTAAAAGAGTTGAAAGAACAGTTGCAGGACTTGGTAGATAAGGGTTTCATCCGCCCTAGTACCTCACCTTGGGGTGCTCCAGTGCTTTTTGTCAGGAAGAAGGATGGATCCCTCAGACTTTGCGTTGACTACAGACAATTAAACAAGGTCACTACCAAGAATAGATATCCTCTGCCTAGGATTGATGATCTATTTGACCAGCTAGCTGGAGCAGGTTGTTTCTCTAAAATAGATCTGAGATCCGGATATCATCAGTTGAGAGTCAGAGAGGCAGATGTGCCTAAAACAGCTTTCAGAACCAGATATGGGCATTATGAGTTCTTAGTAATGCCGTTCGGGTTAACTAACGCCCCTGCAGCATTCATGGATCTCATGAACAGAGTTTTCAGTGAGTTTCTGGATCACTTCGTCATTGTTTTCATCGATGATATTTTAGTGTATTCCAGAAATGCAGAGGAGCATGCCCAGCATCTGAGGATGGTGCTGCAGACACTAAGAGAGCATGGTTTGTATGCCAAGTTCTCGAAGTGTGAGTTTTGGTTACGGAGCATTTCCTTCTTGGGACATGTAGTATCAGCGGAAGGGATTGAGGTAGACCCCAAGAAGATAGAGGCTGTAGCTAACTGGCCCAGACCCACTACAGTGACGGAGATTAAAAGCTTTCTGGGACTGGCAGGTTACTACAGGAGGTTCGTTCAGAACTTCTCAAAGATAGCAGCTCCTATGACCAAACTGACTCAGAAGAACCAGAAGTTTATCTGGTCAGACCAGTGTGACGAGAGCTTTGAGGAGCTCAAAAGGAGATTGACGACAGCACCAGTGCTAGCTCTGCCTGTTAGTGATGAGGATTTCACAGTGTTCTGTGATGCATCTCGAGTGGGATTGGGTTGTTTTTTGATGCAAAGAGATAGGGTGATTGCTTATGCTTCGAGACAGTTGAAGAAGCATGAGTTGACTTACCCCACCCATGACCTAGAGATGGCAGCAGTTATCTTTGCCCTTAAGATGTGGCGGCATTACCTCTATGGGGTTAAATGCGAGATCTTCACTGATCACAAGAGTTTACAGTACATCTTGAGTCAGAGAGAACTGAATTTAAGGCAGAGAAGATGGGTCGAATTGCTTAGTGATTATGATTGTAAGATCCAGTATCATCCGGGTAAGGCGAATGTTGTGGCAGACGCCCTAAGCCGAAAATCACTAGGCAGTTTATCTCATATAGCAACAGAGCGGAGACCAGTAGTAATGGAGCTTTACAAGCTCATAGAAGAGGGATTACAGTTAGAGTTGTCTGGTACAGGTGCAGTGATAGCACAGATGAGAGTGACACCTATGTTTCTGGAGCAGATAGCGCAGAGACAGCATGAGGACCCTGAGTTAATGAAAATTGCCAGGACTGTTCAGTCAGGCAACAGTGCCGAGTTCAGATTTGATAGCAAAGGGATCCTTCTCTATGGGAGTCGACTTTGTGTACCAGATAGGGGCAGTGTGAAGGAACACATTATGAGGGAAGCTCATAATGCGAGATATAGTGTTCACCCAGGAGCCACCAAGATGTATCAGGCTCTGAAAAGGGTCTATTGGTGGCCAGCCATGAAGAAAGAAGTGGCGCAGTTTGTGACAGCTTGTGACGTTTGTCAGAGGGTGAAACTAGAGCATCAGAAACCAGCAGGAATGCTTAACCCATTACCGATTCCAGAGTGGAAATGGGAGAACATAGCCATGGATTTTGTCGTGGGTTTACCAGCAGCGTCTAACAGGATAGACTCTATATGGGTGATTGTGGACAGACTCACGAAATCTGCTCATTTTCTTCCAGTTCGGAGTAACTATTCTGTGGATAAGTTGGCACAAGTCTATCTGGATGAGATAGTGAGATTGCATGGGGTTCCAGTGTCGATAGTTTCAGACAGAGGACCTCAGTTTACCTCTAGATTTTGGCGAAGTCTGCAGAGTGCGATGGGCACGAGATTAGAGTTTAGCACTGCTTTCCACCCACAGACTGATGGACAGTCAGAGAGGACCATCCAGACCATCGAGGATATGCTCAGAATGTGTGTGTTAGACTTTGGCGGTTCTTGGAGGCAGCATCTACCTTTGGTGGAGTTTGCCTACAATAACAGTCATCATGCTAGCATTGGAATGGCTCCGTATGAGGCGTTATATGGGAGGAAATGCAGATCACCTGTTTGCTGGGAAGAGGTAGGAGAGAAAGCGCTGGCAGGACCAGAATTGGTCGAGATTACCAGTAGAACAGTGCCCGTGATCAGAGAGAGGATCAGAACAGCACAAAGTAGGCAGAAAAGTTATGCAGACATTCGCAGGAAACAGTTAGAATTTCAGGAAGGTAATTGGGTATTGCTGAAAGTGTCTCCACTGAAAGGAGTGGTTCGGTTTGGAAAGAAGGGTAAATTAGCTCCACGGTACATTGGACCCTTTGAGATCTTGCAGAGGATCGGGAATGTGTCGTATAAGCTGGCTTTACCTACTTCTATGGAGAGAATTCACCCGGTATTTCATGTTTCTATGCTACGGCAGTTTGTGTCAGATACGAATCAGGTTCTGAGTGAGCCTGAGGTGGAGATTCTTCCAGATCTCACCTATATAGAGCAGCCAGTGCGGATTCTGGACACACAGATCAGACAGCTAAGGAACAAGGAGATCCCGATGGTGAAAGTTTTGTGGAACCACCATAATATAGAAGAGTGCACCTGGGAGACGCGGGAGGCTATACTCCAGCAGTATCCACATCTGTTTTGAGGTTAGTTTCCTCCTCTTTGTTGTGTTTTTGGTTGTTTTAGGAACATCCGAGGACGAATGTTCTTAAAGGGGGGAGAATGTAATACCCGGCTAGAATCCGGCACCGGAATTCCTGTCGTCCGGTGGAATCCGGGGTGTCGGACTTCTAGAGGAGGGTAGGATTTATGTTTGACTAAGGGTTATGATGTGTTTTACTGTGTTAATTACGTTTTGAGCTGCAATGACCCAAGGCAGAGGAGCCAAGTTCGGCCGCCGAAGGTAAGTTCGGTCGCTGAAAGTGCCCAATGTTTGGCTTCCGAAGCTCAGATTCGGCCCCCGAACGTTGCATGGTTTTGCATGCGCTTCGGCAGCCGAAGCTGAGTTGCTGAGCCAGCAGTTTTGTATCCCTTAGTCAGCATTGTGGACAGGTGTTATCACCAGATCATGTCCAAAAGTTGGTCACGTCTCCCATGCTTTATTTGCTCAGTTTGAGCAGCTCATGCACGAGTTAGCTTGTGTTCAACAAAGTTTGAAAGGTTGAAGTAAAAAGGTGAGGTTTGAGAGTTTTGAAGAGGAGTTGATCCATTTCTCTTGTTCAGATCGTTCATCTTCTTGTTTACAGAGGGTAAGTGAAGATCTTGAACATGTTTTAATGGTTTCCAGCAGGTTTAGGAAAGGTGGGGTAGAGATGCATGCGTGGATAAGGTAGGGTGTAGTTTTGAGGATTTGTGCATGTATACATGAGTTCTGTGTTATGTTTGATGTGTTGTTTGGGGTTCTTAGATAGTTTTGGACCCCTGTGCACATATACTTGCGTATATGTGTGTGGAATAGTTGACGTGTGCATGTTTTGAGAGGTTGAAGGGATGGAGGAGCTTGTTTGCCGTCGGGGCTGAGTTCTGGATGAACTCAGGTTCGGCAGCCGAAGGTTCCTTTGGCCGCCGAACCTCTTGCATGGTGGCTTTGGCTGCCACAGCTTGCCCCCGAGAGTTTTGCATGTTCGGCTCTGTTTAGGGGGTTCGGCCGCCGAAGGTGCCGCCGAAGGTTAGAGACTTTCGTCTCTGGAGTATGTTTTGGCCCCCGAAACTTGCCCCCGAAAGGGTTCGGCCGCCGAAAGAAAAGATTCGGCCGCCGAAGGTGCATGAGTTTCGTCTCTGGAGAGGACTTTCGGCCGCCGAACCTGCCGCCGAAAGTGTCCTGTCCAGCTTTTCTTTTGCATGTTTTGCTTGAGTTTAAGGAGATTCTTGGGGAGTTTATAGAGTTATGCTTATGATAGTTTGGTCCCTCCTATTGAGTCTTTATGTGCTTATACAGACCAGAGGAACTAGAGAGAGCAGCAGTGAGTACTGCTCCAGAGTGTACAGAACCTGCAGAGTCAGTCCAGAGCCAGAGGTGAGTGGAACTAAACTGATTACTTGATTTAAGTCAGACAATAACTGCTTTTCGCATATTTCATGCATCATATTTATACCATAGGGTGATTGCATTAGAATGCACAAAGATGTTGCATTGCATAGCTTCATTGTTGGTGTGGGTAAATGCTGAATGATCCAGTAGTTTCAGACAGGAAGACCAGGACCCCATTCTACGGCCTGGCAGGTAAAGGAAGACCAGGACCCCATTCTACGGCCTGGCGGGTATAGGCAATTGGTCTATACTGGCAAAGGGTAAGTACATGTGTTATATACACATATACATATATGGTACAGGAAGTCCAGGACCCCAGTCTACGGCCTGGCACGGTTTACTGGGATTATGTGGTGACAGGTTTACTCTTGATGTGGCTTGTTTGTGTTATGACGCATTCCATTAGATCATGTTTTACTGAGATGTTTTACTGTTCTACTCACTGGGCTATAGAGCTCATCCCACTCCCTTAACCCCAGTTTTGCAGGTTCAGTGGTCAGTGTATAGGGACAGGTCAGCAGAGTACAGAAAGAGTCAAAGAGCTTGTAATAGTATAGAGTGGACATGTAAATTGTAAAGAGATGTTATAGTTGTGTATACCGTTAGAGTTGTGCTTGACTTAGTTGTATTGTGTTGTAAAGCTTTTGTTACATACATGATCTGTATATGTATATATGTTTTATAACCAGGCTTAACAGGTATGAGTTAACCCATCTAGAGCAAGCTCTAGTCAGGGGTACAGAGTACAGAGTACAGAGTACAGAGATAGTGCATGCACAGGTTAAGCCTTGGTTCAGCAAAGAGTTTTTATTTTCACAGAAAATGTATGATCATGTATGAGTTTTACAGGTACACAGAGAGTATAGCAGGCTTGCTACGGGTTCTGGCGGCCTCAAGTCGACCTGAATCCTAGCGCCGGTGACGGTCCATTTTGGGGTCGTTACAAGTGTTCCCAAACTTCAAGAGCCCTAATCAGTGCATAGAACTCTTTGTCATAGGTGGAATAGTTCAAATGTGCGCCACCTAGTTTCTCACTGAAATATGCTATGGGTTGGCCTTCCTGCATAAGAACAGCACCAATACCAATCCCAGAAGCATCACATTTGATTTCAAAGGTTTTAGAAAAATCAGGTAACCTTAAAACAGGAGCAGCAGTAAGTTTTTTTTTTTTAATGTATTAAATGCAAGTTCCTGTTCTTTATCCCATTTAAACCCAACAACCTTTTTAATAATCTCATTTAGAGGTGCAGCAATAGTGCTGAAATCTCTAACAAACCTCCTATAGAAGCTTGCTAATCCATGAAAGGATCTCACCTCATTAGCATTCTTAGGTGTAGGCCATTCTTGGATAGCCTTAACTTTTTCAGTATCTATCTCAACTCCACGTGAACTAATAATAAATCCTAGGAATATGACACTAACAGTACAAAATATGCATTTCTTAAGATTAGCATACAATTCATGTTCACGCAACTTCTGTAGAACAAGTTCAACATGCCTAATATGATCATCCAGGTTTCGGCTATAAATCAATATATCATTAAAACACACAACCACAAACTTACCTAGGTAATCACGCAAAACATGGTTCATCAATCTCATAAATGTACTAGGTGCATTAGTTAAGCCAAAAGGCATCACTAACCATTCATATAAACCATATTTAGTCTTAAAGGCAGTTTTCCACTCATCACCTAACTTCATCCTAATTTGATGATAACCGCTTTTCAAATCAATTTTGGTAAAGAAAACAGCACCACATAATTCTTCAAGCATATCATCTAATCTAGGAATAGGATGGCGATACTTTACAGTGATTTTGTTGATCGCACGAAAATTAACACACATGCGCATTGTTCCATCTTTTTTTGAAACCAACAAAACAAGTACTGCGCATGGACTGAGGCTCTCCCTGATATATCCCTTAGCTAGCAACTCATCAACTTGCTTTTGCAATTCCTTCGTCTCCTCAGGATTACTCCAGTAAGCTGGACGGTTTGAAATCTGAGCTCTAGGAACAAAATTGATCTGATGTTCTATTTTCCTAATGGGTGGCAACCCAGATGGCACCTCCTCAGGAAATACATCCGCAAAATCCTGCAATAACTTAGAAAAAGAACTAGGCAATTCATTAGTAGGGTTAGTCTCAATCATAAAATTGGAACTAAAACGCAACATAATCAAAGCTCTCTTTCCTAAGTATGCTTTCTTCAACTCTCTCTCTTTACAATAAAAGGAAGAATTGCTAAATTCTTCACTCTTCTCACTCAACTCTCCTTTTACCTCCACACTCACTAACGTTTTCTCTCCTGCACGTCTCTCATTTTTATCCTTTCCTGTGCAGTCACTCTCCTTTGGGCCATTTGAAACCTTCTTTTTACTACTGGCCTCTTTTCCCTCATTGTTTTTACTTGTCTCACCTCCCTTACCCAATTTAGCAGATTGTTGTAATTTCACTTGATCTGCATATACATCTTTAGGAGATAATGGTACAAGTATATGTTTTACGCCAAGGAACGTAAAAGAAAACCTATTACTATACCCATCATGAATGACATGCCTATCAAATTGCCATAGTCTACCCAACAAAATATGTCCAGCCTGCATGGGTACAATATCACAAGTAACCTCATCTACATATTTGCCAATAGAAAATGACACTTTACATTGCTTGGTTACTTTTGCCTCGCCACTATCATTCAACCACTGAAATCTGTAAGGATTAGGGTGTTTAATATTTTCTAGTCCTAATTTATCAACTAAAATAGTACTAGCACAATTAACTTGACTACCCGAATCTATTATCATGCTATCTTTACCACCTATCAAACAACGAGTGTGAAAGATGTTTTCACGCTGTTCAAGCCACTCTTCTTTAATAGAAACATTTAAAGTACGCAATATGACCAAGGACTCTCCCTGAACAGGATACTCTTCTATCTCTACATCAGAACAATCTTCTAAAGGTGGTATTTCATTAGAATCAGAATCAGTTTTGGAGACTATCTCATCTCTCCTCACTATCATGGCACGTTTATTAACACACTCATTGGCATAATGCCCATATCCTTTACATTTAAAGCACTGAATATCTCTAGTCCTATTAGATTTAGGGGCTGATTCATTTTTACCATGAGAGTTGGATGTTTCTTTGGAAGGTAACATGCCTTTTTGAGTTGAAGACTTATCAAACCTTTTAGGATCAATCTTGGTGTTCTATTTGGAACCCCATTTGCTGTTGGAGTTTTGAGCAGCCCTGTTACTCCCCCATCTATTTCGGCCTCTTTGTCTTTCCACCTTAATGGCAATATTCACCAAGTCTTCCAAATCAACATATGATTGCAAATCAACCACATCAGCAATCTCCTTGTTTAGATCACCAAAGAAACGAGCCATAGTCTAGTCTTCCTCCTCCACTATGTTTGCTTTCATCAGGAGCAACTCCATCTCCTTATGATACTCATCAACAGATTTTGATCCTTGGGTTAATCTTTGCAACTGATGATGGAGATCTCTATGGTAATAAGTAGGCACATATTTCTTCCTCATGATTCGCTTCATCTCTTCCCAACTAGCAATGGGTAACTCTCCATTCCTTCTCCTAGATTTTACAAGCTCATCCCACCATATTAGTGCATAGTCTGAAAACTCAAAGGCAGCAAGTTTTACCTTCTTATCGTCGGAATAGTTTTGACAGTTGTAACGACCCGGAAATCGGACCGCTACCGGCGCTAGGATCCAGATCGGCTTAAGGCCGCCGGGACCCGTAGCAAGCCTGACATATAACCTGTAAACCTGTATAATCCCATACATGATCAACGACATACATAAAAATTAAAACTTTTCTTTCCATATACTTCAACCATACTCAACCTGTGCATATACATTAACATAACATTGATCCCTCTGTGGGATCTCATCAGTGCCCCCAATGGGTGACATAACATATGTTGAGTTGGTTTACATAAACATCATAAAAGTCTCTAAGATCATGCAATAAAAGGGATAACAACAATCTAAGGTCAAGCACACCTCTAACATCCATAAACATCATCTCATTACATAACTATACTGATTAAGACATTACATTACAATTTGATCATGTCCATTGCTAGCTATTACATAACCATGAATTCTTTACTCTATCTGGACTCCTGCTCTATACTGTACCTGCAAGCCTGGGGGTAAAGGGAGAGGGGTGAGCTAAAAAGCCCAGTGAGCAGAACTATAAAACATATTAACACTATGCTTCATGAAATGCATCATAACACAGACAATTCACATAAGGGTTGGATGAACTTGTCACCAATTAGTCCAAGCTAACTCTGTGTCAGGCCGTAGCATGGGGTCCTGGTCTTCCTGTCATAACATACATTACTTACCATTGCCCCAGGGCCTCCTCTGGGCTCCTGGTCTTCGAGTCCCACAACCGTGCCAGGCCGTAGAATGGGGTCCTAGTCTTTCCTTACTCTGTGCCAGGCCGTAGAATGGGGTCCTGGTCTTTCTGTCATGGACTAATTGGGTCATCCGATATTCACCCACATCAACAACAATCGATGCAATGCGGCATATTCGTGAAAACTAATGCAATCACCCTATTGCATAATCATGATGCATGAAACATGATAAAACATTTAATTTCTCAATTTAAGAGATTAAGTTTAGTTCCACTCACCTCTGGCTGACTCTGACAACACCGAAGCAGCTGAACTCACTGCTGGGGTCCTCGGTTCCTCGGGTCCGAACCTACACAGGTGGACTCAAATGAGGGACCAAACATACTGGAACATAACTATAAACTACTCCCCAAAAACCCCCTAAAACATCATGAAACAACCATGGAAAAACATGCAAAGGAGGCCTGGACAGGGCACTTTCGGCGGCAGGTTCGGCGGCCGAAGGTCCCACAAGAGCCGAAAGTCAGGCAGGTTCGGCGGCACCTTCGGCGGCCGAAACTCCCAGACAGAGACGAAACTCATGCATGTTCGGCGGCACTTTCGGCGGCCGAAACTGCCAGACAGAGACGAAAGTCTCCTTTCGGGGGCAGGCTTCGGCAGCCGAAAGGCTTGCCTCCCCAGCCATGTTCGGCGGCCGAACCTGGTTTCTGCCAAAGGGCAGAAACTTGGCTCCCTTTGCACATTTTGCCTCCAAGCCTTACAAACATGCATCAAACCTATTCTACAACACACAAACACAAGCATACATGTTCCTAGGGGCCTTAAACCATCATAAACCCCATCTACAACACATCAAGCATCCACATTGCTCAAGAACATACATTTATACCCATAAACATAACCATAACCTAAACATGCATTCTACCCCCATAGATCTACTTAAAACGTACTTAAAACATGCAATGAGCTTAAGATCGGCTCTTATCTTTTGAAGATCGAGAGAGAGACAACCTAAAACTCGGAGGTGGAAGAGATTTGAGTTTTTAAACCTCAAAGCTCTAAAACTTTGCTCAAAAGCTCAAATCTTCAAAACAAAGTTAAAACAAATGAAAATCTTGAAAGATCTAGAGGAAAAACATCAAAGATTGGTGAGGGACGGCAGAGAGCTCACCTTGGCCGAAAATGGGGAAAAAGCTAGCCCGTTTTCGGCTAAGGGACCCTTTTATAGTGGCTGGCCAGACCACGTTCGGGAGCCGAAAGTGCCTCCGCATGCATGCCATGTTCGGCGGCCGAACTTGAGGTTCGGCGGCCGAACCTGGACTTCCCTCACTTATGCTTTCGGGGGCCTAAAGCACACCCGCAACGCATGCATGTTCGGCGGCCGAACTTGAGGTTCGGCGGCCAAACCTGAGTTTTTCTCCAATGCTATTTTCATGCAAAAACTCATTTTCTTTCATGCTTAAAACATAAAACACATTAAAACATTTTATAAAAACATGGTTCCGAACCTTCTAGAGGCCTCCGACATCCAAGATTCCACCGGACTGTAGGAATCCCGATACCGGAGTCTAGCCGGGTATTACATTCTCCCCCCCTTAAGAACATTCGTCCCCGAATGTTTCTCAACTAGTACATGCAAGGCATACAACATAACATACACATAAAACTCATAAGAAACTAACCTTAGAAAAGATAAGGGTACTGCTAGAGCATGGACTCCCGTGTCTCCCAGGTGCATTCTTCCATATTGTGGTGGTTCCACAGGACTTTCACCATCGGGATTTCCTTGTTTCTCTGCTTCCTGATTTGAGTGTCCAGAATCCGCATCGGCTGCTCAACATAGGTGAGATCCTCTTGGATCTCCACATCAGGCTCACTAAGAACCTTGCCCGGATCTGACACAAACTTTCTCAACATAGAAACATGGAAAACCGGATGGATTCTCTCCATTGAAGCAGGTAAATCTAGCTTGTACGATACATTCCCAATCTTTTGCAAGACTTCAAAGGGTCCGATGTACCGCGGAGCCAGCTTACCTTTCTTCCCAAACCGAACCACTCCTTTCATAGGAGACACCTTGAGCAATACTAGATCCCCCTCCTGAAACTCTACTAGTCTTCTGCGGATGTCTGCATAGCTCTTCTGTCTGCTTGCAGGAGTCTTGATTCTTTCTCTGATTAAGGGTACCACCCTGCTGGTGATCTCTACTAGCTCAGGCCCTGCCAAGGCCTTTTCTCCAACTTCTTCCCAGCAAACAGGTGACCTGCACTTCCTCCCATATAAAGCTTCATATGGAGCCATCCCGATGCTAGCATGATGGCTGTTGTTGTAGGCAAACTCCACCAAGGGTAGATGCTGCCTCCAAGAACCGCCAAAGTCCAGCACACACATTCTAAGCATATCCTCGATAGTCTGGATGGTCCTTTCTGACTGTCCGTCAGTCTGTGGATGGAAGGCAGTACTGAAATCCAACCTGGTACCCATGGCATCCTGCAGACTCTGCCAAAACCTGGAGGTGAACTGGGGTCCTCTATCTGACACTATAGAAACAGGAACCCCATGCAGTCTGACTATCTCATCAACATACACCTGCGCCAACTTGTCCACAGAATAGCCACTCCTGACAGGGATGAAGTGAGCAGATTTGGTGAGTCTGTCCACAATCACCCATATGGAGTCCAATCTGTTGGACGTCGCCGGTAAGCCCACTACGAAGTCCATAGCTATATTCTCCCATTTCCACTCTGGAATAGGTAGCGGGTTAAGCATTCCAGCCGGCTTCTGATGTTCCAGCTTCACCCTCTGACACACTTTGCAGGCTGACACAAACTGTGCCACTTCTCTCTTCATAGCTGGCCACCAATAAACCTTTTTCAGATCTTGATACATCTTGGTGGCCCCGGGGTGAATGCTGTATCTTGCATTATGAGCCTCTCTCATAATGTCTCCTTTTAGCCCTATGTCATCTGGTACACATAAACGACTCCCATAGCGGAGGATCCCCTTGTTGTCGAATCTGAACTCGCTGTCTTTGCCTAACTGAACAGTCCTGGCAATCTTCACTAACTCTGGGTCCTCATGCTGTTTCTGAGCCACTTGCTCCAGAAACACAGGTGTCACTCTCATCTGGGCCACTAAAGCACCTGTACCAGACAACTCCAACTGTAGACCTTCATCAAAGAGCTTATAAAACTCCTTCACCACTGGTCTCCTCTCTGCCGTGATGTGGGATAGACTGCCTAGTGACTTCCGGCTTAAGGCGTCTGCCACGACATTCACCTTACCCGGATGGTACTGAATCTTGCAATCATAGTCACTCAGCAGCTCTACCCATCTTCTCTGTCTCAAGTTCAAATCTCTTTGACTCAGGATGTACTGCAGGCTTTTATGATCTGTGAAGATCTCACATTTAACACCGTAAAGGTAATGCCTCCACATCTTGAGTGCAAAGATAACTGCTGCCATTTCCAGGTCATGTGTGGGGTAATTCAACTCATGCTTCTTTAGTTGCCTAGAAGCATAAGTAATCACCCTTTCATTCTGCATAAGCACACAACCCAGTCCCACTCGGGATGCATCACAGAAAACCATGAAGTCCTCATTGCTAGCTGGCAAAGCTAACACTGGTGCCGACGTCAACCTCTTCTTAAGCTCTTCAAAACTCTCTTCGCACTGGTTGGTCCACAAAAACTTCTGATTCTTCCTGGTTAACCTGGTCAGAGGAGCTGCAATTTTCGAGAAGTCCTGAACGAACCTCCTGTAGTAACCTTCCAAACCCAAGAAACTTCTAATCTCTGTCACTGAAGTGGGTCTAGACCAGTTAGCCACAGCTTCTACCTTCTTGGGGTCTACCTCTATACCATTTTCTGACACCACATGCCCCAAGAATGAAATGCTCCTCAGCCAGAACTCACACTTAGAGAACTTGGCATACAAGACATGTTCCCTCAAAGTCTGCAGAACCAACCTCAGATGATGGGCATGCTCCTCTGCATTCCTGGAATACACCAAGATATCATCTATGAAGACAATAACAAAGTGATCCAGGTATTGACTAAACACTTTGTTCATGAGATCCATGAATGCTGCAGGGGCGTTGGTTAACCCGAACGGCATCACAAGGAACTCAAAATGCCCATATCTGGTCCTGAAAGCTGTCTTTGGCACGTCCTCTTCCCTAATCCTCAACTGATGATACCCGGACCTCAGATTTATTTTGGAGAAACAACCCGCTCCTGCTAGCTGGTCGAATAGATCGTCGATCCTTGGCAATGGGTACTTGTTCTTGGTAGTGACTTTGTTCAACTGCCTGTAGTCGATACAAAGTCTAAGGGATCCATCCTTCTTTCTCACAAAAAAAACTGGAGCACCCCAGGGTGAGGTACTCGGTCGGATGAAGCCCTTGTCTACCAGCTCCTGTAACTGCTCCTTCAACTCTTTCAATTCTGCTGGCGCCATCATGTAGGGAGGCATAGAGATCGGTCGGGTTCCAGGCATCAGTTCTATCTCGAACTCTATCTCCCTAGCAGGTGGTAAACCTGACAGCTCGTCTGGGAACACATCTAAGAACTCTCTAACCACTGGCACCGAGGCGGGCTCTCTAACCTGACTGCTAAGCTCTCTCACATGAGCCAAATACCCCTGACATCCCCTCCTGAGCAACCTTCGAGCCTGAAGAGCTGATATTAGACCTCTAGGTGTACCCCTCCTGTCTCCTCTAAAGACAACCTCAGACCCATCCTGACCTCTGAACCTGACTACCTTGTCCCTGCAGTCCAAGGTAGCACCATGGGTAGATAACCAGTCCATCCCTAGAATGACGTCAAAATCTGTCAAATCTAGAACCACTAGGTCGGTGGACAAGCATCTTCCCTCAACAAACACAGGACTACACTGGCAGACTGACTCTGCCACTGATGGATCACACTTGGGTCCACTGACCCAGAGAGGACACTCTAACCCAGAAGTCATCAGACCCAACCTCCCCACAGCTCTCGGAGCAATAAAGAATGAGATGCTCCAGGGTCCATCAAGGCATACACATCTGAACAACCAACGATTAAGTTACCTGCCACCACGGTGTTAGATGCATCTGCCTCCTGCTGTGTCATTGTGAAGATCCGTGCTGGAGCTGATAGACCTTCACCTCTGAAACCCGCTGAAGAAGAGGCTGCCCCTCTCCCTCTACCTCTGCCACTGGCCTGAGTCATGGCTGGAGCTGCTGGCTGCGCTACATTGCCTGAGGCCGTCTGCTGGGACTGAGCCATCGGGACTGCTCTTGGACATTCTCCAGCCATATGCCCCTCCTGACCACATCTGAAGCAGGCGTTCGTCCCAAACCGACATACTCCCTTGTGTGGCCTACCACACCTCACACAAACTGCATTATCCGCACCAGAGCTTGAGCCACTCCCAAATCCCAGACTGGACTTGACTTTACTCCAAAACTTATTCTTCTTACCCTTGGGCTTACCCCATCTCTTACTGCCTGAAGCTGCTGCACTTAGGGTAGAGGGATCTAATCTTCCCCCACCCGGAGTTTTAGGACCAGAAGACTGTGCCACTGACTGCTTAACTGTCCCCTGAACGATGGCACTGGCCTCCATTTTCCTGGCCATATCTACTATGGCATGGAAGCTCTCCCTGTCCACTGACTGAATCAAGGAGGAAAACCTGGAATGGAGTTTCATGACATACCTCCTTGACCTCTTCGAATCTGTATCCAGACTCTGCCCAGCAAAAGGCAACAGCTCCAAGAATCTGTCGGTGTACTCCTCTACACTCATTTCATCCGTCTGCCTCAATTGCTCAAACTCTATCATCTTCAGCTCCCTTGAACTATCGGGAAAAGCCCATCCTGCAAACTCGTTTGTAAACTCTTCCCAAGACATGCTATCCACTCTCGGGTTCACATAATTCTTGAACCACTCTCGTGCCTTCTTGCACTTAAGCGTGAACCCAGCCATCTGAATGGCTCTACTGTCATCAGCCCCAATCTCCTATGTGATCATTTTAACCCTTTCAAGATACACAAATGGGTCATCCCCTTTTTCATACTGAGGAGCACCCAGTTTCATGTAATCGGTCATCTTAACCTTGCTCCCACTGGCTGAGCTAGTTCTAGAAGGTTGAGTAACTGGGGCTGCTGGTTCTGCAGGTGGTGGAGGTGGTGCAACATTTTCTAAGGTAGGGTTTGCTGGATTGGATAGTAAGGTGGGGGTGGATACATTGGGTATTGTGAATATGGTGGGTAGTATGGTGGGTATGGCATCTATGTGGGATAAGGGGTGAAGCTAGGGTAATCCGATGTACCTCCCATCGAATACCCGGTATGTTGTGAGAAGTGTGGGTAGTGGGGTGGCTGAACAAATCCCGAGGCCTGAGTGCCTCCTTGGGACTCTCCCATTCCCTCTTCTGACATGCTAACTCCCAGACTGCCATCCCTCCTCTGCTCTACATCCATATCATCCCCCATGTCTTCTGACATTCCTTCCTGAACTGTGCCCCTTACTAATCTGCTTCTACCCAGATCCAGAGACCTTCTAAGGTCTCTTACTGCTCTTTCTCTGTTAGACCTACTAGACATTGCCCTAGGCAATGTAGGAGGACGGGCGCTCATGCCCTCATCCTCACGTGGCACTCCAGTCAATCGTGCAGATCGACGAGTTCCTCTCATCCTGTTTTCTGAAAAACAACACATAACAAACAAACATTAGCATAATATGGTTCATGTGGGCACACATGAACCCGCATCACATACATCACATATCATAGCATATCATTAATGCACATGCATATTATCATGGCATTTCACATCATCATACAAGACAGGACTCCACATCCTATCCTAGTGGACATGATCTTTGCTATTGTGCTTGACCTTCTATAACATCTATGAGCCCGACACTCTAGGTCCGACCATATGAACCTAGGGCACTGATACCACTCTGTAACGACCCAGAAATCGGACCGCTACCGGCGCTAGGATCCAGATCGGCTTAAGGCCGTCGAGACCCATAGCAAGCCTGACATATAACCTGTAAACCTGTATAATCCCATACATGATCAACGACATACATAAAAATTAAAACTTTTCTTTCCATATACTTCAACCATACTTAACCTGTGCATATACATTAACATAACATTGATCCCTCTGTGGGATCTCATCAGTGCCCCCAATGGGTGACATAACATATGTTGAGTTGGTTTACATAAACATCATAAAAGTCTCTAAGATCATGCAATAAAAGGGATAACAACAATCTAAGGTCAAGCACACCTCTAACATCCATAAACATCATCTCATTACATAACTATACTGATTAAGACATTACATTACAATTTGATCATGTCCATTGCTAGCTATTACATAACCATGAATTCTTTACTCTATCCGGACTCCTGCTCTATACTGTACCTGCAAGCCTGGGAGTAAAGGGAGAGGGGTGAGCTAAAAAGCCCAGTGAGCAGAACTATAAAACATATTAACACTATGCTTCATGAAATGCATCATAACACAGACAATTCACATAAGGGTTGGGTGAACTTGTCACCAATTAGTCCAAGCTAACTCTGTGCCAGGCCGTAGCATGGGGTCCTGGTCTTCCTGTCATAACATACATTACTTACCATTGCCCCAGGGCCTCCTCTGGGCTCCTGGTCTTCGAGTCCCATAACCGTGCCAGGCCGTAGAATGGGGTCCTGGTCTTCCTATCATGGACTAATTGGGTCAT
This sequence comes from Manihot esculenta, assembly GCF_001659605.2. Classification (NCBI taxonomy): domain Eukaryota; kingdom Viridiplantae; phylum Streptophyta; class Magnoliopsida; order Malpighiales; family Euphorbiaceae; genus Manihot; species Manihot esculenta. Next base: position 18,418,325 of record NC_035163.2, on the reverse strand, counting down.
CCGATATTCACCCACATCAACAACAATCGATGCAATGCGGCATATTCGTGAAAACTAATGCAATCACCCTATTGCATAATCATGATGCATGAAACATGATAAAACATTTAATTTCTCAATTTAAGAGATTAAGTTTAGTTCCACTCACCTCTGGCTGACTCTGACAACACCGAAGCAGCTAAACTCACTGCTGGGGTCCTCGGTTCCTCGGGTCCGAACCTACACAGGTGGACTCAAATGAGGGACCAAACATACTGGAACATAACTATAAACTACTCCCCAAAAACCCCCTAAAACATCATGAAACAACCATGGAAAAACATGCAAAGGAGGCCTGGACAGGGCACTTTCGGCGGCAGGTTCGGCGGCCGAAAGTCCCTCAAGAGCCGAAAGTCAGGCAGGTTCGGCGGCACCTTCGGCGGCCGAAACTCCCAGATAGAGACGAAACTCATGCATGTTCGGCGGCACTTTCGGCGGCCGAAACTGCCAGACAGAGACGAAAATCTCCTTTTGGGGGTAGGCTTCGGCAGCCGAAAGGCTTGCCTCCCCAGCCATGTTCGGCGGCCGAAAGTCCTTCGGCTGCCGAACCTGGTTTCTGCCAAAGGGCAGAAACTTGGCTCCCTTTGCACATTTCGCCTCCAAGCCTTACAAACATGCATCAAACCTATTCTACAACACACAAACACAAGCATACATGTTCCTAGGGGCCTCAAACCATCATAAACCCCATCTACAACACATCAAGCATCCACATTGCTCAAGAACATACATTTATACCCATAAACATAACCATAACCTAAACATGCATTCTACCCCCATAGATCTACTTAAAACGTACTTAAAACATGCAATGAGCTTAAGATCGGCTCTTACCTCTTGAAGATCGAGAGAGAGACGACGTAAAACTCGGAGGTGGAAGAGATTTGAGTTCTTGAACCTCAAAGCTCCAAAACTTTGCTCAAAAGCTCAAATCTTCAAAATAAAGTTAAAACAAATGAAAATCTTGAAAGATCTAGAGGAAAAACATCAAAGATTGGTGAGGGACGGCGGAGAGCTCACCTTGGCCGAAAATGGGGAAAAAGCTCGCCCGTTTTCGGCTAATGGACCCTTTTATAGTGGCTGGCCAGACCACGTTCGGGGGCCGAAAGTGCCTCCGCATGCATGCCATGTTCGGCGGCCGAACTTGAGGTTCGGCGGCCGAACCTGACTTCCCTCACTTATGCTTTCGGGGGCCTAAAGCACACCCGCAACGCATGCATGTTCGGCGGCCGAACTTGAGGTTCGGCGGCCGAACCTGAGTTTTCCTCCAATGCTATTTTCATGCAAAAACTCATTTTCTTTCATGCTTAAAACATAAAACACATTAAAACATTTTATAAAAAATATGGTTCCTACCCTTCTAGAGGCCTCCGACATCCAAGATTCCACCGGACGGTAGGAATCCCGATACCGGAGTCTAGCCGGGTATTACAACAGTTAAAAACCATCTCCACTTTACGCTCCCACTCTAAATAGGCATCAACATCAGCCTTACCATTGAAGCTTGGAATCTTCATCTTTATGGAGTTCATATTGTTATCTACATAGGGTACACGATCATTGAACCTTCTGGCTCGGAAAGGGGCTAATTCTGCCATATTTTCCTCTTCATAGGATGGATTGTGTGTATCATCATCCCCTTGATTGGACTTGCCCTTTGAAGATCTAAAGTTGTCCTCAAGGTTATCCATTCTCAAATTTAGCTTCTGAAAGTTATCCATGAAAGCTTTATACATATCTTTAAGATCAAACATAGGGTCAGAAGTATCACCAGTATTATGCCCAGACATTATAGAAAAATTTACAATTTCTCAACTCACGTGTTTAACTTTCAAGCACTCACTTGGTATCTCAAAAGTGCACTTTAGAATAAAGACTCAATAAGCCAAGCTTGTATGATTCAAATAATAAGGAAAGCAAGGAAAGACCTAACAAGAAAAGATAGGAAACAACACTAGATGCAAACTGACCAAAATGAACAAACAGATTGATTTAGCGCACAAAAGTGAAATTTCGTGTACTAAGTGTAATTAGATGTTCAACAATGTGCAATTTATCAAACTAAGTGTAAGGAACCAACAGACAGAAAGACACCAAATTGACAAACTAAGAATCAAAAATTAACAAGACGGATGTGCTTAACACGAAGTTATCCCAAAGCATGCAATCCTAGGTTAACTGATTTTAATATTGACTCAACAAAAACAATTCAAAGCAAGCAAACAAAATAGACACTTAAAACTTCAAATATTAAGTAAAACTATTTTTGTGAAAATACTACCCAAATTTGCCCTAAACCTACCCCAAATATGTATTTCTAATCCCAAACCCCGAAATATGTTCAAGATATATGAAATATGATTTGTACCAGTAGGTATCAATATCAAAATGAAGTTTGAACAATTGACCTAAATTGCAGAAATTCTTTTTCTTTTTTTTTCTTCTTTTTGGTATTTTTTTTATATGGACTAAAGTAAAATACTGGAAATACTATTCTAAGAGTGTTAGAATAAGAGCATACGAATTAGGGCAGAAAGCACAAACCAAACCAGTGAAGATAGTAATTCCGCCTAAATAAGAATTTAGGGTAAAATACGATTTGAACAGCAACTAAACAATGTATTCGACTTTGGTAGGTATTCCAAACGGAAAGATCATGAAAATTTGAAGAAAAGACACAAAGGATAGTTAAGAAATTATTACTAAGCTAGCTCTGATACCAATTGATGCGGAACCCCAGCCTATTAGAGACTGAAACGACACATACCCTAGTAAAAAGAACTTAGTTTAGAAAACAATTCCCCAATCTAAAGCACCCTTAATTAACATGCAATTAAGAACACTTATAACTGATTGATTTTAAAAGCAGCAAGAATAAGAAACATACAAGTTAGTATCAAACCTTATTCGTGATGCAATGTCAAGAACCAAGATCTCTTTTAAGCTCTCAAAGAAGAATCGCATAAAGCAATTGTATTGAATAATTGATAATCTATTGACAATATGAAAAAAGAGATGCTTTATGTAATATCCGACTAGACCCCGACATCGGAATTCCTACCTTCCGGTGGAATCTCCATTGGAATCTGAAATTTCCCGGATGTCGGAGCTTTCTAGAAGGGTAAAATAAAGGTTTTCTAAAATATTTTTATTGTTTTTATGGTTTTAATGAAGAAAGAAATTGAGTTTTGAAAGAAAAGACCAAGAAGGGAAAAGCCAGGTTCGGCCGCCGAACCTCATGTTCGGCCGTCGAATATTGGGCTCTTGCGGAAGCACCTTTGGCCCCCGAAGGTGTTCTGGCCAGTGTAACAGCCCGGCCCTTTTTTGCACGGCACTGTTACCACTCACGGCCCAGGGCTATCTCTCGTCTGGCCTCTTGCCACCTCGGGCTTTCCACTGGCGTCGTGAACAGCTCTTAACATCCCTTCACCCTCACGGGTTCCAGGCAGGATTTGTCCCTCGGGGGAGCCATTACGGCCCGCCCTAGCCCGAGTGGATTTGGCCCAATTCCTTCCTCTGGGAATTAGGTCGCCTCCCCCACTGCTCGAACCCTTGACCTGCCGCCGAAAGTGCCCTGTCCAGCCATTTCTTGCATGTTTTCATGTGATGATTTCATGATGTTTTAGGGGATTTTTGGGGAGTATATTAGAGTTATGTTTATGTATGTTTGGTCCCTCATTGGAGTCCACCTGTGTAGGTTCGGACCCGAGGAACCGAGGACCCCAGCAGTGAGCCAGCTGCTACAGAGTTTGTCAGAGCTAGCCAGAGGTGAGTGGAATAAACCTTAAGTTTTAAAATGAATGAAATATGAGTTTTGAGCATGATCCATGCATCATGAATGCCATGAGATATAGTAGGTTGCTTGCATTAGTATTCACGAATATGTTGCATCGCATTTATGATGTTGATGTGGATTGGTTATTGGATGATCCTTTAGTCCTCATATGATATGATGATGTTATGGCATGATATGGTATGGAAGTCCAGGTTGTACCCATTCTACGTCCCTGGCACGATGTAAGAGGAAGTCCAGGTTGTACCCATTCTACGTCCCTGGCACAGTTGGACTGTATGATATGTTATGTTAAGAGAAAGACCGGTTGTACCCATTCTACGTCCCGACACAGTTGGACTATGTAGAGGACTATAGGTGACAATACCATCCGAGATGTGATTAGTTGTGATGTGTTGCATTACATAATGGCATGAAATTTTAATATATGTTTTCACTATTCTGCTCACTGGGCTTTGTAGCTCACCCCTCTCCCCTAACCCCAGATGTGCAGGTACAGGGTAGACCAGGAGGTTAGCCAGAGTTTTGAAGTATGTGTATGAAATAGTTAGATGGTGGACATGACAGTTGTATTATAATGCAATGTAAGAGATTACAGTATGTTATGTAATGAGGTATATTGAGGTTATAGATGTGCTTGACCCTATGTGTATTGTAATCCCTTTTTGATGCATGATCTTAGTTATTTGATGATACAGATGTTTATGGAAGCCAACTCATCTCATGTTATAGTGCTCTTGGGGCATTGTTGAGATCCCACAGAGGGGTCATGATTATGGTTATGCATGTATGTTCAGGTTGAGTTGGATGATGAAAGAAAAGTTTAAATTTTTATGTATGATTGTTGATCATGTATGGGATTATACAGGTTTACAGGTTTTATGTCAGGCTTGCTACGGGTCCCGGTGGCCTTAAGTCGACCCGGATCCTAGCGCCGGTAGCGGTCCGATTTTCGGGTCGTTACAGCCAGCCACCTATAAAAGGCCCCATGTCCGAAAATGGGCGAGTTTTCTCTCTCTATTTTCGGGCATAGGTGAGATTTCGCCCTCCCATGGTTGATTTTGTGTTTCCCTTCAATCCCTTCAAGTTTTTGATGAGCTTTACTTCGTTTTGAAGATTTTTAAGCTTAGACCAAAGTTTTGAAGCTTGGAGACCCCCGGAGCTCGATTTTGTAATACCCAGCTAGACCCCGGCACCAAAATTCCTACCTCCGGCGGAATCTCCATTGGAATCCGGAATTTCTCGGATGTCGGAATCTTCTATAAGGGTAAAATAAAGGTTTTCCAAAAATGTTTTTACATGTTTTATGGTTTGATTAAAAAAGAAAATTGAGTTTTGAAAGAAAAGAAAGTTTTGAAGGGAAATGCCAGGTTCGGCCACCGAATCTCATATTCGGCCGCCGAACCTCATATTCGGCCATCGAAAGTGGCTCCCTTTTGCTGCCGCCGAATGTCAAGTTCGGCCGCCGAACGTGGTGGAGTTGTGAAAGCCCCTTTGGCCTCCGAAGGTGGTCTGGCCAGCCACCTATAAAAGGCCCCATGTCAGAAAATGGGCGAGTTTTCTCTCTCCATTTTCGGGCAAAGGTGAGTTCTTGACCCTCCATGGTTGATTTTATGTTTTCCTTCAAATCTCCCAGAGTTTTTATGAGTTTTTACCATGTTTTGAAGATTTTAAAGCTAAGATCAAGGTTTTAGAAGCTTGGAGACCTCAGGAGCTTGTTTCTCTACATCTCCAAGTTTGGATCGCCTCTCCTCTCGATCTTCAAGAGGTAAGAGTAGATCCTCACCCTCTCTTATGTTTTAAGTAAGTTTTGAGGGGTTTTAAGGGTATATGATACATGTTTAGAGTAGATTTAAAGCGTTAGGGTTTATGTACCCTTTATGGTAAATACATGCTTAATGTGATGTTTGTTGGGGTTTAGGCTAGTTTTAAGCCCCTAAATGCTTGAATATATCTTTATGCATGTTTTTGCATGAGTTGGTATGAGTTTGGAGAGTTTGGGAGGCAAATGTGCATGAGATGCTTGAGTTCTCCCATTCTGGAAGAACTTAGGTTCGGCTGCCGAAACCATGTTCGGCCGCCGAACCTGCCTATGGTGGCATGTTTTGGCCTCCTAAACTCGCCCTCGAAAGTTGGACTTTCGGCTCTGGAGGGGAGTTTCGGCCGCCGAACCTACCGCCGAAAGTGCATGAGTTTTGGATCTGGAAGGGACTTTCGGCCGCCGAAGGTGCCGCCGAAGGTGCCTGAGTTTCGGCTCTGGAGGGACTTTTGGCCGCCGAAAGTGCTCTGTCCAGCCTTCCTTTGCATGTTTTCTATGGATGTTTTGTGATGTTTTAGGGGATTTTTGGGGAGATGTTTAGAGTTATGTTAGAGTATGTTGGTCCCTCATTTGAGTCCACCTGTGTAGGATTGAACCTAAGAGACCGAGGAGGTCAGCAGTGAGCTAGCTGTTACAGAGTCAGTAAAGCGTCAGCTAGAGGTGAGTAGAACACAACTTATTTATTTTAAAGGAATGAAATCTTTTTAGCATGACTCATGCATCACGAATGCCATGATATGTATTAGGTTGTTTTGCATTAGAATTCACGAATATGTTGCATTGCATATTATGATGTTGATGTGGATGGATGTTGGATGACCCATTAGCCCTCGATGTGATATGATATGATATGAGATGGAAAGACCAGGTGTGGCCTAATCGCCCCTGGCACAGAGTAAGAGAAGACCAGGTGTGGCCTAATCGCCCCTGGCACAGAGTAAGAGAAAGACTAGGTGTGGCCTAATCGCCCCTGGCATATTGGATATGCTATGTTATGTCATGCTTAAGAGAAAGACCAGTGGGGCCCATTCTATGCCCCCTGGAACGATTGGATATGTAGAGGGCTAATGGTGACAAGTCTATCCTTGATGTGAATTGTTTGTGATGTGATGCATTCCATGAAAGCATATGTTTTAATATATTGTTTTACTGTTCTGCTCACTGGGCTCTAGTAGCTCACCCCTTTCCCCTAACCCCCAGGTTTGCAGGTTCAAGATAGACCGAGAGGTCATCAAGAGTAAAAGAGGTGTCTATGTAATAGAATAGTAGTGGACATGATGAAATGACATGTAATGTAATGAATTGTAAAATGATGTAATGTAAAGTATTGTAATGGTGATTAGTATTGTGCTTGGCCTTAATGTTTATGGTTAATCCCTGTTGTACATGATCTTGATGTAAATGTTTTAATGTTATGGTATGTTGAACCAAGCTTGATGTATAAGATGTTGACCCTGTAATGACCCGGAAACCGGACCACTACTGGCGCTAGGGTCCAGATCGGCATAAGGCCGCCGGGACCCGTAGCAAGCCTAACATACATCCTGTATACCTGTTAAATCTCATACATGATCAAACATATACATAAAAATTTTAACTTTCCCTTTCATTTACCAAGCTTAACCTGTGCATGCACAACTCATGACCATAAAACCCCACACTGGAGCCCTCATCAAATGCTCCAATGGGGCAACATATCATACATTAAGTTTGGTTTATATAAAACATCCATAAAACATTTTACAGATCATGTGCAAAAGGGATGAACATACGCTAGGGCCAAGCACCATTCTATCCTCAATACAATTCTTTACATTACATTACATTACTATACTTTATATTACCATGTCTTTTTCATGTCCACAACTAGCTATTACATAAAGCATGACTTTACTCTTGTTCACTTCCTGATCTATCCTGTACCTGCAAACCTAGGGGATTAAGGGAATGGGGTGAGCTACTAGAGCCCAGTGAGCAGAATAGTAAAAACATTAAATTAAAGTTCATGCTTTCATGAAATGCATCACATCACAAACAAATCACATCAAGGATGGACTTGTCACCAATAGCCCTCAACACATTCCAATAGTGCCAGGGGCGTAGCATGGGCCTCACTGGTCTTTCTCTTACACAGCATAACACAACTTTCCAATATGCCAGGGGCGTAGCATGGGCCTCACTGGTCTTTCTCTTACATAGTACCAGGGGCGTAGAATGGGCCTCACTGGTCATACATACTATACCACAACATACCATATCATGTCATCACACGAGGGCTAATGGATCATTCAACACCCATCCACATCAACATTAAATTATGCAATGCAACATATTCGTGAATTTTAGTGCAAACAACCTAATATATCACATGGCATTAGTGATGCATGAATCATGCTAAAACTTTCATTTATTTGCTTTGAAACATAAAGAGTCATTCTACTCACCTCTGGCAGACGTTGGACTGACTCTGCAACAGCTAACACTGCTGGCCTCCTCGATCCCTCGGGTCCGATCCTACACAGGTGGACTCAAATGAGGTGCCAAACACACTCTAAACAACTCATAAAAAACTCCCCAAAAACCCCCCTAAAACAACCTCAAAACATGTATAGAAAACAACCATGAAAAGGCTGGACAGGGCACTTTCGGCGGCAGGTTCGGCAGCCGAAAGTCCCTCCAGAGCCGAAAGCCATGCACCTTTGGCGCCCGAAGGTTCCTTCCAGATCCGAAACTCATGCATGTTCGGCGGCACCTTCGGCGACCCTTCCAGAGCCAAAAGTCCAACTTTCGGAGGCAGGGTTCGGCAGCCAAAACAAGCCACCACTGGCAGGTTCAGCGGCCGAAAGTCCCTTCGGCGGCTGAACCTGAGTTCTTCCTGAAGGGTAGAACTCAACCTCCTCATGCACAAAAAGCCTCCAAACCTTCCAAAACAACCCAAAACCTCACATGCTCTCTTCCAAGCATGCATACACACTCCCTCAAGCATATAGGGCATAAACTAACTTAAACTTCCCAACAGAACATCACATAAACATACATTAAGCATAAAACCCACATAATCCTAAACATGCACATCTACTCTATCTCATGCATCAAAACTTCTTAAAACTTCTTTAAACATAAAGGAAAGCAAAGATCCACACTTACCTCTTGAAGATCGAGGGTTAGTGTTGTAACGACCCGGAAACCGATACCCCTCTGTCCGCATCTAAAACATAGATTAGTCCCAATCAGACAGACTCCCTTGTGCGGCCTTCCGCACCTCGTGCACCTTGAACTGCCTGAGCCAGAGCTTGAGCCACCAAAACCCAAACTAGCCTTCAGATTCTGCCAAAACTTCTTCTTCGACCTTCTGAGGCCTCTGACCCACTTCTTACTTTTTGTGGAGGCTGTACTCAAAGTGGAGGGATCAATCCCTCCTGAACCTGAGATCCTGGAATCCTGAGTCGGAGCATCCTCCTGAGAATCTCCCATGCCTTCCTCTGGCACTCTGATTCCCAAACTGACATCCCTTCTCTGAACACCTAACTCTACTTCCCTCATACTAGCTGACATCCGTCTTGGAGCCATTCCTTCTCTGCTTACATCAAAAGACCTTCCAGGGTCCCTTGATGTTCCCCATCTGCTGACTCCCCACGACTGCGCTCTTGGCAGAGCAGGGGGAAAGGTGTCCAAACCTTCCCTCTCAGATGGAACTCCAGTCGATTCCACAGATCGACGAGCACCTCGCATTCTGGCTCCTCTGAAGAACAACACACAAGCATACAAACAATCATTAGTATCATACGGTTCATATGAAAACACATGAACCTGCACATACATAGCTTAACATCATGGCATTACACATCATCAATCAAGACAGGACTCAACATCCTATCCTAGTGGACATGATTCTCCTATTGTGCTTGCCCTACTATGACCTCTAAACCAACCTTTTTCCAATGTGGGATATCTCTAATCCTTGAGCATCTTTGCTCAACATACCGTACTGATGAAGCCCAAAGCTCTGATACCACTCTGTAACGACCCGGAAACCGATACCCCTCTGTAACGGCCCGAACCGCCACCGGCGCTAGGATCCAGATCGGCTTAAGGCCGTCGGGACCCGTAGTAAGCCAAACATACCTCCTATTACCTGGTCAAATCCCCTACATGATCAAAACTTTAACATAAAAACTTAAACATCTGATGTAAATACCGAGCTTGACCTGTATGCAACATACTGGAAACATAAAAGAACCCCATACTAGAGCTCTCAACAAAACTCTAGCTGGGTCAACATAACATACATCAAGCTGGGATTACATCCAAAGAACTAGAACCTAATGTAACAGCCCGGAAACCGGTACCCCTCTGTAACGGCCCGAACCGCCACCGGCGCTAGGATCCAGATCGGCTTAAGGCCGCCGGGACCCGTAGCAAGCCAACATACATACTATTACCTGGTAAAAATCCCATACATGATTAAAACTGGAATCTGAACATACACCAAGCTTGATCCGTATGCTACAACATAACTGTGAACATAAACTTTCCCATGCTAGAGCCCTCATCAAATGCTCTAGCTGGGTCAACATTACATACATCAAGCCTGGTTCTCATCTCAACATACAAACATTACATAACCATGCATCAACAGGGATTAACCAATCTATAGGGCCAAGCACACTCTAATCCATAAACATTAACTCTACTATCAGTTACATACATAATCTCAATTTACATGAATTTATAATACATGTCCACTCTAACATACTAAACATAAACATAATCTAAGCTATTACAACATGCATATCTGAACCTTGACTTTACCCTGCAGCCTCTGGACTCTGACTTAAACCTGCAACACTGGGGTTAGGGGAGAGGGGTGAGCTAAAAAGCCCAGTGAGTAGAAACAGGAGAAACCATTCATTAATTACATGCTTTCATGAAATGCGTCATAACACAAGTAAATCACATAACTTTCTCTGGTCCGTCTCGGGGTTCATGCAGATAACTATTCCCCACGGAGTGTTTTTAGAGAGTACTCTGGAATTGCTAGCATCTTTACTCTCAAGGATCGGACATGACCCCAAAAATCCCTCTGTCGGTGCCCGGCTCCCCAAAGAAGCTCACAGGACTAACATAGACATAACATGGTGTCTGGTCCACAGAGAGCTCACATGGACTTTCCTACATGTACTCGTCCGGCTCTCAAAGGACATAGACAAGACTCAATGACAGATATGGGCTATTGGAGTCGCCTTGGTCCAAACCTACCTCAGCATCAACATGAAATAATGCAATGCAACATATTCGTGAACTAGTGCAATCAACCTACTATACATAATCATGATGCATGCTCATGCTTTAGGCATTAGAATTTCTTAAAATAAAACATTAAGTTTAGTTCTACTCACCTCCTGGCAGACGCCGACTGACTCTGCAACTGCTAGCACTACTGGCCTCCTCGGTCCCTCGGGTCCGATCCTACACAGGTGGACTCGAATGAGGTGCCAAACACATTCTAACAACTCATAAGCATACCCCCTAAAACCCCTCTAAACATCACTGAAACATGCATAGGAAACACCCAAGAAACGGCTGGACAGGGCACTTTCGGCGGCACCTTCGGCGGCCGAAAGTCCCTTCCAGAGACGAAACTCGGGCAGGTTCGGAGGCAGGTTCGGCGGCCGAAACCCTTGGACAGATCCGAAAGTCCCTCCTTCGGGGGCACATTCGGCAGCCTAAAGACTGCCTCCCATGCAGGTTCGGCGGCCGAAACTCCTTTCGGCGGCCGAACCTGGTCCCCTCTGGACGACAGGTCCGATTCTGCCAAGCCAAAAACCAAACTCAAATATACCCAAATCCTCACATACTCTCTCCCAAGCATGCATACTCACTCCCACATGCAAAGAGAGCAAAGAAACTAACTTAAACTCCTCAATACAACATCACATAACATACATTGGGCATAAAACCCACAAAAGCCTAAACATGCATATCTACCCAAACTTAACCATCAAACTCTATAAAACTTACTTAAGACTTCATTAAACATAAGGAAAAGCAAAGATCTACACTAACCTCTTGGAGATCGAGGGTTGGTGTGACCCGAACCTTGGAGATGTTGGAGAATCCAAGCTCCAAAAGCTCCAAGCTCCTAAAACTCCTTTTAAGCTTTAAATCTTCAAACACAAGGGTAGAAATCATGAAAAACTTGAGAGATGGGTAGAGAAAACACGAAAACGACCAAAGGAAGGCATAAACTCACCTGAGCTCGAGAATGGGGAGAAAACTCACCCATTTCCGATCTGAGGGCCTTTTATAGGTGGCCTGGTCGAAGACCTTCGGCGGCCTAACGTGCCCCCTAAACTCATGCAAGTTCGGCGGCCGAACCTCACTTTCGGCGGCCGAACCTTGGCTCGTTTAAACAAGACTTTCGGAGGCCAAAGGCGCTCCCGAAGCATTTCCATGTTCGGCGGCCGAACTTCACTTTCGGCGGCCGAACCTGGCAAACGCCTCCTTGGTCTTTCTCTTCAAAAACTCAATTCATTTTCAATTTAAAAACATGAAATCAGTAGAAAACATTTTTGAAGCACATTTTACCCCTCTAGAAGCCTCCGGCATCTTCAGAAATTCTAGATTCCAACGGAGATTCCGCCGGAAGGTAGAAATCCCGATGCCGGATTCTAGCCGGGTATTACACCTAACCTGTGCATGCATCAAACCACAAACATAAGACCTCTACTAGGGTCCTCATCAAACCATAGCGTGGTAAACAACACATGCCACCAGTTTAGTTCAAACAACTCAACATCTAAAACATTACATACATCATGTATTAGACAAGGACTAACCAAGTCTTAGGGCCAAGCACAGTTCTAATCCATAAACATAACTCTACTTTACGTTACATTACATTACATTTCATTATCTCAATTTACAATACATGTCCACACTAAAAGTGCTAATCTAAAACTATTACATAAGCAAAACCTTTACCCTTGACGTCTTCCTGGCCTACCACTGTCCTGCAATACTGGGGTTAGGGGAGAGGGGTGAGCTAAAAAGCCCAGTGAGTAGAAACAAAGAAAACAGTTCATTAATTACATGCTTTCATGAAATGCGTCACAGCACAAACATTCCACATAACAGACGGACATGACCACCAAAACTCCCTCTGCATAGTGCCTGGCCCATGAAGGGACTTACCCAGGTCTTTCATACATAACATAGTGCCTGGCCCACGAAGGGACTTACCCAGGTCTTTCATACATAACATGGGCTATTGGGGTCGCCTTGGTCCATCCACATCAACAATAAATAATGCAATGCGTCATATTCGTGTAACTAGTGCAATCAACCTATTACATAAAAACATGATGCGTGAACATGCTTTAGGCATTTGATTTCGTAAAATAAAAGATTAAGTTTAGTTCTACTCACCTCTGGCAGACGTTAGACTGACTCTGCAACTGCTAACACTGATGGCCTCCTCGATCCCTCGGGTCCGGTCCTACACAGGTGGACTCGAATGAGGTGCCAAACACACTCTAAACAACTCATAAACAACTCCCTAAAAACCCACTAAAACATCACTTAAACATGCATAGAAAAAAACCTTGAAAAGGCTGGACAGGGCACTTTCGGTGGCACCTTCGGCGGCCGAACCCTCCCTCCAGAGATGAAACTCGGGCACTTTCGGCGGCACCTTCGACGGCCGAAAGTCCCACTCCAGAGATGAAAGTCAGGCACTTTCGGCGGCCGAATCCTTCCTTCGGCGGCCGAAAGTCTGCTTTCAAGCCAAAACTCAACTTTCGGGGGCAAGGTTAGGCGGCCAATCCATGCATCCAAAGGCAGGTTCGGCGGCCGAAACCACTTTTGGCGGCCGAACCTGAGTTCTTCCCAGAAGGGCAGAACTCAGCTTCTCATGCATTCAAGCCTCCCAACCTTCCAAACACCCCAAAACAAGCATCCAACCTTATCAAAACATGCATAAACCCTTAACCATGCACAAAGGAGTTTAAACAAGCTTAAACTCCAACAAAGAACATCAAAAAGCATACTTAAATGGCTTATGACCCACATAAGCCAAAACCAACAAAACTATCCATAATCTCACTTGCTCTTTCCCACTCATGCATACACTCTCCCACATGCATAACCTAGCCTAAACATTCAACATAGCATCATATAAACATACATGAGCATCACATAACATACATTGGGCATAAAACCCACATAAATCCTAACATGCATATCTACCCATACTCTACCATTAAAACCTTCATAAAACTTCAAAAGACACTAGGAAAGCAAAGATCTACACTTACCTCTTGAAGATCGAGGGTTGCGTGATCTCTAACTCGGAGGTGTGGAGAATCCAAGCTCCAAAAACTCCAAGCTCCCAAAACTTCGATCTAAGCTTTAAAACTCTTCAAATAACCATGGAACTCATGAAAACATGAAGGAGATGAAGAAAAACATGAAAACGGCCAAGGGAGGACAAAACTCACCTGAGCTCGAGAATGGGGAGAAAACTCGCCCATTTTCGATTTGAGGGCCCTTTATAGGTGGCCTGGTCAGAGACCTTCGGCAGCCTAACGTGCCCTCTAAACTCATGCATGTTCGGCGGCCGAACTTGACTTTCGGGGGCCGAACCTTGGCTCGTTCAAACAAGACTTTCGGAGGCCAAAGGCGCTCCCGAAGCCTTTCCATATTCGGCGGCCGAACTTCACTTTCGGCGGCCGAACCTGGCAAATGCCTCCTTGGTCTTTTCTTTTTTTTAAAAAAAAAACTCAATTCTTTTTCTTTTAAAACCATGAAATCAGTAAATACCTTTTAGAAAACACATTTTACCCCTCTAGAAGCCTCTGGCATCTTAAGAATTCTAGATTCCAACGGAGATTCCGCAGGAAGGTAGGGATTCTGATGCCGGAATCTAGCCGGGTATTACATTCTTTCCCCCTTTAAGAACATTCGTCCCCGAATGTTCCACAAACAAACAGGCATTCTCAAGCATAGCATCAATCATACATAAACAAGCAAGCAAACCAGCAAGCAAAACCTAAAAATCTCTCTCCTGAAAGAGAGATATAGGCACTGCTGGAGTAAAACTCCCGGGTCTCCCAAACACTCACTATCAACCAGTGGTGATTTCCAAAACGTTTCACCATCAGGATTTCCTTGCTCCTCAATTCTTAACTTATGTGTCCATGATCCGCACTAACTGCTCAACATAGGTGAGATCCTATGAGATCTCCACCTTTGGTTCTTTAAGAACCTCACTTGGATCTGACACGAGCTTCCATAACAAAGGAATCCGGAAATCCAAATGGACTTCTCCATAGGAAATCACAATTATCAAAAGAAACACCTTAGCAGTACCTAACCTACTCCTGAACTCCACTGGCTTCCGCTGCGCTACTCTGATCCTTTCTCTTCTCTCTTCGTCTTTACTAACAGGCTTCTGCTCACTGCTAACCCAAAACTAACTCTAACTCTCACAGGTAGTACCCGGATTTCAGATCTATCTTGAAAAACAAACAGCTCCTACTAGCTGTCCCAATAGATCATCCATTCTGCATGGGAATATCTGCCCTTGGTAGTGACCTTGGTCAACTGCTTACAGTCGTTACAAAGTGTCAAGGATTCATCCTCCTTTTCCCACCACCACACTGGAACAATCCAGGGTGAGGTACTAGGTCGGATAAAACCCCTGTCTACCAAGTCTCGCCCCTTACTCTGACTACTCCCTCTCTCTACAACTAGCACTGAGGCTGGTTCCCGGACCTGACTGATAAACTCTCAAACAAGAGCTAGAACCCTCTGACAACCCCTCCTACATACCCTACGAACCTGATAGGCTAACATCAAACCTCTAGGCATCCCTACTGTGTTCCCTCAGAAGAAAACCTCTGACCCATCCTGTCCTCTGAACTTAACTACCTTGTCTCTACAGACCAAGATAGCGCCACGAGCAGAAAAAACCCAATCCAATCCTAAACTGACGTCCAGACGGTCAAGTCTAGGACCTCAAAGTCGGGTGGAAGGCATTTACCCTCAACTGTCACAGAACTGAACCGGCAGACTGACTCCGCCATAGATGGATCACACTCGGTTCCACTGACCAAAGAGAACACTCTAGCCCAGAAGCTATCAACTCAACCTCTCGACAGCTCCTAGAGCAACTAAAGAAAGAGAAAAACACTAGGGTTCACAAAAACATACACATCAGAACATTCAAAAGTGAGCGTACCTGACACCACCATGTCCGATGTGTCTGCCTCTTGCTGAGCTTGGGTGAAGATCCGAGCTGGAGCTGACTGACCTTCTCCACGGAAACCTTCAGAAGAAAAGGCTGACCCTCTTCCTCTGCCTCGACCACTAACCCGAAACACGGCTGGAGCTACTGGCTGAGCTGCTCTACCTGAAGCTGCTTGCTGGGACGGAGCCAACCTGGGCGCAGTGGGACACTCACGTGCTATGTGCCCCTCCTGTCCGCATCTAAAACATAGATTAGTCCCAATCAGACAGACTCCCTTGTGCGGCCTTCCGCACCTCGTGCACCTTGAACTGCCTGAGCCAGAGCTTGAGCCACCAAAACCCAAACTAGCCTTCAGATTCTGCCAAAACTTCTTCTTCGACCTTCTGAGGCCTCTGCCCCACTTCTTACTTTTTGTGGAGGCTGTACTCAAAGTGGAGGGATCAATCCCTCCTGAACCTGAGATCCTGGAATCCTGAGTCGGAGCATCCTCCTGAGAATCTCCCATGCCTTCCTCTGGCACTCTGATTCCCAAACTGACATCCCTTCTCTGAACACCCAACTCTACTTCCCTCATACTAGCTGACATCCGTCTTGGAGCCATTCCTTCTCTGCTTACATCAAAAGACCTTCCAGGGTCCTTTGATGTTCCCCATCTGCTGACTCCCCACGACTGCGCTCTTGGCAGAGCAGGGGGAAAGGTGTCCAAACCTTCCCTCTCAGATGGAACTCCAGTCGATTTCACAGATTGACGAGCACCTCGCATTCTGGCTCCTCTGAAGAACAACACACAAGCATACAAACAATCATTAGTATCATACGGTTCATATGAAAACACATGAACCTGCATATACATAGCATAACATCATGGCATTACACATCATCAATCAAGACAGGACTCAACATCCTATCCTAGTGGACATGATTCTCCTATTGTGCTTGCCCTCCTATGACCTCTAAACCAACCTCTTTCCGATGTGGGATATCTCTAATCCTTGAGCATCTTTGCTCAACATACCGTACTGATGAGGCCCAAAGCTCTGATACCACTCTGTAATGACCCAGAAACCGATACCCCTCTGTAACGGCCTGAACCGCCATCGGCGCTAGGATCCAGATCGGCTTAAGGCCGTCGGGACCCGTAGTAAGCCAAACATACCTTCTATTACCTGGTCAAATCCCCTACATGATCAAAACTTTAACATAAAAACTTAAACATCTGATGTAAATATCGAGCTTGACCTGTATGCAACATACTGGAAACATAAAAGAACCCCATACTAGAGCTCTTAACAAAACTCTAGCTGGGTCAACATAACATACATCAAGCTGGGATTACATCCAAAGAACTAGAACCTAACCTGTGCATGCATCAAACCACAAACATAAGACCTCTACTAGGGTCCTCATCAAACCATAGCGTGGTAAACAACACATGCCACCAGTTTAGTTCAAACAACTCAACATCTAAAATATTACATACATCATGTATTAGACAGGGACTAACCAAGTCTTAGGGCCAAGCACAGTTCTAATCCATAAACATAACTCTACTTTACGTTACATTATATTACATTTCATTATCTCAATTTACAATACATGTCCACACTAAAAGTGCTAATCTAAAACTATTACATAAGCAAAACCTTTACCCTTGACGTCTTCCTGGCCTACCACTGTCCTGCAAAACTGGGGTTAGGGGAGAGGGGTGAGCTAAAAAGCCCAGTGAGTAGAAACAAAGAAAATAGTTCATTAATTACATGCTTTCATGAAATACGTCACAGCACAAACATTCCACATAACAGACGGACATGACCACCAAAACTCCCTCTGCATAGTGCCTGGCCCATGAAGGGACTTACCCAGGTCTTTCATACATAACATGGGCTATTGGGGTCGCCTTGGTCCATCCACATCAACAATAAATAATGCAATGCGTCATATTCGTGTAACTAGTGCAATCAACCTATTACATATAAACATGATGCGTGAACATGCTTTAGGCATTTGATTTCGTAAAATAAAAGATTAAGTTTAGTTCTACTCACCTCTGGCAGACGTTGGACTGACTCTGCAACTGCTAACACTGATGGCCTCCTCGATCCCTCGGGTCCGGTCCTACACAGGTGGACTCGAATGAGGTGCCAAACACACTCTAAACAACTCATAAACAACTCCCTAAAAACCCTCTAAAACATCACTTAAACATGCATAGAAAACAACCTTGAAAAGGCTGGACAGGGCACTTTCGGTGGCACCTTCGGCGGCCGAACCCTCCCTCCAGAGATGAAACTCGGGCACTTTCGGCGGCACCTTCGGCGGTCGAAAGTCCCACTCCAGAGACGAAAGTCAGGCACTTTCGGCGGCCGAATCCTTCCTTCGGCGGCCGAAAGTCTGCTTTCAAGCCAAAACTCAACTTTCGGGGGCAAGGTTAGGCGGCCAATCCATGCATCCAAAGGCAGGTTCGGCGGCCGAAACCACTTTCGGCGGCCGAACCTGAGTTCTTCCCAGAAGGGCAGAACTCAGCTTCTCATGCATTTAAGCCTCCTAACCTTCCAAACACCCCAAAACAAGCATCCAACCTTACCAAAACATGCATAAACCCTTAACCATGCACAAAGGAGTTTAAACAAGCTTAAACTCCAACAAAGAACATCAAAAAGCATACTTAAATGGCTTATGACCCACATAAGCCAAAACCAACAAAACTATCCATAATCTCACTTGCTCTTTCCCACTCATGCATACACTCTCCCACATGCATAACCTAGCCTAAACATTCAACATAGCATCATATAAACATACATGAGCATCACATATGTAATACCCGGCTAGACTCCGGTATCGGAATTCCTACCGTCCGGTGGAATCTCGGATGTCGGAGACCTCTAGAAGGGTAGAATCATGTTTTATAAAAATGTTTTAATGTGTTTTATGATTTTGAGTATGATATTGAATGAGTTTTTGCATGAAAAAGTCCTTGGAGGAAAACCCAGGTTCGGCCGCCGAAAGCCAAGTTCGGCCGCCGAACATGCATGCGTTTTGGAGGCACGTTAGGCCCCCGAAAGCATGAGTTAGGGAAGTCCAGGTTCGGCCGCCGAAAGTCAAGTTCGGCCGCCGAACATTTGCATGGATGCGGAGGCACTTTCGGCCCCCGAACGTGGCCTGGCCAACCACCTATAAAAGGGGCACTTAGCCGAAATGGGTGAGTTTTCTCCCATTTTCGGCCACAGCAAGCTTCCGACCTTCCCTTTGCAACTCTTGTGTTCTTCTTCCAAATCTCTTCCATTTTTCTTGAGTTTTAAACTCACATTTTGCAAGTTTGAGCATTTAAACCAAGTTTTGGAGCTTTGGGAACTCAGGAGCTCATTTTCGTGGATCTCCAAGTTTAGGTCGTCTCCCTCTCGATCTTCAAGAGGTAAGGGCCGATCTTAAGCTCCTTATGTGTTTTAAATAAGTTTTATGCAAGATCTATGGGTAGAAATGCATGTTAGGGTATATGTTGAGTTTATGGGTTATATTGATGTTTTGAACAATGTGTGTGGATTTTGTGAGTTTGAAGTGTTGTAGATGGGGTATATGCATGTTTGAGACCCCTAGGAACTTGTATGCATGTTTTGAGATTTTGGGAGGCAAGAGGTTCATGTGAACCAAGTTTCTGCCCTTCTGGCAGAAACCAGGTTCGGCCGCCGAAGGGAGTTTCGGCCGCCGAACCCCCTTGTGGAGGCAGCATTCGGCTGCCGAAGCTTGCCCCCGAAAGAAGACTTTCGGATCTGTCTGGGAGGTTCGGCCGCCGAAGGTGCCGCCGAACCTGCCTGACTTTCGGTTCTGGAGGGACTTTCGGCCACCGAACCTGCCGCCGAAAGTGCCCTGTTCAGCCATTTCTTGCATGTTTTATGTGATGTTTTCAGGATGTTTTAGGGGGGTTTTTGGGGGATATATTAGAGTTATGTTTATGTATGTTTGGTCCCTCATTGGAGTCCACCTGTGTAGGTTCGGACCCGAGGAACCAAGGACTCCAGCAGTGAGCCAGCTGCTACAGAGTTTGTCAGAGTCAACCAGAGGTGAGTGGAACTAAACTTACCCTTTTAAATTAAGAAATAAATGCTTTTATCATGCTTCATGCATCATGATCATATTATAGGTTGTTGCACTAGAATTCACGAATATGCCGCATTGCATTGTTGTGATAGATGTTAGTGGATGGACATTAGGATGATTCATTAGCCTTCTGAATACGAAGTCCTGTGGTGCCCATAATAGGGCCGGGCAATAACTCCGAGTACGAAGTCCTGTGGTGCCCATAATAGGGCCGGGCAATACGAAGTCCTGTGGTGCCCATAATAGGGCCGGGCATGGAGTTGAGGGATTTTTGAATCAGTCCATCCGTGGTGTGATTTGTTTGCGCAGTGACGCATTTCATGATAGCATGTTTTAAATATTCCTTTTTATAGTTCTACTCACTGGGCATCTAGCTCACCCCTCTCCCCTAACCCCCAGGTTTGCAGGTACGGGATAGATAGAGAAGGCAAGAAGAGAAAAAGAAAGTCATATGCATGTAATAGTTAGACTGTGGACATGACAATTGTATTATGATGAAATGTAAAAATATTCAGTATGTTATGTAATGAGGTTATTGAGGATAGAGTTGTGCTTGACCATAGTATATTGTTAATCCCTTTTGTTGTACATGATCTTATGTTATGATGTTTATGTAAACTAACTCAACACAGGTTGTTTTGCCTTTAAGGCTTGATGAGACCCCACAGAGGGACTATGTTATGTATATGTTCAGAGTATGCACAGGTTGAGTTAGTTGGTGACAGTATGTGAAAAGAAAAGTTTTAATTTTTATGTATGTTGTTGATCATGTATGGGATTATACAGGTTTACAGGTTGTATGTTTGGCTTGCTACGGGTCCCGGCGGCCTTAAGTCGACCCGGATCCTAGCGCCAGTAGCGGTCCGATTTTCGGGTCGTTACAGAATGGTATCAGAGCCCTAGGTTCATATGGTCGGACCTAGAGTGTCGGGCTCATAGAGGTTATAGAAGGTCAAGCACAATAGGAAAGATCATGTCCACTAGGATAGGATGTGGAGTCCTGTCTTGCATGATGATGTGAAATGCCATGATTATATGCATGTGCATTAATGATATGATATGATATGTGATGTATGTGATGCGGGTTCATGTGTGCCCACATGAACCATATGATGTTAATGATTATGTGCTGTGTACTGTTTTTCAGAAAACAGGATGAGGGGAACTCGTCGATCAGCAAGATTGACTAGAGTACCACCTGAGGATGAGGGCATGAGCGCCCGTCCTCCAGCATTGCCTAGGGCAATGTCTAGTAGGTCTAACCGAGAAAGAGCTGCAAGAGACCCTAGAAGGTCGTTGGATCTGGGTAGAAGCAGATCAGTCAGAGGAACAGTTCAGGGAGGAGCGTCAGAGGATATGGGGGATGATATGGACGTAGAACAGAGGAGGGATGGCAGTTTGGGAGTCAATATGGCAGAAGAAGGAATGGGAGAGTCCCAAGGAGGCACTCAGGCCTCGGGATTTGTACAGCCACCTCACTACCCACACTTCTCACAACACCCCGGGTATTCGATGGGAGGTACATCGGATTACCCTAGTTTTACCCCTTATCCCACACAGATGCCATACCCACCATACTATCCACCCTACTCTCAGTACCCAATGTATCCACCTCCACCCTACTGTCCAAGTCCAGCAAACCCTACCTCAGAAAATGTTGCACCATCTCCACCACCTGCAGAACCAGCAGCCCCAGTTGCTCAACCTCCTAGATCTAGCTCAGCCAGTGGGAGCAAGGTCAAGATGACAGACTATATGAAGCTGGGTGCTCCCCAGTTTGAAACCGGTGATGATCCGTTCGTGTACTTGGAGCGGGTCAAGGCAATTACAGATGAGATTGGGGCTGATGACGGTAGAGCCATTCAAATGGCCGGGTTCACACTCAAGTGCAAGAAGGCACGGGAGTGGTTCAAAAATTATGTGAACCCGAGAGTGGACAGCACGACTTGGGAGGAGTTTGCTAATGAATTTGCAGGATGGGCTTTCCCTGATAGTTCAAGGGAATTGAAGATGATAGAATTCGAGCAGTTGAGGCAAACTGATGACATGAGTGTAGACGAATATACTGACAGGTTTATGGAGTTACTGCCATTTGCTGGGCAGGACCTTAGCATAGATCAGAAGAAGTCGAGGAGGTATATCATGAAGCTCCATCCCAGGTATTCCTCCTTGGTACAGTCAGCAGATAGAGAGAGTTTTCATGCCATAGTAGACATGGCTAGGAGAATGGAGGCTAGTGCCATCGTTCAGGGGACAGTAAGGCAGACAGTGGCACAAGCTTCTGGTTCCAAAACTCCGGGTGGGGGAAGGTTAGATCCCTCTACCCTGAGTGCAGCAGCTTCAGGCAGTAAAAGATGGGTTAAGCCCAAGGGTAAGAAGAATAAGTTCTGGAATAAAGTCAAGTCCAGTCTGGGATTTGGGAGTGGCTCAAGCTCTGGCGCGGATAATGTAGTTTGTGCGAGGTGTAGTAGACCACACAAGGGAGTATGTCGGTTTGGGACTACAGCCTGTTTTAGATGTGGTCAGGAGGGGCATATAGCTCGAGATTGTCCAAGAGCGGCCCCGATGGCTCAGTCCCAGCAGACGGCTTCAGGCAGTGTAGCACAGCCAGCAGCTCCAACCATGACTCAGGCCAGTGGCAGAGGCAGAGGGAGAGGAGCAGCCTCTTCTTCAGCGGGTTTCAGAGGTGAAGGTCCATCAGCTCCAGCACGGATCTTCACAATGACACAGCAGGAGGCAGACGCATCCAACACCGTGGTGGCAGGTAATCTCGTCATTGGTTGTTCAGATGTGTATGCCTTGATGGACCCTGGTGCATCTCATTCTTTTATCGCTCCGAGAGCCGTGGGGAGGTTAGGTCTGATGACTTCTGGGTTAGAGTGTCCTCTCTGGGTCAGTGGACCCAAGTGTGATCCATCAGTGGCAGAGTCAGTCTGTCAGTGTAGTCCAGTTTTTGTTGAGGGGAGATGCATGTCCGCCGACCTAGTGGTTCTAGATTTGACAGATTTTGATGTCATTCTAGGGATGGACTGGTTATCTACCCATGGTGCTACCTTGGACTGCAGGGACAAGGTAGTCAGGTTCAGAGGTCAGGATGGGTCTGAGGTTGTCTTCAGAGGAGACAGGAGGGGTACACCTAGAGGTATGATCTCAGCTCTTCAGGCTCGTAGGTTGCTTAGGAAGGGATGTCAGGGGTATTTGGCTCATGTGAGAGAGCTTAGTAGTCAGGTTAGAGATCCCGCCTCAGTGCCAGTGGTGAGAGAGTTCACAGATGTGTTCCCAGACGAACTGCCAGGTTTACCACCTGCTAGGGAGATAGAGTTCGAGATAGAACTGATGCCTGGAACCCGACCGATCTCTATCCCTCCCTACAGGATGGCGCCAGCAGAATTGAAAGAGTTGAAGGAGCAATTGCAGGAGCTGGTAGACAAGGGCTTCATCCGACCGAGTACCTCACCCTGGGGTGCTCCAGTTTTGTTTGTGAGAAAGAAGGATGGATCCCTTAGACTTTGTATCGACTACAGACAGTTGAACAAAGTCACTACTAAGAACAAGTACCCATTGCCAAGGATCGACGATCTATTCGACCAGCTGGCGGGAGCGGGTTGTTTCTCCAAAATAGATCTGAGATCGGGATACCATCAGTTGAGGATCAGGGAAGAGGACGTACCAAAGACAGCTTTCAGGACCAGATATGGGCATTTTGAGTTCCTTGTAATGCCGTTCGGGTTAACTAACGCCCCTGCAGCATTCATGGATCTCATGAACAGAGTGTTTAGCCAGTACCTGGATCACTTTGTTATTGTCTTCATAGATGATATCTTAGTGTATTCCAGGGATGCAGAGGAGCATGCCCATCATCTGAGGTTGGTTCTACAGACCTTGAGGGAACATGGCTTGTATGCCAAGTTCTCCAAGTGTGAGTTCTGGCTGAGGAGCATTTCGTTCTTGGGGCATGTAGTGTCAGAGAATGGTATAGAGGTGGACCCCAAGAAGACAGAGACTGTGGCTAACTGGCCTCGACCCACTTCAGTGACAGAGATCAGGAGTTTCTTGGGTTTGGCAGGTTACTACAGGAGGTTCGTCCAGGACTTCTCAAAGATAGCAGCTCCTCTAACCAGACTAACCAGGAAGAATCAGAAGTTTCTGTGGACCGACCAGTGCGAGGAAAGTTTTGAAGAGCTTAAGAAGAGGTTGACGTCAGCACCAGTTTTAGCCCTGCCATCTAGTGGAGAGGACTTTACAGTCTTTTGTGATGCATCCCGTGTGGGACTGGGTTGTGTGCTTATGCAGAATGAGAGGGTGATTGCTTATGCTTCTAGGCAGCTAAAGAAGCATGAGTTGAATTACCCCACACATGACCTTGAGATGGCAGCAGTAATCTTTGCACTCAAGATGTGGAGGCACTACCTCTATGGGGTAAAATGTGAGATCTTCACCGATCATAAAAGCCTGCAGTACATCCTGAGTCAAAGAGATTTGAATTTGAGACAGAGGAGATGGGTAGAGCTGCTGAGTGACTATGATTGCAAGATTCAGTATCATCCGGGTAAGGCGAATGTTGTGGCAGACGCCCTAAGCCGGAAGTCACTAGGCAGTCTATCCCACATCACGGCAGAGAGGAGACCAGTGGTGAAGGAGTTTTACAAGCTCATTGAGGAAGGTCTACAGTTGGAGTTGTCTGGTACAGGCGCCTTAGTTGCTCAGATGAGAGTGACACCTGTGTTTCTGGAGCAAGTGGCTCAGAAACAGCATGAGGACCCAGAGTTAGTGAAGATTGCCAGGACTGTTCAGTCAGGCAAGGACAGTGAGTTCAGATTCGACAATAAGGGGATCCTCCGCTATGGGAGTCGATTGTGTGTACCAGATGACATAGGGCTAAAAGGAGACATTATGAGGGAGGCTCATAATGCAAGATACAGCATTCACCTCGGAGCCACCAAAATGTATCAGGATCTGAAGAAAGTTTATTGGTGGCCAGCTATGAAGAGAGAAGTGGCACAGTTTGTGTCAGCCTGCGAAGTTTGTCAGAGGGTGAAGCTGGAACATCAGAAGCCGGCTGGAATGCTTAACCCGCTACCTATTCCAGAGTGGAAATGGGAGAATATAGCTATGGACTTCGTAGTGGGGTTACCGGCGACGTCCAACAGATTGGACTCCATATGGGTGATTGTGGACAGACTCACCAAATCTGCTCACTTCATCCCTGTCAGGAGTGGCTATTCTGTGGACAAGTTGGCGCAGGTGTACGTTGATGAGATAGTCAGACTGCATGGGGTTCCTGTTTCTATAGTGTCAGATAGAGGGCCCCAGTTCACCTCCAGGTTTTGGCGGAGTCTGCAGGATGCCATGGGTACTAGATTAGATTTCAGCACTGCCTTCCATCCACAGACCGACGGACAGTCAGAGAGGACTATCCAGACCATAGAAGATATGCTGAGAATGTGTGTGCTGGACTTTGGCGGTTCTTGGAGGCAGCATCTACCTTTGGTGGAGTTTGCCTACAATAACAGCCATCATGCTAGCATTGGGATGGCTCCATATGAGGTTTTATATGGAAGGAAGTGCAGGTCACCTGTTTGCTGGGAGGAAGTTGGAGAAAAGGCCTTGGCAGGGCCTGAGCTAGTAGAGATCACCAGCAGGGTGGTACCCTTAATCAGAGAGAGAATCAAGACAGCTTCAAGCAGACAGAAGAGTTACGCAGACATCCGCAGAAGACTAGTAGAGTTTCAGGAGGGGGATCTGGTATTGCTTAAGGTGTCTCCAATGAAAGGAGTGGTTCGGTTTGGGAAGAAGGGTAAGCTGGCTCCGCGATACATCGGACCCTTCGAAGTCCTGCAAAGGATTGGGAGTGTATCGTACAAGCTGGATTTACCTGCTTCAATGGAGAGAATCCATCCGGTTTTCCATGTTTCTATGTTGAGGAAATTCGTGTCAGATCCGGGCAAGGTTCTTAGTGAACCTGATGTGGAGATCCAAGAGGATCTCACCTATGTTGAGCAGCCGGTACGGATCCTAGACACCCAGATCAGGAAGCTGAGAAACAAGGAAATCCCAATGGTGAAAGTCCTTTGGAACCACCACAATATTGAGGAGTGTACTTGGGAGACACGGGAGTCTATGCTCCGGCAATATCCTCATCTCTTTTAAGGTTAGTCTCTATGTGTTTATGTGTGTATGCTATGTTGTTTTGCTATGCTTACGCTAGTGAGGAACATTCGGGGACGAATGTTCTTAAGGGGGGGAGAATGTAATACCCGGCTAGACTCCGGTATTGGAATTCCTACCGTCCGGTGGAATCTCGGATGTCGGAGACCTCTAGAAGGGTAGAATCATGTTTTTGTAAAATGTTTTCATGTTTTTAATGTTTTTAAGTATGAATTTGAATGAGTTTTTGCATGAAAAAGTCCTTGGAGGAAAACCCAGGTTCGGCCGCCGAAAGCCAAGTTCGGCCGCCGAACATGCATGCGTTTTGGAGGCACGTTAGGCCCCCGAAAGCATGAGTTAGGGAAGTCCAGGTTCGGCCGCCGAAAGTCAAGTTCGGCCGCCGAACATTGCATGGATGCGGAGGCACTTTCGGCCCCCGAACGTGGCCTGGCCAACCACCTATAAAAGGGGCACTTAGCCGAAATGGGTGAGTTTTCTCCCATTTTCGGCCACAGCAAGCTTCCGACCTTCCCTTTGCAACTCTTGTGTTCTTCTTCCAAATCTCTTCCATTTTTCTTGAGTTTTAAACTCACATTTTGCAAGTTTGAGCATTTAAACCAAGTTTTGGAGCTTTGGGAACTCAGGAGCTCATTTTCGTGGATCTCCAAGTTTAGGTCGTCTCCCTCTCGATCTTCAAGAGGTAAGGGCCGATCTTAAGCTCCTTATGTGTTTTAAATAAGTTTTATGCAAGATCTATGGGTAGAAATGCATGTTAGGGTATATGTTGAGTTTATGGGTTATATTGATGTTTTGAACAATGTGTGTGGATTTTGTGAGTTTGAAGTGTTGTAGATGGGGTATATGCATGTTTGAGACCCCTAGGAACTTGTATGCATGTTTTGAGATTTTGGGAGGCAAGAGGTTCATGTGAACCAAGTTTCTGCCCTTCTGGCAGAAACCAGGTTCGGCCGCCGAAGGGAGTTTCGGCCGCCGAACCCCCTTGTGGAGGCAGCATTCGGCTGCCGAAGCTTGCCCCCGAAAGAAGACTTTCGGATCTGTCTGGGAGGTTCGGCCGCCGAAGGTGCCGCCGAACCTGCCTGACTTTCGGTTCTGGAGGGACTTTCGGCCGCCGAACCTGCCGCCGAAAGTGCCCTGTTCAGCCATTTCTTGCATGTTTTATGTGATGTTTTCAGGATGTTTTAGGGGGGTTTTTGGGGGATATATTAGAGTTATGTTTATGTATGTTTGGTCCCTCATTGGAGTCCACCTGTGTAGGTTCGGACCCGAGGAACCAAGGACTCCAGCAGTGAGCCAGCTGCTATAGAGTTTGTCAGAGTCAACCAGAGGTGAGTGGAACTAAACTTACCCTTTTAAATTAAGAAATAAATGCTTTTATCATGCTTCATGCATCATGATCATATTATAGGTTGTTGCACTAGAATTCACGAATATGCCGCATTGCATTGTTGTGATAGATGTTAGTGGATGGACATTAGGATGATTCATTAGCCTTCTGAATACGAAGTCCTGTGGTGCCCATAATAGGGCCGGGCAATAACTCCGAGTACGAAGTCCTGTGGTGCCCATAATAGGGCCGGGCAATACGAAGTCCTGTGGTGCCCATAATAGGGCCGGGCATGGAGTTGAGGGATTTTTGAATCAGTCCATCCGTGGTGTGATTTGTTTGCGCAGTGACGCATTTCATGATAGCATGTTTTAAATATTCCTTTTTATAGTTCTACTCACTGGGCATCTAGCTCACCCCTCTCCCCTAACCCCCAGGTTTGCAGGTACGGGATAGATAGAGAAGGCAAGAAGAGAAAAAGAAAGTCATATGCATGTAATAGTTAGACTGTGGACATGACAGTTGTATTATGATGAAATGTAAAAATATTCAGTATGTTATGTAATGAGGTTGTTGAGGATAGAGTTGTGCTTGACCATAGTATATTGTTAATCCCTTTTGTATGAACATGATCTTATGTTATGATGTTTATGTAAACTAACTCAACACAGGTTGTTTTGCCTTTAAGGCTTGATGAGATCCCATAGAGGGACTATGTTATGTATATGTTCAGAGTATACACAGGTTGAGTTAGTTGGTGACAGTATGTGAAAAGAAAAGTTTTAATTTTTATGTATATTGTTGATCATGTATGGGATTAAACAGGTTCACAGGATGCATGTTAGGCTTGCTACGGGTCCCGGCGGCCTTAAGTCGACCCGGATCCTAGCGCCGGTAGCGGTCCGATTTTCGGGTCGTTACAACATAACATACATTGGGCATAAAACCCACATAAATCCTAACATGCATATCTACCCATACTCTACCATTAAAACCTTCATAAAACTTCAAAAGACACTAGGAAAGCAAAGATCTACACTTACCTCTTGAAGATCGAGGGTTGCGTGATCTCTAACTCGGAGGTGTGGAGAATCCAAGCTCCAAAAACTCCAAGCTCCCAAAACTTCGATCTAAGCTTTAAAACTCTTCAAATAACCATGGAACTCATGAAAACATGAAGGAGATGAAGAAAAACATGAAAACGGCCAAGGTAGGGCAAAACTCACCTGAGCTCGAGAATGGGGAGAAAACTCGCCCATTTCCGATCTGAGGGCCCTTTATAGGTGGCCTGGTCAGAGACCTTCGGCAGCCTAACGTGCCCCCTAAACTCATGCATGTTCGGCGGACGAACTTGACTTTCGGCGGCCGAACCTTGGCTCGTTCAAACAAGACTTTCGGTGGCCAAAGGCGCTCCCGAAGCCTTTCCATGTTCGGCGGCCGAACTTCACTTTCGGCGGCCGAACCTGGCAAATGCCTCCTTGGTCTTTTCTTTTTTTTTAAAAAAAGCTCAATTCTTTTTCAGTTAAAACCATGAAATCAGTAAATACCTTTTAGAAAACACATTTTACCCCTCTAGAAGCCTCTGGCATCTTCAGAATTCTAGATTCCAACGGAGATTCCACCGGAAGGTAGGGATTCCGATGCCGGAATCTAGCCGGGTATTACAGGTGTGATCCCTAACTCGGAGATAGGAGGAAACAACCCCTTGGGTCTCCAAGCTCCCAAAACTTGATCTTAAGCTTTGATACTTCAAAACCCAAGCTATAACTAGTTAAAACTTGAAATATTTGATGAAAGAACATGAAATCGACCAAAGGAGGACATAAACTCACCTTTGATCAAGAATGGGGAGAAAACTCGCCCATTTTCGGTCTGAGGGGCCTTTTATAGGTGGCCCCACAACTTCACCACCTTCGGCAGTCTAACATGCCCCCTAAACTATCCCATGTTCGGCGGCCGAACTTGAGGTTCGGCGGCCGAACCTGGTTTCTTCCCTCAAAGTCTTTGGAGGCCTAAAACACTCCCGAAACAGCCCTGTTTTCGGCGGCCGAACCTGGGTCCTTCCTCCTTGGCCTATTCTTTTCAAAACTCATTTCTTTTCCATTTAAAAATCATAAAATCATGTGAAAACATTTTAGAAACACATTTTACCCTTCTAGAAGACTCTGGCATCTTTAGAATTCCAGATTCCAACGGAGATTCCGTCGGAAGGTAGGGATTCGGATGCCGGAATCTAGCCGGGTATAACATTCTCCCCCCCCTTAAGAACATTCGTCCCCGAATGTTCCTCAAACGAGCACATGCATAATATATCATAAAACATAAACATACATACAAAACACAAAGCACTCACCTTAAAAGAGATGAAGATATTGCTGGAGCATGGACTCCCGTGTCTCCCAGGTACACTATTCGATATTGCGGTGATTCCAAAGGACTTTCACCATCGAGATTTCCTTGTTCCTCAGCTTTCTGATATGCGTGTCTAAGATCCACACTGGCTGCTCAACTTAGGTGAGATCTCTAAGGATCTCCACATCAGGCTCACTAAGAACCCTGCCCGGATCTGACATGAACTTCCGTAACATGGAAACATGGAAAACCGGATGGATTCTCTCCATTGAGGCAGGTAAGTCCAACTTGTACGATACATTCCCAACCTTTTACAAGATTTCAAAGGGCCCGATGTACCGTGGAGCTAACTTACCTTTCTTCCCAAATCGAATCACTCCTTTCATAGGAGACACCTTGAGCAATACCAAATCTCCCTCCTGAAAGTCACATGCTTCCTGCGGACATCTGCATAATTCTTTTGCTTGCTCACAGCAGTCTTGATCCTTTCTCTAATAATTGGTACTACTCTGCTGGTGATCTCTACAAGCTTAGGCCCTGCCAAGACCCTTTCTCCAACTTCTTCCCAACAGACCGGTGACCTGCACTTCCTCCCATAAAAAAAAACTTCATACGGAGTCATCCCTAGGCTAGCATGATAGCTGTTATTGTAGGCAAACTCCACCGAGGGTAGATGCTGCCTCCAAGAACCGCCAAAATCTAGCACACACATTTTGAGCATATCTTCAACTGTCTAGATGGTCCTCTCTGAGTGTCCGTCCGTCTGTGGATGGAAAGCAGTGCTGAAGTCTAGCCTGGTACCCATAGCCACTCCTAATAGGGATGAAGTGAGCAGATTTGGTCAGTCTGTCCACAATCACCCATATGGAGTCCAATCTGTTGGACGTCATCGGTAACCCCACCACGAAATCCATAGCTATATTCTCCCATTTCCACTCTGGAATCGGCAGTGGGTTAAGCATTCCAGCCGGCTTCTGGTGTTCCAGCTTCACCCTCTGACATACTTCGCAGGCGGACACGAACTGTGCCACTTCTCTCTTCATAGCTGGCCACCAATAAACTCTCTTAAGATCTTGATACATTTTGGTGGCTTCAGGGTGAACACTGTACCTGGCATTATGAGCTTCCCTCATAATGTCTCCCTTTAGACCCACGTCATCTGGTACACACAATCTATTCCCATAGCGGAGGATCCCCTCGCTGTCAAATCTGAACTCATCATTCTTGCCTGACTGAACAGTCCTGTCAATCTTCACTAACTCTGGGTCCTCATGCTGTTTCTGAGCCACCTGCTCCAGAAACACGGGTGTCACTCTCATCTAGGCTATCAAAGCACCTATACCAGACAACTCCAACTGCAAACCTTCAGTAATGAACTTATGAAAATCCCTCACCACCGGTCTCCTCTCTGCTGTGATATGGGACAAACTACCAAGTGATTTCCGGCTTAGGGCGTCTGCCACAACGTTCGCCTTACCCGGATGGTACTGAATCTTGCAATCATATTCACTAAATAGTTCTACCCATCTTCTCTGCCTCAAGATCAACTCTCTCTGACTCAGGATGTACTGCAGGCTTTTATGATCTGTGAAGATCTCACATTTAACCCCATAAAGGTAATGCCTCCACATCTTGAGTGCAAAAATTACGGCTGCCATCTCTAGGTCATGTGTAGGGTAATTCAACTCGTGCTTCTTCAACTGCCTAGAAGCATAAGCGATCACCCTTTCATTCTGCATCAGCACACAATCCAGTCCCACACGGGACACATCACAATATACTGTAAAGTCTTCGTTACAAGCTGGCAGAGCTAACACCGGTGCCGACGTCAACCTTTTCTTCAGCTCTTCGAAACTTTCTTCACACTGGTCAGTCCACACAAACCTCTGATTCTTCTTAGTTAGTCTGGTCATAGGAGCTACAATTTTAGAGAAGTCCTAAACAAACCTCCTGTAGTAACCTGTCAAACCCAAGAAGCTCTTGATCACTGTCACTGTAGTGGGTCTAGGCCAGTTAGCTACAACTTCCACCTTCTTGGGGTCCACTTCTATTCCATTTTCTGATACAACATGACCCAAGAAGGAAATACTCCTCAACCAGAACTCACACTTGGAGAACTTGGCATACAAGCCGTGTTCCCTCAAGGTCTGTAGAACTATCCTCAGATGATGGACATGCTCCTCTGCATTCCTAGAATACACTAAGATATCATCTATGAAGACAATAACAAAGTGATCCAGATAGTGACTGAAAACTCTGTTCATGAGGTCCATGAATGCTGCAAGGGCATTGGTTAACCCGAACGGCATTACAAGGAACTCATAGTGCCCATGTCTGGTTCTGAATGCCGTCTTCGGCACATCCTCCTCTCTTATTCTCAACTAACGGTACCCAAATCTCAGATCTATCTTGGAGAAACACCCTGCTCCTGCTAACTGGTCGAATAGATCGTCAATCCTGGGCAACGGGTACTTATTCTTGGTAGTGACTTTGTTCAACTGCCTGTAGTCGATACGAAGTCTGAGGGATCCATCCTTCTTTCTCACAAACAGCACTGGAGCACCCCAAGGTGAGGTACTCGGTCGGATGAAGCCCTTATCACCAGCTCTTGCAACTGCTCCTTAAGCTCCTTCAATTCTGTTGATGCCATCCTGCAGGGAGGGATAGAGATCGATCTGGTTCTAGGCATCAACTCTATTTCAAACTCTATCTCCCTAGCAGGTGGTAAATCTGACAGCTAGCCTGGGAAGACATCTAAGAACTCTCTCTCAACCAACACTGAGGCTCGTTCCCTGACCTGACTACTAAACTCTCAAACAAGAGCTAGAACCCTCTGACAATCCCTCCTACGCACCCTACGAACCTGACAGGCTGACATCAAACCTCTAGGCATCCCTACACTGTCCCCTCTACAGACTGCCTCCGACCCATCCTGTCCTTTGACCCTGACTACCTTGTCTCTACGGCCCAAGGTAGCACCACGAGTAGAAAAACAATCCATCCCTAGAATGACATCCAGACATTCAAGTCTAGGACCTCAAGGTCGGGTGGAAGACATCTACTCTCAACTGACACTGAACTGAACCGGCAGACTGACTCTGCCACAGATGGATCACACTTGGGTCCACTGACCCAAAAAGGACACTCTATCCCAGAAGTTATCAACTCAGCCTCTCGACGGCTCCTAGAGCGACTAAAGAAGGAGAAACACCAGGATTCACAAAAACATACATATCAGAATATTCAAAAGTGAGCGTACCTGACACCACCATGTTCGATGTGTTTGGCTCCTGCTGAGTTTGGGTGAAGATCCGAGCTGGAGTTGACGGACTTCCTCCACGGGAACCTGCTGAAGAAGAGGCTAACCCTCTTCCTCTGCCTCGACTACTGCCCTGAGCTATGGCTGGAGCTACTGGCTGAGCCACTCTACCTGAAGTTGCCCGCTGGGACTGTGCCAACCAGGGCGCAGTGGGACACTCACGTGCCATATGTCCCTCCTGACCGCATCTATAACATAGATTGGTCCCATACCGACAAACCCCTTTGTGCGGCTTTCCACATCTCATGCAACTTGAACTGCCTGAGCCAGAGCTTGAGCCACCACCGAAACCCAGACTAGACTTCAACCTCTTCCAGAACTTACTCTTTTTTTACCTTCTGAGGCCTCTGTCTCCCTTCTTGGTGGTGTTCCCCCACTTTTTACTTCTCGTGGAGGCTGTACTCAGAGTGGAGGGATCAATTCCTCCTGAACTTGAGATTCTGGAATCCTGAGTCTGAGCGTCTTCTTGAGACTCTCCCATGCCTTCTTCGATCATGTGCACATCCATACCTCAATCCCTCCTCTGAACATCCATCTCTATTTCTCTCGCATTAGCTGACATTCTCTTTAGATCCATTCCTTCTCTGCTCACATCAAAAGACCTTCCAGGGTCCCTTGATGTTTCCCATCTGCTGACTCCCCACGACTGCGCTCTTGGTAGAGTAGGGGGAAAGGTATCCATACCTTCCTTCTCAAACGGAACTCCAGTCGATTCCACAGATCGACGAGTACCACGCATCCTAGCTCTTCTGAAGAACAACACACAATCATACAAACATTAGCATCATACGGTTCATGTGGAAACACATGAACCCACATCACATACATAGCATAACGTTAATGCACATGCATAAAATCATGGCATTTCACATCATTAATCAAGACAGGACTCTACATCCTATCCTAGTGGACATGATTTTTCCTATTGTGCTTGCCCTTCTATGACCTCTATGAGTCCAACACACTATAGGTCCGACCATGTGAACCTAGGGCTTTGATACCAATCTGTAACGACCCGGAAACCGGACCGCTACCGGCACTAGGGTCCAGATCGGCATAAGGCCGCCGGGACCCGTAGCAAGCCTAACATACATCCTGTATACCTGTTAAATCCCATACATGATCAAACATATACATAAAAATTTTAACTTTCTCTTTCACTTACCAAGCTTAACCTGTGCATGCACAACTCATGACCATAAAACCCCACACTGGAGCCCTCATCAAATGCTCCAATGGGGCAACATATCATACATTAAGCTTGGTTTACATAAAACATTTTACAGATCATGTGCAAAAGGGATGAACATACGCTAGGGCCAAGCACCATTCTATCCTCAATACAATTCTTTACATTACATTACATTACTATACTTTATATTACCATGTCTTTTTCATGTCCACAACTAGCTATTACATAAAGCATGACTTTACTCTTGTTGACTTCCTGATCTATCCCGTACTTGCAAACCTGGGGGATTAAGGGAATGGGGTGAGCTGCTAGAGCCCAGTGAGCAGAATAGTAAAAACATTAAATTAAAGTTCATGCTTTCATGAAATGCATCACATCACAAACAAATCACATCAAGGATGGACTTGTCACCCATAGCCCTCAACACATTCCAATAGTGCCAGGGGCGTAGCATGGGCCTCACTGGTCTTTCTCTTACACAGCATAACACAACTTTCCAATATGTCAGGGGCGTAGCATGGGCCTCACTGGTCTTTCTCTTACATAGTACTAGGGGCGTAGAATGGGCCTCACTGGTCATACATACTATACCACATCATACCATATCATATCATCACACGAGGGCTAATGGATCATTCAACACCCATCCACATCAACATTAAATTATGCAATACAATATATTCGTGAATTCTAGTGCAAACAACCTAATATATCACATGGCATTAGTGATGCATGAATCATGCTAAAACTTTCATTTATTTGCTTTGAAACATAAAGAGTCATTCTACTCACCTCTGGCAGACGCTGGACTGACTCTGCAACAGCTAACACTGCTGGCCTCCTCGGTCCCTCGGGTCTGATCCTACGCAGGTGGACTAGAATGAGATGCCAAACACACTCTAAACAACTCATAAACAACTCTCCAAAAACCCCTTAAAAACAACCTCAAAACATGCATAGAAAACAACCATGAAAAGGCTGGACAGGGCACTTTCTGCGGCAGGTTCGGCGGCCGAAAGTCCCTCCAGAGCCGAAAGCCATGCACCTTCGGCGGCCGAAGGTTCCTTCCAGATCCGAAACTCATGCATGTTTGGCGGCACCTTTGGCGGCCGAAACTCCCTTCCAGAGCCGAAAGTCCAACTTTCAGAGGCAGGGTTCGGCAGCCAAAACAAGCCACCACTGGCAGGTTCGGCGGCCGAAAGTCCCTTTGGCGGCCGAACCTGAGTTCTTCCTGAAGGGCAGAACTCAGCCTCCTCATGCACAAATAGCCTCCAAACCTTCCAAAACAACCCAAAACCTCACATGCTCTCTCCCAAGCATGCATACACACTCCCTCAAGCATATAGGGCATAAACTAACTTAAACTTCCCAACAGAACATCACATAAGCATACATTAAGCATAAAACCCACATAATCCTAAACATGCACATCTACTCTATCTCATGCATCAAAACTTCTTAAAACTTCTTTAAACATAAAGGAAAGCAAAGATCTACACTTACCTCTTGAAGATCGAGGGTTGGTGTGATCCCTAACTCGGAGATAGGAGGAAACAACCCCTTGGGTCCCCAAGCTTCCAAAACTTGATCTTAAGCTTTGATACTTCAAAACCCAAGCTAAAACTAGTTAAAACTTGAAATATTTGAAGAAAGAACATGAAATCGACCAAAGGAGGACATAAACTCACCTTAGCTCGAGAATGGGGAGAAAACTCGCCCATTTTCGGTCTGAGAGGCCTTTTATAGGTGGCCGGTCACCCACCTTCGGCGGCCTAAGCTGCTTCCACAACTTCACCACCTTCGGCAGCCTAACGTGTCCCCTAAACTATCCCATGTTCGGCGGCCAAACTTGAGGTTCGACGGCCGAATCTGGTTTCTTCCCTCAAAGTCTTCGGAGGCCTAAAACACTCCCGAAACAATCCTGTTTTCGGCGGCCGAATCTGGGTCCTTCCTCCTTGGCCTATTCTTTTCAAAACTCATTTCTTTTCCATTTAAAAACCATAAAATCATGTGAAAACATTTTAGAAACACATTTTACCCTTCTAGAAGGCTCTGGCATCTTCAGAATTCCAGATTCCAACGGAGATTCCGCCGGAAGGTAGGGATTATAATGTAAAGTATTGTAATGGTGATTAGTATTGTGCTTGGCCCTAATATTTATGGTTAATCCCTGTTGTACATGATCTTGATATAAATGTTTTAATGTTATGGTATGTTGAACCAAGCTTGATGTATAAGATATTGACCCAACTGGAGTATTTGATGAGGGCTCCAGTAAGGGGTTTTATGTTTACAGTATAGTGCATGCAGGTCAAGCTTGGTATATGTGAAAGTTTAAAGTTTTTATGAAAATGTATAATCATGTATGGGATTGTATTAGATGTACAGGATGTATAGTAGGCTTGCTACGGGTCCCGGCGACCTTAAGTCGATTTGGATCCTAGCGCCGGTAGCGGTCTGGTTATCGGATCGTTACAGATTTCTCCCAATCTCCAAGTTTGGATCACCTCTCCTCTCGATCTTCAAGAGGTAAGTGTAGATCCTCACCTTCTTTTATGTTTTAAGTAAGTTTTGAGGGGTTTTAAGGGTGTTTAATGCATGTTTAGAGTAGATGTAAAATGTTAGGGTTTATGTTAGTTAAATGATAAATGTATGTTAATATAATGATATGTTGGGGTATAGGCTAGTTTTATGCCCCTATATGCTTGATAATGTGTTTATGCATGCTTTTGAGTATTGAGTTTGAGTTTGGAGGGTTTTGGGAGGCTAGATGTGGGATGGCAGAATCGAGTTCTGCCATCCAGGAGGATCCAGGTTCGGCCGCCGAAGTAAGGTTCAGCCGCCGAAGTAAGGTTTGGCCGCCGAACCTGCCAGGGGAGGCAGTTTTGGCCACCTAAGCTCGCCCCCAAAGGTTTGGACTTTTGGATCTGTGGAGGACTTTCAGCCGCCGAACCTTGCCCCCGAAAGTGCCTGACTTTCGACTCTGTAGGGACCTTCGGCCGCCGAACCTGCCGCCGAAAGTCCCCTGCCCAGCCTTTCTTTGCCTGTTTTCTATGCATGTTTTATGATGTTTTAGGGGATTTTTGGGGAGTTGTTTAGAGTCATGTTAGAGTATGTTTAGTCCCTCATTTGAGTCCACCTGTGTAGGATCGGACCTGAGGAACTGAGGTGATCAGCAGTGAGATAGCTGCTTCAGAGTTAGTTCAGAGTCAGCCAGAGGTGAGTAGAACTAAACTAATCTTTTATTGCGAGAAATCAAATATTTTAAGCATGTTCATGCATCATGTATATGTAATAGGTTGGTTGCACTAGACCTCACGAATGTGACGCATTGCATTATTTATTGTGGGTGTGGATGGACAACAGAACGACCCATTAGCCCTCTAGATGTTATGTTATGTAATAGAAGTCCTGAGGAGCTCCACCGAGGGCCGGGCACAGAGTACAGGAAAGACCAGGTGTGGCCTGCACTATGCCCCTGCACACAGCTTATGTTATGTAATAGAAGTCCTGAGGAGCTCCATCGAGGGCCGGGCACAGAGTAGAGGGATTTTTGGGTCAGTCCATCCGTAATGTGAATTGTTTGTGTTGTGACGCATTTCATGACAGCATATGTTTAATTAAACTGTTTTTACTGTTCTGCTCACTGGGTTTTAGTAGCTCCCAGGTTTGCAGGATCTGAGATAGCTCAGGAAGTCAGTAAGGGTAATGGCTATGTTTATGTAATAGATTAGTAGTGGACATGAAATGAAATGTAATGTAATGTAATATATTGTATTGAGGATTAGTATTGTGCTTGGCCCTATTGATAGATTGTAATCCCTTTTTGTACATGATCTTTATGTTAATATTTTAATGATGAGATATGGTGAACCAAGCTTGATGTATGAAATGTTGACCCTATTAGAGCTTTTGATGAGAGCTCTAGTATGGGGTTTTTATGTTTACAGATATGATGTATGCACGGGTCAAGCTTGGTAAAAGAAAAGTTTAAAATATTTATGAAAATGTTTGATCATGTATGGGATTTCATCAGGAACACAGGATGTATAGTAGGCTTGCTACGGGTCCCGGCGACCTTAAGTCGATCTAGATCCTAGTGCCGGTAGCGATCCGGTTTCCGGGTCATTACACTATATATAACCTAAATAAAGACCTATGATCTTTGCCACTTCCCACTACTATGCATGAACCCATGATCTATGCCACTACCCACTACTCTACATGGATCCATGATCTATACCACTATCTACTACTAGATAACTACCCACTACTGGATAACTACCCACTACTGGTTAACTATCCACTACTGGATAACTACCCACTACTAGTTAACTACCCACTACTGGTTAACTACCAACTGTTAAATAACTACCCACTATAAATACAAAGTTTGAATTGTCAATAAGGACACATTCGGCCTAATTGACTTGGAATGGCCAGATTGTTCTTCAACTTCAAAATGAACTTGCAAAGCTTCAACATATTCCTTCATGAATCCTTAAAGTACTTCCTTCAACCTCTTGGATCTCGACCTTGTAATTGGTCCTTGAGGCAATGCTAGCTCATCAGTGTTGTTGGTTGTGCTTACATCAAAGTTTAATACAACAAATTTAGATAATACAACAAATTTAGATAATATAACTAGATTTGATTTTTTTTTAAAGCAAAACTACTGATTGTATTAATAAAATTTCATCAAACAAAAAGAGATATCATCCCAAACAGCGAGACGATTATACCTAATATATTCTTTGGCCAAAGTATGAGTAACTAGAGTAGCATTACGACGAATCCATCTAACAGAAATATCAGTTCTAGAGTCTAACAAAGATTTACAATCATTCAAAATCAAACCCCTGCGTAAGATAATTTAGCAAAGATGCTCCTCAAGTGCCTGTCTAAACCCCTATATAAAATAATTTGGCAAAGATGCTCCTCCTTTCTCATCTCTCGAGCATAAATCATTAAAGTCTCTAGAACAAAGTTACGGAAGAGAGCTTCTACGAGATAAAACTCGAATAAGGTTCCAAGACTGAAGTCGTCATTGCGATTCCGGAAACCCATAATAACTAGTAAACCTCCATTGAACATTACCTTTCGAAACAACCAAATCAATAAAATTTAAAGAAAAGTCAACCACAGAAATAGACACATGACTCTTCCATATTAATGAAAGGCCTCCTCCCAATCCTTGTCTATTAACTGAGAAGCAACCATCAAAATGTAAAAAACTACGAAAAAATTCCATACGAAAGTTGAGAGTTTTTGTTTCCATCAAAAATAAAATGTATTGGATTGTATGTGAGAAACCTTCCCACCGTACAGAAATCATAAGTGACGATCGTAATACTTCTGAAGCTCTTAATAGGGACAACAACATCTTCTTCTTCATCGATAGTCAATTGACGCAGATTATTTTCCATGGGGAAGGGGAAAGAAAAAGTTAGGTTTAAGGAAGAGGAAAAGGCGAGAATATCGAGTCACAGAGAGATCTAAGAGATAAACTTGCTTATAATAAATATTATTAAAAGTCAGATAATAAAATAAGAAATTTAGATTTGAATTTTAAAAATGACATTCATATTAAGTTGAAATTTGAATTCAAATATTATTTATTAATTAAATCCATATATATATATATATATATAAATGGAAGTGGACCCCAAGAAGGTGGAAGCTGTAGCTAACTGGCCTAGACCCACTACAGTGACAGAGATCAAGAGCTTTTTGGGTTTGGCAGGGTACTACAGGAGGTTCGTTCAGGACTTCTCTAAGATTGCAGCTCCTATGACCAGACTAACCAAGAAGAATCAGAAGTTTGTGTGGACTGATCAGTGCGAGGAAAGCTTTGAAGGGCTAAAAAGGAGGTTAACTTTAGCACCGGTGTTAGCTCTGCCTACCAGTAATGAAGACTTC
The DNA here is from genome assembly GCF_001659605.2 of Manihot esculenta. Lineage (NCBI taxonomy): Eukaryota > Viridiplantae > Streptophyta > Magnoliopsida > Malpighiales > Euphorbiaceae > Manihot > Manihot esculenta. The sequence continues at coordinate 18,378,053 of NC_035163.2, read as the reverse complement.
ATAGTGTTTTGTGATGCGTCCCGTGTGGGACTGGGTTGTGTGTTAATGCAGAATGAAAGGGTGATTGCTTATGCTTCTAGGCAGCTGAAGAAGCATGAGTTGAATTACCCTATACATGACCTAGAGATGGCAGCCGTAATCTTTGCACTCAAGATGTGGAGGCATTACCTTTATGAGGTAAAGTGTGAGATCTTCACAGATCATAAAAGCTTGCAGTACATCTTGAGTCAGAGAGAGTTGAACCTGAGGCAGAGAAGATGGGTAGAACTGCTTAGTGACTATGATTGCAAGATTCAGTACCACCCGGGTAAGGTGAATGTTGTGGCAGACGCCCTAAGCCGGAAATCACTTGGCAGTTTGTCCCATATTACAGCAGAGAGGAGACCGGTGGTGAGGGAGTTCCATAAGCTCATTAATGAAGGGCTGCAGTTAGAGTTGTCTGGTACAGGTGCTTTGATAGCTCAGATGAGAGTGACACCTGTGTTTCTAGAGCAGGTGGCTCAGAAACAGCACGAAGACCCAGAGTTAGTAAAGATTGCTAGGACTGTCCAGTTAGGCAAGAACGAAGAGTTCAGATTTGACAGCAAAGGGATCCTCCGCTATGGGAATAGATTGTGTGTACCAGATGACGTGAGTTTAAAGGGAGACATTATGAGGGAAGCTCATAATGCCAGATACAGTGTTCACCCTGGAGCCACCAAAATATATCAAGACCTGAAGAGAGTTTATTGGTGGCCAACTATGAAGAGAGAAGTGGCACAGTTTGTGTCAGCCTGCGAAGTATGTCAGAGGGTGAAGCTGCAACAGCAGAAGCCGGCTGGAATGCTTAACCCACTACCTATTCCAGAGTGGAAATGGGAGAATATAGCTATGGACTTCGTGGTGGGGTTACCGGCAACGTCCAACAGATTGGACTCCATATGGGTGATTGTGGACAGACTGACCAAATCTGCTCACTTCATCCCTGTCAGGAGTGGCTATTCTGTGGACAAGTTGGCGTAGGTGTATGTTGATGAGGTTGTCAGGTTGCATGGGGTTCCTGTTTCAATAGTGTCTGACAGAGGACCCCAGTTCAACTCCAGGTTTTGGCGAAGTCTGCAGAATGCTATGGGTACCAGGTTGGATTTTAGCACTGCTTTCCATCCACAGACTAACGGACAGTCAGAGAGGACCATCCAGACTATAGAAGATATGCTCAGAATGTGTGTGTTGGATTTTGGCAGTTCTTGGAGGCAGCATCTACCTTTGGTGGAGTTTACCTACAATAACAGCCATCATGCTAGCATAGGGATGGCTCCATATGAAGCTTTGTATGGAAGGAAGTGCAGGTCGCCTGTCTATTGGGAAGAAGTTGGAGAAAGGGCCTTGGCAAAGCCTGAGTTGGTAGACATCACCGGCAGAGTGGTGCCCATAATCAGAGAAAGGATCAAGACTGCCGTGAGCAGGCAAAAGAGTTATGCAGATATCCGCAGAAGACAAGTAGAGTTTCAGGAGGGGGATTTTGTATTGCTTAAGGTGTCTCCTATGAAAGGGATGATTCGGTTTAGGAAGAATGGTAAGCTAGCTCCACGGTACATCGGACCCTTTGAGATCTTGCAAAAGATTGGGAATGTATCATACAAGTTGGACTTACCTGCTTCAATGGAGAGAATCCATCCGGTTTTCCATGTTTCCATGTTACGGAAGTCCTTTGGAATCACCACAACATCGAAGAATATACTTGGGAGACACGAGAGTCCATGCTCCAGCAATATCCTCATCTCTTCTAAGGTTAGTGTCATGTGTTTTTCATGAGTATGTTTACATTTATGTTATGCATGTGCTAGTTAAGGAATATTCAGGGACGAATGTTCTTAAGAGGGGGAGAATGTAATATCCGGCTAGACTCCGGTATCGGAATTCCTACCGTCCGGTGGAATCTCGGATGTCAGAAAACTCTAGAAGGGTAAAACCATGTTTTTATAAAATGGTTTCATGTATTTTATGGTTTTAAGTAAGAAAGAAATTGAGTTTTGAATGAAAAAGACCATGGAGGGAAATCCAGGTTCGGCCGCCGAACTTGCATGAGTTTTGGAGGCACTTTAGGCTTCCGAAGGTGGCCTGGCCAGCCCCTATAAGAAGCTCCATGGCCGAAAATGGGCGAGTTTCTTTCCCATTTCCTGCCAAAGGTGAGTCCATGCTCTCCCATGGTTGATTTTGATGATTTTCCTCAAATCTTTCAAGTTTTAACAAGTGTTTATTTGGTTTTTGAAGTTTTTGGAACTAAGATCAAGTTGTGAAGCTTGGAGACCCAAGGAGCTAGATTTCTCCTACCTCCAAGTTAAGGATCGTTTCTCCTCTCAATCTTCAAGAGGTAAGCTTAGATCCTACCCTTCTTGTACGTTTTAAGCAAGTTTTATGATGGTTTAGTGGGTAGAGATGCATGTTAGGGTGTATGTTGGTTTTATGGATAATGTATGTTATTTTGAGTTGTTTTGTATTGTTGTTGGGGTTTAGGATAGTTTGAGGCCCCTATATGCTTATGTATGTGTGTATGCATGTTTTGGAAGTGTTGGATATGAGATTGGAAGGTTTGGGAGACAAATGTGCATAGAATGGCTGAGTTCTGCCACTTAGGGAGAATTCAGGTTCGGCCGCCGAAGGAACTTTCGGCCGCCGAACCTGCTTGTGGTAGCATGTTTCGGCTGCCGAACCCTGCCCCCAAAAGTTGGACTTTAGGCTCTAGATGGGAGTTTCGGCCGCCGAACTTGCTGCCGAACATGCATGAGTTTCGGATCTGAAGGGAACTTTCGGCCGCCGAAGGTGCCGCGAAGTGCATGACTTTCGGATTTGGAGGAGGGTTCGGCCGTCGAAGGTGCCCTGTTCAGCCTTCCTTTGCATGTTTTCTATGATTATTTTAAGGTGTTTTAGGGGGTTTTTGGGGAGTAGTTTAGAGTCATGTTCATGTATGTTTGGTCCCTCATTTGAGTCCACCTGTGTAGGTTCGGACCCGAGGAACCAAGGACCCCAGCAGTAAGTTAGTTGCTTCAGTGTCTTTTCAGAGCTAGCCTGAAGTGAGTAGAATGACTTCTTATGTTGCAAAGTAAATAAGTAAATTTTGAGCATGTTCATGCATCACGAATGCCATGAGATATATTAGGTTGTTTGCATTAGAATTCACGAATATGTTGCATTGCATAATATGATGTTGATGTGGATGAACATTGAATGATCCATTAGCCATCGTATGGTATGATATGATATGATGATGATACGATATGGAAGTCCAAGAAGAGCCAATCTACATCCCTAGCACTATATAAGAGAAAGTCCAGGAAGACCCATTCTACATCCCTGGCACATTGGAATGTTATGATATGTTATGTAAGGGAGAAGACCAGGACCCATTCTACGTTTTGGCACTATTGGATATGTAGAGGGCTATTGGTGACAAGTTTATCCTTAATGTGATTTGTTTGTGACGTGATGCATTTCATGAAAGCATGAATGTTAAATATAATGTTTTACTATTCTGCTCACTAGGCTTTTTAGCTCACCCCATTCCCTTAACCCTCAGGTTTGCAGGTACGAGACAGTCCGGGAAGTCAGCTAGAGTAGGAAGTTTTATGTAACTAATAGCTAGTAAGTGGACATGAGAAAGAATATGATGTAATGAATAGTCATGTAATGTAATGATGTTTATTGAGGTTTAGAGTTGCGCTTGACCCTAGTATGTATGGTTAATCCCTTTACGTATACATGACCTATGTAATGTTTTAATGATGTTTATGTAAACCAAGCTTAATGTATGATATGTTACCCCATTGGAGCATTTGATGAGGGCTCCAGTGTGGGGTTTTATGGTTATAACTTTGTGCATGCACAGGTTAAGCTTGATAAATGAAAGCAAAAGTCTAAATTTTTATGTAAATGTATGATCATGTATGGGATTAAATAGGTATACAGGATGTATGTTAGGCTTGCTACGGGCCCCGGCGACCTTATGTCGATCTGGATCCTAGCGCCGGTAGCGGTCCGATTTTCGGGTCGTTACAAGTATGGTCAATATCATATACATCAAGTTTGGATCAACATAACTCATTATAAAACTTTTATATAAAAACATGTTCATTGGGATTTACCAAAAATATAAACTAGGGCAAAGTACAAATCTAATCCATTATATAGTACATGTCCACTACTAATTTGTTACATGATCATATACCAGCCTCTAGCCGACCTCCCGAGCTATTCTTGACCCTGCAAACCTAGGGTTAGGGAAAAGGGATAAGCTACAAGAGCCTAGTGAGCAGAACCATAAAAACAATTTAATTGATGTAAGCATGACCAACAACACAAAAAATGATGAGCTAGCATTGCCTCAAGGACCAATTACAAGGTTGAGATCCAAGAAGTTGAAGGAAGCACTTCAAGGATTCATAAAGGAATATGTTGAAGCTTTGCAAGTTCATTTTGAAGTTGAAGAACAATCTGGCCATTCCAAGTCAATTAGGCCAAATGTGTCCTTATTGACAATTCAAATTTTGTATTTATAGTGGGAAGTTATTTAGTAGTTGGTAGTTAACCAGTAGTGGGTAGTTATTTGGTAGTGGGTAGTTATCCAGTAGTGGATAGTGGCATAGATCATGGATCCATGTAGAGTAGTGGGTAGTGGCATAGATCATGGGTCCATGCATAGTAGTGGGAAGTGGCAAAGGTCATGGGTCTTTATTTATGTTATATAAAGCATCTCTTTTTCCATATTGTGGACAGATTATCAATTATTCAATACAATTGCTTTATGCGATTATTCTTTGAGAGCTTAAGAGAGATCTTGGTTCTTGACATTGCATCACGAATAAATACTAACCTGTATGTTTCTTATTCTTGCTGCTCTTAAAATCAATCCATTATAAGTGTTCTTAATTGCATGTTATTTAAGGGTGCTTTAGATTGGGGAATTATTTTATGAATTAAGTTCTTTTTACTAGGGTATGTATCGTTTCAGTCTCTAATAGGCTGGGGTTTTGCATCAATTGGTATCAGAGCTAGGTTTAGTAATAATTTCTTAACTATCCTTTGTGTCTTTTCTTCAATTTTTCATGATCTTTCCATTTGGGATACCTATTAGAGTCGAATACATTGTTTAGTTGCTGTTCAAATCGAATTTTACCCTAAATTCTTATTTAGGCGGAATTACTATCTTCAGTGGTTTGGTTTGTGCTTTCTGCCCTAATTCGTATGCTCCTATTCTAACAATATTAGAATAGTATTTCCAGTGTTTAACTTTAGTCCATATAAAAAAGAAATACCAAAAAGAAGGAAAAAAAAAGAAAAAAAATTCTGCAATTTGGGTCAATTGTTCAAACTTCATTTTGATATTGATACCTACTGGTATAAATCATATTTCATATACCTTGAATATATTTCTGGGCTTGGGATTCGAAATACATGTTTGGGGTAGGTTTAGGGCAAATTTGGATAGTATTTTTACTAAACTAGTTGTACTTAATACTTGCTGTTTTAAGTGTCTATTTTGTTTGCTTGCTTTGAATTGTTTTTGTTGAGTCAATATTAAGATTAGTTAACCTAGGATTGCATGCTTAGGGATAACTTCATGCTAAGCACATCCGTCTTGTTAATTTTTAATTCTTAGTTTGTCAATTTGGTGTCTTTCTGTTTGTTGGTTCCTTACAGTTAGTTTGACAAATTGCACATTGTTGAACATCTAATTACACTTAGTACACGGAATTTCACTTTTGTGTGCTAAATCAATCCGTTTGTTCATTTTGGTCAGTTTGCATCTAGTGTTGTTTCCTATCTTTTCTTGTTAGGTCTTTCCTTACTTTCCTTATTATTTGAATCATACAAGCTTGGCTTATTGAGTCTTTATTCTGAAGTGCACTTTTGAGATACCAAGTGAGTGCTTGAAAGTTAAACACGTGAGTTGAGAGATTTGTGAATTTTTCTATATGTCTGGGCATAATACTGGTGATACTTCTGACCCTACATTTGATCTTAAAGATATGTATAAAGCTTTCATGGATAGCTTTCAGAAGCTATATTTGAGAATGGATAACCTTGAGAACAACCTTAGATCTTCAAAGGGCAAGTCCAATCAGAGGGATGATGATACACACGATCCATACTATGAAGAGGAAAATGAGGCACAATCAGCCCCTTTCCGAGCCAGAAGGTTCAATGATCGTGTACCCTATGCAGATAATAATATGAACTCCATAAAGATGAAGATTCCAAGCTTTAATAGTAAGGCTAATGTTGATGCCTATTTAGAGTGGGAGCGTAAAGTGGAGATGGTTTTTAACTGTCAAAGCTATTCTAATGATAAAAAGGTAAAACTTGTTGCCCTTGAATTTTCAGATTATGCACTAATATGGTGGGATGAGCTTGTGAAATCTAGGAGAAGGAATGGAGAGTTACCCATTGCTAGTTGGGACGAGATGAAGCGAATCATGAGGAAGAAATATGTGCCTACCTATTACCATAGAGATCTCCATCATCAGTTGCAAAGATTAACTCAGGGATCAAATTCTGTTGATGAGTATCATAAGGAGATGGAGTTGCTCCCGATCAAAGCAAACATAGTGGAGGAGGAAGACCAGACTATGGCTCGTTTCTTTGGTGGTCTTAACAAGGAGATTGCTTATGTGGTTGATTTGCAACTATATGTTGATTTGGAAGACTTGGTGAACATAGCAATTAAGGTGGAAAGATAAAGAGGCCGAAATAGATGGGGGAGCAACAGGGCTGCTCAAAACTCCAACAGCAAATGGGGTTCCAAATGGAACACCAAGCCTGATCCTAAAAGGTTTGATAAGTCTTCAACTCTAAAAGGCATGTTACCCTCCAAAGAAACATCCAACTCTCATGGTAAAAATGAATCAGCCCCTAAATCAAATAGAACTAGAGATATTCAGTGCTTTAAATGTAAAGGGCGTGGGCATTATGCCAATGAGTGTGTTAATAAATGTGCCATGATAGTGAGGGGAGATGAGATAGTCTCCGAAACTGATTCTGATTCTGATGAAATACCTCCTTTAGAAGATTGTTCCGATGTAGAGATAGAAGAGTATCCTGTTCAGGGAGAGTCCTTAGTGATATTGCATATTTTAAATGCTTCTATTAAAGAAGAAGGACTTGAACAGCGTGAAAACTGTAACGACCCGAAAATCGGACCGCTACCGGCGCTAGGATCCAGATCGACTTAAGGCCGCCGGGACCCGTAGCAAGCCTGACATATAACCTGTAAACCTGTATAATCCCATACATGATCAACAATCATACATAAAAATTAAAACTTTTCTTT